>NC_059117.1:1677514-2286264 GCF_020740685.1 Jaculus jaculus
CACAAACATGCAGGTCAGGAGAAGGGAAGCCTGCTGTGTCACACACTGTATTAACACAAACATGCAGGTCAGGAGAAGGGAAAGCCTGTTGTGTCACACACTGAACTAACACAAACATGCAGGTCAGGAGAAGGGAAGCCTGCTGTGTCACACACTGAACTAACACAAACATGCAGGTCAGGAGAAGGGAAAGCCTGGTGTGTCACACACTGAACTAACACAAACATGCAGGTCAGGAGAAGGGAAGCCTGCTGTGTCACACACTGAACTAACACAAACATGCAGGTCAGGAGAAGGGAAGCCTGGCTGTGTCACACACTGAACTAACACAAACATGCAGGTCAGGAGAAGGGAAGCCTGGTGTGTCACACACTGAACTAACACAAACATGCAGGTCAGGAGAAGGGAAGCCTGGTGTGACACACACTGAACTAACACAAACATGCAGGTCAGGAGAAGGGAAGCCTGGTGTGTCACACACTGAACTAACACAAACATGCAGGTCAGGAGAAGGGAAGCCTGGCTGTGTCACACACTGAACTAACACAAACATGCAGGTCAGGAGAAGGGAAGCCTGGTGTGTCACACACTGAACTAACACAAACATGCAGGTCAGGAGAAGGGAAGCCTGCTGTGTCACACACTGAACTAACACAAACATGCAGGTCAGGAGAAGGGAAGCCTGGTGTGTCACACACTGAACTAACACAAACATGCAGGTCAGGAGAAGGGAAGCCTGGTGTGTCACACACTGAACTAACACAAACATGCAGGTCAGGAGAAGGGAAAGCCTGCTGTGTCACACACTGAACTAACACAAACATGCAGGTCAGGAGAAGGGAAGCCTGGTGTGTCACACACTGAACTAACACAAACATGCAGGTCAGGAGAAGGGAAGCCTGCTGTGTCACACACTGAATTAACACAAACATGCAGGTCAGGAGAAGGGAAGCCTGGTGTGTCACACACTGAACTAACACAAACATGCAGGTCAGGAGAAGGGAAGCCTGGTGTGTCACACACTGAACTAACACAAACATGCAGGTCAGGAGAAGGGAAGCCTGCTGTGTCACACACTGTATTAACACAAACATGCAGGTCAGGAGAGGGAAAGCCTGTTGTGTCACACACTGAACTAACACAAACATGCAGGTCAGGAGAAGGGAAGCCTGCTGTGTCACACACTGAACTAACACAAACATGCAGGTCAGGAGAAGGGAAAGCCTGGTGTGTCACACACTGAACTAACACAAACATGCAGGTCAGGAGAAGGGAAAGCCTGGTGTGTCACACACTGAACTAACACAAACATGCAGGTCAGGAGAAGGGAAGCCTGGTGTGTCACACACTGAACTAACACAAACATGCAGGTCAGGAGAAGGGAAGCCTGGTGTGTCACACACTGAATTAACACAAACATGCAGGTCAGGAGAAGGGAAGCCTGCTGTGTCACACACTGAACTAACACAAACATGCAGGTCAGGAGAAGGGAAGCCTGGTGTGACACACACTGAACTAACACAAACATGCAGGTCAGGAGAAGGGAAGCCTGGTGTGTCACACACTGAATTAACACAAACATGCAGGCCAGGAGAAGGGAAAGCCTGGTGTGTCACACACTGAACTAACACAAACATGCAGGTCAGGAGAAGGGAAGCCTCCTGTGTCACACACTGAACTAACACAAACATGCAGGTCAGGAGAAGGGAAGCCTGGTGTGTCACACACTGAACTAACACAAACATGCAGGTCAGGAGAAGGGAAGCCTGCTGTGTCACACACTGAACTAACACAAACATGCAGGTCAGGAGAAGGGAAGCCTGGTGTGTCACACACTGAACTAACACAAACATGCAGGTCAGGAGAAGGGAAGCCTGCTGTGTCACACACTGAACTAACACAAACATGCAGGTCAGGAGAAGGGAAGCCTGGTGTGTCACACACTGAACTAACACAAACATGCAGGTCAGGAGAAGGGAAGCCTGCTGTGTCACACACTGAACTAACACAAACATGCAGGTCAGGAGAAGGGAAGCCTGCTGTGTCACACACTGTATTAACACAAACATGCAGGTCAGGAGAAGGGAAGCCTGGTGTGTCACACACTGAACTAACACAAACATGCAGGTCAGGAGAAGGGAAGCCTGGTGTGTCACACACTGAACTAACACAAACATGCAGGTCAGGAGAAGGGAAAGCCTGGTGTGTCACACACTGAACTAACACAAACATGCAGGTCAGGAGAAGGGAAGCCTGCTGTGTCACACACTGAACTAACACAAACATGCAGGTCAGGAGAAGGGAAGCCTGCTGTGTCACACACTGAACTAACACAAACATGCAGGTCAGGAGAAGGGAAGCGTGGTGTGTCACACACTGAACTAACACAAACATGCAGGTCAGGAGAAGGGAAGCCTGCTGTGTCACACACTGAACTAACACAAACATGCAGGTCAGGAGAAGGGAAAGCCTGGTGTGTCACACACTGAACTAACACAAACATGCAGGTCAGGAGAAGGGAAGCCTGCTGTGTCACACACTGAACTAACACAAACAAGCAGGTCAGGAGAAGGGAAGCCTGGTGTGTCACACACTGAATTAACACAAACATGCAGGTCAGGAGAAGGGAAGCCTGCTGTGACACACACTGAACTAACACAAACCTGCAGGTCAGGAGAAGGGAAGCCTGCTGTGTCACACACTGTACTAACACAAACATGCAGGTCAGGAGAAGGGAAGCCTGGTGTGTCACACACTGAACTAACACAAACATGCAGGTCAGGAGAAGGGAAGCCTGGTGTGTCACACACTGAACTAACACAAACCTGCAGGTCAGGAGAAGGGAAGCCTGATGTGTCACACACTGAACTAACACAAACATGCAGGTCAGGAGAAGCGAAGCCTGCTGTGTCACACACTGAACTAACACAAACATGCAGTTCAGGAGAAGGGAAGCCTGGTGTGTAACACACTGAACAAACACAAACGTGCAGGTCAGGAGAAGGGAAGCCTGCTGTGTCACACACTGAACTAACACAAACCTGCAGGTCAGGAGAAGGGAAGCCTGCTGTGTCACACACTGAACTAACACAAACATGCAGGTCAGGAGAAGGGAAGCCTGGTGTGTCACACACTGTATTAACACAAACATGCAGGTCAGGAGAAGGGAAGCCTGGTGTGTCACACACTGAACTAACACAAACCTGCAGGTCAGGAGAAGGGAAGCCTGCTGTGTCACACACTGAACTAACACAAACATGCAGGTCAGGAGAAGGGAAGCCTGGTGTGTCACAAACTGAACTAACACAAACATGCAGGTCAGGAGAAGGGAAGCCTGGTGTGTCACACACTGAAGTAACACAAACATGCAGGTCAGGAGAAGGGAAGCCTGGTGTGTCACACACTGAAGTAACACAAACATGCAGGTCAGGAGAAGGGAAAGCCTGGTGTGTCACACACTGTATTAACACAAACATGCAGGTCAGGAGAAGGGAAGCCTGCTGTGTCACACACTGTATTAACACAAACATGCAGGTCAGGAGAAGGGAAAGCCTGTTGTGTCACACACTGAACTAACACAAACATGCAGGTCAGGTGAAGA
Source organism: Jaculus jaculus (assembly GCF_020740685.1). Taxonomy (NCBI): domain Eukaryota; kingdom Metazoa; phylum Chordata; class Mammalia; order Rodentia; family Dipodidae; genus Jaculus; species Jaculus jaculus. The sequence goes on from NC_059117.1 coordinate 1,681,116, forward strand.
GAAGCCTGCTGTGTTACACACTGAACTAACACAAACATGCAGGTCAGGAGAAGGGAAGCCTGGTGTGTCACACACTGAACTAACACAAACATGCAGGTCAGGAGAAGGGAAGCCTGGTGTGTCACACACTGAATTAACACAAACATGCAGGTCAGGAGAAGGGAAGCCTGCTGTGTCACACACTGAACTAACACAAACATGCAGGTCAGGAGAAGGGAAAGCCTGGTGTGTCACACACTGAACTAACACAAACATGCAGGTCAGGAGAAGGGAGGCCTGGTGTGTCACACACTGTATTAACACAAACATGTAGGTCAGGAGAAGGGAAGCCTGGTGTGTCACACACTGAATTAACACAAACATGCAGTTCAGGAGAAGGGAAGCCTGCTGTGTCACACACTGAACTAACACAAACATGCAGGTCAGGAGAAGGGAAGCCTGCTGTGTCACACACTGAACTAACACAAACATGCAGGTCAGGAGAAGGGAAGCCTGGTGTGTCACACACTGAATTAACACAAACATGCAGGCCAGGAGAAGGGAAAGCCTGGTGTGTCACACACTGAACTAACACAAACATGCAGGTCAGGAGAAGGGAAGCCTGGTGTGTCACACACTGAACTAACACAAACATGCAGGTCAGGAGAAGGGAAGCCTGCTGTGTCACACACTGAACTAACACAAACATGCAGGTCAGGAGAAGGGAAGCCTGGTGTGTCACACACTGAACTAACACAAACATGCAGGTCAGGAGAAGGGAAGCCTGCTGTGTCACACACTGAACTAACACAAACATGCAGGTCAGGAGAAGGGAAGCCTGGTGTGTCACACACTGTATTAACACAAACATGCAGGTCAGGAGAAGGGAAGCCTGGTGTGTCACACACTGAACTAACAGAAACATGCAGGTCAGGAGAAGGGAAGCCTGCTGTGTCACACACTGAACTAACACAAACATGCAGGTCAGGAGAAGGGAAAGCCTGGTGTGTCACACACTGAACTAACACAAACATGCAGGTCAGGAGAAGGGAAGCCTGCTGTGTCACACACTGAACTAACACAAACATGCAGGTCAGGAGAAGGGAAGCCTGCTGTGTCACACACTGAACTAACGACAAACATGCAGGTCAGGAGAAGGGAAGCCTGGTGTGTCACACACTGAACTAACACAAACATGCAGGTCAGGAGAAGGGAAGCCTGCTGTGTCACACACTGAACTAACACAAACATGCAGGTCAGGAGAAGGGAAAGCCTGGTGTGTCACACACTGAACTAACACAAACATGCAGGTCAGGAGAAGGGAAGCCTGCTGTGTCACACACTGAACTAACACAAACATGCAGGTCAGGAGAAGGGAAGCCTGGTGTGTCACACACTGTATTAACACAAACATGCAGGTCAGGAGAAGGGAAGCCTGGTGTGTCACACACTGTATTAACACAAACATGCAGGTCAGGAGAAGGGAAGCCTGCTGTGTCACACACTGAACTAACACAAACATGCAGGTCAGGAGAAGGGAAGCCTGGTGTGTCACACACTGAACTAACACAAACAGGCAGGTCAGGAGAAGGGAAAGCCTGTTGTGTCACACACTGAACTAACACAAACATGCAGGTCAGGAGAAGGGAAGCCTGGTGTGTCACACACTGAACTAACACAAACATGCAGGTCAGGAGAAGGGAAAGCCTGGTGTGTCACACACTGAACTAACACAAACATGCAGGTCAGGAGAAGGGAAGCCTGCTGTGTCACACACTGAACTAACACAAACATGCAGGTCAGGAGAAGGGAAGCCTGCTGTGTCACACACTGAACTAACACAAACATGCAGGTCAGGAGAAGGGAAGCCTGGTGGGTCACACACTGAACTAACACAAACATGCAGGTCAGGAGAAGGGAAGCCTGCTGTGTCACACACTGAACTAACACAAACATGCAGGTCAGGAGAAGGGAAAGCCTGGTGTGTCACACACTGAACTAACACAAACATGCAGGTCAGGAGAAGGGAAGCCTGATGTGTCACACACTGAACTAACACAAACATGCAGGTCAGGAGAAGGGAAGCCTGGTGTGTCACACACTGTATTAACACAAACATGCAGGTCAGGAGAAGGGAAGCCTGGTGTGTCACACACTGTACTAACACAAACATGCAGGTCAGGAGAAGGGAAGCCTGGTGTGTCACACACTGTATTAACACAAACATGCAGGTCAGGAGAAGGGAAGCCTGCTGTGTCACACACTGAACTAACACAAACATGCAGGTCAGGAGAAGGGAAAGCCTGGTGTGTCACACACTGAACTAACACAAACATGCAGGTCAGGAGAAGGGAAGCCTGCTGTGTGCACACACTGAACTAACACAAACATGCAGGTCAGGAGAAGGGAAGCCTGGTGTGTCACACACTGAACTAACACAAACATGCAGGTCAGGAGAAGGGAAGCCTGCTGTGTCACACACTGAACTAACACAAACATGCAGGTCAGGAGAAGGGAAGCCTGGTGTGTCACACACTGAACTAACACAAACATGCAGGTCAGGAGAAGGGAAGCCTGCTGTGTCACACACTGAACTAACACAAACATGCAGGTCAGGAGAAGGGAAGCCTAGTGTGTCACACACTGAATTAACACAAACATGCAGGTCAGGAGAAGGGAAGCCTGCTGTGTCACACACTGAACTAACACAAACCTGCAGGTCAGGAGAAGGGAAGCCTGCTGTGTCACACACTGAACTAACACAAACATGCAGGTCATGAGAAGGGAAGCCTGGTGTGTCACACACTGAACTAACACAAACATGCAGGTCAGGAGAAGGGAAGCCTGCTGTGTCACACACTGAACTAACACAAACATGCAGGTCAGGAGAAGGGAAGCCTGCTGTGTCACACACTGAACTAACACAAACATGCAGGTCAGGAGAAGGGAAGCCTGGTGTGTCACACACTGTATTAACACAAACATGCAGGTCAGGAGAAGGGAAGCCTGGTGTGTCACACACTGAACTAACACAAACCTGCAGGTCAGGAGAAGGGAAGCCTGCTGCGTCACACACTGAACTAACACAAACATGCAGGTCAGGAGAAGGGAAGCCTGGTGTGTCACACACTGAACTAACACAAACATGCAGGTCAGGAGAAGGGAAAGCCTGCTGTGTCACACACTGTATTAACACAAACATGCAGGTCAGGAGAAGGGAAGCCTGGTGTGTCACACACTGAAGTAACACAAACATGCAGGTCAGGAGAAGGGAAAGCCTGGTGTGTCACACACTGTATTAACACAAACATGCAGGTCAGGAGAAGGGAAGCCTGCTGTGTCACACACTGTATTAACACAAACATGCAGGTCAGGAGAAGGGAAAGCCTGTTGTGTCACACACTGAACTAACACAAACATGCAGGTCAGGAGAAGGGAAGCCTGCTGTGTCACACACTTAACTAACACAAACATGCAGGTCAGGAGAAAGGAAAGCCTGGTGTGTCACACACTGAATTAACACAAACATGCAGTTCAGGAGAAGGGAAGCCTGGTGTGTCACACACTGAACTAACACAAACATGCAGGTCAGGAGAAGGGAAGCCTGGTGTGACACACACTGAACTAACACAAACATGCAGGTCAGGAGAAGGGAAGCCTGGTGTGTCACACACTGAATTAACACAAACATGCAGGCCAGGAGAAGGGAAAGCCTGGTGTGTCACACACTGAACTAACACAAACATGCAGGTCAGGAGAAGGGAAGCCTGCTGTGTCACACACTGAACTAACACAAACATGCAGGTCAGGAGAAGGGAAGCCTGGTGTGTCACACACTGAACTAACACAAACATGCAGGTCAGGAGAAGGGAAGCCTGGTGTGTCACACACTGAACTAACACAAACATGCAGGTCAGGAGAAGGGAAGCCTGGTGTGTCACACACTGAACTAACACAAACATGCAGGTCAGGAGAAGGGAAGCCTGCTGTGTCACACACTGAACTAACACAAACATGCAGGTCAGGAGAAGGGAAGCCTGGTGTGTCACACACTGAACTAACACAAACATGCAGGTCAGGAGAAGGGAAGCCTGCTGTGTCACACACTGAACTAACACAAACATGCAGGTCAGGAGAAGGGAAGCCTGCTGTGTCACACACTGAACTAACACAAACATGCAGGTCAGGAGAAGGGAAGCCTGGTGTGTCACACACTGAACTAACACAAACATGCAGGTCAGGAGAAGGGAAGCCTGGTGTGTCACACACTGAACTAACACAAACATGCAGGTCAGGAGAAGGGAAAGCCTGGTGTGTCACACACTGAACTAACACAAACATGCAGGTCAGGAGAAGGGAAGCCTGCTGTGTCACACACTGAACTAACACAAACATGCAGGTCAGGAGAAGGGAAGCCTGCTGTGTCACACACTGAACTAACACAAACATGCAGGTCAGGAGAAGGGAAGCCTGGTGTGTCACACACTGAACTAACACAAACATGCAGGTCAGGAGAAGGGAAGCCTGCTGTGTCACACACTGAACTAACACAAACATGCAGGTCAGGAGAAGGGAAAGCCTGGTGTGTCACACACTGAACTAACACAAACATGCAGGTCAGGAGAAGGGAAGCCTGCTGTGTCACACACTGAACTAACACAAACATGCAGGTCAGGAGAAGGGAAGCCTGGTGTGTCACACACTGTATTAACACAAACATGCAGGTCAGGAGAAGGGAAGCCTGGTGTGTCACACACTGTATTAACACAAACATGCAGGTCAGGAGAAGGGAAGCCTGGTGTGTCACACACTGTATTAACACAAACCTGCAGGTCAGGAGAAGGGAAGCCTGCTGTGTCACACACTGAACTAACACAAACATGCAGGTCAGGAGAAGGGAAAGCCTGGTGTGTCACACACTGAACTAACACAAACATGCAGGTCAGGAGAAGGGAAGCCTGCTGTGTGACACACTGAACTAACACAAACATGCAGGTCAGGAGAAGGGAAGCCTGGTGTGTCACACACTGAACTAACACAAACATGCAGGTCAGGAGAAGGGAAGCCTGCTGTGTCACACACTGAACTAACACAAACATGCAGGTCAGGAGAAGGGAAGCCTGGTGTGTCACACACTGAACTAACACAAACATGCAGGTCAGGAGAAGGGAAGCCTGCTGTGTCACACACTGAACTAACACAAACATGCAGGTCAGGAGAAGGGAAGCCTAGTGTGTCACACACTGAATTAACACAAACATGCAGGTCAGGAGAAGGGAAGCCTGCTGTGTCACACACTGAACTAACACAAACCTGCAGGTCAGGAGAAGGGAAGCCTGCTGTGTCACACACTGAACTAACACAAACATGCAGGTCAGGAGAAGGGAAGCCTGGTGTGTCACACACTGAACTAACACAAACATGCAGGTCAGGAGAAGGGAAGCCTGCTGTGTCACACACTGAACTAACACAAACATGCAGGTCAGGAGAAGGGAAAGCCTGGTGTGTCACACACTGAACTAACACAAACATGCAGGTCAGGAGAAGGGAAGCCTGGTGTGTCACACACTGAACTAACACAAACATGCAGGTCAGGAGAAGGGAAGCCTGCTGTGTCACACACTGAACTAACACAAACATGCAGGTCAGGAGAAGGGAAGCCTGGCTGTGTCACACACTGAATTAACACAAACATGCAGGTCAGGAGAAGGGAAGCCTGCTGTGTCACACACTGAACTAACACAAACATGCAGGTCAGGAGAAGGGAAGCCTGCTGTGTCACACACTGAACTAACACAAACATGCAGGTCAGGAGAAGGGAAGCCTGGTGTGTCACACACTGAACTAACACAAACATGCAGGTCAGGAGAAGGGAAGCCTGCTGTGTCACACACTGAACTAACACAAACATGCAGGTCAGGAGAAGGGAAGCCTGGTGTGTCACACACTGAACTAACACAAACATGCAGGTCAGGAGAAGGGAAGCCTGCTGTGTCACACACTGAACTAACACAAACATGCAGGTCAGGAGAAGGGAAGCCTGGTGTGTCACACACTGAACTAACACAAACATGCAGGTCAGGAGAAGGGAAGCCTGCTGTGTCACACACTGAACTAACACAAACATGCAGGTCAGGAGAAGGGAAGCCTGGTGTGTCACACACTGAACTAACACAAACATGCAGGTCAGGAGAAGGGAAGCCTGCTGTGTCACACACTGAACTAACACAAACATGCAGGTCAGGAGAAGGGAAGCCTGGTGTGTCACACACTGAACTAACACAAACATGCAGGTCAGGAGAAGGGAAAGCCTGGTGTGTCACACACTGAACTAACACAAACATGCAGGTCAGGAGAAGGGAAGCCTGGTGTGTCACACACTGAACTAACACAAACATGCAGGTCAGGAGAAGGGAAGCCTGGTGTGTCACACACTGAACTAACACAAACATGCAGGTCAGGAGAAGGGAAGCCTGCTGTGTCACACACTGAACTAACACAAACATGCAGGTCAGGAGAAGGGAAGCCTGCTGTGTCACACACTGAACTAACACAAACATGCAGGTCAGGAGAAGGGAAGCCTGGTGTGTCACACACTGAACTTAACACAAACATGCAGGTCAGGAGAAGGGAAGCCTGGTGTGTCACACACTGAACTAACACAAACATGCAGGTCAGGAGAAGGGAAGCCTGCTGTGTCACACACTGAACTAACACAAACCTGCAGGTCAGGAGAAGGGAAGCCTGGTGTGTCACACACTGAACTAACACAAACATGCAGGTCAGGAGAAGGGAAGCCTGCTGTGTCACACACTGTATTAACACAAACATGCAGGTCAGGAGAAGGGAAGCCTGGTGTGTCACACACTGAACTAACACAAACATGCAGGTCAGGAGAAGGGAAAGCCTGGTGTGTCACACACTGAACTAACACAAACATGCAGGTCAGGAGAAGGGAAGCCTGGTGTGTCACACACTGAACTAACACAAACATGCAGGTCAGGAGAAGGGAAGCCTGCTGTGTCACACACTGAACTAACACAAACATGCAGGTCAGGAGAAGGGAAGCCTGGTGTGTCACACACTGAACTAACACAAACATGCAGGTCAGGAGAAGGGAAAGCCTGCTGTGTCACACACTGAACTAACACAAACATGCAGGTCAGGAGAAGGGAAGCCTGGTGTGTCACACACTGAACTAACACAAACATGCAGGTCAGGAGAAGGGAAGCCTGGTGTGTCACACACTGAACTAACACAAACATGCAGGTCAGGAGAAGGGAAGCCTGCTGTGTCACACACTGAATTAACACAAACATGCAGGTCAGGAGAAGGGAAAGCCTGTTGTGTCACACACTGAACTAACACAAACATGCAGGTCAGGAGAAGGGAAGCCTGCTGTGTCACACACTGAACTAACACAAACATGCAGGTCAGGAGAAGGGAAGCCTGGTGTGTCACACACTGAATTAACACAAACATGCAGGTCAGGAGAAGGGAAGCCTGTGTGTCACACACTGAACTTAACACAAACATGCAGGTCAGGAGAAGGGAAGCCTGCTGTGTCACACACTGAACTAACACAAACCTGCAGGTCAGGAGAAGGGAAGCCTGCTGTGTCACACACTGAACTAACACAAACATGCAGGTCAGGAGAAGGGAAGCCTGGTGTGTCACACACTGAACTAACACAAACATGCAGGTCAGGAGAAGGGAAGCCTGCTGTGTCACACACTGAACTAACACAAACCTGCAGGTCAGGAGAAGGGAAGCCTGCTGTGTCACACACTGAACTAACACAAACATGCAGGTCAGGAGAAGGGAAGCCTGCTGTGTCACACACTGAACTAACACAAACATGCAGGTCAGGAGAAGGGAAGCCTGGTGTGTCACACACTGAACTAACACAAACGTGCAGGTCAGGAGAAGGGAAGCCTGGTGTGTCACACACTGAACTAACACAAACCTGCAGGTCAGGAGAAGGGAAGCCTGCTGTGTCACACACTGAACTAACACAAACATGCAGGTCAGGAGAAGGGAAGCCTGCTGTGTCACACACTGTATTAACACAAACATGCAGGTCAGGAGAAGGAAAGCCTGGTGTGTCACACACTGAACTAACACAAACCTGCAGGTCAGGAGAAGGGAAGCCTGCTGTGTCACACACTGAACTAACACAAACATGCAGGTCAGGAGAAGGGAAGCCTGGTGTGTCACACACTGAACTAACACAAACATGCAGGTCAGGAGAAGGGAAGCCTGCTGTGTCACACACTGTATTAACACAAACATGCAGGTCAGGAGAAGGGAAAGCCTGGTGTGTCACACACTGAACTAACACAAACATGCAGGTCAGGAGAAGGGAAGCCTGCTGTGTCACACACTGAACTAACACAAACATGCAGGTCAGGAGAAGGAAAGCCTGGTGTGTCACACACTGAATTAACACAAACATGCAGGTCAGGAGAAGGGAAGCCTGGTGTGTCACACACTGAACTAACACAAACATGCAGGTCAGGAGAAGGGAAGCCTGGTGTGTCACACACTGAACTAACACAAACATGCAGGTCAGGAGAAGGGAAGCCTGCTGTGTCACACACTGAACTAACACAAACATGCAGGTCAGGAGAAGGGAAGCCTGGTGTGTCACACACTGAACTAACACAAACATGCAGGTCAGGAGAAGGGAAGCCTGGTGTGTCACACACTGAACTAACACAAACATGCAGGTCAGGAGAAGGGAAGCCTGCTGTGTCACACACTGAACTAACACAAACATGCAGGTCAGGAGAAGGGAAGCCTGCTGTGTCACACACTGAACTAACACAAACATGCAGGTCAGGAGAAGGGAAGCCTGGTGTGTCACACACTGAACTAACACAAACCTGCAGGTCAGGAGAAGGGAAGCCTGCTGTGTCACACACTGAACTAACACAAACATGCAGGTCAGGAGAAGGGAAGCCTGGTGTGTCACACACTGAACTAACACAAACATGCAGGTCAGGAGAAGGGAAGCCTGCTGTGTCACACACTGAACTAACACAAACATGCAGGTCAGGAGAAGGGAAAGCCTGGTGTGTCACACACTGAACTAACACAAACATGCAGGTCAGGAGAAGGGAAGCCTGCTGTGTCACACACTGAACTAACACAAACATGCAGGTCAGGAGAAGGGAAAGCCTGGTGTGTCACACACTGAACTAACACAAACATGCAGGTCAGGAGAAGGGAAGCCTGGTGTGTCACACACTGAACTAACACAAACATGCAGGTCAGGAGAAGGGAAGCCTGGTGTGTCACACACTGAACTAACACAAACATGCAGGTCAGGAGAAGGGAAGCCTGCTGTGTCACACACTGAACTAACACAAACATGCAGGTCAGGAGAAGGGAAGCCTGGTGTGTCACACACTGAACTAACACAAACATGCAGGTCAGGAGAAGGGAAAGCCTGGTGTGTCACACACTGAACTAACACAAACATGCAGGTCAGGAGAAGGGAAGCCTGGTGTGTCACACACTGAATTAACACAAACATGTAGGTCAGGAGAAGGGAAGCCTGGTGTGTCACACACTGAATTAACACAAACATGCAGATCAGGAGAAGGGAAGCCTGCTGTGTCACACACTGAACTAACACAAACATGCAGGTCAGGAGAAGGGAAGCCTGGTGTGTCACACACTGAACTAACACAAACATGCAGGTCAGGAGAAGGGAAGCCTGGTGTGTCACACACTGTATTAACACAAACATGCAGGTCAGGAGAAGGGAAGCCTGGTGTGTCACACACTGAACTAACACAAACCTGCAGGTCAGGAGAAGGGAAGCCTGCTGTGTCACACACTGAACTAACACAAACATGCAGGTCAGGAGAAGGGATGCCTGGTGTGTCACACACTGAACTAACACAAACATGCAGGTCAGGAGAAGGGAAAGCCTGCTGTGTCACACACTGTATTAACACAAACATGCAGGTCAGGAGAAGGGAAGCCTGGTGTGTCACACACTGAAGTAACACAAACATGCAGTTCAGGAGAAGGGAAAGCCTGGTGTGTCACACACTGTATTAACACAAACATGCAGGTCAGGAGAAGGGAAGCCTGCTGTGTCACACACTGTATTAACACAAACATCCAGGTCAGGAGAAGGGAAAGCCTGTTGTGTCACACACTGAACTAACACAAACATGCAGGTCAGGAGAAGGGAAGCCTGCTGTGTCACACACTGAACTAACACAAACATGCAGGTCAGGAGAAAGGAAAGCCTGGTGTGTCACACACTGAATTAACACAAACATGCAGTTCAGGAGAAGGGAAGCCTGGTGTGTCACACACTGAACTAACACAAACATGCAGGTCAGGAGAAGGGAAGCCTGGTGTGTCACACACTGAATTAACACAAACATGCAGGTCAGGAGAAGGGAAGCCTGCTGTGTCACACACTGAATTAACACAAACATGTAGGTCAGGAGAAGGGAAGCCTGGTGTGTCACACACTGAATTAACACAAACATGCAGATCAGGAGAAGGGAAGCCTGCTGTGTCACACACTGAACTAACACAAACATGCAGGTCAGGAGAAGGGAAGCCTGGTGTGACACACACTGAACTAACCCAAACATGCAGGTCAGGAGAAGGGAAGCCTGGTGTGTCACACACTGAATTAACACAAACATGCAGGCCAGGAGAAGGGAAAGCCTGGTGTGTCACACACTGAACTAACACAAACATGCAGGTCAGGAGAAGGGAAGCCTGCTGTGTCACACACTGAACTAATACAAACATGCAGGTCAGGAGAAGGGAAGCCTGGTGTGTCACACACTGAACTAACACAAACATGCAGGTCAGGAGAAGGGAAGCCTGCTGTGTCACACACTGAATTAACACAAACATGCAGGTCAGGAGAAGGGAAGCCTGCTGTGTCACACACTGAACTAACACAAACATGCAGGTCAGGAGAAGGGAAGCCTGGTGTGTCACACACTGAACTAACACAAACATGCAGGTCAGGAGAAGGGAAGCCTGCTGTGTCACACACTGAACTAACACAATCATGCAGGTCAGGAGAAGGGAAGCCTGGTGTGTCACACACTGAACTAACACAAACATGCACGTCAGGAGAAGGGAAGCCTGCTGTGTCACACACTGAACTAACACAAACAGTACTTGCTATGGAAAATGGAGAGCTAGGAGTTTTTGTTTGTTTGTTTTTACTAGTTTATAAACATTATGCTTGTCAAGGGAGAGAGAAAGAAAGTACTCTCACAGTGGTGTGGCAAATGGAGGGTGAGGGGTGCTTTGAATAGGGTTTGTTCTCCACCAACTCATGCAGAAGTTAAATCTCCAAAGTCATATGTCAAGTGCACTGAGAGGATGGAAACTTAACCTGATCATAAGGGTGACTTGGAAAGTGACTTAATTAGATGGGACCATTAGTGGGGAGAACCCATGATGGAACACTGCAACTTTCTAAAGAGGAGAAAGACCACACAGAGACAAGCATTTTACCTATTTTCCCAGATGTAAGGCAGCTCGGGAGCCATTGTTGCAGTTTGTGCCATGGTGTTTGTACTTTTAGCCTTTAAAACCAGGAGCCAAAATACTTTTCTTACAAAGCAGCCTGCCTTGGAAGGCAAATGGTTTGGGGCTGAGGTCATGGTACAAAGTACAGGCTATAGATATTTTTTGTCACATGAACCAGATAGTAGGAGCCAGAAGTTAGCTCAGTGATTAAAGCCACTTGTTCCACAAGTATGCTGACTAGCGTCAGGATCCCCAGCACCCAGGGGAAGCCAAAGGCAATGTGGTGCAGAAGGCAGAGCCAGCAGAACTCTGAAGCTCAAGCACCAGCTAGTCTGGCCTTTAAAGCTGCAAAGAATACCTTGTCTCAAACGAGGTGGAAGGAGAGGACCAGCACCCCAAGGTTTTCCTTTCACCTCCATATGTACTGTGGTGAACATATGTGTACCACAGCACACACACCATGAAATTAAAAGTTTTTTTTAAAGTCAAAAGAAAAAAAAACAGAAAATTTTTATTTTGGGCTCTGTGGAGCCAGATAGTTTTTATTGCAACTAATTAACTTGGCCATTGAAGGATGAAAGTAGTCAGAGACAATGCATAAATGAATGGGTGTATCTGTGTTCCATTAAAATTTTATTTACAAAAACAAAATATGCCTCATTAATACACAATTGGAAGAGTCCTTTTTAGTATTAAAAATGGTAATTGGCAATTATATATTAGAAAGTATAAAAACTTTATAATTTGTATTTTCACAGATGACCAAACCTACTACTGACCCCAGGATTTGTTTAGTGATACCTCCTCCATCCAGGTAGCAAGAAATCCAAAAAACATTTTTTAAATGACTCTCACCATTCCAGAAATCATCTATTGCCATGACTTACTATGGAAAGTGTGGGACCTCGTGAACCCCTCCACATATATGTGAAATATTGACAAGCTCACTCATGAGCAGGAAAACATCTGCTGTGAGTTCATGAATGTAGCATATATGACATATCCAGAAGGCAGTATTTTGCAGCACCACTATCCATCCTCCTTCTCTGATGTTCTTTCCACCCCTTCTGTGAGGTTTCCAGAGCCTTGGAGTGTGTCTTATAGATGTCATGGTTAGGGCCGAACACCTTCTATTCTAATACTTGTCCTTTTTACCATCTATGCATCTCTGTCTTCACCTTCTGTGTTCAAGGCTGAAAGTACTGATCTATGGAGCAAAGACATTTAGAAGGAAGTTTGACAATCTGTCTAACTAGGATAACCATAGTTATGGTCCCCACATCAGGGCCTAAATCCCTACCCACAGGCTTTTGGCCAGCTTTACTGCACCAGGCACGATTTCCCTTCTGTGGAGCAGGCCTCAAATAGAATCAGACAGCAGTTGGTTACTCCTATAACTTTTTTAAAATTCTTATTTACTTATTTGCAAACAGAGAGATAGAAAGAGAGAAAGAGAATGGGCACACCTTGGCCTCAAGTTGCTGCAAACAAACACCAGATGCATGCACCTCTTTGTGCAACTGGCTTTATGTGGATCTTGGGGAATAGAACTTGGGTGGTTAGGCTTTGAAGGCAAGTGCCTTAACCATTGAGCAATTTTTCCAGCCCTCCTTGAAGAACTTTTATACCAATTGTAGTTCCCTTCTTACTGTTGGGACAAACACCCAACCAGAAGTATCTTATGGGATTAAAAGGATTTATTTTGGCTTACAGTCCCAAATTGCCTCCAACTGGGGAGCAAGCATTCATTGAATTTATTGGGGGAGCAAGCATTCATTGAATTAGGAGAAACCTAATTCAAACCATTATGCCACTGTTGAACCAGTGGGCACAACTTTCTTGCAGATCAAAGTACATAGGGTCCACAGCTGTGTATGACTCTTGATGCCCCAGCAGGTTGCATAGCATCTTCTGGCATGAAGAAAGCTAACTGGTAGAGATGAAGTTTCCAGCTCAGCTCCAGACTGATTTCTTTATGTTCTGCACTGAAGCATGTGTTGTCTTCAGCAATAGGGACTTGCCACCTAGTTTTGGTGGTCAACAAACAGCAGTGACATTTGCCAATATTAGTTGAAGAGATCTCTGTAGCCTTGTTAACAAACAACTGATTGTGCAATAGCTTATCCTGGTGTTTGGAATTTTCTATTAATACCCTATGTCCTCTAGGAGCAGTTTTATCCACCCATGTAGGAGAACATCATTTCAACACTTTAAAAAAAAATCATATTTGACTTTGGTCAAGTGGTCGGTTTCCATACAGCTTCTACACAGATCCTTAATTTTGGCTTATCTTCCAACCACCTCATTTCTCCTTATCTTTCCACCTATATCTTTGCTTAAACAATTCCCTCTCACTATTACTCTCCTCTACTTTTGTGTTCCATATATTCTACTATCTTCCTGCATAACTTTTCTTCTCTGCCATCCTGTAGCCCCTTTCTAGCTTCCTGGCCTCTATAGACCACTACTCTAGAAATTCAAAGTCAGGATCCACATATGAAAGAGAACATGCTGTGATTGTGTTCATGAATCTGGGTTACCTCACTGAGTATGGTCTTTTCAAGTTCCATCCATTTTCCTGAAAATTTTATTTTCTTTGCAGTTGATTAAAAACTCCATTGTCTAGATGTACCACAGTTTCAGAATCCATTTATCACTTGATGCAAGTGTAGGCTGATTCCAGTTCCTAGCTTTTATAAATGGAGTAGCAATAAACTTGCCTGAGAAAGTATGTCAGAAGTAGAGTGGAGTCCTCAGTGCATATGCTCAAGAATGGTGCAGCTCAGTCATAAGATAACTCGATTTTTAGGTTTTTGAGAAACTTCCACACTAATTTACATAATGGCTAGACCAGCTTTCTTCCTAAGAGCTTCCTCAAGAATAAATGCATGTTCCTCCTTCCACACATGCTCACTAGCACTTGTTCACATTTATTTTTATGCTAGTCATTCTGACCAGAGTGAGATGGAATCTCAGGGTGGTATCAATTTGCATTGCCTTGATAACTAGAGAAGATGAATAATTTTTGCATCTTATTTAGTCATTTGTATTTCTTCCTTTGAAAACTCTCTGATCAGTTCCATAACCCACTTTCTGGTTGGGTTGTTATTCTCTGGTTGTTTCATATTTTGGGTTCTTTGTTTATTGTACTCAAAATTTCTCTGTCAGATGTATAGCCAGTAAAGATTTTTCTCCCTTTCTATAGGCTACCTCTTCACTTGTGCTGTACAAAAGCTTTTTAATTTCATGTGGTCTCATTTGTCCATTGGTACTCTATTTCCTGAGAGACCGGAGTCCTATTTAGAGAATCCCTGCCTATCCCTATATTTTCTGGTGTGGTTCCTAATTTTTCCCTTAGCAGTTTCACAGTTTCAGGTTTTACATTGAGTTCTTTGATCCATTTGGAGTTTATTTTTATGCAGTGTAATAAATAAGGATCTAACTTCCTGCTTCTGTATATGGATATCCAGTCTTCCCAGCACCATTTGCTGAAGAAATTGTCTCTTCTCCAATATATATATATTTTTGCTTGTCAAAATTTAGGTGGTTGTAGATGCAAGGATTGAAATTTTGATTCTTAAGTCTATCAGTCTGCATGTCAGTTTTGGTGCCAGTACCACACTGTTTTTATTATTACTCTATACTATAGCTTGAAAACTGGTAATACTTCCATCAGTATATTTTTACTCAGATTTCTTCAGTTATTTGAGTTCTTTTGTGTTCTGCATAAATTTTAGAATGACTTTTGTTGCATTTTGTGAAGAATGATGCTAGAATTTTGACTGGACATGCATTGAATTTTTAGATTGCTTTTGATAGGATGACCATCTCTCTCTCCCTCCCTCCCTCTCTCTCTCTCTCTCTCTCTCTCTCTCTCTCTCTCTCTCTCTCTCTTTTTCTCTTTTCCCTCTCTCTCCAAAAAATAATAAGAAAAATAACATTCTTAATTTGAAGGACTTTGCATAGTCAAACTGCTGTCAGCACAGTTTCAGGTAGGGTGGTTATTGAAGGGTTAATGAAGCCCTGAGGTTGCTTAAGTGTTAATCAAGTAAAGTTGCTGAGACCAGCCTGCCTTAAAGGTTTGGGAATGAAGGTTAAATCCCTTGGTAATAACATTTTCCCAGACTTTAGGCCCAAAAAAGAAACAAACACCTGTTCAGTGAAAAGCTACCATTCTATACAATTGCATATTCATATCCTGAAGACAATGCAGCTAAATCTTAAATGTTTTAATTGTACAGTCAGCAAGGGAAATGCTCTTGTTCCTATCATGCTTTCTCTGACCCACATCCTTGCTTACGTTTTTCTCACCCCTCATTTGTATAAAAATCTTCTTAGCTATAAATACACAACTACAGCCTCAAGCTGAAGAGGTCTTGCAATCACTTCACTGCATGACCTCAACAAAGCAGTCTATACCCATGCAGGTCTGGCTACATTTCTCATTCACATCACCCCAGTTAGTTCTAATCCTAACTCAGACATAACAGTTATCTCTGACAGTTTCTCTGTTTATTTTTGTCTGGTTCATTTATGTAGTAGAGAGAGTGGTGGTGTGTTGAAGTCACCCACTATAACTATCTTGGGGTTGATGCATGACTTTATGAATAGTAGTACTTTTTTCTAAAGTGGAATTTCCTGTACTTAGCACATATATATTCAGAATTATAAAGTCATTTTGGTGGAATGCCCCCTGATTAATGTGAAGTATCCTTCTTTATCTTTTCTGACTGGTTTTGGTTTGAAGTCTATTTTGTCAGAACTTCAACTTCTGCTTCTTACTTGGTTCCATTTGTTTGGAAGGCCTTTTTCCATCATTTCACCATGAGCTAGTGTCTTGGAGAATAAGGTGAGTTTCTTTAAGATATTGATGATTCTTGATTCTTGAGCATATTGATAGACCCAATTTTCTGATCCAACCAGATAACCTATGCCTTTTAATGGCAGAATTCAGACCATTAACATTTAGAATTATCATTTAAAAATATGAGTTAATTCCTGTCATGTTGATAATTTTGTAGTATTTGTTGTCTTCTTTTTTCTTCATTTGTTTGGTAACTTATCTAGCATCAAATTTTCACTCTAACTTCTTGTGTGTTTTTGTCTCTTTCTTCAGTGAGAATGTTCTTTCTAGTACCTAATGTAGAAATAGCTTAGTGGTCACTAGTTCCTTTAATTTTCTTTTATTGTGATTGTTTTTCTTTCTTCATCTACTATGAGAGATAATTTTGCTAGAAATAGTACTTTGGGTTGGCACTTGTGGTTCTGTAATACTTGAAATACATCATTCATCCTTTTCTAGCTTTTGGAGTTTATACTGAAAAACGGATTGTTATTATGATGGGTCTGTCTTTGTATGGGACTTACTTTTTCTCTCTTGCAGCTTTCAATATATCTTTTCATTGTCTTGCATGTTTCATGTTTTGCTTCAATATGACATGTCTTTTGTAGTCCTGCCTGTTTGGTGATTTGTATGCCTCTTTTTTCTAGATAGGCATTCCATTTCTTATTATTGGAAATTTTCTTCTATCATTTCATTGAAAATATTTTCTATTTCTTTGGCTCAAAGCTCTCTGTCTTCTTCCTTGCCCAGTTTTCATAGATTTTGTCTTTTCATGGTATCCCAAATGTCTTCCACATTTTTCTATATTGGACTTGTCATTGGTTTTGATGCTCTGATTAATTTCTTCTACCCTTTCCTTAAGTGCTTGTTCACACAATCTATTCTAGTTGCAAGGCTTTCCTAGGAGCTTTTTATTTGACTTGTTGCATTTTTAAATTCCTTTCATTTTTCTATCTCTTTTAATATTTTTGGCATCTTTTTCAAGTTCCATTTTCATATCTTAGTTTAACTTTTTTATTTCATGTAGCTATTTGGTTTCTCATAGAGTTCAGTCAGGCACTTGTTCATGCTAGCTTTGAATTCATTTAGGTAATGAGCTTTTTCAGTTATTTTGAGCTCTATGATTTCATTCAAGTGTTTACTCATGCCCTGTCCTTAAGTTCATTGTATATTTTTAAGATAATGATTGTGCTTTTAAATTCTTTGGACTTTCCTCCAAATAACTCTTTTGCATGAATTTTATTATGCAACTTGGCATTCTTGGTGGGAGTGTACTGTGTGTGAGTATGTGTGTATTTGTGTTTATGTGTGTTCATGTGGGTGTGTTCATGTGTGTGTGTTCTCTGCGTGTTTGTGTGTGTTCATGTGTGTGTGTGTTCATATGAGTATTTGTGTGTATGTTTGTATGTGTGTGTGTGTTCCATGCTTTGCGTTGGTATTTGCCCATTTGTAGACAATCTATTTTTCAGGAATGCTGAGGCTCACACAAAGCAGCAGTGATATGAGAAGGTGAGAATGAGCTTGGATAGAGTGGTGGGCTCATACTTGCAGTGCCCCTGTAGGCAGCAGGGGAAACATGCTGGTGATGGGACATGTGGTCAAAAGATGCAAAGTAGCATGAAATGGGATGGTGTGGATTCACCCATGATGAGGTGCATAGCATGCCTGGATGAGTGGGTGGGAAAAGGAAAAGGAGGGTGCCAGGAAGAAGCAGACTCACCTGCCAAGTCATAGTGCCCCTAAGCAGAATGTAGAGAAACATGGGCATGGACAGTACTGGGGGTAAACCAAGGAATGAGGAGCTTACCCACGTAGGAGTAGTGCAATTAAAGAGGTATGTATGTTGGTGGCAGAGGGTATGGAAGAAATAGGAACTCATCAACAGCTGCATGAGATGCATAGACAAACAGGAGGGACTTGTGGTCACAGGGGCAGGAAGGCACAGAGGGAAGCGGAACTCATCCACTGTGGTGTGGCACTGCTAGATGGGAGGAACACTTGGCATGTTCATAAGCATGGAAAGGCATAGAGGAATGATGAACTTACATACAACAGTATGGCACTGTACAGCAGGTAGGAGGGACTTCCAGCATGGGTACAGGTTGAGGAGATTGTGGAAAGGGCCTCACCAGTGCAGGAGCAGGTAGAAGAATGTGAATAGGAATAGGGATTTCACCTGAAGCAGTGTAAGGTGAGTATGCTTGAGGGAGACTCATGGGTCAGGAAACAGATCAGAGAAGATATGCAGGACAGGGACCTCACCACCAGCAGCATGACACTACTGGGTCATCAGGAGAGAGACTCATTGGACCAGGAGGGGAAGACACAGAGGAATAAGAAAGTCACCTGAAGTGGCATAACATTACTAGGCAGCCAGAAATAACAAACAGGTGGGCACAGGTTTTGCAAGGTGTGGACAAATGGAGAACCAACCCACAGTGACATGGCACTACTCAGAATATTTCTAAAACAACCTATATCTTCTAGGAATGTCATTATCACACAGGGCATTTTTGTTCAAACATTTTTAAATTATATATTAATTAGCTAGCAAAGAAGTAAGTTTCATTGCTTTTTCATACTTCTTCAGTTTGGGTTAACATCCTACCACCCCATCCTCTCTTCCAAATGCTTACCCCTACCTGCACTTGAATGTTTCCACACCAAGTACATTGCCTCTCTACTTTCATACCACATGTGTTCTACTATCCCCTTTCTCTTAAGCCCTCTCTCATCCATCCCTTTTTGAACTTCATAGCAATTTATAAGAAACTAAAACTTCAAGGGTGGATCTGCATATGAGAGAGAATATGATTATTTTTTAACCTCACTTAGTGTCTTTTCCAGCTCCAACTATTTTCCTATTAATTTCAAAAGTTACTTTTTCTTTAAAGATGAACAAAACTCCATTGTGTATATGTACTACATCTTCAATATCCATTCATAAGTTGATGACCATCTAGCCTGATTCTATTCCCTAGCTATTGTGAATAGAGCAGCAACAAACATGACTAAGCAAGTGTCTCTGTGGTAGAAGGTAGAGTCCATAGAGCCTAGGAGTGGTAACTGGTGCTATCTGGCACTTCTCTTTTCTCTTTTCCTTCTATTCATCATGCTTTCTTTTTCTTAACCTCCCTTCTACCTCCTCCTCCCCTCAATCATCCCACTACTACTCCCACTTAAAGCTTTCTTTGTTTTTGTTTGTTTGTTTGTTTGTTTGTTTGTTTGTTTGTTTTTTTGAGGTAGGGTCTCACTCTGGTCCAGGCTGACCTGGAATGAACTCTGTCATCTCAGGGTGGCCTTGAACTCATGGCGATCCTCCTACCTCTGCCTCCCAAGTGCTGGGATTAAAGGCGTGTGCCACCACACCCAGTTCCACTTAAAGCTTTCCTTTCTACCACCAATCTACTATACCTTTTTCCTTTAGCCTCCATACTGGCCCATTTCTGAATTCCTGGCCTTTACAGATTATTACTCCAACTTTGATACAACTCTAACAATTCAAATTAGGCTGGCTATATGAGACACACCATGTGACTTTATCTTTCTGGGCATGAATTATCTCATTTTGTATGTTTACCAGATCCATCAATTTTCCTGCACATTTTAAATTTTTATTTTTCTTCATAGCTGAAAAAAATGACCAATGTGTATATGTACTATATATTTATAAACCATTCATCAGTTGATGGGTATCTAGCTGATTTCACTTCTTAGCTATTATAAGTAGAGCAAAAGAAAACATGGATAGAGTATAGAGTCCTAAGGGCAGGAGAAGCATAACTTGGTCATATTGTACTTCTATTTTTAGCTTATTGAGAAAACTCCACACTGATTTCCCTAATGGCTATACCAGTTTTCACTTCTACCAACAGTGACTTAAAGCTTCCTCTTTCCCCACACATCCACAGGCTGTCTTAGTGATAGTCATTCTGGTCAGAGTGAGATAGCATCTCAAGCTGTTTCAAATTACATTTTCCTGATGGCTATGGATATTGAAACGTTTTGTTTAATATGTATTTACTATTTGAATTTCTTCATTTGGGAACTTTCTGTTTGATTACATAGCCTGGTTTTTGTTTGAGCTGTTTAATTTCTAGTTGTTTATGTTTTACTTGTTTGTTTATTCTAGATATTACTCTTCTGTCAGGTGTATGGTTGGAAAAGATTATTTTAAATTTTTTTTAGCTTTTATTTATTTACTTGAGAAAGAAACACACAGAGAGAATACGCTCACCAGGGCCACCAGCTGCTTCAAATAAACTCCAGATGCATGTGCCACCTGTGCATCTGTCTTATGTGGATCCTGGGGGAATCGAACCTGGGTGCTTCAGCTTTGCAGGCAAATGCCTTAACAACTAAGCCATCCCTCCAGATTTTTTTTCCCCATTCTGTAGGCTACCTTTGTGCTCAATTATAAGTTTTCATTGCTGCACATTTTTTTCCTTTTTAAATTTCATGAAGTCCTATTTGTTGATGTTATTTCATGGGCAACTGGAGTCATGTTCAGAAAGTCCTTACCTACATCTATATCTTGAAGCATTTCCTTTGCTTTTTCCTCTAGCACTTTCAGAGTCTCATGTTTTACATTGAGGCCTTTGATTCATTTGGAGTTGATTCTTATATGTGTAATGTCTTTATTATGTTGAGATACATTCATTCTATTCCAATTTCTTCAGAGCTTTAATCATGAAGTGTACTTTTGTCAAATGCTCTTTCTGAATCCATTGAAATGATTGTGTAATTTTTTTTTTCAGACCACTCATGTAGTATATTACATTTATCAGTTTGCATCTGTTGAGCCCTCCCTGAATCTCTGCGATAAATCCAAAGTGAATGTTCTTTTGGACATGTTTCTGTGTTTGCTTTGCAAGTATGTTGTTGAGAAGTTTTATATCTGTGTTCATCAAGGAGTTTGGTCTACTTTTTTTTTTCTTTTTTTTTTTTTTTGTTGCTGATGTGTCTTTATCTGGTTTTGGTAACATCTCAGTACTGGTTTCACAAAAGGAGTTTAGCAGTGTTCCTTTTTTCCCTATTTTATGCAGCTGTTTGAGAAATATTGGTGTTAGTTCTTTTTTTGACTTTTTTAAAAGTCTTTTAACATTCCCCCAGTTAACCCATCTGGGTCTGGGCTTTTTATACTTGGATGATTTTTTTAATAGCTCCTTTGATCTCACTGCTTATGTCTGCTTAAATGGTTTATCTAATTTTTATAGATCAAATATGACTAGAAATTTATCAATTTATTTTAGATTTTCCAATTTACTTGAATATGTTTTATAAATATGTCCTTTTGATTTTTTTTGAATTTCATTGGCATTGTTGTAATGACTTCCTTTTCATCTCTAACTTTGTTTATCTGGGTGTTTTCTGTTTCTTTTAGTTAACTTCTCTAAAGATTTATCACTTTTGTTTATTTTCAGAGCCAATTTATTGCTTCATGAATTCTTTGTATTTTTTCCAATTTCATTAACTGCTTCATGGATTTTTGTCATTTCTTTTGACCTACTGATTTTGGGATTGGTTTGTTCTTCCTTTTCCAAAGCCCTAAGATATAACACTCAGTTATTTATTTGAGATCTGTCTGATTTCTTAATATAGACATTTAGAGTTATAACCTTCCCTTAAGGTTGCCTTCATTGTATCTCACAGGCTTTAGTATATTGTGTTTTCATTATCATTTGATTCTAGGATTTTTAAAAAAATCCTGCCTAGATTCTTTCAATAACCCAATCATCATTCAACAGTATATAAGTTAATTTCCATGAGCTTGTTATTTCTACATTCTCTTGCTGTTAATTTGTATTTTGTTCCATTTTGGTCAGACAGAATAAGAGAAATTATTTCAATTTTCCAATATTTATTGAAATTTGCTTTGTGTCACAATATAGGATTGGTTTTTAGAGATTTCTTGATAAGCAGCTGAGAAGAACGAATAATCTGCATGTGTGGAAGGAATGTGCTGCAGGTGTCTATTTTGTCCATTTTATCTATGATGTCATCTAACCCGTTTGCTTCTCTGTTTATTTATTTAATTTTTTGCTAAGATGATGTGTAAATTTCTGAGAATAAGATATTGAAGTCTCCCACTATTGGTGTGCTATGGCTAATCTGTTACTTTACATCTGATAGCTGGCTGAATGAAATTGAGTGCTTCCATGTTTGGTAATATATGTTTAGAAATATATCTTCTTGCTAGATTGTTGTCTTAGTACACATTAACCTTTTTACCTCTTCTCAGTAATGTTGGTCTGAAATCCATCTTGTTACATATTAGAACAGTGACATCTGCTTGTTAGCTAGCCTTGTTTGCTTAAAATACACAAAGTAGTGTTTATATTTTATAGGGAGGTGATTTTTCTTGGAGGCAAAAACAAATCAAATGATATTGCCTTTTAATCCATCTGCTAGTCTGTGATTTTGACTGATGAATTAATAACATTTGTATTCAGAGCTATTATTGAAAATGTGCATTAATTCCTGTCATTCTTGTTTATATTGGGGTGATTGATGTTTTTCTAATCCTCTCATATAAACTATTAAGCATGGTTATTCTTTTCTGTGACCTCATATATGTGTTTTTTCTTCTCTTCTGCTCAAATAAGTTGTTCAAGTATTTTCTTGTAGACCTGGCTAATTTCCTTATCTTGTTCCTTTAACTTGCTAGGTTTAGTAGTCCAGGTTGATATTGGTCTTTCAGAATTTGAAATGTATCATTCAAAGATCTTGGGCCTTTTAACACTTCTGGTGAGAAATCTGGCATTATTCTTCCACACCTGCCCTTTTAAGTGACTTAGTGCTTCTCTCTTGCTGTTTTCAATATATTTCCTTTGGTCAAAATATTTAATAATTCAACTAATTAAAATATAACAAGTATGGTTCTTTTTTTGTCTTATTTGGTGTTCTAAATGTCTCCTCTATTATTACTAACATTTCTTTCCTGAATTTTATAAAATTTGATTTATTGTGTTTTCAATTTGCAGTATTTTGGATTGGTTTTCATTTATTAGCTCTTTACTCATATCTCGTGTCTACCTCTTTATTCAGTGAGCTGATTTTCTGTGTCTTTTTTTTTTGTTTCAAATTTCTTCAGGAGTTTTTTTCTTCTTGATTCCTTTGAACATACTTACAATCATTGTTTTGAAATCTCTGGCATTTTGTATAATATATTATCACTCTGGGCCATTATTGTAGGATTAATAAGTTTTTGGAGATTTATGTTGTCTTGATATTTTATTTTTCTTATATTACTATGTTGAGACTTGTAACTTTTGGGCTATTTAATTTCTTGAGTTTTCTGTTTGTCCCCTATATTCTCATGTAGTTCAGAAATTACATCCTCAGTCTGGGAACTCAAAATGCCTGCTGTGTTCTCTACATGACTCCCAGAGTAGATTACTAACAGCAGGAATGACCCTAGCAGGGGGATATGCCTGACATGCAAATGTCATAGTAGTAAATTAACCACACTGGTCCTTTAGACATCAGTCACTGCTGGTGCATAAGCCAGCAAATATGAGTGGCATATGCTAGGATTTAGTTTCTTAAACATGTGAAGTTTGCAGGGTGGATTAGGATGAGGCGTATTATTAATTTTAAAAAGATGGAGGTGGAAAAATATGTGGGAGGGAAAAATTTGGATACTGTTAACTTTCACAGATTTTAGAAGTGATCAAGGCAATGAAAGTTTTTGTAATGGAATGCAAAGGTGCTAAGATGAGAATGTGGAAAAGAGATTTTAATAAAAGGGAAATTATATGAGTTGTACATTGGGAAGAGAGATCATAAATAGTATACTGAGTGAAGAAAAATACAAAGCAATCCAAAAATTCAACTGAGCATTATGCCTCTACAAACAAAACTGTAATGAACTATATATTCAAAAGTTAAGATTAATAAAAGTAGCTCTAAAACATAAAGTAGAAAATGACAAAAGTTAACATTGTACAAAGCATCAAAACATCTAAGTGTGTTAAATGCATGTCAATTTTCTTAAAAGAAAGTTCTTATAGTAGTAAATCATTCTGTCTTGTTTTGAATTCCTTCCTATGATATTTTGCCCTAGCCATTTGCCCTAAAACAGGAGAGCAATTTGTACTACTAGTTAAGACCTTTAGAACCATATGTGAAGTATAGATAATCCAAGTATAAAGCAAATCAGTTACATTTTGGAGTGAATTTCTAGTTCACCTGTGCTGGTTTGAGAAGTCAGTTCCCTCCATGGCTTACTCTCAGCTTGGCTTGGTTCAGCTGGCTACTTGTGATATTGGGGAGGGCCAAGTAGGAACCCTTGTCTTCCAGCCAATTCTGTACTATGAGGGGAAGGGAAGTTGTGACATGTTGCCTGGTGGTGGTCCCACAAAGTTCAGCAGGTCCCCCTTTCCTATCCTTCAGGGTTTTCTGGTCTTGAAGAGCCAAGTATCTGTGAAAGAAACATTGGTCCCACAGTTTCCATTAGTCTCACCTTAAGGCCACATATGTTTCATGAGTCCATGTTTGTGAGATGTCAAGACTAGACAAACTCAGTGTATAGAGGGATACAGTCTCTGAGACTGATTGCTAACATAAGTGGGATTTTTTTTAATATCTTTTGTTCATTATTTATTTATTTGAAAGTGACAGAGAGTGAAAGAGGCAGAGAGAGAGAGAGAGAGAGAGAGAGAGAGAGAGAGAGAGGGAGAGAATGGGCAGGCCAGGGCTTCCAGCCACTGCAAACGAACTCCAGATGTGTGCATCCCCTTGTGCATCTGGCTAACGTGGGTCTTGGAGAAACAAGCCTTGAACCAGGGTCCTTAGGCTTCATAGGCAAGCACTCAACCACTAAGTCATCTCTCCAGCCAGGATTTTTTTAAGTGGTGAAATATCCTGGAAATACCGAGTAAAGAGTGAAGCTCAATATTGTAAATGTGCCAAAACCATTTATAAACTTTTGACATAGTAAACATAATGTTATGTGAATTGAAATTGTTCTTTTCTTTCTTTCTTTCTTTCTTTTTTTTTTTTTTTTTTTTTTGGCTTTTGTTTCTCGAGGTAGGGTCTTGCTTCATGCTGACCTGGAGTTCACTGTGTACAGGTTGGTCTCAAGTCACAGCAACTCTCCTACTTCTGTCTTCTGAGTGCTGGAATTAAAGGTATGCACCACCAGGGCTGGCAATTAATTGATTTTTTAATTGTTTTTAATATATTTCATTTATTTATTTATTTGAGAGAGAGAAAGAGGTGGAGAGAGAGTGAGAGTGAGAGAGAGAGAATGGGCACACCAAGGCCTCCAGCTACTGAAAACTAACTCCAGATGCATGCACTTCCTTGTGTATCTGGCTTACATGGGTACTGGGGAATCAAACCAGGGTACTTTAGCTTTGCAGGCAAATGCCTTAACCACTAAGCCATCTCTCCAGCCCAAAATAGTTCTTAATTCTTCAAAACCTTGGGTTTATTAAATGTTTCCTACCTACAACACCATACAACATAAGTAAATTAAAATTCATCAAAAAATTATTTGAGAGATAATTAAATATTCTGATTAGATTGGTGAATGGCCATATAACTCCATAGGCATGTAAATTCACTTGAAACTATTGAATGATACAAATAGTATCCCCACAAAACTGTAAAATCCAAAAGCACCATGGAGACTGTGAGGACGAGAATAGGGGCAAGATGCAAGGGAAGAGGCAAGAACTCAGCACACAGTTCATCCCAGTCAGCTCAGGGAAGGTGGCCCTGGGTCTGGGGATGGTTCAGGTGGACAGATGTAACCAGACTTAAGAGGTTTGTAGTAGAAAAATCTACAAAGGACAAGCATGGATATGAATAACAGTAGTCTATAAATGAACATGGAATAATTTAATGAGCTCTAATTATAGTTATATTATTTATATTATATTATTTATATTATATTATATTTATATTATATTATATTTATATTATATTATAGCTCTAATTATAGCTCTAATTTAATGAGGACAGCTGCCAGATAAGTCTAACTAAGTCTTGAGAATCTGTTCCTTTGACTAAAATACAAAGCTATTCAGTGAGTGTTTGGTTTAAAAAGCTACATCTTGAGCTGGAGAAATTATTCAATAGTCAAGGGTGCTGCACAGACCTACACTAGCATGAGGGCCTGAGGGTGCCTGTGACTTCCTGAGTTCAAATCGCCAGAAGCCATATACACAGCTGTGAGTGTAGTCATGCATGCCTGTAACCCCAGTCCCATAGCAGAGCAGAGACATGGGAATCACCAAGCTCACAAAAAATAGTCAAGTTCGGGGATCCCTGAGACTGGATAAAATAAGATTGAGCAAAAAAGAGATATGGGACACTCATCTTTTCATTCAGGTCACCACAGGCAAGCACACTATCACAAGTGAGCTCACGGGGCATCACAAAGACACATACATGTGCATATGCACCTGCTCGGGAAAACCAAATGTTTAAAAGATTACATATTTCTTAATTGTTCTCAGAAATTTTTATATAACTGTACTGTGAAGCAGGAGTCTTGCTATACCTTCTAAACTCTCTTCACCAAAGCAGAGTCCTTGCCAGCGGCTTTAGAGGAAGAGCAACAGCACATGTGCTTAGGATGTCTGGCAGCCAAAAGAAAACCATTTATGTCAGAGTAAATGCTTAAGACTACTGCATTAATAATGTAAGATGTTTAACAAATGAAGGCTGGTAGCCTAAATGTTTTAGTATTGCTTTTCAGTTTGTTTTCCTTTCATTATGATAGCTAGTAAGAAAGAAAAAAAGGATGTCATGTCTTTCTGTAAGTGTAAGTTCATTTAGACTAGAGGCTGCTGAATCATGTCTAAAGAATGTCATCTAATCACTTATTCATGGTATGTTTTACCTTTAGCCTATCTTTTTTTAAAAAAGTGTGTGTGTATTTCTAGGATGTGAGTATGAGAGAGAGAGAGCAAGCACGCATGCGTGCAAATGCATGTGGAAGCCAGCTGAAAATGTCAGATATTGTTCTAGTTTTTATTTGAGCAAGAGTCTCTCATTAGCTTGGAGCTCATCTGTTAGGCTTGACAGCTAGCTAGTAAGCCCCAGGGATATGCCTGTCTCTACCTCTCCAGTGCTGGGATTACAAGAGCCTGTTGCCACACCTAAAAATTTTACATAGACTCTAGGAATCACAAAGCAGCAGTTTGCAAGGCAGGTACTTTACCAATTGAGCCAACTCCCAGCCTTTAGCCTCTTAATTCATATTTCATGTGTCAATGTTAGTTCTATCAGTAACAGTCATTTTTGTAATTTATTTTCTAATTATTGCTTTCTTACAATGTACTAATCCTGATTCCTCTACCTGAGATTATCTCATTTGAAACTCATCTAATCAAAACTTATTTAAATATTTGGTTTAGTATGCTAAAGGGAAAGTGCATTGCTAAATTGCTAAAACTAAAAATATTATTTTTTTAAATGCTATTCTGGAAAATGAACTTGATATAGGTTACTGAAACTTTTCATTTCACTATGATTGCCCCTGAATTTGATATTCATTGAGGTGACAACCCATGTTCTATTTGATTATTATAAGGAAAATGTTATTTTATTTTGTTTAGTACTCATAATTCTGCTAAATTGTGTTAAATTCAATACTAATATCAAAACAAATGTATTTTTATATTTAACATGCATCTTTAGCAACATTAGAATGTAAGGCTTTTAGTGTGGTAAGCTTTGAAAAATGTGTTTAAATTTTTCTGAATATGAAAAGCAGGTTATCTTCAAGACAGATAACTTTTGCTCCAAAACAAAATGTAATGTAACTTACAAAAATATAATGCAGTAGTGTAAATTAAATTCTGGGTAAGGAAAAACCAGTACAAGGGTTGATTAATAAAGTTAGAGAAGCAAAAAAAAATTGGTCCTTATAACATATTTTTGCGGAAATTTTTAAAAAATAAAGTATATTGTCATGATTGCTAACACATACATACATTTAAGTAGAGTGTAGATATAACAAGGCTGTTATATTGACTGGAGGGAGGCTTTACCTGTTTGGAAAACAACACTTTGAGTTAAATCCCTCTATATATCTTTTCTTAATAAGCAAAGTAAGTTAGAAGTGAAAGAAAACATCAACAATCACTTTGTGGTTTTGTGTGGTCCTTAATCCATGAATTGATTTTCAGACATTTAGACCACCAAAAGGTGCATTTTCCTTCATTTGTAGTGTCAGTAATTGTTAAAACAACAGAATTAACTCCAAATATGTCATCACAAATTACTACCACAAATAAAAATGCATAGAAAGAGTTGAAAAAGTTTAAGAAATAGAGATAGAAAATGTTTATATCACTAAATATGTTATGAGTAAGGCATATGGAGATCTGCTTTTATTAGCTAATTAAAAATATAATTCTTAAAAAAGAAAATTTGGGTGTAACTACTCTACATAAGTGGACAATGCTGTTCCAAGGAGCCATAACTTGTTACATGAAAACCTCATTGTCAGCAATGGGATACCCTCCCAGTGAGTCCTTGGTCAAGGCAGTCCATGATTCCCCAAGACAATATGGGCTATTACAAATGCTCTTTATTGCCCAAGAGAACAAGATGTTATGACTATATTACCCTATTGCTGAGGACACCATGATGTCCAATCACAGAACACTGAGAAATCAAGCTGGAATAGACCAGGAAGCCTCCTTCCTGTTCACTAGTGGTCAGAGTTCTGGAAGAGGCTGGAAAGGCTGCTAGGGGAGAAAAGTGTCACCCAGTAGTGAACCCTGCAAGCTACACAGTTGGCCTGATTGGCAAGATGTGCTCACTGGTGAAGTAGTGGCGTGTCAGTTAAGGGGGCAGCCAACTGCTCACTAATTAGATATGAGGCCCACCAGATGAGATGGAATACAGTTTATGGTTTGAGATGTCATAGGTCCTAAAGCTACCACTGTTCTTTGGCTATATGAATATGTGTGCCCATAAAAATGCCCTCTAAAATGTTATGTTTGCACAGATAAATTAGAGATGTTCTCATTTTTTTCAGTTGGTAGTCACTACCAGAGAGACCCAAGAGTTACCAAGATGAGGAGAAAAAAAAAAATGGGAGTTGAATGCTAAGTATTAGAAGAGACATTATCTAGCACATTTGTCAGGCCTCAGGGAATGTTGAAGAGAAGGTCGCATAAAGAATATTAGTGCTGCTCTCACCATTAACTGGAGCAGCTTCTCTGTGGATGCTATGGATACTAAAGAGACCCAAAACTTATCAAAGTGCTAAAAAGAGGCTGTTGAGAGCTCAGCACTGGACATTGCAGAAGAGGGAGCAGAAAGAAGGTAAGAGCCACAAGGTGGGAGACATTCCTTGAGCACTATCCTCCAGACATAAACTGAGGGTTTATTAAATTTATTATTCACTAAACTAAAAAAAAAAATTCTTATGTCCTCACAGGTATCACTACAGCACAGTCCCCTCTTTGGCGTTGCAAGCAGAAAATGAAGGGGTCTTGTTCTCATCTTAATATCCTTCTTTGAAAAGTGTTCAGCTCTGGATGCAGTTCTATAATTACAATGGATCAGTATTTCCAGTGATTAAGTTTCAGTCAAGTAGGTATTACAAAACATAATAAACTCTACTATGAGATGTAAGTACACAATGAATGAAATTGCCAGATATTTGAGTAGATTGAAGCCACAATTTGTTGAGTACACTTCATAAACATCAAACATTGTATCTGGTGCTTTAAGTAATTTATTCTGCAAAATAGAATTATTTCCCCATTAAAAAGAAGAAAAGATCCCCAGGGCTGGAGAGATGACTTAGAGGTTAAGACACTTGCCTGATAAGCCTAAGAACTCTTGTTTGAATCTCCAGACGCAAGTGACACAAACGTGCAATGTCACACATGCGCACATGGCAGCACGTGAGTCTGGTGTTTGTTATAGCAGCTGAAAGGCCCTGGTGCAACCATTTTCTCTCTCTGTCTCTCTCTCTCTCTCTCTCTCTCTCTCTCTCTCTCTCTCTCTCTCTCTCACTCTTTCTCTCTCTTTTTCTCTCTCTCTCCGTCTGTGTCTGTCTGTCTCTCTCACACACAAAAAAGTCTCCAAAGATCAAGGTTTATTATTGTACTAGTCAAGTGGGGCAAATTGCAAACATAACCAAGGCTTGCTTTTCTCTCTGTATTGTGTTTTTAAAAAAAAATATTATATCATGTTCTACCTTAGGTTAAAATCATAGAGCAAAATTGTAAAGGATTTAAGTTTGTTTGCATTTTGATTGCAAATTATGTATTTTAAATCCATGATCTCATTCAAACTAAGAATTTTAGATATGAAACATTGAAAGTTCAAACATTAGTTTCATGACAGCAAAATCCTTGGAGTTCTTGGAGACTTTCCAAGTTCAATCTTTGTGAAATGGTCTTTATACTTAAAAATTCTAATAATCAATGAACATGAAAGAAAGAGCAACTTCTGCTTTGGAAACTTCTAGACAAAGCAACTGCTTGACAAAATGTATTGATCTGCACAGTCTCCTCACACAATGCAAGGTAGAGCCAAAATTACAGCTTCCAGCTCTGAGTCATGCTTACTTCTCTGGAATGTTCCTCACCCTACGAGAATTCAATCAGCCCTTGTTATGCCACTGCCCATCCAGCTTGCATGGCTTCATCTCTGGCAGCTCTTCTCATGGTCTCCAAGGAGACGGCTGCTTGGTTGAAACAGCGTTTCTCTTCTTGCATATGATGAGACCAGGATGGGTCTGTCAACAAAATGGCTTTTTCCAGCATTGAGCTTGATTTATTTGCTTGTGTTTTTATTAAGAACAAAATTTTAATGAAAGATACCTTTGGAGGCTAATATGACACTTACTAAAGCTAGGTCAGTTTTTCAGCTTGTAACTTAAATAAGTCTCCACAGATGTGGAAGCCTGATCACAATCTAGCATAAAAGAGTCATACACAAGTTTGTCCTGAAAATGCCTGTGATGTGCCAAAGGGAAATTTGAGTGCTTTGCATAATAGGATCTGGAGAAAATCCAGCTTCTAGATCCAAACACCTGCATATACAATAAGCAGTGAGAACACAAAGCCTGGCTGCTGGACCAGCCTCAGCAGTGGAGGGCCGTGAAGGTTGTGTGTGTCTATGTGTGTGTGTGTGTGTGTGTGTGTACATGCATGAGTATGAGAAATGTGGGCTGCTATGGTAAAGAAGCCAGTACCAATTGGGGTTCTGAGCTCAAAAAGGACACTGCACTGCACATGGAACAGCCAAGTACTTTTCTAGAGCCCTTGTTCCCATGTAGTTTAGTAAAAATATCACATACTGGCCCAGGTAGACTTATTATTTGCCTTTCTTATCAATAAACTGATGATGAGGTTGAATAACAATGACTGCAATGAATTTAAAGTCTCTCTGAAATATTTAATTTTCATTTGCTTGTGTGCCTGCTGCATGTTGGTATATATGTATGTCTTCATGTGTGTGGATGCATGTATTATGTGTGCATTTAGAGGTCAGAAGTCAACATTAGGTGTCTCCCCAATCAATTTCATCTGTTTTTTTTTAAAATAGGGGCTGTCACTGAGCCTGGAGATCACTTATATGGCTATATTAGCTAGCCATAAAGCATCAGGGATCCTGTCTACCTCCCTAGTGTTGGGATTATAGGTGCATGAAATCACACCCAGCTTTTTTGTGGGTGCTAGGGAACCAAACTGTGGGTTCCTGGGTCCTCGGGCCAGCCGTAGTCCCCCTAGGAGTCTAGGCAACCGTGGAGATCAAGGTTGTATGCGCATGACAAGAGAAAGAAGCACTCTTGGGAGACAGTTTTGGAGAACAGCTTAGTTTATTGTAAGGGAAATGGGTTTATAAGCAGTTGAGGGTGGGAAGAGGGTCCTAAGGGGATTGGATGTACAAGGTTGCTTGCTGATGCCTAATTAGCATATGGAGACATACATTCCAGCATGTAGGCAATGGTATATGGTACAGGGGGGTGGACTGTGCAAAGGTTGCTGGCTGATACCATATAAAGAATTTCCTAGACATCTGGCCAAAGGCCACAGGGTTATGAGCAAAGCCCAAGTCTTATCTGAATGTCCAGGTATTCCGTGCTTGGAGAGGGAGTGGCCTTACTTCCTGTTGATCTTGGGGGTCCCAGATTTTGTCCAGAGGTCCAGGCTCACTGCAACTCCCAAGAATGGGGGGAGGGAGCTCCCCTGCTGGTCTGGTTCCTGAGATATGACCTGGGGTTCAGGCTGCTGTGACCTTTCCATAGGCTGGGGCCCTCGTGATAGACAGCTTAGATTTGTTTTAACCCAAGGCCCTGCCTATATCTGACACCAAACTAAACTCTCTGTGCTATCACAGCAAGTACTTTACCATCTGAGTCATCTCTCCAGCCCCTATAGGAAAGATTTAAAAATATATACATGTACATGTATGCACATAAAACATACGTCCAGGCAGAAATTGGCCTCAATACCATGACCTCGTGGTGCCTAGCAATTAACTTCACAAGACCCCCATAATAGAAGAAAAAGACAATGGCATCAAAATAACAGGGAGAAAGAGGAGATATGATGGAGAGTGGAGTTGTGAAGGGGAAAGTGGGAGACAAATTATCATGGTTTATTGTCTGTAAGTATAGAAGTTATCAGTAATCATATTATACATTTTTTTAAAAAGTAGAAAGAAAGGTGCTTCAAGAAAGAGAGTAAAGGATATCTGATCAAACAGGTATGGGCTTATCCAGAGCAAAAGTCATTGAGGGAAAGAATAAGACTTAGCTGAGTGTGTGTAAAAGTTTCTCAGAGAAGGGTGGCACTTTCATGTCTTTTATAATACATATATATGATATACATATGAATGATATATATCATATACATATATATTATATTTCCCTCTGTTCAAAGTATGTAATTTGTAACAAGATTAAGTGTTAAAGAATTGCCAGGTGTGGTGGTACATGCCTTTAATCCCAGCACTTGTGAGACAAAGTTAGGAGGATCATTGTGAATTTGAGGCCAGTCTGAGACTACATAATGAATTCCAGGCCAGCTTGCCTAGAGTGAAACCCTACCTTGAAAAACAACTAAAAAATTGTTAAAGAATGTCTCTTAATAAAGTTAATGGTGGGTACTGTTCCAGATCTAGGAATGAGAGGGAATCTAAGGTTGAAGGTATTATCTTGGTAGCCATTTGGTCTCTATCAATGATGTTTGGAGTCTGAAGTCCTCTGTCTTTTCTCAGTAGTGAAGCAGATCAGATCTTTCAGGGACAGAACCTGTAACCCACTTCCCATGTCATAATAATCTTCCCTATCTTTCTATCCTACTTCAGTCTAGATGCAGTTCTTATTACATTCTAGCAAATAATCTGGATATATTTTACCTAAGTCCTGAGGATTTGAGTTATAGACCATATAAAATATTCTGTATTCATGTAAAGTACAAAATGATATTGATGCATTCATTCAAGTGCCAATAAATCCTGGTCTTCTAGGATTTTTTTTTTTCTCTGCTTCTTATACTTATCTTTGTGTAGCTATGACTCCCTTTTACTTTTTTTGTATTTAAAGCACATTTTGATAGGTTAAAGAAATCAACATCTCTTGTCTGCTGTTATGGAATCAATGACTTGTCAACTCTATGCACCCTGAATCTCACAACAGTAAGCACACAGAGTGAGGGCTTCAGAAGTTTGTCTTCTCACCTTGTGACTCACAGACACAAAAGTAAGAACTAGAGCTGAGTGAACAGTACTGTCTTGCATGTGCATGGCTTTCTGAAAAGTTGGCCTTTTTCTCCTGTAATCACATTTTCTGATCACAATGGCAATGCCTCCTCCTATGTGTACTTCATAGCAGCTCTGTGTCTTCACCTTTGTGTTACTGTCAGACTGCATTTTCCAAAGATCACTTTGCTTGTTATTTGCCTCTTAAAACACCTGAGATGTAATCACTGGACCAAGGGCCCCTGTTGCATGGGCTGTCTTTTCATCTCCAATGTTCTTTTTAAATGTTTTCTCCAATTCTCTTGAATATCTGTCCATAACTCAGCCCACCCCCCCATACACTAGAAGAATAGGGTAGAAAATAAGGTCAAAATTAGCATATGAACAAACCCAGTTGACAGACAAGAAGACTGGACATGTAACAATAGATACAGCAGTTCAGAAAAAGCCATGCTGTTCAAAAGCCCTGTAACAGTCACAATCTATAGTACACAGACACCATTTGAACTTCTAGCTTTGCTCTAAGCTCCAACCACTTCCTCCCATGGCGGTACTTCCTTGCTTAACAAATTTTCTCTTATTTTACTAATACCTCTGTGTTCTTTTCCAATTTATTGTTCAAGGATACAAGAGCATGGGGAGGGAAGGATATCTGCCATCAAACTAAGTCTGCACAATTCCATCCTCTTAGGTAAGGACTGACCTGCCTCAGACTTTAGCCAGCTACTGAGGAATGCTGGCTGTTGATATACCTTCCTTCAGAATATTAAATGTTTGTTTTTTTTTTTTTCTTAAACCACATGTGTGTTTACTTGATAAACATCTGTCTTTCTGTCCTAGCACCATAAGTTATACTGCTCAAGACCAGATAGGCCAGTGTATCCACGTTACTTTGAGTACTATGCCTGGAACATATTAGATACAAGTACATTTGTTGAATAAACAAAATTTCTGTGATGACCACCCCTTCCATTAAGAGAATCATTTGCATAAGGACTTCTAAGTCTGGACTCTGCCTTTGTGCTGCTGAACATAAACCAGTGAGGGGTATTCACCAGAACCATGAGTTACACAGCCAAGGTCTTGGGAAAAGTCTAGCTTATTTAACTATGGTCAACCCTTTTCTTTGAAAACATCTTTGACATATTATGCACAGTGCTGAAACACATATATTACCCAGGAAAATATAAGTCTATCTTTGTTGCATTCAGAACAATGATCTATGACTTTTATACTTTGGATAACTCCAGGACTTGGGACTATGGCTGGCCTCTTCCTGAGCCAGCCTCTAGCCCAGACCAATCTCCTTCACTCAGGCTAGCCTGAGCCAGAAGGTAAAGCCCACTACAGTAAAGTTATAAAAACCCTTACCAAGGATGAGCTCTCCCCCTGGCTGCTTCACCATTGTGGTGGTTTGATTCAGGTGTCCCCATAAACTTAAGAGTTCTGAATACTAGGTTCCCAGCTGATAGAGATTTGGGGATGAACATCTCCTGGAGGCAGTGTATTGTTGGGGGTGGCCTTGTGGGTGTTATACCCAGTTTCTTCTTTTCAGTGTTTGGCACACTCTCCTGTTCCTGTTGTCCACCTTATGTGGGCCAGGGGGTGATGTTCACCCTCTGCTCATGTTGTCATTTTCCCTGCCATTGCTTCCCTCAAGTCTGTAAGCCAAAACAAACCCTTTTTTCCCAAAAGTTGCTCTTGGTTGGGTGATTTCTGCCAGCAGTGTAAACCTAACTGTAACAACCATCACTCCTGAACCTCCTGGTTCTGATGAGTGTCCCTCCTCTTGGTTCCCTGACCTCTAACTTCCACATGGGCCCTCTACTCCCTCCTAGTCTTGCATGGCACGAGCTCTCTGCACTTTCTTCACTTAATCTAATAAAGTCTCTAAATATTACCCTCTGGTCTATGGATTTTAATTCTTTAAATTCATAAGAATCTGGGGTACCCTACATTTGTTGGTGCATTGACATATTGGTGTATTGATAAGGAACCCAAAATTTCCCATCTCAGTAGGTTATTTTGCTATCCTCTTCTCTCTGGTCACAAGGACAGGGGCTCAGAGGACACTTGCAAGAGATCACCCAGCGTATGGCAATATGCTAATAGAACTTATGTGATGACTATGTGAGCAACAACAGGTGCACAGAAAGGAAGAGTGACAATCTCTGTAGCTGCTCTCTGATTCTTGAAGCATTTTATTGTGTCACTTTCAGCAAGGAAAAAACTGTCATATCTACTTATTCCTTATTCCCTGTCAGTCTAGGACACATAGCAAGTATTTAATTAACCGTTCATTAATACTTGTCATATTATTGTTGATATGAAAGGAGAAACATACGACATATGGAAAATCATGGGCTTAAATTGAAAAAAAAAAACTTATTGCTATACTAGAAAATGGTAAAAATGCGAAGCAATTGAAGCTTGTTTTTAACTAATTATGCAAAACTGTAATGCATAAAGACAAAGGGCCACTTGTGTTTTGGACCTTTGAAAACTTCCCCTAGGGAGTCTCTGGCTTCTGCAAGAGAAAGATGACCCTAGTTTTTTTTGTCATTGTTCACAATGGAAAATTTCACATAAGTATAAAAACTTCAAGAACAGCACAATGAACTCTGTGCTTCCGTAATTTTAAAATGAGGTATATCTTGTTTCATTTATAGCTCCTACATTTCTCTTCCTAAAATTAAATTATTTTCAAGAAACTTACATAGTTATGATGCAGGATTTGGGGGTTCAGATAAGGGTTACAAACCCCAACTTTTGTGTCATGTTTAGTAAAGAAGTGCCAAAATGTACTCTGAGAAGAGAATTATTTAATTTAGTTAGGGAGAAATCATGAATTGTGAGGATTATTGTAGGGGGATTAATATCCAGATAGGAGGCTAGCTAAACAACCCAAGCCAAAGAGGCTAACAAAGATGGCTCCTGCAAAGGCTAACAACACAGGTTAAATTCCCCACTACCCATATAAAGATAGATGCACAAAGTAGCACATGCACCTGGAGTTTGTTTGCAATGACTGGAGGCCCTAGTGTACCCATACTCACTGTCTCTCTTCTCTCTTTCTCTCTGTTTCTCTCTGTTTCTCTCTCTGTCTGTCTCTCTCTCTTTGCAATTAAGTAAACAAAACTATTAAAAAAAAAAACACCCAACCTAGAAGGGAAGTCTCCTTGCCTGGCTTGTGGAAAGAATCTCCATTACAGAGAACTTTCCAGGAAAAATAGTCTATAACACACACACACACACACACACACGCACGCACGCACGCACACACACACACACACACACACGTGCGCACGCACACGCACACACTGAAGAGCAAAGCAGAAGAGCACCAGCCCTTCTGTTTTTTTTTTGTTGTTGTTCATTTTTTATTTATTTAGTTGAGAGTGACAGAGAGAGAAAGAGGCAGATAGACAGACAGAATGGGCATGCCAGGGCTTCCAGCCGCTGCAAACGAACTCCAGAAGCATGTGCCCCCTTGTGCATCTGACTAACGTGGATCCTGGGGAATTGAGCCTCAAACTGGGGTCCTTAGGCTTCATAGGCAAGTGCTTAACCACTAAAACATCTCTCCAGCCCCAGCCCTTCTTAACACAGTAGTAAATTGAGAAATTGGTGGTGAAGGACTCAGGGCTTAAGGAAAGGTAACAGAGGGGGAAAGCACCAAAGTAGGGCCCAGGACATTCAGACTATGGAAAAATGAGCGGTCAAGAGAGTTACCACGCCATGGCACACCCAGAGTTTAGAGAAAAATCATACGGGCAACAAAGTAAAAAGGCACCTGGAAAAAAAAATAATGCATGTAAGAATCAAGCAGAAAATACCCAGGCAAGTAATAAGAGCCCTCCTGTCCCCTCCCTCAGCCAGGCTGGGAGAGAAAGGGACACTGACACACTGGTTTCAGGTGAAAATCACAGCTCAAGATGGGAGAAAGATGAACTAAGTGAGGTTATGCATGTGAGAAGCCATTTATAATTTGGATAGGTTTGTGTCTTCAGACTTGGGTATGTAAATAAGAACTGACTGGTTTGTGGTTTCAGGGCCTGATCCAGAAGCTAGCCAATCGAGACATGCTAGACTGGGGAAGCAATGCTACAGCCATCATGGATGAGACTGGATCAGCTCCAAGTTCTAGTTCTACCAAGGAAGGTTCTCCCTTTGGGCTTTTGCTCCTAAGTAGACTGTATTAAGAAAAGCTATCTTACTACAGTTTTTCCTTCAGTAGCACTTTATCCATAAATGTATCAGACATGAAAGAGAAGGACACTGTTTTGTTTATTTTTATTTATTTTTTTGAGAGTAACAGACAGAGAGAAAGAGGCAGATGGATAGAGAATAGGCACACCAGGGCCTCCAGCCACTGCAAACAAACTCCAGACACATGTGCCCCCTTGGCTTATGTGAGTCCTGGGGAATCAGGCCTCAAACCAGGATCCTTAGGCTTCAGAGGCAAGTGCTTAGCCATTAACCCATCTCTCCAGCCCCAATAAGGACTCTATTTTTGTAAAAACTTTTTATACATGCGCAAACACACATACATTTTTTTCATACATGTTTATAATGTATTTGGGTCATAATTCCAATATCTTCTTCTGTACCTCCTAGCCGACCCCTGCCCACTGAACCCCTTCTTCCAGGTAGCCCCTCTCTCCTATGTCTTCTACTGATGCCTTTTGTTTTCCTTCCTCCAACATCCATGACATACTGTTGATGGGCCCAATACTGTGCAGATCTTTTACCTGTAAGTATAGTGGACAGTTGCTTTGAAGTCATTAATACAATGACCTTTTCATGTTTATAAGACAGCATTCCAAAACACTTCTCCTCATCCTCTGGCTCCTACATTCTTTCTGCCCTCCTTTTCCTCAGTATTCTCTGAGCCTTGGAGAGGGTGACATAGATTGACACTGAGCCCTCAGTCACTTATTCTCAACATTTTAATGACTTTTGAGTGTCCCCAATAGTAACCCCTGATGGCAAAAGAAAGCTTTTCAGGCAAAAAGTGAAAGGAACACTAATCTATGAGAATAAATGTAAATACTTATGTTTATTTGATGGTTACAACATATCCATTCAGCCAAACAATAGTAGTACCTTCTGTCCTAAGGCCTATGACCTTCACAGTCATGGGCTTTTGACTAGGTTTTCAGTCACAGAAATGAATTCTCTCCCATGGAGCATGGCTCAAATCCAATCAGAGCAGCTGGTTACTGCCATAATCATCTACCAGTAGGTACATCTTCCCTATATACTCAGTTGCATTGCAGGCTTCACTGCTAGTGAAGACTATTAATGACTTTTACCCATCCAGAAGCCTGCATAGCACTCTCCAGCACTATGACAGCAGTCAGCAGAGAGAGGTTTCAAACTTCATCTAATTTGAATGCTCAGTGACCTACAGCCAAAGTCTGTGGTGTCTTCAGCAATAGCATCTTATCACCTAGGTCTGGTGGGCAACCAGGAGCATTGGCAATAAGCTGTACTCTTTAGGGAGCCAAGCGGGACTAACTCCCTCATCAACAACTCTCAGGGGAGTGTCCCCATACCTGGCACTGGGCTTTTCCTATCACAATTTATGGCTTCTGGGAACAGTATTATCCACTCATGCAAGACACTTTGCTAAAACTCTGTTTTAAATTATATTTTCTAATTAGCTAATAAGGAAATATCAAGTCAAATAATAGCCAATTTTTTAATGTTGGCAGGAACATTAAGTTGAGGAAACACTTCCAGATAGAGACACAGGTATATAATTTCTGATAAGACTCACTCAAGAACTAAGATTCATTTTTTATTTTTTTAATTTTTACAGCTGGCTTATTTGAATCAAAATTCAAATTCCACATTATATAGGAGTTGGTATATCTTTTATGTATTTTTTAGTCTATGTTCCCATATATACCCCTTGATATTTTTATTTGTAATTTATTTTGTGATGAAGGTAGGTCACTTGTTCTGCAGTCTTCAATTTACTAGATTTCCTCCTATTATTAGAAACATTCTAGTTTCAAGAAGTACCTATTTTCTGAGTGAAACCTTGCCTATATCTTGAAGTGTTTCCCCTAACTTAATCTTCCTGCCAACATTAGATAATAAGCTATTGTTTGATTTGCTCTCCTGTCCCTGGTGTTTCCTGAACAGTTATAGGATGGGATTTGAGTTTGGTATTTGACAAGAATGTTTCATATCTGGTATTTTATGCTTGCTTTTAATACATTAAGAAAAACATACTATTTGTCCTTATCTTTCTGTAGATTTACCCTGACCAGGCCATTGTCAGCCTAAGCTAACTTTTTCAGTAGTCTTTTGCCAAAGAATTTAATAGCCATTGAAATCTATTGCATAGAGTTCTTTGATAGAAAACCTTTAATAAAAAATTTAGTCCAAGCATGGTGGTGCACGCCTTTAATCTCAGCCCTCGGAAGGCAGAGGTAGGTGGATTGCTGTGGGTTTGAGACCATCCTGAGACTAAATAGTGAATTCCAGGTCAACTTGGGATAGACAGTGAGACCCTGCAAACCACCCTTCCCCTCAAAAAATATTTATTTATTTATTTGAGAGAGTAAGAAAGTGTCTAGGTACACCAGAGCCTCTTTCTGCTGCAGACACATGCACACTTTAGGCAACTGGCTTTAATTCAGTACTAGAGAATTGAACCCAGGTAGGCAGGTTTTGCAAGCAAGCACCTTTAACTACTGAGCCATTGCCCCAGCCCTAGAAAACATTTTTAATCAACTGAATATTAAGATATATGTGTGTATGTGTATACATTTGGCATCTTACAGTTTGCATATAAATTGCAGATTAAATGTTTTTCTTTTGTTAATAGTTTGTTTCTAAGAAACAATTCCCAGCAATCATTCTAACAAATGTTTCCTCAGCATCACCCAATAGTGTTTGAGTTCTGTCTATTGTTGTTATTGACACTCATAGAACTGCAAACTTGTGGATTCAAACATATTTGATAATTCCACGTCATTGGTATTAATAACCTTATAAACAGTTCAGTTATCTCACTTTCTAAGAAAAGTGGGATCCAATTCAGGTTTGTTCTTGAATCCTTCCTATGACACATGTTCAGTGAGTTTCTGGCTTTCTAGATTAAAGTTTCACTTACTTTATTTATTGCCTAACACATCCATGGAACTGGAAGTTTCTCTAAGGAGTCCCAACTCATTTTACAGGAATTGGAATTTAAGGATCATAGATTCCATACTTTTGATAATCATTTGCTTTGAACTAGTAATTTTGCTACGGTTTGTCAGAAGACAAACAGAAAAACAACTTTCAAAAATATTTTATTTATTTGAGAGAGATAGAGGCAAAGAGAGAATGAAAGAGAAAGTTCACACCAGAGTCTCTGCCACTGCAAACAAACTCTAGACACATACACCACTTCGTGCATCTGGATTTATGTGAGTACTGGGGAATTGAACCCTGGTCCTTCAGGCTTTGCAAGCAAGTACTTTTAACCACTGAGCCATCTCTTCAGCCCAGAAAAACTTTTTAAGGAGAAAATATATCTGGTATTTATAGAGTTCACATTGATATTTAAATTTAAAATTTTCATGAAACTTCTTTGACTTCATATTTGTATCTCTTCCTCTTACAGTAAAAATACTGAATTGAATCCTTGCAGAATAAACATAATTAAGATAATTTTGGTACTCTAACACATACAGGTATGTAAGTGCACACATGCAGAGGTATACACATTATTGGATCAGAATTTCAATCACAATATTTATTTTTTACCATTCTGACCACTAAAAACAGTTTTAAATTACTCTGTTGTGATTGTTGTTCAGAGTATATGTTCCATAAGTTCTATTCTATAAATACTTGTTTACAATCATTTGAAAATGTTTTCTCTCTTTGATAAAATCAACTCAATCCATTTAGGTTCATTCATGACCTCATGACATTTTGCCTCATCTTTTACATGCAATCTTGTCATATAGCTCATGTAAATCATTCAACCAGAAGTTTTCAACCAGAAGTTACTAGACAGCAATGTCTTAATCTTCTACAGTAAGAGGATGGTGGAAGTTAATGATGTTCCTCAGCAGCACCACAAGTAGGAAATCGGGTTTCCATTCAAAGTTAATATCCTTACTCTTATCAGAAGATCATGCAGAATGCTTATCTCCAAGAACACAGGTGTTGTAGGGAAGCCACAAACATCAGACACCAAGAGGATAGTGAGTGGGTTGCACCATCACAAGCCATTCTGGAAGCCAGCACGGAACAGGTAAGGACTGTGAGAGAGAAAGCAAGGCCAGAAGGAGCTTTTCCTGCATGGCATGAGGAACAGTATTGAAACAGAGAAGGACTTGTCTCTTCATGGACACTGGGCAACGGTTAAGTACTGTTGAAACACTTGAGAGTCTGTTGAGGTCCTAGTGTTAATTATACATTCTTACATGTATATTGCAAGAACTCCATCTAATGTTCAGGTTCCTATAAATAAGCAAAGATATTGGGGATGAGACCATTTAAGTCAAATTACCTAATTACCAGCTATTGGAATGTCCCTTGATGCCCTGGCTGCTGTGAACAAAAGGGCAGTCTAACAGCCCACTTGACTATCTTTACTGTTTGTGAACCCCACGGATGCCTACACAAAGATTGAAAGGATCCTGAAGGCATGCCCCAACCAGGCTGCCTGAAACAGTTTGTTGCATACTTTTTGCTATCACAGCCCTCAGTGAACTCTAGATGACTGCAACCATGACCAGAGGGGCAATACTTCCTCTAGGGTCTAACAGAGGGTTGTTGAGACTGGGAGTAAGATGTGAAAGTGCATGGATCCAAAACACATGTACTGCAACTGGTGCTAAGAAACAAGGTGTGGTGATTTGATTCAGGTGTCCGCCATAAGCTTAGTTGTTCTGAATGCTAGGTTCCCAGCTGATGGAGATTTGGGAATTAATGCCTCCTGGAGGGAGTGTATCATTGGGGGCCAGCTTATGGATGTTATAGCCAGTTTCCCCTTGCCAGTGCTTGGCACACCCTCCTGTTGCTGTGGTCCACCTTATGTTGGCCAGGGGGTGATGTCTACCCTCTGCTCATGCCATCGTTTTCCCTTGCCATGGAGGAGCTTCCCCTCAAGCCTGTAAGCCAAAATAAATCTCTTTTTTCCCAGAAGCTGATCTTGGTTGGGTGATTTCTACCAGCAATGCAAACCAGACTGCAACACAAGGCAAGGCTGTGATTGGTCCAAACAAATGACGATGATTGGTCCAAAATAAATGTTGTAATTGATATAAACAAACAATGCAGATTGGCCCAAACATCTGAATCAGGATAAACAGGCTCTTCAGGCTCAGTAAGTCAACATAGTGGCACAAAGAAAGAAGCTCCGGAGACAGCAAAGCCCCGCAGTGGGGAGGAAATAGAACAGCTGTGGCAGCGACAGCTGAACAGTCTTCAAGCCGGACTGCCAACAA
Organism: Jaculus jaculus; assembly: GCF_020740685.1. Taxonomy (NCBI): domain Eukaryota; kingdom Metazoa; phylum Chordata; class Mammalia; order Rodentia; family Dipodidae; genus Jaculus; species Jaculus jaculus. The sequence goes on from NC_059117.1 coordinate 1,724,610, forward strand.
CAGGGGAGCTGGCGGTGTGACAAGGGGAAAGTAGCCTGTCTTACACCTGTGCCCAGCTCCACAAGAGCTCCAGCTTGGGGCGGGGCTCCCAAGCATAACACTGGCAGAGACAAGTACCCCAAACACTCCTGGTGGCAGCTGTGCTGTAGAAAGTATTGACAGCTGGCAGTTCCAAAGTGGCCATGGCAGAAAGAAGAAGGGAAGTAGAACTAAAAAGAGAGTCAACGAACGGTAGAGGTCTGAGAACATAAAAGCCTTTAAGAGATAGAGGAGAAAAAATTTTAGGTATAGCCTCCAAAAGACTTCCAGACAAACAGCCAGGTCTTCCAGCTTAAGAGACTTAGACCACAAGCTGAGAGCTATAATGCTCACTACTGCCAAGAGATGAAGGGGCCTGATCTCTGAGGCCTGCAGAGAGACTGTAACACTTAGGGTTAGGGGGTCCCAAAACTCCAGGCTTGCAAAAGAACTGAGACACTAGAGGGCACCACCTACTACTATTTCCACCCCTCACTGCTGCTGCTCTCTACTGACAATCCCCACAGAAAACTGCTAGAACCCAGAGCTTGGAAAGCCTTTCCTGCTGTGATATATATCCAGGGAAAGGAGAAGGATCCTATTCAGCTAGCTGATTGATGACAATACCAGCAGATAGAGACAAATAAAATTGGCCTGGCTGGAGAGATGGGCCAGTGGTCAAGAGCACTTCCTGTGCAAGCATGACAATGAGGAGGTCAGAAAGTCCATGAGAGCTTCACCCCCAGAACCCACTTAAGCAGCTGAGCATAGCCATGCACATCTGTAACCCTGGACCTGGGGATCAGAGACAGGAGAATCACTGAGGATCAGAGAAAAAATGGATGAGCTTCAGGATCAGAAAGAAACTCAGGCTAAGTTAGAGTAGGAAGAAGAGTGGCATGGGAGGACATTCGAAATTCCCCTCTGTCCCCCACAGCTGAATGTACCCCAACACAGGCCAGTGTATGAGGTGCCACATGGGCACATAAATGCATGCACCATACATCACACATATGGCACTGCACTACACACATATGCCACAATATACACATAAGCAAAAAGAAGAAGAGGAGGAGGAAAAAGAGGAGGAGGAAGAAGAAAAATGAAATTGGACTTCCACAACTAGGCCATTAGGCATGAGTTACCAGTGGGCAGGGTGTACACATTTTTAAAAAATAATTATTTATTTTTAACAGATTATGCCCTTTTATTCCCTCTCCCCTGTTGCCCATTTCCCTGGAGCCCTCTTCTGTAAGATTATGGGATTTACTGTGGAGTCACAAGGCTTCAGTGAGTCTCAATGGGATAGTGTGGGGAGAGTGCTTCTGGGTATTCAGACCCACCATGTGGCTCTTACAATCTTTCCACCTCCTGTTATGCAATGATTCCTGAGCCATGGCAGGCCTGTTGACAGCTGATTCAGTTTTGACTTCTTTGTGGCCTCTGGATTTCTGCTTGATAGGTTGTGCTTGATCATTGTGTCTGTCACCATCACCCTGGAGCTGGTTGTCAGGTTAGCAGTAAGAGCAGTGTTCATGGCACCACTTCCACTGCAAATTCTCCTGGGCCTTGATAGATGTAGAAGAGGTGCCAGGTCTCATGGTGGGCAGTTGGTTATCTTCTATCTTAGCAATGTATCTTGATTTGCCTCCATTTTCTCTGCTATCTCAGCAAGATATGAGCTCTCTTTCTCTACCAGAATTTAGTACACTCTCCTTGTTCTCTGTGTTTAATGTTTTGATTATTATGTGACATCGGATGTTCCTTCTCTGGTCCTGTCTATTTGGTGTCCTGTGTACCTCCTGTATGTGGATTGGTCTCTTTTATAAGGTTGAGACAATTTTCATTAATTTTTAAAAATATTTTTGTTCATTTTTTATTTATTTATTTGAGAGCGACAGACACAGGGAGAAAGACAGAAAGAGGGAGAGAGAGAATGGGCATGCCAGGGCTTCCAGCCTCTGCAAACGAACTCCAGATGCGTGCGCCCCCTTGTGCATCTGGCTAATGTGGGACCTGGGGAACCGAGCCTCAAATCGAAGTCCTTAGGCTTCACAGGCAAGCGCTTAACTGCTAGGCCATCTCTCCAGCCCAATTTTCAATAATTTTAAGACATTTTCTATGCCTTTATTTCTTCCTCTTCCTGTATACATATATCCAAATATTTGGTGTTTATAAAGTGTCACAAAGTTCCCTCATGTTCTGTTTGCACACTTCTTTGAACTTGGAAATTTTTTTGGAGTCCTAGTTTGACTCTTCTATTTTATCCTTAAGTTCTGAATTTTGTCCTACTTGTTGTCTATTCTGTTGGTGAGGCTTTCTTTTTTAAGTTATTTTTATTTTTTGGTTTATTTTTATTTATTTATTTGAGAGTAACAGACAGAGAAAGTGGCAGAGATAGAGGAGAGAGAATGGGCGCGCCAGGGCCTCCAGCCACTGCAAACGAACTCCAGTTGCATGCGCCCCCTGGTGCATCTGGCTAACCTGGGTCCTGGGGAATCGAGCCTCGAAATGGGGTCCTTAGGCTTCACAGGCAAGGCTTAACTGCTAAGCCATCTCTCCAGCCCGTGAGGCTTTCTTTTAACAGGGTTATTGCCTTTCTGTTTCCTGTTATGTTTTCCTTCAGAATTTCCATCTCTTGCTTCAATTTCATTTTCATTTATTGATTTAAGCCTTTTATTGTCGCTTGGAATTTATTCCTGCATTTGGATATGTCCTTGTTGAGCTTGTTCCATTGGCTCATGGTCTCATTTACTTGTTAGTTCTCCTCAAATTCCTTTAGCCTTCTGTTGATCACTTTGACTTTCTTCAATTTCATTAAGCCACATATGGAGTACTGTTTCCTGATTTTCTTTGGTTTCCTTTAACCATTTATTGAGATGTTCTTGTTGAGTGTCTTACATTTTCTTCATCCATCCTTTAAGTTCTTTTTGTTGCCTTTCTTCTAGTTCATTGAGCCAATCTTTGATGTGTATTTTGAACTCTTTTTTCCAATTTTTTTTTTTCCTGTTTCCTTCAGCCATTTTTGGAGTTCCTGTTTGATTACTTTTTATCTCACTTCTTTCCATTCAACAAGCCATTTGTTCATGGTTTCATTAACTTCATTTAAAATGCTTGTTGAGATTTCATTCTATGTCTTGGGTTTCCTCTAAGCTATCATTGGAGGCTTCCATTCTGACAGTAGGTAAAATTGGTGGGGACCCCATTCCTGGGTGTTGTTTATTATTTTCTTTGAGCTGGGGTCTGCCCAGCCTGAGTTCAGTTATCTCACTGAGGATGTAGCAAAAGCAGCTCTTTTATTGATCATGGTGGATGTGGTATTAAAGAATAGCCACTGGGGGCTGGAGAGATGGCTTAGGGGTTAAGCGCTTGCCTGTGAAGCCTAAGGACCCCGGTTCAAGGCTCAATTCCCCAGAACCCACTTCAGCCAGATGCACACGGGGGCGCATGCATCTGGAATTCGTCTGCAGCAGCTGGAAGCCCTGGCACACTCATTCTCTCTCTCTCTCTGCTTCTTTCTCTGTCTGTAACTCTCAAATAAATAAATAAATAAAAATAAACCAAAAAATAAAAATAAAAAAAAAGAATAGCCACTGGATTGGGATGGGTGCACTTGACCCTGAACAGGATCTACTTTGAGTGTCTTCTCTGGGCAACTCAAATGCTGCAAACCCAGGTGATTGTAATATAAGTTGCCATATGAGTGCTCGTGCCCAATGCAGAAGTCATCAACCCCACCAGGTATGTCTCTCTTTGGCTAAATTAAAGAATGAAAGGACACACAATGGGAACCCCACTGCTGCTCTTGTTTCCTAGACCTCAGCTCATCTGTGGTGACTGTGTTCCAATCAGATCAAGTATGATTCAGAAAAGCCTTGGGATTTCAGGTTATTCATGCACTTGGGTAGGCATATTGGAGAAGCTAGAAAATGTGGAAATATGAGGGGTTCTGAATTAATTGGCACACAGAGAATTCCATTCTCCTGAAAAGTCCATATGGCAATAGAATTACAGTGCGGTACTTAAAAGTGTCTCACTATTCCAATAGCACTTGCACATATTCAGAAATAAAATTATTAAGCAGTTTATGTACTTTTCATTATTCATAGTGCAAATATTTTGCTTCAAAATCACACACTTCCAGATGAGAACTTCTCCACAAAATATACTCAACCTGTCAAAAGTAAAAGCAAAGAAACAATATTAAAATCCATAATATAAAATCACCAACTAATATATAGAGGCAGAAACATCAGAATAATATCAGATCTGTCATAAGCAACCTTAAAAGCCAGGAAAACATGAGGTGATATACTTCAAACTTTCAAAGTAAATAATATTCAACTAAGACTGCCTTTAGACCCACCAAACTTATCTATTAAAGTAGATAGAGAAATAATATTTTAAGATAAGTACAAATTAAGGCAATTCTTGACAACTAAGCCAGCACTTTAGAAATTTCTTGAAGGAATGCTATATACTAGGAAGAAAAAAGACAATTTCATATATAATAATAGAGGGAAGGAGTCATTCTGGCCATCTACCCTGTGGGTGAAGATAACCACCATTGTGACTGGGAGCATCATATGAATTTTAGCATCTGGATTCCCATTATGAATCCTCTTCTCTTTACCCTGCAGGTACCAACACCCACCATTGGTTTTGGACCCTGTGCCTAAGGTCCAGCACTCAGACTTGCTATATGAATACTCTTCCATTCAGTGACTAGGCACTGATAATTAAACCTTAGGTCTATGGCTTGCAGTGAGTGCCACTATCCAGAGACTCTTTTACAAACTATTTGCACAGGCACCAAATATCTCTGATTAGGGTTGGGACCATGGCATGAGGTTCACCATTCAGAGACTCTTTAGGAATCACTTTCTCTTCACTATATGAGCATCAATAATCCACCATCAATGCTTGGATTCCCACTAGCATTCTTATCCTTTTACTACACAGGTGCCAATGATCTACCATTGGGGTTGGAACTGGCAAGTAAATTCCAGCACACAGTTTTTCTCCTTAGCCATCTTCCTCCCTTACCTTCAGGGGCCCAAAACTTGACCATTTGGGCTGGGATCTAACTGTGAGTTTGAGCATATCTGCAAATGAAGAGACCACATCACCTACCCCAGGCATCAATACCTCCAAGATTGACCACCAAACAGAGCAAAGACAAGTGAAAACAAAGAAACATATAGCACAATTCCATGTATTCACTTAACACAGGTGTGCCAGAAAACATAAACAACATGCTATTTCTAGATGAGTAAGTCGTACACAAAATGGGTAACATGAAATGTGTTAATGTGTCTTCCCCAAGAAATAACAATCCCATAGTAAAGAACCTCCATGAGAGCTGCTTAGAGAAAATTTAATACAAGAAGTTCAAAATAATCATTAAATATTTATAAAGAGCTCAAGACATGGATATTCACATGAATAAAATCCAGAATAAATTCAAAGATGACACATAACTATTTAAATTAATTCCAAGATAATACAAACAGTTGGATGTAATGAGAACATAAAACTCAGATACAAAAATGGAACTCAGTGAAACTGAGTTAATAATATATAGATATAATATCTATAGATAAATGATAGAAATACAGAAAAACTGATCAAAGCAAATAAGGCTGGAAATGTAAAACTTCACAAAATCAAACAAAAAGTTCCTTGGAAATCTATGCCAGGAGAACAGATCAAGGAGAAGACAGAATGCGGGGCCTTGATGACAAAGAAAAGAAACTGGGTCAACCAGTCAAAACCAATGACACATTTTTTTTTAAACGCATTTATAAACAGAATATGAGAAATATGTAGGAAGCCTGGAAAAGACTCAGTGATAAAATAATGGCCCAGAAGAAGAAGGACTTCAGATTAATGGCATATTTGGAATAAATATTAGAAGAAAAATGTTTAAATCTAGCAAAAGATACAATAGGCATATAGAACACCAAACAGACATGACCAGGAAAGAAACCTCCATATTACTCAAAACACTAACAGAACAAAGTAAAAGTACTAAAAGCTACAAGAAAGAATCATGTCACATCTAAAGGTAGGTCCATCAAAATAACAGCCAACATTTCAATGGAACCCATTAACAGCCAGGAAACATTGTATGATGCATTTCAAGTACTGAAAGATCACAAAAACCAACCAAAACTACTATAAAAAAGTAGGATCACCCTTCATAAAAGAAGGAAAAAGAAAAAACTTTCCATGACAAAAATAAGCTACAGGAGTTTATGACCACTAAGCCAGTTCTACAGAGGATACCAGTTACCTCTACAGAGGATACCAATTAGATTACCTTGCATTGAAGACAAGGCCAAACACATTCAAGAGGCTATAAGAGAGAAATATGATAATCAATTCTAGAACTGTTGCTCAGAAAATGAAGAAGAAGAAAATCCATTTTATTTCTTTTTCTTATTGTTAAACTTCTAGACCTATGGTATTATTTCATTCCAATGTTTCTCTACTTGGGTTTTTTTTTTTTTCCCAGATAACCTGACTATTGATAATAATAGGGTATTGAAGCTATTTATTATTATTTACAGATCATTAATTTTGATGAATAATCTCTGACTGTCAACTTGACAGGATTTAAAATAGTTATGGAAATAAATCTCTCGTCATGTCTGAAAAGTAATTGAATCAACACCACAAATTCATTAAAATGACAAGAATTGCTCATAATTTTCAATCATAATAATTCTTACATCACTTACTTTCTCATTGATGGGACAAAATACCTGACTAGAAGTAGGTTGAAGAAGGGAAGAGTTTAGTTTTGGCTTACAGGTTTGTGGGGATGTGCATTATGCAGGGAAAGCCTGGCCTGAGCAGAAAACCAGCAACCAGTAGTCGCACTAGCAAGGAAGAAGCAGAAGAAGAAGCAATGAATGCAAAGTGCTCAGCAAGCTTCCAGGTTTTACATAGAACAGGAACCCAGTCCATTGGATGATTACACCCGCACTTAAACTAATGTGGGTCCTCCTACCTCAACTAATCTAATCTAATCTAGAAAAATCTCTCACAGACATTATAAGGGATTTGTTTCCATGGTGATTTTAATCCCTGTCAAATTGACAACCAGAGATTAACCGTTACAACTCTGAATATTAATGGTCTGTAAATAATAGTAAATAACTTCAATATTCCACTATAACCTAGAGTCAGGTTATATGGAAAAGAAAACAAGCAGGGAAACATTGAAACATTGGACTTAAATAACACCATAGGGCTAGAAGTTTTAGCAATAAGATAAGAAGAGATAAAAGGAATCCAAATTGGAAAAGAAGAAATTAAACTATATTTGTAGATAGTATCATTCTGTAGATAAGAGACATTAAAGACTCCACAAGAGAACTTTTAGCAAAGTGGCAATATATTATAAAAATTAGCAGATTTCTTGTAAACCAATGACAAACATACTGACAAAGGAATCAGTGAAGCAGCCCCATTCACAATAGCCACAAGAAGTTACATATTGAAGCCGGGCGTGGTGGCGCATGCCTTTAATCCCAGCACTCGGGAGGCAGAAGTAGGAGGATCACAGTGAGTTCGAGGCCACCCTGAGACTACATAGTGAATTCCAGGTCAGCCTGAACTAGAGTGAACCCCTACCTCAGAAAATAAACAAAAAGAAGAAAGAGGAGGAAGAGGAGGAGGAGGAGGAGGAGGAGGAGAGGGAGGAGGAGAAGGAGGAGGAGCAGGAGCAGGAGCAGGAGCAGGAGCAGGAGCAGGAGCAGGAGCAGGAGCAGAAGCAGAAGCAGAAGCAGAAGCAGAAGCAGAAGCAGAAGCAGAAGCAGAAGCAGAAGCAGAAGAAGAAGAGGGAGAAGAAGGAGAAGAAGGAGAAGAAGAAGAAGAAGAAGAAGGAGAAGAAGAAGAAGAGGAAGAAGTTACATCTTTTGGAATATCCCAAACTAAGGAAGTGAAAGATCTCTACAAAGAAATCTTTAAAGCACTGAAGAAAGCCACTGAAAAAGATACCCAAAGATGGAAATTTCCCAAGCTCAGATACTATAAGAATTAGTATTGTGAAAATGACCATCCTATCAAAATCAATCTGCAGATTCAATGCAATATCAATCGAGTCCACTACCATTCTTCATAGAAATAGAAAAAAATCTAAAATTTATATGAAAGTACAAAACAATCTCAGTCAAAACTATTCTCAGCAATATGCTACAAGTATCACCACACCTGATTTCAAATTACACTATAGAGCCATTATAATTAAACAACATGGTACTGGAAAAAGAAAGATCAATGGAATAAAGTAGATGATCCAGGTATATATTCATATAAAAATAACCACCTTATTATTGACAAAGAAGCCAAAATCACACATTAGAAAAAAGATCATTTTCACTGTGGTGCTTAGAAAACTAGATATCATGTAGAAGGGATCTAGACCTTTATCATTACCATGCAAAAAAAAAAAAAGAAGAAGAAGAAGAAGAAGAAGAACTTTAAATTGATAAAGCACATTCAGAAATGAAAACCTGAGCAGGGGGTGGTGCTTTGAATCCCTGCACTTGGGAGACAGAGGCAGGAGGATCCCCATGAGTTCAAGGCTACCCTGAAACTACAGAGTGAATTTCAGGTCAGCCTGGGCTAGAGTGAGACCGTACCTCAAAAACCAAAACCGTGTTGTCAACAAATGGGATCTCATGAAATTAGAAGATTTTTAAAAAAGAAAAATTGGGCTGGAGGGATGGCTTAGCAGTTAAGGTACTTGCCTGCAAAGCCAAAGGACCCAGGTTCAATTCCTCAGAACCCAGGGAAGTCAGATGCACAAGGTGGTAGCACATATATATATCTGGAGTTCATTTGCAGTGGCTAGAGGCCCTGGTGTACCTATTCTCTCTCCCTCTCTCTCTCTCTCAAATAAATAAGTAAAAATATTTTTTAAATGAGAAAAACAGAAACTGTTCATCCAGGAAAGAAGTAGCCCACAGAATGCCCCCCCCCAAGAAAAAAAAAGCCAGCTCTACAGCTGACAGAGGATTAATATCTAGAATGAACAAGGAACTCAAAAAATTAACAATATGAAATAATACAACCAAGCCATGCAATCACAAAATGGCCCATGAAACTGAACAGAAAGCATGCAAATAAAGAAATACAAATCACCAATAAATATTTTTTAATATTTATTTTTGTTTAATTATTTATTTTACAGAGAAACAGAGAGAGAGAGAGAAAATGGGCACTCCAGGGCCTCCAGGCAATGCAAACAAACTCCAGATGTGGGTGCCCCCTTGTGCATCTGGCTAACGTGGGTCCTGGGGAATCTAACCTGGGTCCTTTGCCCTTGCAGGCAAATGCCTTAAACACTAAGTCATCCTTCCAGTCAACCAGTAAATGTTTTTAAAATGCTTAAAATCCTTTTCCATCTAGGAAATGCACATTAAAACTATTTTGAGGGCTGGAGAGATGGCTCTGCAATTAAGGTGCTTGCTTACAAAGTCTGAGTCCAAGGTATGATTCCTTAGTATCTACATAAAGCCAGATACATGTACAAACTGGCACATGTATCTAGAGGTTTTTGTTTTCTTTTTTTCTTTGCAGTGGCAGAAGTTCCTGTCATGCCCATTATCTCTCTCTTGGTCTCTCTCCATTCTTGCAAATAAATAAATATTTTTTTAAAAAATATTTTGAGGTTTCATCTTACTCCAGTTAGAAAGGTTATTGTGACAACAAATGCTGGGGAGGGAGTAGGGACAGACTATTATTCATTACTGGTAGGATTGTGTACTGTACAGTCACTCCCTGTGAAGATTTCTTAAAAAGCTGAAAATAGCTCTAACTATGACCTAGCAGTACTGTTCCTGGGTATACACCTTAAGTGCTTTAAACTTTACTATAGATAAACTTGTTCATCAATGTGTATTGCTGCTCTGTTCACAATAGTTAGGAAATGCAAACAGCCTAGATGACCATCAACTGAAGAATGGATAATGAAGATGGGGGACACATACTCAGGGGAATATTAAACAGCTGTAAGAAAAATGAAATTTATAGAAAAATAGATCCAGGCTCAGAAAGTCAAACACCTCATAATACCTCTCATATGTAGATCCTAACTTCAAATATTTAGCTTTGCATGTAAGCTTAAATAAAACACAATAGAGGTCAAGAAACAAAGAAGTTACAAGGTGATGAGGGAAGAGAGATTAATGGAAAGGGCTAATAGAAATGTGAGTAAAGGAGTTTTTAGAACACTGCAGGTAGAAAGACATAAGCAGGGTGGTCAGGGGAAGGGAATGGAGGGGGGGAGAAAGAGGGTGGAGGATTAATCAAAACTAAGGACACTATAAAAAAAAGCTGTAAGATAACCCATTTATTTGTTTGCTAATTAATATAATAAAGATTTAAATGAAAGGGAAAGAGAGTTTGGGAAAAACTTGTGGAAGTGAACAATGCCACTCTCTGAAACCACAGGTTAATGCAGGAGAGCTCCATTATCAAAGGTGAGATACTTCCCAGTGAGTAGCTGATCAAGGAGACCCCTGGGGTTCCCAAAATAATACAGGCTATTGCCAAAGCTCCAGGTTGCCCACTGGAACTAGATGGCAAGACCCTATTGCTAAAGATAGCACATGCAAGATGTTTGCCCAATGGTGGATTCTCCATACTTGTGAAACAACTGACTAGCCAGACAAGATGTATCTACTGGTTTAATAGTGGCATAACTGTTATAACGTTTACCAAGTAATCTTTCCATTGGATCTGAGGTGCACGTCATCTGTTGGAATCTATGCCTAATATTAAGAACCTAGTTAAAACCCTATGGCTGAAAAAGTCAGAGACCCTAGTGGGGAGAGCTACTACTGGTATTTTCTAAATGAATAATATGTTCATCAAATCCCCCTAAATATTTATATTATGTTTATATACATGAATCAGTGCTATTCTGTCCACTTGCAGTTGATGATGACTAATAAAGAGACTCAAAACTTCACAAAAGATGGAGAATAAGGGGCTGTTGCATGCTCTGCACTAAACGAAACATATCTATCATGCCCTCCAAGGTCAGAGAACTTTGCAGAAGAGGAAGTGGAGAGATGATAAGAGCCAAAGGTTGGGAAGGAGTACTTTAGGACACTATCCTCCACACTTGAAACAACGATCACATTCATGACCTCATGTTGGCTATCAGCTATAAACTCCACAGGATCTGCACAATATTGATCCCATTATCATTTCAACATTGATAACTGGTGAGGTCAAAAACAAGCATCAAAATAGAAGAGGGACTAGTTGAAAAGAATAAGAGGTTCCATGGAATGAGGGTGTACCAACAGGGACAAAAGAAGCTAATGGGAAGGGTTTATGACCAAATGTGTAAAATTTCCCAGTAAAGGGGAAGAAAAAACAAGTATAAGAACCAAATAGAATACATTCTATTAAAACAACATATGAACACAGGACAGTGTGGAAGGAATCACAAAGGCCAACACAGAGCAAACCAGTAAACATCTAGTACTACCAGAAAAGGGATAAGAGCTCCCATTCAACAAGCAATAGAAAAACCAACATAAAAATCATAAATAATAGCTTTCTTAATTATAACCTTGAATGCAATAACCAATTGAAAGTCAGAATAATCAGCTGTGTTAAAATAATAATCAACAGTAATAATAATAATGCCCAACTATGTACTAGCTCCAAGAAACACACATAGCTAAGAAAGAAACCTATACATTGAAATCCAAAGGTTAGAAATCAAGCTTAAAAGCAAATAGAAGGTGCAAATGAGCTGGAATACCAATTCTTGTATTTGATAAACCAAAGATAGAAGAGATAAAGAGAGGCCACTACATATTGATAAAAGGAACAATTCATCAAAAGGACATAATTATAGCAAAGATCATCATTGACAATTTTGAAACTTAAATTCCAACAAGTTAGAAAACTTATAAGAAATGAATAAATTAATAAATATATGACCTATGAAAATTAATGCCAAAAGATATATATAACCTAAAGCCTGGTAACAATCAAAGAGAATGAAACAGTAATTTAAGTTCTCCTCACAAAAATACTCCAAGGAATTGACAGATAGACATGGGAAGACCATTAACAAACTCATTCTATGAAGCCAGTATAAGCCTGACACCAAAATTGAAAAAAGCATAACAACAAAGAAGGAAAACTACAGACCAATCTTCCTGATGAAGATAGACACCAAAGTCCTTAACTAAACATTCACAAAATGAATTCAGATCACATTAAAAAGATCATATATCACAGCCAAGTTGGTTTAATCTCAGGAATGCAATGGTAGTTTAATAGATGCAAATAAATAAATGTAATATGTCATATTAATAGACCTAAAGACATAATTCACATGATCATCTTAACAGATAAAGAAGTGGTTTTGACAAATTTAAGCATGCCCTCATGATACATGTCCTGAATAAATGGAATATATGGGCCATACCTTAACACAATAAAGTCTATCTGAGACAAACCTATAATGCACATAATACTAAATAAGGAAAAATTGAGACCATTTCCTTGAAAATATGAAATGAGACAAGAGTTCCTACTCTCTCAAATCTTATCTAGTATTGTTTTTGAATTTTTATCTCAAGCAATAACACAGGATATATATATATACACACATATATAAGGATAAAAATTGGAAAGGAAGAAGCTAAACTTTTCCTCTTTTCTGATAATATAATTCTATACTAAAAAGTCCATATTGACTATTTTTTAAAGCTTTTGGATTTGATAAATATTTTTAGGTTAGTTGTAGGATATGGAATGTGGTGGTTTGATTAAGGTGTCTCCCATAAAATTAGGTGTTCTGAATGCTAGCTTACCAGCTGATGGAAACTTGGGAATTAATGCCTTCTGGAGGCAGTGTATTGTTGGGGGTAGCTTATGGGTGTTATAGCCAGTGTCCCCTTGCCAGTGTTTGGCACACCTTCTCGTTGATGTTGTCCACCTAATGTTAGCCAGGAGGTGATGTCCAACCTCTTCTCATGCTATTGTTTTCCCCTGCTATCTCTGTAAGCCAAAATAAAACTGTTTTCTTTCCCACAAGCTGGTCTTGGTCAGGTGATTTCTGCCAGTAATTGAACCTGACTACAACAGGAAAGTTGGTATCAAGTGGGGTTTCTGCTCGACACCTGCCTGTGTGGCTTTGGCCTTTTGGAGATGATTTTCAAGAGGAATGTGGAAGGATTTGAAGCTTTGGTCTAAGAAATACCTTGTAGCACTGTAAGCGGTTTGATGGACAATTCTGGTCAGAGTTGCAAGACCTTAATGCAGTAAGAACTACAGACTGTAAGATTTGGCTTGTGAGCATGAGAAAGAACTTGGCCTGTACTAGGCTAGAAGCAGTTTGTGCAAGAAGCTTGTTATGCCCATGTCCTGAGAAATTGTGCAGGGTTGCATTACATAGAAATGGACTGGTGTGAGAATAGGGTTATGGCACAGAAATGGAATCTTCAGGCTATAAATGCTGCCTGTTCAGATGCAATTGTATGAGAGATTACAACCATTGAGATTGGGCAGCTGACTTGCATTGGGGCAACAGGAAGAATGTAGACTCTTTTGAAGGGGCCTGAGTGCTCAAGGAGTGTCCTGTTCTTCAAAGTCTGCTTTATGCCCCCTAGATTAACAAATTGGCACCCCACCTGGTATTATGGAGTATAAGAAATGCAGGAAACAGGGTCATTGAATTTGCAACACAGTCTTGTGGTTTGGAAACGGCCATGGGCAATGTGTAGCAGGTTTACTGGATGGCATGCATGGAGACCAGATGGAGCTGTATAGATGAACCATGGGTTGCAGTGGAGACCCAGTGGATATGACAGGATCATGAGATGGCTACTAACGAGTGATGCTGGCCCCTGATAAAGTTCTCCAAGACCGTGAGTTGCTTAGCTGGAGGGGCGGAATTGTAACTCCAGAGTCTTGTTGCTGGTCAGAATTACCAGACTTGGAGACTTTTCACTGACTAGAGTTGTTGGACTTGGAACTACAGAGTTTGATGCTTGCCCTGGTTAAGTTTTGTATTGGTTGAATATTTCTTTGCTAGTGCCATCTTTTGCAGTATGAGTGTTTATTCTGTGCCATTATGAGTTTTGGGGGGATTTAGGGTATTATGACTCAGTTAAAGGATCTTGGATTATGGGGATGTTTGAACATTACTAGGATTGGAAAAAAATATGGGAGGACTGAATGCATTGTATTTTACATCATATATGGTTATCAGTTTATGGGGGCCAGAGGCACAATGTGATCGTTTGATTTTAGGTGTTCTGGTTCATTTTTTATTCATTTATTTGAGAGCAACAGACATAGAGAGAAAGACACATAGAGGGAAAGAGAGAGAATGGGCGCGCCAGGGCTTCCAGCCACTGCAAACGAACTCCAGACGCGTGCGCCCCCTTGTGCATCTGGCTAACGTGGGACCTGGGGAACCGAGCCTCGAACCGGGGTCCTTAGGCTTCACAGGCAAGCGCTTAACCGCTAAGCCATCTCTCCAGCCCAACTTAGGTGTTCTGAATGCTTAGGTTTCTAACTGATGGAGATTGGGGAATTAATGCCTCCTGGGGGCAGTGTATTATTGGAGGAGGCTTATAGGTATTATATGCAGTGTCCCCTTGCCAGTGTCTGGAACACTTTCTTGCTGATATTATCCACCTGATATTGGCCAGGAGGTGATGTCAAACCTCTGCTCATGTCATCATTATCCCCTGCCATCATGGAGCTTCCCCTTGAGTCTGTAAGCCAAAATAAAACTTTTTTCCCCACAAGCTGCTCTTGGTCAAGTGATTTCTGCCAGCAATGCAAACCTGACTGTAACACAGTATTAAGAAATCAGTAACTTTTTAATATACTAGTTACAAAGTTGCTGAGAAATAAATCAAGAAAAAATATTTCATTCACAATACCTCAACTAAATCTAAGAACAAAGTTAACAAAAGAGAATAAACACTTCTATAAGATAATCTTCAAAGGCTGAGGAAATGGCTTAGCGGTTAAGGTATTTACCTGCAAAGCCTAAGGACACGGTTCAATTCCCCAGGACCCACATAAGCCAGATGCACAAGGGAGCGCATGCATCTGGAGTTCATTTGCAGTACCTAGAGGTTCTGGTGCACCCATTCTCTCTCCCTCTTTCTCTCTCTCAAATAAATAAATATTATATATATATAAGTATATATATATAAAAATTTATATATTATATATTTATTTATTATAATATATTCATATATTATATAATATTTTATATATTATAATATATTTATATATTATATATAATTTATTATATATATTTATATATGTGTATATATGTTATATATATATATATATATGAAAGAAAAACTTCGCAACTAAAAAAACAAATTAATGAAGGTACTAGATACTGAAAAGGCTTTCCATGTTCCTGGATTGGCAGAATTAACATTGTGAAAATGGTTGAACTTCCAAAAGTAATCTAAATATTCATTGCAATCCCCATCTAGAGAAAATAACAATAAAATACAAATCAAAATGCAAAAGACCACAGATAAATAAAATTCTAAACAGTAAAAACACAGCTGCAGATACCACCTTACCTGACCTGAATCTATGCCGTCCCTGAGCCATAGTGATGAAATATGGTGCAGGCATGAAGCAGACATGTAGATCAATGGGACTTAATAGCAGACCCAGAGGTAATGCCATACAACTATGGATACTTACTTTTTACAGTGATGTTGAAAAGGCGTACCAGAAAAGATAGCCTTTTGGATAGCTATTGTAGGTAAAACTGGATATCTACCTATAAAAGAACAAAATTACATCCATATCTCTCACTTTATGCAAAATCAATTCATCTGAAACAAAGACAACATATTTAAAACTGGAACATGGAAGCTGCTGTTGAAAATCATTTTAAGATGTAGGCTTAGGTCAGAAAAATCTAAATAGAACCCGCAATAGTACAGTACCTAGCCCTGAAGATTGACAAATGTGATTACATGAAATTTAAAAGTTTGTGCACAGCACATGAAACTATCAATAGAATGAACAGAAAGCTTATAAAATGAGAGAAAATATTCCCAGCTATCTTTCAGACAAGGTGGTTACTATAAAGAATACACTAAGAACTGAAAAACTTCAACATTGAAAATATAAAACTACTAATTTATAAATGGGCCAGTAAACTGAACAGGCAGTTCTCAAAGAAACAAATACAAATGGTCAATAAATATATTTCAAAGTGGCCAATATCTCTAGTCATCAGAGAAATACAAATTAAAATTATTTTCAGATTAGATTCTATTGCACCCCAGTAAGAATGGCTTCTATAAAGATAATAAATGACAAAAAAAATATTAGCAAAGATATGGAGAAAGAGGAACCTGTATTCATTATTGGCTGGAATATAAAGTAGTGCAGCTACAATGAACATTGGTGCAGAGGCTTCTTAATAAAGTAAAAACAGAAGTATCATATGACCCAGATATACCTCTCCTGGTCATATACCCAAAGGGTTCTGTATCTTGCCATAGAGATAATTGCATTGCCGTTTGGGTCCAGATTACTGTTTTCCACCCTTCGATGCCCTATCTGCCCTCCCCATCCATCCTATTTCAGTGGCTAGAGGCCCCGGTGTGCCCATTGAAAACAGAGAGAGAGAGAGTACCAAAAATAACTCATGATAATTTGACTCCGAACCTGTAACATTGCACCTTTCCACAATCCCAGAAGTTATAATCAGTCAATCAGCCTTTCAGGCTGTTTAGAGTAGATGCAGCTTCTTGCAGGAAACTAGAATTCACAGAGAGAAAGCAGAGCAGCTGCTGGCTACTTGCAGATTTGACCCTCGTATGGATTGAAATGTCAACAAGGCATGGACACAGCTCTGGTCCTTAGTCTTCACATCACTCCCTCTTCTGTGCCTACTAACAAAGGGAGGAAGGAGGGAACACAATGGCTTATTGTCTATAATTATGGAAGTTGTCAATAAAAATAAATTTAAATAAATAAATAACTCCCATGAAAAAGGAATGCGACCCTTATTTTATGTTCTTTTGGCCTTCCTGCCACCAGAGCAGACTTGTTATATTTGTTATATCCTCACTTCCTAAACTAGTTCCATTTCTTTGTTATTGTCACTTGAACAACACTAACATGAATGTGCAATTTCTCAATGGTAAGGTAAAGTCCTTTGGGCATATGCCAAGGAATGATATATCTGGGTTATATGGTAGATCTATTTTTAAGTTTTTGAGAAAAGTCCATGATGATTTCCATAATGGCTGTACCAGTTAAATACAAAAAAGACAAATATTACATGTTCTCAATTATATAAAGTTCCTAGCTTTTCATATCAATATATGTTAAATTTTGGGATCAAGACAGAGGCACCAAGACAAATGGGTTCTGGAGACTATGACTTTATTGTAATAGGTGAAGTGGAAAAGAGCAAGACAATGTTGGGGAAAGAAAGACACAGAGTGAGGTGAACAGAGAGAGGAGCAAAGGGAAGATGAAGGAGAGGGAGCAGAGAGAGGACAGGTGCCTGCACCACGGAAAAAGCAAGAGAGCCCAAGAGAGCAAGAGAGGGCCAGGGAGAGCATTTTATGAGAAAAAGAGGGAAATTGCCCTGTGTAAAAGCAGCCGTGGGTGATGTGCTGAGGTAGTGGCTGGGCAAAGTGGCATTGCCTCTTCTCAGCCAGAGGTATTCACAATTACTATGAAAGGAGGTGGTACCAAAATTCCATACCTGATTTGAGAATGGCTAAGTGGGAAGGAAAAGAGAGCCATCTGGGACTCTTATAGTATGATGTAATATAAATATTATATTAGATATATTCTGTAAGATGTAAAATATAGCATATATAACTTTCATGTGTGTGAGTACAGATGTTTTGAAACTAGAAAGAGGACCATGTTGAGGAAGGGGGAAAGGGTAATAGAATACACTTGAAATGTAAGCAGAAAAGAGGTTTCTAGAGGGTGTAAGGGTGCAGGAGACAGAGCCAAAGTGTGAGAACGATCAAGAAGAACAAATAAGTTTGATAATACCATAATGAAACCTATTACCTCATAACTATATACATTACATACATACATACATACACACATACATAATTAAACCAACGTGTTGCCTTTTCAGTGGGGAGTGAGCATCTTCCTGAAAAATAGAAATGTCTTGTAGGGGGCTGGAGGGATGGTTTAGCAGCTAAGTCACTTGCCTGCAAAGCCAGGCAAGTACCCAGGTTTGATTCCCCAGTACCCACATAAGCCAGATGCACGTGATACTACATGTGTCTGGAATTGTTTGCAGTGGCTAGAGGCCCTGGTGTACCCATTCATCCCCCCTCCACTCCCATCTGCCTGTTTCTCTCTTTCTTTCTCAAATAAATAAATAAAAATAAAATGTCTTGTAGGCAAGTGTAAATGGCACTCATTTTTTTTATGGAAACACTATTCAAAATAGAAGTCAGAATGCATGGTTACTGTGTAGCCATTTGGCAATATTTTCTGTACTCAACCAAAAGGTTATTAGAATTGCAAAAGGGTGAGGTTGCTAGCCAGTTGATTTGTAGGAGAAAACAGTTAACACAAATGGAACCCTTGTGTCACTGACTGGTTTCCTACCCTGCTTGCTTTCCAAAAACAGAAAGCAGTTAGATGTTTCGAGGACTCTGATATTATCTTATTTCCCACAGTTTGTGGCCACAGAGTCATTCTTCCTGATGCCAGATGGGCACTTGGGAGCCTTCTGCAGTTTCAGTTCCCGATATTCAACCTCTCAGATGCAGTCAGGACTTCACAAGAACCTGGTCTCTTAAGTGGTGATATCTATATTTAGAAAAGATATGTAGAAATCTTTGAAAATAACCATTGTGGTGTAATTATCAAGGAAAACTGAAGTATTGAAGGGTAGTTTTGTTGTTAAGTAGGCCAACATCAGGCTGACAGATAACTGGAGGATGAACCCCACCTCCTATTTCCCTGGTAACATTAGAAAGAGAATAGTCAGTTCCTTTCTGACTAAAGAAACAAAGTCCTCAGGTACTAGGTGAAGCCTGTCAATCATACCCCAAGCCAAGAGACCACCCCTCACCCACAGATATGCTAACATGACATTCCCTTTGCTTGAAGTCAGATTCAAGCCAAGTCACATACGATTCCTTTGGTGAATTTTAAAATTAGATCGTTGTTAGAAATTCTTCAGTGCCAGGGATGGGATACCTCCAGTGAGTTGTTGGCCAGGGAGGTCCCTGATGCCCCTAAAACATTATAGGCCATTGCCCAGGCCCTTGGCTTCCCACCAGGAATCGATGGTAAGACCCTATTGCTGAAGACTCCACATACTTGGGCCGAAAAGCCACTGAAAATTCCTGCTGGAACTGAGCTGATAACCTCCTCCATGTAGACCAGCTGACAGAAAGCTGGAAGAAGCCATCCTACATGCAGTTCAATGGGAGAAAGAGATACCACCAGTGAAGATACTCAACAGTGGACACTGCAAGCCTTATAATTGGCCAGCCAGGCCAAATGAGCCAACGGGTTCAATAGTGGCACATCTGTCATGGTGGAAACCAACTGCCCTCCAGTTGGACTAGAGGCCTGCTCCATGGGGGTGAATACATCCCTGATACTGAAAACTTAAAACAGGGTAGTCATGAGCCCTAGGTGTGTAACATCTGCTGATGTCTGGATAAGTGTATATACTATGCTTATCAAACTGCCCAGTAAGCACTTCTCTTAATATTTATACCCTTAAATTAATGCTACTCTCACTTTGGGTAAATAATCTTCTCTTTTCCGATGGCAGTGACCTTGGGATGACTTAGAAGGTATCATAGTACTGGAAAGAAGTGACTAGAGTACTGAGTAACATCTCAATCATACCTTCCAAGGCTCAGGGTCTAATGAGGAAAAGGTGGCAGAAAGAATGTAAGAGCTAACGGAAGGGTAGGACTCCTTACAACATGCTCCTCCAGACACAAAATGGCCTGCAAATCCATGACTTCACCATGCCTAACACTACCTACACATGACCATCATAAGCGGAGGAAAAGATCATGAGATCAAAATAAAAGAGAGACTGATTGAGATGGGGTGGGGATATGATGGAGAATGGAATTTCAAAGGGGAAAATTGGGGGGAGGAAGGGTATTACTATGGGATTTTTTAAATTTAATTTATTAGTTTTCTTTTCAGCAAATACAGGCAGTTTGGTACCATTGTTTAGGCTCCTCTGTGATCTACCCCCTCCCATTGGACCCTCCTTGTTGATGTAAATGGGTCGTGCATTGTGGAGTTAGTCCCCAGTTATTGGTATGATAAATGTCTCTAAAAATCATGACCCAACATGTGACTGACATTCTTTCCGCCCCCTCTTCCACAAAATTTCCCTGAGCCATGTTGGGTTCCTTTTTGGTCTGCTTCAGTGCTGAGGTGTTGGGGGCCTCTGAGGCTCTGGCTCTCTGATTTGGTAGGAGTCGATTTTTCTCTGCGTTGGTCTCCTTCCCCTTATACCTCAAAAGGGGCCCAACTGAAACTAAGGACAACTGGCGAAACAAGCAAGGGTGATGTTTTCCTGTGAACCGGATGCTATGGGATATTTTTTATCATCATGGAAAATGTTAACAAAATTGAGAAAAATAACATACAATAAAATAAAATTAGAACTCTGGATCTTCCTGACCAAAAAAAAAAAAAAAAAAGAAAGAAAGAAAGAGAAAAAAAAAGGGATACATCTATTATGATCTTAATAGTAAGTAGCAATTCCTTTAATCTAAAAATTTTGTGTATTTTTATCTCCTCTTCTTTACAGAAGATAAGCATTCAACAATCTATCTGTCTGGGTTTGCTTTCATTATATTCCAAGGTCTGAAATTCAACAAGATAGCACAACCTTGAAAACTGCTCTATGCCTTCACTTCAGCCTCATGTAGCTTTGACTGAATCAATATCCACATCCTAAATGATATTAGGATCTTATTCTTGATGGGAGAATGTTGTAGGTAGGAAGATATTAGGCTTAGTAATAATTCAAGAATGGACCTCATCTCCTATTTCCCTGGAAACATTAGAAGGTAAAGAGTGGCTCCCTCCTTTCCAAAGGAACAAAGATCTCTGGTCCTAGGTGAAGCCTATCAATCACTCATATAATCAAGAGATGACCCTGCTCCTATAGACATGCTAAGGAGATGGGAGGAACATTAATTCCCTTAAAGATATAATGTGCTATACCCCTAGAAAACTCTTCAGGGCAGTTCCTCACAGACCCTCACTGAACCTATCACTTTTCTGAGTTCTAACTCAAAAAATTTAACTTCTTATTTTTTCCATTTCTTCATCTTATTTCTATGTCAGCAGAAATCTTAAGCATGTTTTCCCTGACACATTGGAGGTTTTCCAGCCTTTCTCAATAAATTTCTTTGTCTTCTGCCCCATCATCTTGTATACATATTTTTATGACTACAAGACACCTCAACACTATGAAACTGCAGCAGTTAAGATTCTATGACCTGAAAGCTTGAGTGACAAAGATGTTTATAGTTATATATGATTCTAGACATTTGAAGAACTATCTATGCATTGCTTAATTATTTAATATTTTTAAATAAAATATTTTTCTCATTCTTTTTTGACAATTTTACATATGTATATGATATATTTTGATATTATTCCCCTCCTTGTTGCCCTCTTCTTTTTTCCCCTCTCCTTTTTAAACAAAATATTTCTATTAGTTATTTTCAAGAAGAGATAGAGAGAAATGGAAGCACCAGGGCCTCCTGCTACTGCAGCTGATCTGGGTGCATGTACCACTTGTGAATTTGGCTTTATGTGGGTACTTGGGAATTGAACCCAAGCCATCAGGCCTTAAAGGCAAGTTGCCCTTGACTGCAAAGCCATCTCCCCAGCCCCTCATTGCCCTCTATTATCTCCATCTTAATCCCACTAAAACCCTTCTTCCTAACTAATCCCCTTTCTACTTTCATATCTTTTGTTGTAACCCACTGAGTTAAATTAGGGTTTCTTACATAAGAATGGGTAGAAATTTATTTGGGGGAAGTAAAGAGCATGATTTCCCATTCCTAGCAATTATTAACTGCCAGTAGCTACTTTAGAGAGAGAGGTGGTCTTATGAGCACTCTCACACACACCCCCGCCCTGCCACCAATTCCATGATGAAACATTGATGTGCCTAGACTTGTGCAGGAAACCATACCTGTTGTGAGTTCATGGGTATAATGGTGATGTCATATTCAGAGAGCAGCATTCCTCCCCATCCTCCAGCTCTTACATTCTTTCTGTCTTTGCTTGGTTTAGATGTCCCATTTATGGCTGAGCACACAATAGTCACTTATTCTCAGAAATTTTGCCAACTAATGCATATTTTCATTAACCTCTGCCAAATAAGCTTCTGTGATAGAGTCTGAGAGCACTACTAATGTATGGATGCAAGCATAAATCTTGGAAAGCAGTTTGACAACCTGCTCATTTAGCACAGCAGAAGTAGGTTCCTACCAGGGTCTATGTCCCTATCCACAAGCTTTTGAGCATGTTTAAAGTACTGGGCATGAATTCTCTTCTGTGGATCAGGGCTCAAAACAAAACAGAAAGCAGTTATATCACTACTGTTATGTTACTACTGCAGCAGAAAGTCAGTATAGAGAATACAGACTCCACCACTGGGCAGGATTACTGATGACTTTTCTCTCCTAGAAGTTTGCATAGCATCTTCTAGCATTATTAAAGCTAACAAACAGGGAAGAAGCTTCCAGCACAATTCCAGCTTGTTTTCTTTATTTTATTTTATTTTTTGAGGTAGGGTTTCACTCTAGCCCAGGCTAACCTGGAATTCACTATGTAGTCTCAAACTGGCCTCAGACTCTCAGTATCCTTTTACCTCTATCTCCCAAGTGCTGGGATTGAAGGTATGCACCACCTCCCCTTGATTTCTTTATGCCTTTCAACTGCGGCATGTATGTCATCAGCAATAGGGATTTACCATATAGTTTTGGAGGGCAAGCAAGAGCACTTACTCACAGTGGCCTATTTGCTTTAGGGGCCTCTATAGCCTCCTGGGGTGGCTTGAGAATAAAATGTCCCCCATAGTTTTATATGTTAATGATAAAGCCTGATACTTAATCCTCAGCTAGTAGAGTCTTTGGGAAGTAGCGCTTCTTCACAGTAGAGGAAGTTAGCAAACTCACTCTTCCCTACTGCTACAGAGATGTGGCGCCCAGCTGTCTGTTCCTGTCATGCTTCCCCTGCCATGGTGAAATATCCCATTGAAATTGCAAGCCAAAAATAAACTCCTGCCTTTTTTTTTTTAACCTACTTCAGGTTAGGTGTTTTGTTCCAGGAACAAGGAGGTAACATTTCCATGAGTAAAAATTCACTGGGAGGTATCTCATCCCTGGCATTGGGATTTTCACTTCATTACCTATGGTTTCTGGAAGTTATTAGTACCTTCTTTCAAAATGTTAATTTATATTTTTCCAAATATTTTATTTATTTGCTATAGAGAAAAAAGAGGCAGATATAGAGAGAGAATGGGTAAGGCTTCTAGCCACTAGAAACAAACTCCAGACACATGCACCACCTTCTGCATCTGGCTTACCCCAGTACTGGGGAATTTAACCTGGGTTGTTAGGTATTGCTTCCAGACAAGTGCTTTAACTACCAAGCCATCTCCCCAGCCCTAATTTATATTTTTAATTAGCTTACAAAGTACTAGTTTTCCATATAGCTTTTCTATATGTCCATATGTTTGATTAAGCCACCTTTTCCCCACCCCATCCCAGATGAAACAGTTTGCTTCTCTATCTCCCCTCTACTTTCAAATCACACACTATCTCCTAACCACATCAAACCTCTTTTTCTTCTTATCCCCACATGGACCCTTTCTAGTTTCTGAACTTCTACAGACACTCACTCCAATTTAAACACACAAATCTAAAAATTTGAAGCTATGTGAGGAAGAACACCTAGCATTCATTTTACTGCAACTTTAATATTATTTTTAAACCTAAAGAAAGCTCCATTGTGCGCATGTACCACGTCTTCATAATATATTCATCAATTGATGAGCATCTAAGATGATTCCATTTCTAGATATAATAGATTAAACAGCAATATACATGGCTGAACATTTATCTCAGTTGTAGAATGTGGAGTTGTTAGGGTTTATGCCCAGAAGTGGTATATAATTTAAAAATAGTTCAAAAAGGGATGGTCCCTGACATGGTTTGTATTTGATTTAAAGCAAAGGAGATATTATCTGAAATATACATGCAAAAGTCTCAGAGCTCTCTTCCCATACTCGCTCCCACCCCCTTCCATCTGGCTACTAGGTCTGGGATTCTGGGACCAATCTCTGTCATGGTAATTGAGGATACCCCCCATTCCATAGTTGTCTACTGGGTCAGTTGTTTGCTTAGTTCTACAATAGTTTTGTAGTTTTATTAGATCCCATTGGTTGAGTGTTTGTCTTATTTTTTAGGCTACTGGAGTTTTATTCAGAAAGTTTCCCTATGCATATATTTTGGAGTGTTCTCCTTACTTTTTCCTCTAGTCATTTCACAGTTTCATGTCTTATATTCAGGTCTTTGATCCATTTGGGGTTGATTGTTTTGTAGGGTGATCGAAAAGGGTTTATATTCATTAACTGTTCAATTACCCAGCATCATCTGTTGAAAATGCTGTCTTTCATCTAGTGTGTTTTTGGTCTCTTTATCAAAAATTGGGTAACTATAGTTACTTGAACTTATACCTGGACCTTCTTTTCTATTCTATTCCATGGATCAATGTGCCTTTTTTGTGCCATTACCAAGGTTTTCTTAGTACTATAGCTTTGTAGTATAACTTGAAATCAGGTTTGGTGATACCATCCACAGTGTTCTTGTTGCTGAGGACATTTTTGCCTGACACCTTTTGTGCTTCCTTATGAATTTCAAGATTATTTTTCTATTTATGTGAAGAATGGTGCTAAAATTTTGTTTGGAATTGTTCTAAATCTATATATTACTTTTGGTAGCATTGGCATTTTATGATATTAATTCTTCTAATCTGTAAGTTTGAGAAATCTTTCTATTTTCTTATATCTTTATCAACAGGCAAGAGACATTTACCAATCCTTTGCCATAAACCCAAGAATATTCCAGCTGTGTCAACAGCAACGTGTAATTTGGAGGGCTGGATACAGTCCTGTCTGTAATGACTGATCTTATCTCCCTATACACTTGGCACTAAAGAAAGCATGCTTGATCTTACTCATTCAACGCCACATGGCCCCCTTTTTACATAGAGTATAGGGCCAAATGAGGGATGGATATCCTCCAATATCTTACTAGCCCCACAGAAGGTTGCAACTGTTTCATAGTAAATGGTTGGAGATAGGGCTGGATCTTGTCCACAATGGTTTCTAGGATTGCTTTGGTCCTACCTAAACAGACAACTCCTAAGAACTTGACAGTTATCTAGGCCTCTGCAGTTTAGACACATTTTCCACCCATCCTTTTGACTTTAGGGCATCTCTCAAGGTAGTCATAGCACCTTCTAAATCTTCAAGAGAATCAAGGGTTAACACAATATCATAAAAATATTGAAACAATGCAATTTGTCTGGCATTTTCCATTTGGCTAGTTCTTGGGATAAACCCATGGCAAATTGTCAGGCTCTACAACTTCATAGGCTCTCAGGATATGTAGATTCTCCTCCTGCAAGAGGGTCTGTGTAATCTGGTGATATCCCTCAGGAGCTTGGTGTTGCTTAGATATACTACTCAGCAGGGAACAGGTAATATTGCAGGATACAAGAGGGGTCCCCTGGCACCATTAACTTCATTATTCTTACCTTTACCTAGAACTCACTGGCTCTCATTTTGAAGTGGCAAGACCATCCAGGATGCCTGCTCCAGGATATATATTAGTCTACCAGGAAGATATATACTGCATCTGGCTAGTGTCTGCTCTCCTATGTCCAGTGTGACTATAGCTGCCTTTTCTTTAGTGGCCTAGCAATGTACCTAGCCAGTCCAAGGAACCAGTCAGGATTCCCAGTGTAACAATTTGAATTTGATTCCTGTGTCTACCAGGACTAACACCTGCCACTTATTGGGCATATTTTGGGAAAACAACATATTATTATTTCACTATGAGTCCTTCAGTCACCCATTGTTCTCTTTAATTAAGTATGTCCCCCAATCCAGTCCAAGAAAGTGAGGCCAGAGTAACCTGTAGTCATGCAATCCTGTAAATGGATCCACCTGGCCCATCCGGCAGTCTGGCTGCACTATTCATCTCCCCATTTGTGACTTTTGGTATTTCTGCTTCACAGACAGCTGTTTTTATAAACCCAACATTTTGCTAATGGCCTATATTTTCTTTGTTTATGCCATCCAATATAAGGTCTATTGACATTTGAGTATTCCCTTCTGAGGCACCCTCTCAGTGTCTCACTTATTTCCTGCAACTGGCTTCACTGTGCTCCCTTTTAAGTGATCTAGAGCCTCATTCATCACTTTATGAATAAAATGCACCAAGAGGGTGTCGGGATGGTCTCCAAAGTCCCAAAAGTGGTTTCTGGGGCTCAGGCCACCATTAAATGCCTTATAGATGTGGCACATGGCTTAGTATTTGGCCCTGGGGACTTTAAGTTAAACATAGCTTTCTGCATTCCAATTACTCATACTAACAGTTTCAAGAGTTCACTAAGCAACACAACATGAAGTACTCTCCTATTACCTTCCCTCCCTGTTCATTCCCCCACCCCTCTGTCCTTTCTTAAAACCTGTAACCACTGTCTTAGAGAGGGAGTGTGGATATGGACACCAGTTCTTCCATTTCTATGGCAGTCAGAGACAAGTTATTTACCCCTTTGTCCCGCTGGCAGACTAGCCAGGCTGGAACCAGCTCTCCCAATTGCTATTTACAATGCCTTTTAACATTATAATCCCTTCCTACCACCCTCTTTTGCAAACTCACTCAACTCCACTGAACCCCTTCTTCTTTCCAAGTATTCCCTCTTCTATCCTGGTGCTTTGTTCATTTGTTTGTTTGCCTCCTCCATGATTCATGACAACATGGTGATGAGTCCAATCTTATGTGGGTCGCATGCAGGTAACAACAGCTGCTATGAGGTCATGACTGTAATGGACACTTTGTGTCTGGAAGACAGTATTCCAAAGTACTCCTCCCCATCCTTTGGCTTTTACATTCTTTCCATTATGTCTTCTGTAATGGTCCTAAGTTTTGGAGGTTAGAGATATCTCATTTAGTGCTGAGTACTCAACTATCACTTCTTCTCAGGACGTTGATGAGTGTTGAGTCTCCCTAGTGGTCACCACCTTCTGTAAAGAGAAGCTTCTCTAACCAAAAGTAACAATAACACCAAGATGTGAGTATAAACATAAATATTTTG
The DNA here is from genome assembly GCF_020740685.1 of Jaculus jaculus. NCBI lineage: Eukaryota > Metazoa > Chordata > Mammalia > Rodentia > Dipodidae > Jaculus > Jaculus jaculus. The sequence goes on from NC_059117.1 coordinate 1,752,051, forward strand.
AGGGCAATTTGATGGGCACAATATGCCCATTTAACTAAACAACAGTAACAGCTTCTCCCCGAGGGTTTATGATAATCTAAGCCATAGGCCTTTTCTTAGTTCAGGGATGAAATAAATCATAACCTTGAAAATCAGGTCCCTTCTCCAGTCAACTCTTTCCAAGAGTTTGCATTTCTATGATAGTATTTCCTTAGGCATCTTCTCCATTGTTTGAATGTAAAGCAGTTGGGCAATCTTCCCTAAGATTGCTAGTGTGTTGACAATAGCAGATTCAGTAATCTAAAACCAGTTTCAGTGCCTGTAATTTTAACTTGTTTGAAGTTTTCCAACTTAAAATCTTAAATCACAGTCTAGCATCTCTAGCCAAGCACACCAGTCCATTACAAATTTAACCTTGATCAAACTCTCTGGGCCTGGGCAGCAGGACACAGCCATCCCTTATGCCACTAGCCAAGTTCCAGCAAAGTACTCTATAGTCTCTCTTTCCCTTTAGAAAGTTCATAAGCCAAGCCTCAAAGTTCAATACTGCCTGCACTTAGCATTCTCAAACTCTGATCAAAATAGTCCATAAAACTCTGTTTACCACTCCAGAAGGCATCTTCAGTTGCAAGCACCATGTCCATGCCCATTCCTCCAAAACAAAGGTTCCAAAAGATCAACATCCACATGGTCAGGTTCTACTCACCCCACTCCTGGTACCAACTTCTGTAGCAGACAGCTTCAGGTTCACTGAGATGAACTTCCAGACCAGGCAGTTATGGAGGAAGGGATATTTATTGAAGATTAAAGATCTAGAGGAAGTTCCATAATGGCAGAAGACATTGGCCTGCTTTCATAGGTCCAAGCAGAGAGAGAAGCACATGCCTAAAAGCCAAAAGCCACACAGCACAGCACACTTCAGGAACTCCAGCTGGCCACACTTTGCATATCTTGAGATTGAAATCTGAAACCCACCACCATACCTTAAGATCTACCCAGTGATACCACCTTCAGTCAAGTGGCTGGAGACACAAACTACAAACCAATAAAACACTGAGTATATTGGGGCCATCTATTCAAACTACCACAGCTGATTAACCACTTGTTGGAATATATCTGACCCGTGGCACTGAAATTTTCTTGTAACAATATATGGTTTCTGGCCACAGCATTATCCACCTCCATGGGATACTTTTGCCTAAATTCTTGTGTGTGTGTGTGTGTGTGTGTATCTATATCTATATCTATCTATATCTATCTCTATCTCTATCTCTATCTCTATCTCTATCTCTATCTCTATCTCTATCTCTATCTATCTATCTATATATATATATATATATATATATATCCTATACAATTCACTAAATGTAAGCCCTAACTTCCATATCCAGGGAGGGCAGCTCAGGAGGCACAGGGAATTTAAATCATTTTCTGGGAGCCATGGGTAAATTTCACATGGTTTATTCAGGGCAAGGTCCTCTACAACATACTTTATTCTGAGAAAAGCCTACAACACAAGAGCTAAGTGGGTATTTATACCAGTCATGATAAAGGTGGCAAGATGTTAATGGCCTTATATAATTTGTTGATAGTATGCACTCTGCTGATTCATTTCAGACCATTTGTCCTGCTGAGGCCATCTTGGCTAATGCCCTTGTTTACACTTCTATAAACAAACACATCTGCCACAGTTTGTACCTTTATGTCTCTCCTGTGTTTCAATATTTATTCTTTTAAATAATCTGGGCAACAAAAATAATATTTATAATTTCTTTAGGTTAATCAAAATAACTGAGTAATATACATTAAAGGCTAGTCTTTTTAATTAGATTGGTTGGTACAGATTTCTTTTTCAGGTATAATATAGAAGTACCAAATGTAATATATTTGTTTTATATATGGTAAAATCTTCCTTCAATTATGTTTTTACAATAAAAAGTATTGTGGATGATGTAATATGTCTTTCCTAAGCTTTCTTTCTTTCTCTTCTTTTCTTTCTTTCTTTCTTTCTTTTTTTTTTTTTTCAAGTAAAGGTCTTGTTCTAGCCTAGGCTGATCTGGCCTTTACTATGCTGGCTTCAAACTCACAGTCCTCCTGCCTCTGCCTCCCAACTGCTGGGATTAAAGGTATGTGTCACCATGCCTGACTAAATCTTTTTTTATATTTTCTTGTTTTTCTGGCTTTGGTTTTTCAAGGCAGGGTCTTGTGCTGGTCCAAGCTGACCTGGAATCACTATGTAGTCTCAGGTTGGACTTGAACTCAGTAATCCTCCTACCTCTGCTTCCTAAGTACTGGGATTAAAGGCATGCATGATCATATCTGACTCCTAAATTTTCATTAAAATTGTTTCTAATTACAGATTTTTAGGTTTTCATTTTAAAAAGAAACATAAATGATGTAATATATTTTCTTATGAAATTGTTATATTATAGGTTATCAATTTTCTAATTAAGATATATTTGAGAGTTAAACCAAAGAATATGGCATGATTATATTATTAAAGTTTATTTAATTTCTAAGATAAATATTTCAGGTTTTATTAAATATGGTTTCAGGCTTACTCATATTTATAAAAATTTCTTACAAACAGGAATTTGTGTTTTATCTTTTACTAAATAAGATACCACTTATGATGAAATTATATCCAAATGCTAAGTTTGCATGTTTTCTTACCATACCTAAGTCAAGTCTTCTTTTTTTTTTTTAATTATTTATTTATTTATTTGAGAGCAACAGACACAGAGAGAAAGACAGGTAGAGGGAGAGAGAGAGAATGGGCACGCCAGGGCTTCCAGCCTCTGCAAACGAACTCCAGACGCGTGCGCCCCCTTGTGCATCTGGCTAACCTGGGACCTAGGGAACCGAGCCTCGAACCGGGGTCCTTAGGCTTCAGAGGCAAGCGCTTAACCGCTAAGCCATCTCTCCAGCCCAAGTCTTCTTATTCACAAAAATAAACTTCAATTAACTTTTCCTCTCCAAAAGAAGAGTGCTTTCTTCTCTTTTCCAGATGACAACACTTCTTGTTTCCTCACCTATTCCTTATGTTAGTTACTATTTTCAACATAAGTTATAATATTCCTAAATAATATTTCATATGTAAACAGCATTTCAGATACAAAAAAATGGATATATGACCAGGTTCATAATGTCTAATAGATTAAAGTGATCCACAATTTTCTTACCTAATGGCTTCCTTATTTGTCTCTCTTCTGAAGAGCTGCCTTCCTGCCTATGCGGCCTTTTGTGACAAATCCTAGGAGTAAGACTCTAGCAATATGCAACCATGACAGTTGGCTGAGTGTAAAGTATGACATATGCTTGGCCCAAAGGGAAGCAAAAGCTGAGGCTCCTAGTAGCTCCAACTGTGCTATTTGAACTTTAGTAACTAACCCAAAAATTTTAGAGAGTTAAATATTACAGGTCCAAAGCCAAAATTATTTTGGACTATATTAGCTTTCTAAAATAGCTTATTTATGTCTTTACATTATTGCTTCACATTTTTTTCTGAGACAACTATTGTTCTGGAGTATATTTCTTCTGGATATACTCCTTATTTTTATTTGTTTGGTTTTGGTTTTTCGAGGTAGGGTCTCACTCTGGCCCAGGCTGACCTGGAATTCAGTATGTAGTCTCAGAGTGGCCTCAAACTCAAGGTGGTCCTCCTACCTCTGCCTCCCAAGTGCTGGGATTAAAGGCATGTGCCACCACGCCTGGCTAATATATTCTTTTTAAGCTACAACTATACATGACATCTCTTGTTCACTTCCACTCAGGTAAAAGACACTGTTGTATGCCAGTGCTCATGCACATTTACTGAGTTCTTTTTTTATTCTGCTCTCCAATGTCATAAGTTGCAGTCATGGACACATTTCCTACAATATTAATCAGTCTTTAATTTACCTATTTAATTTACACAATTTATTTCAGCAGATACAATTCCAAATGGTTTCATACATACCTGTTGTTATTTCCTCAATAACCATTTTTTATTCTTATATTCATAAGGCCCTCTCTATCCCTCTGCTAGCTTGATTCATCCAAACCACACCCAACATGCCAAGTAGACTTCCTCATCCTCCCGATGCTGCAGCACAGATATGGGCTCCTGACACAGACAGCTTGAAATAGGGAAGTCTCTATCTCAGCACAGCTTCCCATTTCAGCATGAAGCAAGTAAAGATATGATCATACCATCCATTCATCACCACAAGTCTTCCCCTTCCCCTCTGCCCTATCAAAAAAAATAGTCTCTTTGTTCTTTTTTTTTTTTTTTTTTTTTTTTTTTTTTTGAGGTATGGTCTTGCTCTAGCCAGGATAACCTGTAATCCACTATGTATTCACTATGGCCTCAAACTCACAGTGATCCCCCTACTTCTGCCTCCCAAGTGCTGGGATTAAAGGTGTGTGCCACCACACCTAGCTTCTGTAATTTATTTTTCTCATGTAAACAAAAAGGGTGTAATGTAAAAGTCCCAGAGCTTTCTGCTCATGACCTTCTCTCTGCTCTCCTGCCTTATGTACTTTGAGAAGGTCAGGGAGTCTGGAACTACTTCCTGCCATGCTGAGATTTTAAAGTGAGTTATCATGCCCCCCGCACGCACACACACTTTCTCTGTAGGCCCAGGCTAGGCCTGGGGTCTTGGAAACCTTATGTGGTAATTTTTATGTAAAATGTCCCCCAGTCTCATATACCTGTGATTAAGCTCCATACTTCATCCCCAACTGGTGGATATCTGGGAGGTGAAGCCTTATTGGAGGAGGTGTGTTACTTAGGATGGACCTTGAGGTTTATTGGCCCATCTTTCAAGTGTTAATGAGTCTTGCTGCTTTTTCCCAGATGTTGTAGCAAGATATGGTACCCAGCTCCTGTTCTTCCGTGATAAACTTCCACTCAAGGCTGTAAGCCAAAATAAACCCTTTCTTCCCATCAGCTATTTCTGGTTGGCTGTTTTGTCCCAGCAATGAGAATGTAACTACTATGGAAAATTGGTACTTGGAGTGGGACAAGTTTGAAAGGCATAAATGTAGTGAGAAGTGAGGACTGTGGAGGTTTGCCTTATGAGGTGTCAGAGGTGCAAGAAGGGACTTTCTTGGAACTGTGCTATAAGCCATTTGTATGAGATGTTGGCTGCTCTGCTCATGTCCTAAGAACCTAAGTAAAGTTGAGTTTTAAAATAATGGACTGGTGTTTGGGGGCAGAGAGAACATAAGCATGTTGAGATTCCAAACACTGAAATTGAAATTACTTCAGATGCAGCTGTTTGAGAGATAATTTCCATTGAGGCTTGGCAAGTTGCTTTGAATTGGGACAGTAGGAGGAGTTCTGACTCTTTTGAAACAAGGAGGGGCCCTGAAAGAAGAATACCAAAGGAGTTTTCTGCTTCTAAAAGCTGGCTTTATTTCCTCCTGGATGAACAAATTTGGTAACCCACTTCATCCTGGTTTTGGAAGTGTGACAAATGCACAGAGGGGTCCAACCTCAAATGTTTTGAATCCATGGTCCCCAGATCGAGGCGATTTTGGAAGAGGGGCCTTGCTAGAGGAGGTTTGTTGCTGGGGACAGGCTTTGAGATGCTATAGCTCAGATTTCCCTTGCCAGAGCTAGCTGACCCTTGCTGCTACTTCCCAGATGATGTGACAAGGTATGATGCCCAGCCTCTGCTCTGCCATGCTATGATAAGATTTTCTCCCAAGGCTCCAAGCCAGGTCAAGGACAGAGGCTGGAGGATTGCTGGGATCATTACAGACAGCAGCTCCAGGGTGAGGGAGAGACCTCATTTCAAGAAATATGTGGATGAGTAATAAGGGAAGACAACCAATGTTCTCAGACCTCCACATGATTGCACATGGGAAGTGTGCATACACACATGTGCATACGCTACTACACATGGCACATACTATATCATATATATGCTCTGCACACACACACACACAGATACAAATACAATTTTTAAAAAGAATATAGCATAATGTCAGCATCTGATTGGCTCTTGCAAAAGATCTCTGTCTATGTCACAGAATGGCTGATGCCATTATGGACTGTAAGAGAGTGATCACATGTAGGGACAGGAGATCACAGACATGGAAGGGGCCTGCTTTGCTCTCTCCTAACAAGCCACTCTCACCAAAACTACTTGGAGTTTCACAAGAACTGTACCTCTTTCCATTAATCCTTTTCTTCATCCAAAGCAGTGACCTATGCTCCTCCAATGACCTGCCTCCCATTAGGTCCTGTCTCTTAGAGGTCCCACTTCTTATTGAGTAGCAAGCCACCAGCACATAAAACCTGGGGGGACAAACTAGAGCTGTCATAAAAAGTGTCACAGTTCTCTCCTTATTCTCTTTCCCTTCTTTGTTGAATCACTTGCTCTGAGGGAAGGGCAGAAGCCATGATGTGAAGATATGCAAATAGCCTGTAGGAGATGTAGATTTAAGACTCCAGCCATTTAGGAGACAGAGGTAGGAGGATCACTGTGAATTCAAGGCTACCCTGAGACTATGTAGTGAATTCCAGGTCAATCTGAGCTAGAGAGAGACCCTACCTCGAAAAACCAAAATAATAAAAAAATTTAAATAAGTGAATAAAAATAAAAGTAAAGCAAAAAAAAAAAAAAAGACTCTAGCCAAGAGCCAATAGCACACTAATAGCCTTGTACAAAGGACAACCTTGAAATGTATCTCCCAGCCTGAGACTAGTCTTTAAATGACATTAGCCCTGGCCAACATCATTACTGACCCAAGCCAAAAACATCCAGAACCATGGTTTGAGTGGAAAAATGCTCCCTACAGACTCATGTGTTTGTATTTGAACTCTTGGTTCCTAGCCAGTGGTGCTGTGTGGGAAGGTTGTGGAAACCTTAGGAGGTGGAAGCTTTGCTGAAGGAAGTGGGTCACTAGGGCCAGGCATTGATGTTTTATGGCCTGGCCCTGCTTCCTGTTTATCTTCTGCTTCCTGCCATGCCTTTCTTGCCATGATGGACTCTATACTCTGGAGCTGTAAGCCAAAATAAATTCTTTCCTTCCCAAAGTTGCTTCTGGTCAGACAATGAGAAAGTAGCTGATACACCCAGTTAAGCCACTTGGGTTCTAGCACTCAAAAACTGTGCGAAATTATTGTTTGTAGCCACAAATTTCCGGGTCAGTTGCTGTGCAGAAATAGAAAATTAATGTAACATAGATCAATATACAGCACAAAGTTAAGCAAGTGTCACCTGATCATTCAGTGGAGTTTTGGGCCCATAATAAATGGAGGGTAAATTACTATCTTCCTTAAATGTGTACATTATGAGATGTAGAGGTAACGCTTGCTCTCATTTCTTTCAGACCCATGCTCACTTGCTGCTAATGAAATGGCCAGGGAAGGCCAGACCAAGAAAAAGCAGGCCAAGAGAAAGCAAGCAGGAGAGGAAAGAGTCTGAATGTGACTAGGCCTCTGGAGGTAAAAAGAGGAAAAGGCAGCTTGGAGAGGAAGCAGCCCCCTTCCCCTCCCACCCATGTAGAGAAGTAATCCTATGGGACAGAAGAGTAAATCTGTACAGAGGGAATGTAAAAGGGAAAACTTTCCATTCTGACCTAGAATTAAAAACTCTTTCCTGTTTCTTAAAATTTTCTCCTTGCAATGGCTCAGCCAAATTAAATATCCTACCCTCAGAGCATTCTCATTAGAATTCCTTGGACCTGGATGGGGTGATTAACACAGAAGTGCATTGAGCTCCTGTGCTCCTCCCTGGAGGCCAAAAGCTATTATTTCATAGCCTGGCAGGGCTTCCTTTCTCTGCTTTCTGATGATAAGAACTCCCTCATGTTTTATCATTTCTAACAGTAGCCCATCTTCTCCAGTTCATTTTCACTTAATACCATGCTCCACTCTAGAATAGTTACTCAAGTTAATAATCATGGAAGTGTTTCCAAATTAAGACCTTCCTAAACATGTTTCAACGGGCAGAGTATTTAGTAACATTAATTGCATGAACTCAGTGCCTTAAGTTTCTTCAATGGTTAAATTAAAACTGTCTCTTTTTATTGAGTTCTGCAAGTTATTTCCATTTTAATAGATACCAGATATGATGTTCTGGGTAATTTATCAATAAACCCTGAATGGATGTAGCTCAAATTAAAAACAAATGTTTCACCAGCAGTAACTCTTTGGCTATTGCCCATGTCGTATCCTTGTTTAAAAGGTTAACCTTCAAGGTGGCCCCAGAGGGATGGCAAGAAGATGAAGGAAGGTAACAGAGAGAGAAAAAGTGGGGAAGGGAGAAGGAAGCAGTGAGAATGCTAGAACAATGTAGAAGACTGGGGTGAGACCACAGGGATGATAAACTACTGCTGCTTCTTGACAGGAAACCCAGCCTGGCAGAGTGAGAGACAACTCTGCAGTACTGCTAAAACTGTTCCCTGGTCTAGCAAGGAAGCAGAGATACTGAGATGTGTAGCAATACTTTAGGGTAGCTATAATAGAAATGTAACAATGTGCAACTTAAACAACAAATATTGGTGGGAAGCCTCAGATTAAAGAGCCAGCAGGTCTAGTGTCCGGTGAGGTCGTGGTTTGTGTATGACGGCTTTCTCATGGTTTTCTTGCAATAAAAATAGGCAGTACTGTCGTGCCTCTCATTGTAAGACCATGGCTCACAAGGGCTCCATGTTCATAACTCAGCTGCTTTCCAAAGGCCATATTTATAAATAGCATCATGTTTGGGATTAAGGGGTCAGCATATGAATTTGAGTTGAAAAGGACAAAGATATTCAGTAATAAATAGCGCTAAATCTGTACTGTCTAAATTAACATAGACCTTATATATAGATGATAAAGATGAATAACAGATAGACAATAAACAGATAACAGGTAGACTGGTCCAGAAGTCAATAAGAGATAGATGATAGGCAATATATAGATTATAATAGATAGATAGTAGATTGTAGAGATTGAGTAAAGGAAAGGTGGAAGGAGGGCTAATCAAAATCGAAGAGGATGCAAATAAATCATATGGAATCCTCTGGTTTTGGACAATGGAACACTCAGGAGCCATAGATCATTGTTAGAAATTCTTCAGTGCCAGGGATGGGATACCTCCAGTGAGTTGTTGACCAGGGAGGTCCCTGATGCCCCCAAAACATTATAGGCCATTGCCCAGGCCCTTGGTTTCCCACCAGGAATCGATGGTAAGACCCTATTGCTGAAGACTCCACATACTTGGGCCGAAAAGCCACTGAAAAATCCTGTTGGAATTGAGCTGATAATCTCCTCCATGTAGACCAGCTGACAGAAAGCTGGAAGAAGCCATTCTACATGTAGTTCAATGGGAGAAAGAGATACCACAAGTGAAGATACTCAACAGTGGACACTGCAAGCCTTATAATTGGCCAGCCAGGCCAAATGAACCAACGGGTGCAATAGTGGCACATCTGTCATGGTGGAAACCAACTGCCCTCCAGTTGGACTAGAGGCCTGCTCCATGGGGCGCGGGGGGGGGAATATATCCCTGATACTGAAAACTTAAAACAGGGGTAGTCATGAGCCTTAGGTGTATAACATCTGCTGATGTCTGGATAAGTGTATATACTATGCTTATCAAACTGCCCAGTAAGCACTTCTCTTAATATTTATACCCTTATATTAATGCTACTCTCACTTTGGGTAAAAAATCTTCTCTTTTCAGATGGCAGTAACCTTGGGATGACTCAGAAGGTATCATAGTGCTGGAAAGAAGTGACTGGAGTACTGAGAAACATCTTGATCACACCTTCCAAGGCTCAGGGTCTAATGCGGAAAAGGTGGCGGAAAGAATGTAAGAGCTAACAGAAGGGTAGGATTCCTTACAACATGCTTCTCCAGACACAAAATGGCCTGCAAATCCATGACTTCACCATGCCTGACACTACCTACACATGACCATCATAAGCGGAGGAAAAGATCATGACCTCAAAATAAAAGAGAGACTGATTGAGATGGGGAGGAGATATGATGGAGAATGGAATTTCAAAAGGGGAAAGGGGGGGGGGGAGGGTATTATCATGGGATATTTTTTATAATCATGGAAAATGTTAATAAAAATTGAGAAAAAATAAATAGCACTAGATCTGTACTGTCTACATTAATATAGACCTTATATATAGATGATAAAGATCAATAACAGATAGACAATAAACAGATAACAGGTAGACTGGTCCAGAGATTAATAAGAGATGGATGATAGGCAATAAATAGATTATAATAGATGGATAGTAGATTATAGATAAATTATAACTATGTGCTAGATAGGTAGATCAACAGTTAATAGCTAAATGGTGGATAGATAAGAGATATAGATAGGAGATAGATTATAGATAGATAGATAGATGATAGATAGATAGATAGATAGATAGATAGATAGATAGATAGATAGATAGATATAGATATAGATGTAGATATAGATAGACAGATAGAGGAGGAGTTGGCTCACAGAATTATAAAAACTGAAAATTCTCAGGGTCTGTCTGTTATTTGCAAGCTGGGAGACCCAAGAAAGCTAGAGGTAGCATGCAGTTGGAAAATGAAGGTGGAGAATAAGAGAATTTGATGGCCCCTGAGTTCCAGGAATGGGAGATGCTATTACAGCTCAAATGGTCATATAGAAGGGGTGAAGTATCCCTCCCCCTACCTCCCAGCAATAATTCACTGCTGGGGTCTCATATCTTCTTCCCCTATCAATGGTGATATCGATGGTGATGTGCTGACAGGATCAGTCATACACTGGAAGCCACAGCTACTGCAAGGTCATGAGTGCAATAGCCATGTAATATACGGAAAATAGCAATTAACATCATTCATCCCCATCTTCTGCCTTATGTTATTGCTACCCTCTTTTCCTCAAGGTTCCCCTGAGCCTTTGGAGGGAATGCTTTCGATGTTTGAAGCTGACTGCACAATAGTCACTTATGCTCAAAAATTTTGCCAGATATGCATATTTTTATTAGCCACTGGCCATTATGTTAAAAATCTTCTGTGATTGAGGCTTCAAGCACAATGAATATATGGGAATAAATATATGTATTTAGGAGGCAATTTGACATGCTAACCATTTTTTTTAATAACCACAGTAGGAGGTTCTCCCTAGGGCCTGTGTCCCTAGCTATAAGCTTTTGGCCAGGTTTACAGTACCAAGCATGAAATCCTACCTTTGGAGTGGGCCTCAAACCAAATCACTAAACAATTGGTTACACACAGAAGATTTATGTAACTATTGTACCAGTGGGCATATCTTGCCTGGCACATTGGTTGTGAAATACACAGTTCACAGCTGCGTAGGACACTTGATGGCTTTTATTTCCCAGCAACCTGGATAGCACTGAAAGTTCAAAGAAAGTTAGCTGGAAGGGTAGAACCTTCCAGCTCAGTTCCAGCTTAGTTTCTCTATGTCCTATATCTGAAACATGTGTCACCTTCAGAAACAGGAACTTGCCATCTAGTTTGGTGGACATCCAACAGCAATAGAGATATCTAATACTGTTTTAGATACCTCTATAGCCTCCCTGACCAACAATCCAATGAGAGTCATAACATCCATTGCACTACAGTTTCATTGTTTTCCAGATGGTAGAAGTCTTATACTTCCTGGCTTAGGTTTTTTCCAAGGAATTTTTTGAGGCTGTTGTGAATAGGATTGCTTCCTCATGTCCCCTCCATTCCATTTGTCATCAGTATATAAGAGAGCTACTCATCTTTGTCTATAAATTTTGTTAACCTGCCACTTTGATGAAAGTGTTTACCAACTCGAGGAGTTTTCTGGTGGAGTCTTTAGGACCCCTTACATATAGAATCATATGACCTGCAAATAATTATACTTCAACTTTAGCCTTTCCAATTTGTATACTATTTAATCCCTTCTTTTCTCTTATTGCTCTAGCTAAATTTCTGAGTACTGGACTGGAGAGATTGCTTAGTGGTTAAAACACTTGCCAGTGATGCCTCAGGATGCAGATTCGATAACCCAGTACCCAATTAAGCCAGATGTACATGGTGGCACATGTGTCTAGTGTTCATTTGCAGTGGCTAGAGGCCCTGGTGTGCCTTTTCTCATTCTGTCTCTCTCCTTCATTCTCTCCTAAATAAATAAAAACACTTAAAGACAACTTCCAAGTACTATATTAAATAGGAGTAGAAAGTAGACATCTTCATCAGATTAGCTAAAGGTTTGTCAATCTTGTTTATTTTTCCTATAATTGCTGTATTCTAACTATTGAACCACTGGAGCTCCTTGTTTATTTTTCGAAAAACCGACTCCTTATTTTATTGATTCTTGGCCTCATTGGAAAAGCATTTTTATTTAATTAATTTCTCCCCTATTCATAACTATTTCTTTCTGAACCCGAACAGATTATGTTCTTTGGGAGGGAAAGAGTAAGGAGATAAAAGAAGATAGAAAGCTGAACAACACAGAAAAGACAAAAAACAGAGTTCAAACACCCCCCCACACACACACACACACAACACACACACACTCACACTCACATCCATACACCAAGGAAGCTATAGAGGAAAAGAGTAGAGTAGAGGTCAGGCCAGCCTAGTCAGAAGACAGTAGGTGCTGGAAACACACAGGAATCGTGAGATTAAGAGTTGGGTGGAGATATGGGATTTGAAAACTAACTGGCCTGACATTTGGCTGCTATCTGGACTCCCTCAGTTCTGGAATAGCAAATCCTCTGCTAGAAATTCCTCTTGTGCCTGAAACAGGCAAAATAGTTAAAATGGTAAATTCCATATCATTTTAAACTAGAAAATAAAATGCGAAGTCATTCTCACCATTTACAATAAAAACATTTTCTCCATACTCTCAGGTGGACAAATACATGTTTTTATTTTTCCCTTCCTTTCTGCCTTCCTCCCTTTCCTTTCTTTTCCTTTCCTTTTCTCTTTTGACTGAAGATAGGTAAACAATGCCCAAAAGAGGACAGAAGTAGTTCAGATTAGATTTTTTCCCCATCCTGAATTTCATGATCAATTTTTAATTTTCTCTAATTTGCTATCTTAATTTAATGATGTTGATCCTTAAAAGGGAAAGTGTTTCCAAGACAGTCACTTTAGAAGACAGAGAATAACTGATGGTCCCACAGCATGTTAGTTAAATTAGCACATAAAAGTCATTGCTCAGTGGAGTGGAGTTCCAGCTGCAATCGGCTTTCAGCTTTAATGTGGCCATACATCATTTACCAGATCATCTTGCAAAGTTCTCTGCAGATAAGTTTATTGCTATTCCCACACATGGACACTAAGAACTGTGCTTAGCCTCGGTGAAAAAAACCTGTGATGACAAGACAGTCAATATAATGGTACTCAGGTTGTCAGGTGCTCTTCCTCTCACCTGGGAAACACTGTCATGAAAAATGGCCAGAGCACTGCTGCCTGTTGAGGAAAGAATTTGTTTTCCTTCTATCTTCTCTTACTTTGATTTTCTAGAATGTATTGTCAACTTAGCCTTGATGTGCTAAGATTACTTAAAGAAAATTGCTTTGTGGCTCTAGAGAATATTGCTGTTTTATGATTTTAGAACACCAAGGGAAACAGTCAAGAAAGAAAGTATTGTTTTAATGACAGAGAATTTTCCTCTCTCAAAGGAACACAAAGCCTTCGCTGTCTTATTTAAGGTCAAAAATTGTTTGTTTGGTTTTTTTTTTGAGTTCTCTTTCCAAATAGCCTGGCAGTAGCCCTTGTGGCATATGCATCTCATGGAAGGTTCTGGGTCATGGTGATGAACATGATCTCTTTTCATTTGCCCCCTTGACTACCACTCAAGCTCCAGGTTAAATGGCTGTGGTGGCAGCTGCAGCAGACTGTGGTTCTTCTTTTGATTCCTAGATGCAGATAATCTTTCTCATTCATTCAGTGAACATGTGCACATCCAAATGTCCATTAATATTTTGTCTGCTTTGAAATGGGAAGTGTAAGCATGCTGATAAGCCATGTGAAATACTGATTTATGTAAAACCCCTGTCAGCTTCTAACATGCAATTTTACTACATTGAAAACATACTAAAATCGTGGGTTCACATTCCTGAGTGAACTGATAGCAATGTGTCCCCTGTGACAATATTGCAAAAAAATACATAAAAGAAGGCAGCAGATGGTTTTTCTTTCTCTGCCAGTGGAAGAATACCGCTCTGAGAGAAAGTATGTCTGAGTAATGAGGCTTGATAGAAATGATAGAGCAGCCATGACAATGCCCAGTGCAACAAGCTTAATTCATTTCATGTCTGTCTTTAGAATGCTCCCTTTTCAATACTAAGAACCCAGGTGAAGAGAGTTGAGGGAAGAGAGTTTGGTAGGTAGATGATAAAAAATTACAATCACTACATGGCCTTGATTTCAGTGTCTGAGAGCCTCACCTGGGCACATGAGGTCTTGTGCTATGTGAGCATTTGCTACAGCATAAAAACACCTGGGTCATCTATAAACCTCATGGTCCTGTACAGGCAATGCCCTTGCAATCAGCTTCAAGAGAGTCAGCTTTTGTGTCAGAGCCACTTAGGTCTCCTGTGCCCAGAGTTTCCGTGAAGAGAATATAAACAAACTGTATAGACTAAATAAACATCCCTGAGGCTCCAACATGAAAATCATGGCAGGAGTGGCATGCCACAGCCATTAAAGATGTAAACAGCTTTCCTTGGTGGAAAATCCCATAAAGAAAATGGTATTCAGCTGCCAGAGAATAGATCACAGAGCAAGAGTCTGTCTCTGGACCTCACATCTAAGCCGAAGCAAGTGGTGGAGGAATATAAGGGTTTATCCAGTATACACAGAGGAGAGTATGTCCACTTGGAGCTCCCTCGTGGAAGGCAGGCATGTTGCTCCTTGTCTGAAGCATGCTCCACTTGGCTTGCTGGCTCAATAGTGACCAAGATTTTGTTCCTTGGGACGGTCCTTCAGTGTCTGCTGAGGAGAGTAGGAAAGGATCAAAATCTGTATTGAGTATTCTGTGTGTGCCAGGCACTGTGTCTTTAAAGAGAGAGAGAATATTATGGATCAGGCACTGTCCCCAGATAACAGATACCAACATTTTGTTATACTTGTTTTAGACCTTTTTGAGTTTGAATGAATAACACAAACTCTCCCTGCTAAAAGTTAATCCTCCTCTGCTTCCCATCACCTTGAATTTTATATCATCTCTGTCACACCACTTTCCTATGTTACCTCACTCCTTCCAACAACTCTGTGAGGTGGATTTAATCCTCATGCTACATGGAAAGTATAAGTATGCTGATAAGCCATGTGAAATACTGATTTATGTAAATACTCCTGTCTTCTGCTAACATGCAATTTACTACATTGAAAACATACTAAAACCATGGGTTCACATTCCTGAGACCCAGGAAGTAGATGTTAGATGAATTCATAAGGCCAGTGGGTTGAGCTTGCTCTTATTTGAAGATTGTGCCCTTTTTATTTAATCCTACTTCCAAGGCAGCTCATCCCACCTTCTTGAATCATGGCTCATTAGCTTAGCTTTTTGAACCAGAGGACCTCTTCTGAACCTATTTTCTCATTCATATGAAGTCCAGTAGAAAGCTGTCTGGGGAAGGACGGTGTGGGAGAAATGCACTACTTATCTCGGGCATGTGGGCATCCCTTCTATCTTGAAAGCTCAGGTACAATTGCATCTGTTCTTCAGCATGTACTGGTGCATGAAGCTGCATCCCACCCTTAACTGGCCCTGTGCCAATAGGGAGCTCTCTGTAAAGTGGTTTTTCAAGCCTCCTTATAGATTCATACACTTTGTTTTGTAGCCATAACTCTCCAAAAGGGAAAAATTCAAAAGAATGTACATGGTGCATAACTTATATTTAATAGTGGCTGCAGTAAAAATTGAAAAGTTACTCTTATAAAGCAATTTGGGAACACTTTTGAACTATAAAACTGTATAACTACTCTATATTCATTTTACAAAGAGAAACACTGCTGTAATTTAGATGCATGTCCCCCAAAGGGCTCTGAGGGGCACTACTGAGAACTGTGATCTTTTGGGAAGTACTTTGATTATTAGGGATAGGTCCCCAAAGAAGATTGTGGTACCCCTTTCCCTCTTCTCTGATCTCTTAGTAATGAGCTGAGTAGTTTGTTTCACTTGTGAAATCCCTATTATGTGAAGTCCTTGCCAAAGACCCAAACAATACATAAACTCAATTTTAGACAGACTTTTAGAACTGTGAGCCAAAGTTAATAGCTTCAGGTATTTCAATACAGAAATAAGAAGCTAACTAATAAAAGACTGCTGTTCTGAGAATATATCCTAAGGAACTAAAACCAAATAACAGGATAGGTTGCATCCAAGTCTGATATTTACTATAGGCAAAACTAATAGCAGGGCTGGAGAGAGATACCTCTGTGATTAAGGCACTTACCAGAAAAGCCAAAGAACCAGGTTTGATTCCCCAGTACTGACATAAAGCCAGATGCACAAGGTGGAATTCTTCTAGAGTTCATTTACAGCAGCTGGAGTCCCTGGCATGCCCATTCTCTTTCTCTCTATCTGCCTCTCCCTCTCTCAAATAAATAAATTAAATTAAACATATTTTTAAAAAACAACTAGCAACAAACTAGCAGTCCAACAAAAGTATAAGTGTAAGCTGGGCATGGTGGCACACGCCTTTAATTCTAGCACTTGGGAGGCAGAGGTAAGAGGATCACCATGAGTTCGAGGCCAGCCTGAGACTACATAGTGAATTTCAGATTAGCATGGACAAGAGTGAAACCCTACCTCAAAAAAAAAAAACTGTAAGTGTGCTAAAGAAGGCCTCCTTGATTGAATTGTGTTTTGTTATTAAAATGTTGATTCTGAAAGACAGAAGATCTTTAAATCTTATTTTAATAATTAGCAATATTGAATAATTAGCTATATATATTTGACAAGCTAATTAGGTCTCATAAACTTCAAATTTTTGTTCATAAAATGAAAAATACTGAGTTGAAAGAAAAATAAAGCTGATACTCAAAGCAACTTATTCCAGTTATTATCACCTGGTATTGCTCAACAAATTATACCTAATCAAATAACTATGGATGGGAAAGATATTATACTTACTACAAAATATAACTATACAAAAATTATAATAATCCAAGTTATTTCATTGTGATATTTTTATTACAAAATAATAAGACTTTGAGGCAGAAGTAGGAGGATTGCCATGAGTTCAAGGCCACTCTGAGACTACATAGTAAATTCCAGGTCAGCCTGAGCTAGAGACTCTACCTCAAAAAACAAAAAGAAAAAAAGACTTTGACTTAAGAAAATGACGTTAAAATACCCACCCTTATAGTAAGTCTGCTGTAAAATTGTTAGTCAGAGTTTATAAAGTTTTCAAATAATGTGTAACTTTCAAGCTATTGCTTAGAAACAAAGGAAGCCTTTTCAATCCCAAAATAAAAGGTTC
This sequence comes from Jaculus jaculus, assembly GCF_020740685.1. Lineage (NCBI taxonomy): Eukaryota > Metazoa > Chordata > Mammalia > Rodentia > Dipodidae > Jaculus > Jaculus jaculus. Next base: position 1,769,439 of record NC_059117.1, read on the forward strand.
CAACATATCCTAGATTGAGAGATTGTTGTGATTGAAAGTCTTGGACTAGGATCCCAAAGATCCCTCTGATGATATCATGGGGCCAGTGACTACCTACTATGTTCTGCCACCCAAGGATCAAGGATCTGCTGGTCCTAGTTTCCCCATCTGTAAAGTGTAGATGATCATAGATCACTCATTTCTTAAAACAAATTGGATAATGTCTATGTAAATTGAAAAAAACATTTGGCTTATGAAGCTTTACTTATTTGGATTAAATCATTTTAAAACAGTATGATCTCCTTAATAGTAACTTGACATTTTATTCATTCAAACCAAGAGAAAATAGATAGTGGTTAATCTTGGAAACAACAACAACAACAAAATCATATGTATTTACTTCCAAGGAATGCTAAGCTGATAGTCAACTTTAGTAATTCGAGTGGATCCAGCCTGTGTCAAACACTGTTGTTTTAGACAAACCTGTGTTTAAAAAATGGAGTCAAGTAAGAGCCAGAAACCTGACTGAAATAAGATAGTAGGTACTAAAGGATGTCCTTGAACATGGAGACCTTGAAAAATATCATTGTTTTTAGAGAACATTTTGTGCTTAATATTTTGGCTTTTTTGCTTTGTAGCTCAAACCAGAAATGACAATTTCATCTATCCTAGGTTTCTGACATGTTTATGAACAGAAACTGGCTAACAATGGGCTCATTTCTGGCCAGGAACTCTTTCATTAGATATGACATTTATGTGTTAATTTAACGAACACTGCTGTGACCCTGAGTGTACACTAATGCAAGCACAGTCTTTGGTAAAGTCTTGATCACAACCTGACAGGGGGAAACTGAAGCAATCTAGCAACACAGCCGCTAACTGCAAAATTGTTATAACAAGGTCCAAACAAATGTAAACACCAGAATAAACTGCTCTGTGAACAGAGATTCTTTTATAACATGCTTCTAAAAATTAATCTTTTCATGTAGAAATTGTCAAGTAGCTAGCTATGTATATTTCAAAAGAGATAAACAGCTACGGGATTATGTGTTACAAATTTTCAAGGCAATTTGTTAAAAATCCCATCTGGCTAGCAGAACCTGATGTTGCCTCTGCGATTTTTCCACTAAAATACACATAAATTTTTTAATGCCACTCATAGTGCAAATTTTTTTAAGATGCTTGAATGCATGCCAAAATCTGGGGGAAATTCCTCTAACTCTAAAGTCACCAGTTGATGCAAATAGCAGGTGAGTGACTAATAGCTGCTTTTCTCTGAAGACAACAGAGTCCTCCATTATAAAACAGAAGCAGAGGTTCTGTATCTCTCCCAACTTTAACCTTCTGAATCAGATTCTCATACTTATGTCCCCTTAAGCCTTGAGCAGAGCTTTTTAAGACATTACAATATCATTAGCCTCTTCCCAGGGTACCTCTTTTTTCTCCATCTAGCTAGAAAGTATATATAACCTCCAGAGTAGATAAAGTGCCAAATGCAGAGAGGATCCACATTAGTAACATGATGACCATGGCATAGTAATTTTGAAGCTTGCTCCAAGTGTCAGACTCTCAAGCAGCAACATCTACCGTAATGGAAAGTCCATTAAAGCCCAAATAGTCTGCCATAAAAGCATATTAAACCTAGATCAGTAAATGGGCCCCTACATACAGTGTTAAATATCATGACATTTTAAAAATCTGAGTATGAGTAAAGTAGGAGTGTGTGGAAAAAATAACACAGACAGGAGAAAGTATCCAGAATACAAATTTCTGAGGTGATTTACTGAGGAAAACAAAAAATTCATTTTCAGCAATAAACTCAAATCCAGAATTATATTAAATGGGGAAAACTCAAAGCACTTCCATTAAAATTAGGAATGAGGGCTGGAGAAATGGCTTAGCGGTTAAGCACTTGCCTGTGAAGCCTAAGGACCCTGGTTTGATTCCCTTGACCCACGTTAGCCAGGTGCACAAGAGGGACCACGCATCTGGAGTTCATTTGCAGTGGCTGGAGGCCCTGACGTGCCCATTCTCTCTCTCTCTCTCTCTCCCTCTCTCTCTCTCTTTCTCTCTCTCTCTCTCTCCCTCCCTCTCTCCCTCTCTCTCTCTCTCTTCCTCTCTCTTTCTCTCTGTCACTCTCAAATAAATAAATAAATAATTTTAAAAAATTAGGAATGAGACAAAGGTGTCTACTTTCTCTCTCTCTCTCTCTCTCTCTCTCTCTCTATGTATGTATATATATATATATATATATATATATATATATATATATATATATATTCAATATAGCACTGAAAGTTCTAGCTAGAAAAGTAAGACTAGAGAAGCAAGTAAAAGGTATAAAAATGGCCAAATCTTTCTTAGTTTTTACTTATAGCTATAATCATCAGTTTTACAGAAAAGCTTTGTGAGCCCCTCAAGTTGTATAAGTCTTAAATATTTTTTTTTCATCCACTAAAAGGAGCATCAGGTTTTACCCTTGTTAAAAAAAATGTCTGAATGTGCTTGAGAGTTTTCCCATGCAAGCAGCACATCTGTGATGGGTGTGTGGGCATAGTAGCCCCTCTTCTTTGCAGAACTGAGTTCCAAGACCTCAAAAGAAAGATTAAGACTATGGCTAGCATCAAGCCTCACCTAAATTATTATTGTTATTATTATTATTATTATTAATTATATTTTTTTGGTTTTCTGAAGTAGAGTCCCACTCTAGCTCAAGCTGACCTGGAATTCACTATGTAGTCTAAGGGTGACCTTGAGCTCACTGCAGTCTTCCTACCTCTGCCTCCTGAGTGCTGGGATTAAAGGCATGCACCACTATGCCCAGCTGTACATTATTTATTTTTCCTATACATATATATTCATGATAAAATTTAATTTATAAATTAGATACATTAAGAGAGTAACAACTTCAACTAATATAGAAAAACTATATTACTGCAAAGTTATTTAAAACTCATGAGTTCTTTCTGGAATTTTCCATTCAGTATTTTCAGGCCATACTTAACCATGGGTTACTAAAACCTTGGAAAGGGCAACCTTGAATAAGGGAGGCCTAGTATCTATGATTCACAAGTGTAAGTGAGTATCTTCCATATGGCAGAGTGAATGAGGAAAGGGCTCTTTCTTCCATTGCTGCCTGAAAAGATTTTGCTGTTTTCAAAGGTGCTCTTAAGTTATTTTTATTTCTTAGTTATCTTGTTCAAGGTCACTAAATGGTAGAGATGCTAGCAGAAGAGAAATGATGCTTGACAAAGAAACAGTTCCTGGGACTGGGACTCTTTGTCTCCTTTCTCTGGGGCGGAGTGGAGGCCTTGGTGAACAAAAGCTGCAGTTTCCAAGAGCAACAACAGGCTTCTCTGTGACCTGCAGCACAGCTGGCCACACTGGGCCAGCAACCCCCAGCCCCTGGCCAAGACCCTGCTCAGCACACTCCCCAGCCACGTCCACATCCCACATCTCTCACACACAGAAATGGCTTGTTTTTCTTTGTGAGCTTAAAAAAGCATTATTTCTAATGAATTAAAACAAATGGCATTTATATTTTTAATTTAACAGATGGCTCTAGGGGACTTACAAACAAGTAAGTTCTTGGAGCCCTGTTCATTTTGAGACTGCTGTTACTGGAGTTACTAAGGACTCACCAGCCTGAAACCTCCATGCCTCATGCCTGGAATCAAGTAAATCTACAGTTAGCATTGCTCTCTCACTGACTGACAGGCAAAGTTCATATACAAATTTGCTTCTGGGTGGGGATTAAGTTTAGCCAGTATAAGGATAAATTAGGTCAAATTTTAAATGTGGGGCTAGAGAAATGACTCTGATATTAAAGGAGCTGACAGCCTAGGCTTGATTCCCTAGTACCTATATAAAGCCAGATATACAAAGTAGTCCATGTATCTGGAGTTACTTTGCAGTGGCAGCAGGCTCTGGCATGTCTATATGCTCTCTTTCTCAAAAAAAATAAAATATTAAAAAGATTCAAATGTGTTTCTATCCATGTTCTCTGTAGCTGACTCCTTATTCTTCTAAATGTCTTTGAAAACATATTTAAAATTTATTAGGAGAAAAAAGAATTATGAGGAGGAAACAAGAATTATGAGGATCCTTCTCAAATCTTTCTGAAGTTATTTCATCTTAATTGTAGAAAAAGTAAAGCACTCAGTACTGAAAAGGGATACAGAAAATTATATTTTAAAAAATACAAAATCTTACTGTTCATAAATAACAGCCCTAAGATGTTTATCATTCCATTGTGTCTTCCTATATTTATGTCTTAAATTCCTATCTGTGTTTATGCAATTGAAATTCTACACATAAAACTTCATGTTCTGCTTTTTTAGTAATGTCACTTCAGCATCTACTATGTCATTAAAGTCTTCTTAAAACAGAGTTTTAATAAATCATTGGTTGTACTGTAGTTTTATAGTCACTGACCATCATGTTTGTACACATGATGTTGCTAACTTTTTTGGAAGAGGTTCTAACACAACAGGTTTTTGATTAGGAGTGACTATGCTGCCTCTCTCCTTACTATAGCCTATCAATGAAGGTTCTTTCAGGAGTCTATGAGACTGTCAGAAGCAGCCCACAACTATTAATTTTCCTATGGTGATTTACTGCATGCCAGACACCATTTCCAATGCTTCATGTGTTTTCCTCATTTAACTTTATCCATAGCAGTACAAAGTAGGTATTATTTTTATATCACTTTTACAGATGAAAACTTGAGGCAGAGACAATTTTCTCCCCAGACCATACACCCAGGTTGTGGACTCAGAAATTATCTCTAGGGCCCAGAGGAAATTTGCCACACCTGAAATTACTATGTATATGCAATATTTAATGTTTTGCTAACTTGGTTAGTTTAGTTTAGTTTAGTTTAGTTTAGTTTAGTTTAGTTTAGTTTAGTTTAGTTTAGTTTAGTTAGTTTAGTTTAGCTTAGCTTAGCTTAGCTTAGCTTAGCTTAGTTTAGCTTAGCTTTGTTTTGTTTTGTTTTGTTTTGTTTTTGAGTCAGGGGATCACTATAGCCCAGGCTGACTTGGAACTCACTCTGTAGTCCCAGGCTGGCCTTGAACTTATGGTAATCTTCCTACCTCAGCCTCTCACATGCTGGGAGTAAGTGCTTGGCTTTCCCATAATTATTTTTAAGCTCATTATTTTAATAGCCACTTTCTATATTTTCCTGACACAGTTATTAACCAATACTGTGTAAATCTTCTCTTTTCATCATTTGTTATAAAATCTCTTCTATTAGATAAATTTGTTAAACATTAAAAACATTCTTCCTGGGATATAGAGATGGCTTAGCAATTAAAGCATTTGCCTACAAAGTCTAAGGATCCAGCTTCAATCCCCTAGTACCCATGTAAGCCAGATGCACAAGGTGGCACATATGTCTGGAGTTCATTTGCAATGGCTAGAGGCATGCTCATTCTCTCTATCTGCCTTTCTCTGTCTCTACTAAATAAATAAATAAATAAAATATGTAAAAAACATTACTCCTTGACACCTAACAGTGGCTAATTATTGTTACTATTTGACATTTATTTATATAACTTTGAACATATGAGATTTCTTTATTCCTATAGTCAAAATATATTGAAATTTCTCTTTGAGATTGATTTCCATGGTTTTCAGGCAGCCACTCCTTATGCAGAGATCAGATCAATAATAACTTCTGAAGCTACCTCTTTTCCTGTGTCCACCAGCCAATCTTCTTTACCCAGAATGTCAGGCTGTCCTCTGTGGACATCCTCTATGTGTCTAAAACTATTACAGTGAAAGTTAAAACAAGCGTTTTATGGTATGTGTGGAACTCCCCAAAATCACATTTTTTTTCTCTCCTTTCAGCTTCCAACAAAGACTGAAAACAAAGGAAGCACAATGGCTCAAGTCACTGTACATATTTTAGAACAGCAACAACTTAAAGGAAGAAGGATTTACTTTGGCTCACAGATTCACCATGCTCATCATGTAACCAGGGTAGTTCACATTAGGATAGCCTGGGAAGAGAGAAAGGGACATGCTGGAGCTCTGTGGGCTTCCTCTGTGTCCCTTTTTTATTCCATCTAGTACATGGAATGGTGTTGTCCACATTTAAGATAGGTCTTTCCATGCTGTTAATCCTTTTTGGAAATGCCCTCATAGACACTCTTCTCCTAGGTGATTCTAAATCTAGTCAAGGCAATAAAGTTTAACTATCACACATTGTTGTGTGGAGTTGTTCTTCTGGGCATAATATGATGTCATCTTGAAGTAGAGATTGTTTGGTCCTGAAGTCATGGTAACTTTGGAGCAGAAGAATACAGTGACAGACAGGTCTATGGCAGTAGTAATGCAGCCATTAATATTCCCTAGTAGATAGAAGAAAGGAGTCATGAGACTCTCACCTGTGATTCCAACTATTATTTCTTATTGTCTCCCCACCCCCCAGAATGCTGGTGATCTTAGAAGATGTTAAAGGATATAGTATTGAAAAGGTTAAGTGAAGGAGGAACTCCAGGATGCAGCTTCTGTGAGGTTTCTATCCATGATGTGATCGATTTGTGGTGATACAATTGCTTTGAGTCACCCATACTCCTTTAGATAACCCTCCACCCATGCTCTGTAGGTAATCCCAATAAACTCATTGACTCACTAAATTGGATTTGGTCTGTGATATATATCCTCTCTGGGGCAAGTAGACATGTGTTAACATCTCCCCAGGAAAAATTCATTCAGCACACTTAGATACATCTTGACAATGACTCCTGGATCCAAAAGATTCCATTTGGGTCCCAGAGTTCAGAGTGGTTGTCACCAAAGCAAGAGGCCTTCCTTCTGGCACTGAAACCACTTGGATTGAGTCTGAATAAGAAGCAGAAAGAGTCATTCATGAGACATTATATTTAACATCTAAACTTCTAAATAAAACATTTTCAACCAAGATATTTGCCTTTTTGTGCTAGATCACAGCACAGCAGTATGTTTACAGAGCTCAGCACCATCTGATTGTATGGCAACAAAAACTACAAATGCCACACTTAGGGCTCCTTTAATTCTGCCTTGCTGCTGCTGCTAGCTCTTTACATAAAAGCTTTGAGACAACCACTTTTTGTCAATATACTAATTTGCACCATAATAATTGGGAGTATAATGTTCAGTTTAAAAACAAATATAGCTACATTTTAAGGAAACAGTAGTACAAAGCTATTTCATCCACTCTAAAACCTAAGCTTGAAATCATTTATATAAAATTTTCAAAAATTTATTTATTTCTGAAGTTGGACTGATGTTGCAAAGGGTTGTTGCTATTCCTTAGAAAACCAGTCTTTAAGAGCTAGGAAAAGGAAAACTGTAATTATGAACAAGACACAGCAGCCATGGTAGCAGATAGATTCATTTTACAACAAATATGAATTTTCCAAATCCAATTTATATATATATCAATGGCTCTTCTTTTCTCTTCGAGTAAATTAATGTCCAGATAATAACATAGGCTGTTATGCTAACTTTAGTTACATGAACCCAGGTTATATTAACTAGGCTTTAGAACATCGCAGGTGGGGACTGTAGAGATGGCTTAGTGGTTAAAACCCTTGTTTGCAAAGCCAAAGGACTAGGTTCAATTCCCCAGGACCCACATAAGCCAGACACACAGGGAGGCACATGATATTTAAAAATAATTACTACAATGGAAGTCATAGTGATTTTATAGATATAATGAAGTCTCCCTTTCAACTGTTTTTCATACTACAAAGCTAGAAAATGCTTTCTTTAAATATTTGGATCAGTATTAAAAATACATCCAAGGAACTGTGGCTGTGCCTCTGTTAGCTCAGTGCTGGCCTATCATGCAAGAAGCCCTGAGTGTATCCCTAGCACTTCATCTACCAGGCATGATAGTCCTCACCTGTTACTTCAGCACTTGAGAAGTAAAGGCAGGAGAATCAGAAATTCAAGACATTCTTGGCTACATAGTAAGTTAGAGGCCACAAATCTGAGCTACATGAGGCCTTCTCAAAAATAAAATATATCCAAAAGGTGAATGGATAACAACTATTTCCAGAATACTCTGATCAAGGATCATTATTCATAATGATAGCCAACATGTATTGAACACTAACTACATGCCCAAGTGTTCCTAATCAATTGATATTTGTTAACAAGCTGCCATTGCTGTGCTCATATTAGAAAAAGAAAATTGAGTCTTAAAGCAGTTTCATGGTTTGCTCAGTCAGCATTCTGGTCAGATTGGGACATAAATTTGACTCATCTGAGTTAAAGACTGAATATCAGCTATTAATAAGTCACATTTCTCCATTCTGTCTAAGTCTTATTCAGTCAACATAGGATTCAACATACTCAGGGCCCTAGGTCCTACAGAAATATGTTAACAATATCTGTTAGGCAAGAATGTCTATTTTGGTCAATTAAGATTTGTTGACAGTCCTCATATTTGAAAGCCCCTCTTCCTGAGTAAGCCATCATCATCATCTTTTGCACAGAATTTTGACTGTGTATAAATGGAGTTCACTGTGGCCTAGAATGGCTCTTACTGGGACTCTTGCTTTTATGAATCATAGAGGAACCATGCCTCATGGTCATTTATAACCATTTCTAAAGCAACTTGCAGATTGGTATCCTAAGTCCTAAGCAGTGCAACTGGCCTTTTCATGTTTGTCTTCCCTTGCCAGAATTATGTGGCCAGTTTCCTGATTTCATTAATGTTTTGTATTATATATGCTGTCATTAGTAAAAGCTAAGTGATGGTAACATGGGACCTTTGTACTATTTTTGCAATTTCTCGTAAGCATATAATTATTTGAAAATAAAACATTTTTATGATTTTTTTGGTTTATTTATTTATTTGAGAGTGACAGACAGAGAAAGAGGCAGAGAGAGAATGGGCACGCCAGGGCTTCCAGCCACTGCAGACGAATTCCAGATGCGTGCGCCCCCTTGTGCATCTGGCTAATGTGGGTCCTGGGGAATCAAGCCTTGAACCAGGGTCCTTAGGCTTCACAGGCAAGTGCTTAACTGCTAAGCCATCTCTCCAGCCCAAATCAAACATTTTTAAATGCTCTCAAATGTCATCTTGTCAAGGAAAATGAACTTCTGATTGTTTTAATTTGATAACTTAGAAACAACCAAGTTTCTTCTTGGAAAAATTTGATGAAGCACTCATGTGAAACATGCGCTATTTGTTGACATACAAGGAGCAATAGGCTATGTCTATAACCTTTTGTCAGAAGTCTGATAACTTGCCTTCCTCCAAGAATCTGCCTCCAAGAGGACTAGGTTGCCTCTGAAAAATTCCCACATAAAATGACAATCACCGGAGAAAGAAATGAAGAATTCTGAGTGTCATCAGTGGTATTAAGTCTCCTGAACAAGAGGCACTCGTCTGGTGACAAGGTGTGCCCTGCAGCAGGTAAGAAGAAAGAGGCTGTGCCCCTTATCTGGCCATGGCTGTGGATACTTGTTGACAGGTTCTAACTAGGACAGACCACTGGTGTCCTGGGTTCTAGGAAGGGAGCATGCCATGGAGGGAAATGTTGAACAATGCCAGACCAGAGCAGAGCCCTATGGAGATGGAAGTAGAAGAATCTTGTCCTGAAAGACAAGTTACCCCAAGAAATATGTTCTCCTTAAAATGCCTCTGGCACTATAACCTAACTTGGAAGTAGGACGCTGATCTGAAAGGTACCTGAAATTTGAGGTACAAGGAAATGTCTTAAAGATTTGCTCTGAAGGCCCCTACATGAAATTCATTCTTTGCTTGTTTCTCTTGAGGAATAGAAAGAAGCTACAGCTGCTATGCTTCAGTAATGAGACTCAATCAGAATGCTTCTGCAATTCACTCTAGTGCAAACTGACTAGAAATGCTATTCAAAAAAAAAAAGAGGAAGAAAAAAAGAAAAAAGGAAAAGCTAGTCACTGCTAAGGGAAACCTGTACTATGAAAAGGGATGAAACTCCTATCACAAGTTCAGAGTGAGAAGATCTGCTGACAGAGTTTTCTGAATAAAAATAAAGGCACAGGGAACATGAGAAACTCACCAGCTATTTAGTAGATTGTCGCAGAAGTACCCATTTGTCTTCTGCTGTTGCCTCCACTAGAAATAGCAAAATAAGCTTAAGCTTTTTTGTCACCACTCTACAAAAGGGCCAAAAGACTTACCTTGTGCTTCAGAAGATGGCTATAACATGGGTAAGTGGCCCAGGATAAAATAAGGTGAACCATGTGCAAACCTGCTCTGTTGAGACAGAATGTCTACACCAGGCACAGGAACACGCACAAGCCAGCTCAGCAGCTTTTCAGCAAGCTGAAGGCAGAAGGTGATTGTTCTTGGAAAGAGGGACTGACATCCCTCCAAAAGGAGTACAGCCCCCAGTCCTGAGAGAAGGGACTCCAGCAATGGGGTGAGTAGCCAGTGGCCCTGCCAAGCAGCCATCTGGGACTGTATTGCCAGATGGCAGCCAGCCTGGATCTATTCAATTACTGTAAGTTCCTTGCCAAGAGATTTTCACCAATTCTACTATTTATCAAGACAATTGGACCTAGTTCAAAAACCACCTTTGCAAATTGATCTGAAAGGGGCTGACAGGTAGTGATGTCTGCTGACTGTAACATCTGAACTCAATATACATTTACCTCATTCCCTCATAGTTGTGGTCTTCTGAAAAAAAAAACCACATAATTCACTTCTTTTCTTCCAATATCTGTCCGTATAAACTCTGTAAACCAAAAGTTTGACTCTGGCTACTGGTAATGATCAAATGGCATGCTTCCTAAAACAAAATGCTTGCATCTCAGTGCTTTTCATAGATAATTCATAGCAATGTTGCATCAAAAGTACTCAGATTTTAATGTAAACCAACCAAAACTAGATAAACCTGTGATTTGGGCTATCCTTCTCCATTCAGTCCTTTTTATGAGCCTTCATCCATACAGTCACATGCCAACTCAAAACTGTAACTCAAATATAAAGAACCAACTTGGTGCTACCAGACTGGAAGGAAACCTATGATAGGGACAGCTCATTACCTATACACAGTTCAGTGTGACACTCGCTATTGGTCACTGGTCTCCATCTGTTGTCTTTACTGAAGGCTGACAGTGGTGTAAGCAACTTGCCCAGACTGTGTCAAAGTAGGAGGAATTCCAACCATGAGATCAACCAAGACAAAGCCTGTTGAAGGCCCTTTCCTGAAGAATAAATGAAATCTGTTAATTTATTATGTTTTTGTCAGAAGTATGTATATCTTGGGAAGCAATGACAAATTATCTTCACTTTTGCCCAAACACTTGAAATTTTTTTTAATGTTTATTTATTTAGTTATTTCTGGTTTTCAAGGTGGGGTGTCACTCTAGCTTAAGCTGACCTGGAATTCACTATGGATTCTCAGGGTGGTCTTGAACTCACGGCTATCCTCCTACTTCTGCCTCCTGAGTGCTGGGACTAAAGGTATATGCCACCACGCCCTGCTGCTTATTTATTTATTTATGAGAGAGAGACAGAGACAGCGACAGAGAGAGAACATGGACATGTCAAGACCTCTAGCCATAACAAACTTCAGATGCATGTGTGATTTTGTGCATCTGGCTTTATGTGGGTACTGGGAAATCAAACTCAAGTTGTCAGGCTTTGCAATCAAGTGTCTTTAACAACTAAACCATCGCCCAGCCCAATTTCAAATTTAATTTATATAATGATTTTTGTTTTTTTCAAATGTAATTAATGCTGTTCTCATGCATACTAAGGATGCACTGTAAATGCCAGCAATAAAGAAGACTTATTTTATGATTTATAAAAAGCTGCTAGACTATGATGACTATGCTATGTTTTGTAGGCCATACAAATCTTTTGAATGCACAAAGTTTAGGTTATTAGTTAGCCTCTGGATCATTCTACAAAAACTGCTTCTCCTCTCTCTTGGTATTTGCTTTGGTTCTTCTTTTGCAAACTGGGAGAAAAGATGCTCCTGATGTCTGGCCAGTTGCTGCCCATCAACCTTCACAGGGACAATTAATTTAATAAAGAGTTTCTATTTAGAAAGAAGCTGGAGGAAGACGACTGGAGCTTCCACCAGGCTGGCTGGAGTCACACATCTACAGAAACAGCTGTGAATGTAAGTGACAGCTTTCAAGATGGGTGATAAGATAAAGGTCAGTGAAGTTGCAATCTTGGGTGGGAACCCAGAGCCAGTCAGAAGTGTGTATTAAAATAGCCATCTTGCACTTGTCAAAGCTGTGAGAGAACTTTCTTCTTTTCGCTTCAGCTTGTTCTTTAGAGAGTGGCTGTACACCAGGTAGCATGATGATTTACCTGTTTTGTCATCTACCCAAATCAAGTGAAATAATGATTTTTAAATTTTGCATTATATGATAAATGATGTTCCAGTCAGACTTGGTTTAGACTTAATGTGGATATTATGGCTTTGTGTGTGGTTTTTTTTTTTTAAGTGACTATTTGTTTTCAAATTACCTTTCAAACCATGTGTATATTTATGAAACTAACAAACATTGTAGCTTGGAAAGTTCCTTTGGCAGATACAGGAGTGTTCAGCCACAAATGTTCTGGACTTGAAAGATAAACCACGTACAATTTGACATCCAGGAAAAATATTGTACAAGCAAAGTGACATTTTATAATAACAGAGTCATAAATACAGAAGGGGAAAATGCACTAAGGTGGAATACTGTCTCAAGTTCCAAAGATTCTTCAAGGAGGTTAATCTCAACTAGATTTTTCTGTCTTCATTGCACTGATAATTATGTCTATGGCTGAAACTCTCTTCAGCTTTGAGGACAGCACTATTTCTAATCATATTGTCGCAAATCTCCAACAGCCTGTCTAAGATCCAGATGATGCCTTATTGTCATGCACTTTAATTTGGAATCAAATCAAGAGATATTTTATAAATCATTCTAATGAATATAGTACACCAAAATACACCTCCAAAGTGATGTTGAATTAGCTTACAAATGGAACTGACCAAGACAAAATAATTCTATTCGCCTGCCTGCCCTCATCTTCCATCCACCCCACTCATCAACTTTTGAAGATCAACAAGACTCTATCCATCACTTTCCATAGGACGCAGTTGTAAAGAGTTTTAGAAACACTGTTGTTTAACACTAGGGAAAGAAAAACAGTTAAGATTTGGCTTTCCAAAGTAGCTTGGATCAGGAAGAAGGAAGGGCATGTTTTTCCAGTAGAGGAAGGCTGGAGTGTGCATCCTGTCCCTAGTGCCAAGAGATAGGTGGCTTTTTGTGTGTGTGTGTTTTCCCTGTCAGGTTCAAGTTGCATGCTCTTTGGGTTCACAATGGCTGCGTGGCTGGGAAATCCCCACTTCTGTTGTACAGAAATGTGTTTCCACAGAACAATGGCCAAAGTGCAATACAGTAGGCACAAAGCAAGGTACTGAGGAATTTATAGCCATCAAAACAATGGAGTAAAACTGAAGCAGTTATGTCCTAATTGCCTAATTGTCATTCATTTGACAGATATGTGATTTATATTAATGCTCTATGTGATATAGGATGTGAGGTGCTGGTGGGCAATCAGAAATGGTCAAAGCCTCTCATCTCTATACAGGCAGCTCTGTGAAGGTTTTTTTTAAAAAACTTCTGAGATTATGCCCTTGATCATCAAGTTTGGATCCACTGATCTGCAAAAGCAATTTTTCAAAAAAACATTTTATTGAGCAGCGTGTGCTGGCACATTCCTTCAATCCCAGACTCAGGAGGCAGAGGTAGAAGGATCACCATGAGTTCAAGGCTACCCTGACACTACATAGTGAATTCCAGGTCTGCCTGAGCTAGAGTAAGACCCTAGCTCAAAAGAAAACTTTTGTTGGATAATTCCATAAATATATAAATCACAATCCCCTCCCACAACCTTATTACTCCCCCTTCCCAAATATCCCCTACACTTAACCCCTTCTCCTTTTCAAGTAGTATCTCTTCTATCCTGAGTTCTTCATTTCTCCCTCTTATTACGTAGGTCATGTGTAGGTAGCATCAGCCACTGTGAGGTCATGAATATCAAGGTCACTTTGTGACTGGATGACAGTATTGTAAGCACTCTTCCCGTTTCTTTGGCTATTACATTCTTTTCACTACCTCTTCTGCCATGGACCCTGAGCCTTGGTAGGTGTGATAGAGATGTCTCACTTAGTGCTGAACATACCACTGTCACTTCTCAGCACTTTGGTGAGTTTCAAGGCACCCCAGTATTCCCCCTTCTGAAAAAAAAAATCTTCTCTAACCAGAAGTGAGAGCACCATTAATATATGGGAATAAATGTACATATGTAGAGGGAAGTTTGGTGGACATAATATATCCATTTAGTCAGACAATAGTAGTTTCCCCAAAAGGGTATAAGACCTCCCCAGCCATAGATTTTGATTAGGGTTTCTGGAATTCTCTCCTGTGAAGCCAGCCTCAAGTCCAATCAGAGAGAGGTTGGTTTTCCCCATTACAGGCATGTTATAATTGTACCAGTTGGTACATTTGGCATGGCTGGCTAGCCATAAAGTTTGCAGGGTCCACTACTAGTTAAGACCATTGATGACTTTACTCCCTCAACAGGCTGTACAGCACTTTACAGTATCATAACATCTAGTCAACAGGGAGGAGGCTTCCAGCTCAGCTCCAGCTTAATTTCTCAGTAACCTTCAGCCCAAGCATGTGGAGTCTTCAACAAAAGGACCTTACCATCTAGTCTTGGTGGGCAACCAAGACCCCTGGCAATGGCCTGTAATGTTTTGGGAACACGGGGGGCCTCCCTGACCAGCACCTTGCTAGAAGGTATCCCATCCTTGGAACTAAAACATTTCTAATAATAATCTATGGATTCTGTGCACAGTATTATCCACCTCCACGGGATACTAAACTCTCATGTGTGTGTTGACTAACCAAGAAGTATTATTCATAACCTCTTAAATTTTGATTAACCTTCTTCCCATCCCCTCCTTTCCTCCATCCCCTCTCTTTATCCTACTTAGAGCATTTTCCTCTCCAGCATTCCGCCCCTCTACTTGTATATCTATTATACCTCACTTCACCTCACCACAGGCCCTCCCCTCCCCTCTCTCTTTCATAGCCCTTTCTAGATTCCTTCCTTCTGCCACTGACTACTATTCCAACCCATATACAAATCTAAATATCTGAAGCTAGGATCCACAAATGAGAGAGAACATGTGGTATTTGAGTTCCTGAGCTTGTATTACCTGAAATGGTGATTTTTATGCCACTTAGTAGGTAGAGAGGGTATTGGAGAATGCAGTCAGAGCTGGTGTATGACTCCAGTAAATGTTACCTAGTAGGTCACAAAGGATACAGCCAGATGTGGTGTAAAACAGAGCTGGTAATATTTATAGTGGTGCTGCCTGGTATGTCACAAAGGAGGTAAGAAGCAGTCAGAGCTGGTGTACAGAGAACTGTTAATAATTGTAGTCAATGTTGACTGGGAGGTCACAAAGGATAAAGTAGGATGCAGTCAGATCTGGTGTATAGAGAACTGGTAATAACTCCAGTCTCCAAGCCTATAGGGCAGTATCTTTACATTGTGTTACTGGAAAAAAACTGAGAACTTTTCATTCAAGCACTATGTTACTGCTTAGAAGGTGTAAAACCAAGAATAAGCCACAAAATTCCTCAAAGGGTGATGACACCAATCACAATCATAAAGTGTACTGAAGGGGTCATAGGAATGCCTCTGACTAATGCCTGGGTCACATAAATGCCATTTTTTCCCATCCTCCCTGTCACTTGGTATATCCCTCTCCTTTTTTTCCATTTTTGCTTTGTAAACTTGCTCTCATTCTCTGCAATCCAGGCCCAGCCCACATTGTCCATGAAGACTTCTCAGCATGCTTCCACCCCTACCACCAAGGCTCAGTGGCCTCTCTGCTTGTACTTGCTTGTATTCAGGGCTGTACAAACCAATACAATTACATCTTGGGTAATCAAAGGTACCTGTTGTCTGCTGCCATAAAAGGCATCATCTAAAGAAAGCTTCCCTTCCGCATAATGTAAGGGAGACTGGTCAACACAGCATTGCCACTGCCTGTAGGCATTAGTATTCTGAAATAAACATCAGAATGGCAGTCTTCCTCCACACCCACTCACTTATTTTACTGGAAAAATGCAAAACCTGGATTTCTAGAGTGAAACGGATCTTTCTGTGTGCACAGAGCAAATGCAGTGCCTGTGCTCAGCATCCTGATAGGATCATTATGCATTCCACTTACTCTGTAGCTAAATCTAACATTTTTATACAAAAGCACAGTAGACTGGCTCAATGGTGTTTGTCTTTCCATGGTTTTTTTTTTAATCATACAGATTATCTCTGAAATGTGTCTGCAAAAATGACTTAGAAATTTCAAGTAAGTTTCTAACTTGAAAGGGGGATGATGATGAGTCAGTTTAGCGGTAGGAACATCTGTGCCAGCAGAGAGAGAAAGAGAGAGAGATTTTGGAGTAAGAAGATTTTATTTTTAAAATGGGAAACAAAGGCTAAGTTTTATAAGCAACACTGAACTGGCTTGCATAGTAAGAAAGGAATCAAATATGAATATTCATAAGTAACATGAAAGAAGAGTTCACTTGTGAGGAGAAAATGGGATGGAATTCTGAATATTGTTTGATCACAATGTTGTCTAGGAAGTATTATGTAAATCACATTATAGGTCTTAAAATCACAAAATTGACTAAACATATTGGATAAACTTTACCATTCTTCACATCAATAGCCAGTTTTTAATATTTCCACCTTTCGTTCGATTTGTCTTAAACAAATTTGACTATTCCATCTCTCAAAACCTACAAATAGGGCCTAGAGAAATGGCTGAGCAGATAAATATGAGGGTCTGATTTCAATCTCTAGTATCCATGTAAAATGCTAAGCCTTGCCACGCATGCTGATAGCCCCAGTCATGTAGGAGGCACAGATAGGAGAATCACTAGGGCTTACCGGTCAGCCACTCACCAAGAATGGCAGTTCTAGGTTCAGTGAGAGACTTTGTCTCAAGGAAATAATGTGGCAGAGCAATGGAGGAAGTCATATGATGTCATGTTCTGGCCTCTGTACACATATGCATGAGGCAGGAATATCTGCACACATATGTGCATACACCACAAACACACCAAAAAAAGAAAAAGAAGAAAGATAAAAAGAAAAAGAAAGATATGTCAAAAATAAGAACCTTATATTTACTCTAAATAGCCAAAAGCCTAAATTACAACTTCTTATAAGAAAACATAAAGGAGAATCTTTGTGATCTTGGAGTTAGAAGATTCTGACTAAATAACAACAAAAGCATAAGCAATAAAAGAAAGTGTAGACAATGAAATTCTATATAGCAGTAAGAAAAAAATGACACAAAGAAATTTGAGGAAAAATGGTTGAACCTGGAACAGATCATTCTCAGTGAACTTACCCAATCACAGAAGAAAAAAAAAATCGACACATAGTCTCACTCATCTATAACACCTAACCTAAATCTACCCAAGATACCTTACATACCCAGCAAGCACCTCATGGACTAGACACTAGGATGGATGGGGAGGGAGGGGAGGGCATCGAAGGGGTGGGAAACACTAATCTGGACCCCAAAAAAATGGTACCATAAAATTCTACTTCCTAAAAGGCAGACCAAATGGCTGAACCTTCACTAGACCCTTACAGGAAACAACTGAACCATAAGACACTGGAGAGGGTAGGATCAAGACTAACCTAAATCTTCTACATCTTCCTTCCCTCCCTCTCCCCCTCCCCCCTCTCTCTCCTCACTAACTCTTGTATATTAATTATGTTTTTCCTCATTTTCTTAGTGGGCACTGACCTGTAACCCCCACTACCAGCAGGGGCTATCATCCACAATGAGCTTTTGATCAGAGAAACCTACAAGGTTTCCTAAAACAATGACAGACTTCTGTCAAGAGTACTTGATGACCCACCAAAGGTCAGTGGTAAGACCCTATTGCTGAAGACTCCATCGCAGCTGACACATAAAAAGGAATGGCATGGCTGGAAGCCAGGAGAGAGTCAGTCCCCAGACAGTCAGCGTGTCTAGTGCCAGAAGGTGCTACATGGGCAACTGGGGGAAATGACCAATATCTGTCCATGCAACTCATGGTCTAACCTAATTAGCAACAAATAACCTTATGTGATGCCCACACAAGTGCAATAATGGCACACAGCCATGGTGGGGAACCAACTGCTCTTGATTTGGCTAACTGATCCCTTCAGTGGTAGGAGACCCATAGCTGGAGCTGGAAAACAAGTCAGAACCATATCCAAACATAAGCCCACTCTCCAATATCAAGCTACCATCATCAATCATGGGGTACAAGAGGGCCTACACCTATTAAACTCTCTATCAAAAAAGTGTTATCTCAATTTTCCGGGTGCTAACTTACTCTCCGTTGGAGAATCTGCTTCTCTTTTACAGATAAATGCAGATTCCAAGGAGAGAGCTGCCCCAACATACCTCAAAAGGGACCCGACTGGAACTAAGGAAAATTGGCGAAACAAGCAAGGGTGCTGTTTTCCTGATGAACCGGATACCAGCACAAAGGGAAAGGAGACCAACGCAGAGAAAAATCAACTCCTACCAAATCAGAGAGCCAGAGCCTCAGAGGCCCCCAACACCTCAGCACTGAAGCAGACCAAAAATGAACCCAACATGGCTCAGGGAAATTTTGGGGAAGAGGGGCCAGAAATAATGTCAGAGTCACATGTTGAGTCATGATATGCAGAGACATTTATCATACCAATAACTGGGGCTAACTCCACAATGCATGACCCATTTACATCAACAAGGAGGGTCCATTGGGAGGGGGTAGATCATGGATGAGCCTAAACAATGGTACCAAACTGCCTGTATTTGCTGAAAAGAAAACTAATAAATTAAATTTTTAAAAAAGTGTAGAGAGTTGGACTTCATCAAAAATTTTTTTAAATGCTTATGCTTCAAAGTATATTAAGAAAGTGAAACAGTATGGGATAGAGACAGTGTAAGTGGAAAAGCTGTGGAAACAGAGACAGGAGAATGACAGGAAGCTGATAGTGAGATCTTGTTCCATGTCTTACAGATTTTCTCTGGGCCCGTGAATCCCCACTTTTAGATCTTTGTCCATTCTAACAAAGAATTATAGGAATGAATTTTGCAAAGGCTAAATTATGAGGTTTGTTTGGGGAAAATTAGGATCCAGGAAAAGGCTAGGATGGGTATACACTCATATGGAAATGTAAAGGGGCACACATGTGGGAAGCAGGCATGAGGACGAAGAGGAATACATGCAAAACCATGTGGAAAGTGGAGCAAGTTGGTGTAGAGGCTTCTTCCTTCACATTAGAAAAAGAATAAGCCAAGAGATCAACTAGTAAAGGTCCCATAGCTGGGAGGAGAGTAACAAAACAAGAAGGAAGGGCCTGTGAGACAAGACTTGGAGTTTCAGGTATGTGAGATTGAAAAGAAGCAGGGGTGCTGTTGCAGAAGGAGGAGATTGGATCATAAACTGAAGTCCAATCCTGCCAAAGCAGGTGGGGTGACATCCCTTACATCCCTCTCTTTGGGCCTTCCCCAGTTGAATGCTTATTCAAAACCTACTTTACTTCTATTTCTTCCTCATATGAACACCCTGGAAAAGAAACCCTCCCTGTCACCCGCACCGCCACCCAGGAGAGCGGCAACACCAGCACAGAAAGTGTGCTGCAGAACAGGGCAGACACACGGGTGTGGGCCTTCCGGAGCCTCTGCGGTTTCAGGCACGGGAGATTCCACATGGAAAGGGCATCTAGACATCACATCAAAGTGACATTGGAAGGCACGGTTTCAGGTTAGGGAATTCAACAGAAATTGGATCCCTACAAAGAAATTGCTCCAGCTGGAAGGGCTTGTTAGATTGCTAAGACTAGCAGTCCTTAACCCTCCCCCCCCCCCATTTAAAGTGAGCTACAAAGAGCAACAGAGGGGGAAGGGAGAGTCCACACTCTCCCAACAAGGAAGAAATATTAACTGAGATTATTATAATATTTTCCATTTAAATTTATGTCTTATTTTTTTACATTTTTGTACCTAATTTTAAAAATGCATGCTATTTTTATTTATTTGAGAGACAGAGAGAGAGGCAGACACAGAGATAAAATGGGCATGCCAGGGCCTCCAGCTGCTGCAAACAGATGCATATGCCACCTTGTATATCTGGGCTACTTAGTGAATTCTTGGTCAGTCTGGTCTAGAGTGAGAGCAACCAAAAAATAAAAAATAAAAAAGTCAATGAACACATAGATGAGTCAACTTGACAGATTAGTGAAGTGGGGAAATCAATCTGGGGCATAGATAGAAAAGTAAATGACATAGTTAGAAATTTGGAGGAGAAATTTAAAAACTTGGGGGGTATTTTATCAAGGAAACTGAGAAGGAAGAAGATTGAAACAGACATGCTAGAAATGAATCAATCAGTCAAAAAAAAAAAAAAATACAATAGAAAGCAGGGTCAACAGACAAGACCAAGCAGAAGAATGAACTTTAGGAATGGAGTAGTGTTCGTGGTAAAGAAAATATATTCAAACATACATGAGGAAAAAAAATATTGAACATGACCAAAACTTCCAAAAAAAATATAGGACATATTCAAGAGATTAAATCTAAGAACTAATGGGAAAATCAAATTAACTGAGATAAATTCTGAAGGCTTTCTGGTATAATAAAATTGCATCAGAAAATTTTTCAAACATAGGAAAAGAAATGGACATCCAAACACAAGAAATATTTAGAGCTCCAAATAAACATAATCAGACAAGAAAACCTCCATGACATGTCATAGTCAAGATGTCAAAAAAAAGGAAGCAGTATTGAGAGTCGTAAGGGAAAACACCAATTTCATACAAAAGCAAAAACATCAAAGTAGGACTAAAGAGATGGCTGAGCAGTTTAGTACACTTCCTGAACAATCATAAGCCTGAAATTGGCTGAACTCCAGATCCCACATGAACAGCTAGGCATGAAAATGCACACCTAACCCCAATCTCGCAAAGGGGAGAAGAGACAGGGAATCACTTGGCCTGGGCTACCTTCCCTCCACCCCCCCCCACAAAGCTTCACTATCAGTAAGCTACTCAGGCAGGTATAAGTGGAGGGTAGGGAGATGGTTCAGCCATAAAAGATACTTGCTTGCAAAGTCTGCTGGCCTGGGTTCAGTTCCCCAGTACCCACATGAAGCCAGATGTACAAGGTGGCACATACATGGGGAGTTTGTTTGTAGTGGCAAGGGGCCCTAGTGCACCCATTCTCCCTCTCTATCTTTGTCTCTGTCTCTCTTTCTCTGTGTGTGTCTGTGTCTCCCTCTCTTTTTTTCACTCTCCCCTTGTAAAAAAATAATCTTTTTAAAAAGAAAACAGAGCAGGCAGAAGAACAATAGAAGCAGCAGGACAATTGACATTCAGATTCAGCCACCACGGGTGAGCAACCCTGTTTCAGGCACGCACAGGGGGTTTGCAAGGACACATGAACTTGCATACACCACACATACCAAACCATCCACACAGCATAGTACATATCAGAGTAGCATCACACAGCATAGTACATATCAGAGTAGCATCAGTTCTCTTGTCAGCAACACTGAAAGACTAAAAGCATGGAATAATGTATTTCCAGCCCTGGGAGGAAGAAAATAACTGCCAGCCAATAATGCTGCATCCAGCAAAGTTATGTTTTATAATTCATGAAGAAATAAGAATATTGCCAACAAGTTGAAGCAATGCACAGCAACTAAGATAGCACTGCAAAAATTCTTAAAGGCATACTGTACATAGAAGAAAAAGAAGAGTCTCACCCATAAGAGCACTGGAAGAAAACATTTTATAGGAGAAGTAAATGGCCAAAGGAGAGCTCAGAAGAATCCATCATGCCCAACACAATAAACAAGGAAACCACTAATATTATTAGCGGGGAAAAGAACTACCAGTCTCTCATCCAAGTAAAGCAACAACCAACAAAACCACAGGACATAACAAACTTCTGTCAAGATGAACCTTAGTTGCAAACATCCTCAATTTATAAAGGATTCAGATTGGATTTAAAAACAAAGTCCAAGAAACACACCTCATTAGCAAAGACACTCACACACTGAGAGTCAAAAAATGGAAACCATCTACTAAACAAATAGAACCTTAAAACAAGGGGCATAGTTGTTTTAAAATCTGATAGCTATCAAACCAAGACTACTCAGAAGAGATTAAAAAAAAAAAAAGGCCATTGAATACTAATAAAAGGAACTGGTACTGGGGAGATGGATCAGCAGTTAGAGTGACTGCTGACCAAATATTAGAACCTGGGTTCAGTCCCCAGAACCCATGTTTAAACCAGGCATGGACACACAAGCCTGTAACCCAAGTACTGAGGAGACCAGAAACAAGAGGATCACTGGGGCTGATCAGCCAGTATAACCAAAACATGGTGAGCTCAAGGTTTAGTGATAAACTTCTTACAGAAATAATGTAGAAGAGTTCTTTGGCCTCCACACTCAGGTACAAAGGACATGTGCAGTTGTACACATGTGTGCAAACACCAGACATACATACATACATACATACATATGCACACTTCATCTCATACACACAAACACCAAAAAAGTAGCCTTGCTTTGAAATCTACTTATCATATATTAAAGTAACTATGGCCCTTGTTTTAAGATTCCATTTGTTTAGTAGATGGGTTCTATCAAGTTGGGTTTCAGCTGTACATAATCCTAGACTTCTTTAGTTAGTTAGGGCAGCTGCAGAATATAATCTGTAATAGATGGGCCAACTGTCTGAGGTGTCCTTGATCCCTGGGTCCTGGTGGACTTGATGTTTGTCTGGGAAGTGGTGAGACCAAGGAAGATTGTCAGTAAGATGCCACTTGGAACTAGCAAAGGCTTATTCTGAAAGCCAGATTTATAGAAGCCCATTTCTTCTGCAAGCAGGTTAAATGCTGTTAATTTTTGCAACTCTATAATCAAATACATAAATCTAAATTTAACTCTGTAGGGCGGGTCACAATCTTCTGTTTTTCTTTATATGGCCAGAAAATCTTATTCTTATGGGCTTGTGCTAGAATTACAACTAAGACAAGGAAGAAATGAAACATGGATAAATGGGCTTTCGATATAGTATATCTGAACACAGAAGAATTAAGAAGATAGGCAGAAATATGAGCATATAAGATATATGGGTTTATAACTCATGGGCAGTATCTGGATCAAAGATTTAATTTGATACATATTTAAATTAAACTGGTAATTAAGGTTCTGTAAGAACAGATCTCCTTAAAGAAAAACAATAAAATCCAAGCCATCTTCTAAGACATCTCAACATTTGAAGGTCAGGTGGAGAAGGGACAAACCACAATGAACTCCAAGAAGAAGGGGCCAACAGGATGAAGGAGTGTGGTTGGAGGAAAACAAAAACTGAGTATTTCAGAAGGAGCCCATACCCATGGTGTACATGGTGCTGGGAGCAAATGAGGAAGCAGGCATCCTTCCCAGCCTTCAGGTTGTTAGCAGCTATGTCAAAGCAATTTCTGTGAGGTGGTGGGAAGAAGAGTTAGGCAGGATAATTGAACAGAGGGGAAACAGAGACAAGGAAGGAGAGATGAGGGCGTTGCATCTTTACAGAAATGTTTCTGTGAAACAGCCCAGACAACACATTCTGTCAATTTCCACCATGCATGTGAGGCATGTTTCTATTTGCTAATTTTTTAAGGTACTGTTTGCTGCATAAGCCAGGCTGACCTCAAATTCAAGATCCTCCTGCCCTAGCCTCTTTAGTCCTAGGCTTACAGACACTTGCCAGCTTAACTCACCAAGCTATGGTTTTGAACCTATGGTAATACATCCTTCTCAACACACTTATAAGAAGATTCAACTGAGCAAGTAAAAACACTTATAATAAATGAAGTGAATGGGGTAGGAAATCTTCTGTTCATTACTTTTTTTTGTTAATTTCTGTACTATGCTCCACAACTGAACTAATAATAGCTGACATTTTGTGAGCAATTAAAATTTGCCAGTAAAAATGTTTAATTTAATTTAGCATTTGAAACTGCCTTGGGAGGCAATATTCTGACTACCACACACTATAGACATGGAATTTCAAATGGGAAAGTGTGGGGGTGGGGAGGGAGGGAATTACCATGGGATATATTTTATAATCATGGAAAATGTTAATAAAAATTTAAAAAATAAAAATTTAAAAAAAAAAAGAAACTCAGGTCTTGGAAAGTTTCATATATTACACCAAACTGACAAACTGCCACTTGATAGAGGCAGGATGGGACCCAAATACTGACTTCAAAGTCTAAATCTCCATTTTTTGTGAAATAGGCACTAAATACAAAAAATAAGGTATTCATGACATAGAATAAAAGCTGGACTCTTACCAGCCCCACTTGAAATTTATCAATTTGCCAATTTTATAATAAAATAAATATATATATTTATATTCACCTTGAAATTATTTCCAAAAATATCTAGATGAAAGCAGTATATTTAGAATGGCTCCATCTTTACATTAATGTGTTAATCAGCCTTCTATTGCTATGACAAAATATCTAAGACATGGTTTCAATTTCAGTGCTTTCAGTTAAGCATCAATAGGTTCTGTTACTTGGGCTCCATGGTGAGGCAGAATATCATGGCAGAGACATGAAGAGAAAGTGAAAGAGAGAAATGATATGGTTCTAATATGCTCATTCAAATCATACACCTAATAATCTGACTTCTTTTCATTTTGTCCCTACCTCCTAGGTTCTATCTATCACCTTTCAATAATGCTACAGGTTGAGAACCAAGCCCTCAGCACATGAGCCTCTGAGAAACATCCCAGAAGCAAAAATTACATCATCTTCCTTACATGATGCTGTATAACAGTCATCACAGTTGTGGTTTCGAAAGTAAACTTTACTGAAAGTAAGCCTCACTAAAAAGTATGGATCTCTTCTCTTCCCTTCCTATATGGAATGCACTCTAGTAACAGAGGCTGTCTTATTTCAGGACAGTCCTTGTTCCAACATGATACTCAATAATTTTATGTTTACTATTAAATTACTGCAGGCTCAGAATTTTGTATACTATGATATATAGTAATGTAAGGGTTCTATTGTATGTGTGACTGTAAGAACTCTTTTTTCCAAATACCAGGAACTACCTGACAGTCATTGAATTAAAGTCCTCAGTAGTCCCCATAGGTCCAGTTAAGGGTGGGTTTTTTTGATAAAAGCCATACATTTTTTATTGTTAAGTCATAAAGAGGTATCAAAAGCAAAAATTACAGGGTAAGACTTAACACAACTACCTCGAGTGTCAAAGGAAATGAAAATGGAACTTGGCATTGGGCAGTATAGTATGAATTAATGAACATGGGTAGGACAAGGAAAGGGAGAAGAACAGTGAAAATGTGCTGAAGATTCTAGGGGAGTGAATCTGGTGTAATTTTGATCTTGGACAAACGCCTAGGTAAAGAAACAATCAGTAAGGTTTCTAAAGCCTGCTGGGTGCTTAAGAGTCATCCTCGCCATTGGTGCTGTCCCTGTCTTCCTCTCCTTCCTCAGCCTTTTTCATCATCTTTGGTCAATTCCAGCTGGTCCTCTCCCCGATCTTCATCACCATCATCGTCCAGCAGATCTCCCTCCTCAGCAGCCGTCGGCACCCGCCTCGACGCCATCTTCACGTTAGTCTCATCTTTCTTCACAGAGGTGCTAGTCTGCTCCTCTTCGGTCTCTTCATTCTTTACCTCTACTGCTTGTTTGCTCTGTTCCTTTTCTATTTTTTTCCAAGCTTTTCAGTAGAGAATCCACTTTTTGTTTTATCTGGGTAAGTTCCTTCTTAATGGCTTGAAGGTCATCTCCTTTTAACTTGCCAGACTTAGAAGATGATCCTCATTGTCCACTCTTAGAATTAAAGCCACTTTTGCCCCTTCGTGAAGTGTTTCCAGATACCCGCTGGCGTTTAGAAGGTACCACAGCACGAGCAATAGGAGGATGAGGAACACGTGCTGGTACATCCTGTCATAATAATCACGCTGAAAGTCATAATCCAAGTCAAAGGAGGAGCTGAGTAGAGGGGACGGAGAAGGGTGTTCTGGTACTGACCCATACATCTCTGCTGCAGGTCGTTTCACACCTGCTTTTCCTCAGTTCACTTTTGGCTCTGCTGCCAGATTAATATCTAAAACGTGGCCAGCAATCATTCTCCCATCCTCTCCTGCTACAGCAGCTCGGGTATTTCTCTCATTAACATACTGGACAAAGGCAAAGCCCTTATGAACAGAGCAGCCAACAATTTTGCCATACTTTGAGAAGATGGCCTCCACATCAGACTTCTTGACCACAAGAGTGTTGAGATTCCCAATGAATACACGGGAATTCATAGAGCGAGGAACTGTCTTGTTGGTAACATTGCTAGCCATTTTCTTTGAAGTTAAGGTTCCTCACAAAGCTGAGAAATGTAGCTGAAGATCAAAAAAATCTCACTCAAGCAAAGTTGACTAACAAATATTTCAAGTGATTTGTAACCAGCGTGAAGGAGACGAGATTCGACCCTGCATCTCCTACTTGGGAGTCCTACGTGAAGAGACGGGGCAGGCCAGAGACGCGCACACCACCGTCCTGACTTAGGGGTGGGTTTTTGTTGTAGCAGAATAGTTTGCTCATTAACTCCAGGGAGAAAACTTTGCTTTTAGCCCTAACATGCCACTTGATACCTGTGTGACTTTGGCAAGCCAAGCAACATCATTACCTCCCTGTTTTAATCTATATGACAGGGTTAATAAAATATTGCTACTTTGGTGTCTGTGGAATTGAACTCTAATAAAAGCCTTTACTCAGTTTTTGCCTCTGTGTATTTGGAGTTTCAGGCAAGGGATGTCAGTATCTAAAGTAGATTATTTTCTTAAATCTTAATTAAAAAGTAACATATCCACAACCCACTGCCTAAATACTGAAATATTTTCCCTATATAGTTAGTATCTTTGGACTAAACCAGAAATAATCTTTCCCAAATATTACAAAACTTTCCTATTTTCATGAATACCTGTGCATATTAAAGAGGATCTCCCCTCAGTCATGAAAGCCAGCTATCAATAGCATGTGTATGTTACTCATGTAAAACCTCAGTGTCAGGTACAAATATTTCTAAAATATCTTGAGGTTCATCTAAAACATTTTCCTCATGGAAACAAAGTTTTAGTTAAGATTTTTGCCTTCAGGATAAAAAGCTGAGAATTTTGCTAACTGTTTGCTTTCCTCAGTCAAATGCTAAATATTAGAGGTTTTAGGGGAACAAATTCACCTTCCTGGAAGCAACTATCAACTGGCTTGTCACAAAAACCATTTTATTAATTTCAGGTGATGTCTGTATCACTTTCTGATTGCTGGGGCAAAATCCCTGACAAAAATCAGTTTAAGGGAGGAAAGGTTTATTTTATTATATAGTCTGACGCTACAGTCTGTCCTGGCAGAGAAGGCATGGCAACAGGAGCTAGTCGCTGTCAGTCCACAGTGAAGAAGAGGGATGAATGCTGAGTGCTCAGGTAGATGTCTCCTTTCTATACTGGCCAGGAACTCAGCCCATGGAATGGGGTTGCCCACTGCTAGGGTGGGTCCTTCCACCTCAACTAACCTAATCTAGAGAAAACAAATCCCTAATAAGTGGGACCAGAGACTTATTTCCATAGTAAGCCTAAGTGTTGTCAAGGTGAAAACCAGAGATTAACCAACACAAGGTCTAATGATATTACTCCAAATTTCATCCAAATATATAGTTATACCATTTCTTCCTTTTTGTTTTGTTTTGTTTTTAAAAAGGTTTAATGACCACCTTTGGTCAAAAACTTTAAGATAGACAAACAACTATAAAATCATTGCATTGTCTTTCATTTTCTTTCTTTTTAAAAAAATATTTCATTATTTATTTATTGAAGAGACAGAATGAGGTAGAGAGGGAGAATAGGTGTACCAGGGCATTTAGCCACTGCAAACGAACTCCAGATGCATGTGCCACCTTGTGCATTTGGCTTACGTGGGTCCTTGGAAAACAAGCCTATGTCTTTTGGCTTTGTAAGCAAGTGCCTTAACCACTAAGCCATCTCCCCAGCCCTGTTTTTCATTTACTTTCTTTTTTTGTTGTTGTTAAATTTTTATTTATTTATTTGAGAGTGACAGACACAGAGAGAAAGACAGATAGAGGGAGAGAGAGAGAATGGGCACGCCAGGGCTTCCAGCCTCTGCAAACGAACTCCAGACGCATGCCCCCCTTGTGCATCTGGCTAACGTGGGACCTGGGGAACCGAGCCTCGAACCGGGGTCCTTAGGCTTCTCAGGCAAGCATTTAACCGCTAAGCCATCTCTCCAGCCCTCATTTTCTTTACACTTTTAGTTTCTTATATCTCTGCCCTATTTTACTTTGGAAATACAGAAGAGCTAAAATCATGTTCGGGGACAAATAACACAGGTTATTTATTGGCAAGGAATGGCAGAAATTAAACATTGATTTTAAAATCGATGTCAGGGTACAGTTGAGTTGAGAAGAATCTTTCAGCAAGTTGAAACGTAAATCACAAAAGAAAACATATATCAACACATCTATGTGGGTAGAATTATATATGAGATAGGATTGCCTCAGTGCCCACGTCTTTGGATAGACTAATCTGATAGATGAGCTTGCATATGCTGACCCCTTGACTTGTATGGCAAACAAGAAGGGAACTTACAAGATGTGGTTGTGATTCCTGAAGAGTATGTAAATAAAAGAAAGGGTGGGAGATTGAAATGGCTCAGAGCAACTGACTCCTGTGCTATGTGCCTGGAAAAAACAAGGATATGTGTTACAGAAATTACAAGTGGACTCTAGAGTCAGTAAATGCTATAGAGCCTAAAAGGAGAACTTCAACAAAGCAATTAAGTGAGCCACAGTTCACCCATCA
Source organism: Jaculus jaculus (assembly GCF_020740685.1). Taxonomy (NCBI): domain Eukaryota; kingdom Metazoa; phylum Chordata; class Mammalia; order Rodentia; family Dipodidae; genus Jaculus; species Jaculus jaculus. Next base: position 1,798,375 of record NC_059117.1, read on the forward strand.
ATGTCCACCTTTGGCTCTATGTTGTTTTATTTGTGTTTTGAGTTGGGGTTTTCCAGTGAACTCAGAGCTCACTGATAATAAGCCCTGGGGATTTATGTCACTTCACTTTCCCAGCCCTAAAACTTCAGGTGTGCACTGTCATACCTGAATCAAAATGCAAGATTTTGTAAAAAGTCAACACTTTAATATGTTCATGTAAGAGTGTGATAGAGAAAGATTTTGTGCAGCATTCACTTACTCAGTTTCCTCCAATGGTAACGCTATAGTACAGTAACAAAGTCAAGATCATAACTATTGCAAGTGTAATGTCATACCAGGGTACTGACAGGGATAGCCATGGAGCTTCCTCATGGTGCTTTTAAGACACATTCTTCCTCTTCCTACTCTCTGACCCCTGGAAACCACTAATCTATTCTCCATTTCTACCCTTCTTACTTCAGGAACATTACTTAAGTAAAATTATATAGAATATGCGTACTTTTAGGTTAGGATGTTTTTTATTCAGCCCAATTCCCTAGAAATTCACCCTCATGTTGCCATAGAAACAGTTCACTCATTTATTGTTGAGTAGTATCTCATGGTGTAATGTACCACATTGGCTTAAGCAGGGGCCCACTGAAAAGTGAACCTTATTTTAAGTTCATATGTTCCATGTCTTTTTGAACAAATAGATATAGCCACAGAAAGATGGCCACATCAAGTAATAGGGCATATATTTAAAAAATGAAAACATATGTTCACATACAAGCCACATGATGGTTTGTATCATTGTAATTAGCAATACTTAAGCACTGGAAACAACCCAAATGTCCAGTCATAGATGAATGTGTTAACTGTGAGAATAAATTGTGATACATCCATTTAATGCAATTCTACCCCACAGTAGAAAGCAATAGTTGGGTCTCAAAAATTCAAACAGTGGAGAAAAACAGCAAGACACAAAAGATGTATGTTCTATAATTCTAATTACATGGATCTGAGAGAAGGTCAAATTAATCTGCAATGCCAAAGCGCACACAGTGATTACTTGGGCTGGGTGAGTAGACAGAGTGAAGGCAACAGGATTGACAACAAAGGGATGTAAGGTTTTCTATACATGGCTTAAGAGAATATTTTAAGCCCTAAATATGGAAACATTATATTACTTGTAATAAAAAGGTCTTACTTTCACAGAAATTAAGAAACTGGTGAAAATAAATTGGTTTATGGAGGAAGAAAAGGAGCAAAGTGAACCACAGAGGTTGGAGAAGCCAAGGTATAGACCAAGGAACCCTGACTGTGAGCAAAGGAAACCTGGAGGAAACAGGGGGAAAGCTTCACACTTCAGAGTTGGCATGCTGCCATCCATTCCCTACACTTGGCTTGTGAGCTTTATCCAGCTGTACATGCTGACCTTATTGAGGGCCTGTAGGAAAACATGCCTTAGTAAATGCAGAAGAAGGGTTGAGATAGTGGGAACAGGCTTTTATGGGAAAGTTCTCTATCTGATTCCTCTAGTTGGTAAAAAGTGAGATGGCTGCTCTGCTATGGTTTAAGTATCTATCCCAAGGGTTCTTTGGGGAGCCTCCTTCCTGCATGGCAGCATTGGGAAGTAGTGAAAACCATAGGAGTTGCAGTCTGACTCAAGGTAATTAGGTCATTTGAAGCATCACCCTTGAAAAAGATTAAGGTGGATGTTAAGACACCTGATCAATTTTCCAGAGAGAGCTGATCCTTTTAGATTTCTGTCTAGCTATGTGCTTGGGTTCTTTCACATGAACTGCAACTACAATGACAGCCTCTGTGATCTGGGTGAAGAGGGATGGGGAGCTGATCACTAGAGCTAGCACATGGTTTTCAATCTCTAAAAGAACTATGTAAACTTAATGTCTTTAGAAAGTACCCAGAGGGCTGGAGAGATGGCTTAGTGGTTAAGCACTTGCCTGTGAAGCCTAAGGACCCCGGTTCGAGGCTCGATTCCCCAGGACCCACGTTAGCCAGATGCACAAGGGGGCGCACGCGTCTGGAGTTCGTTTGCAGTGGCTGGAGGCCCTGGCACACCCATTCTCTCTCTCTCTCTGTGTTGCTCTCAAATAAATAAATAAAAATAAAAACGAAAAAAACAATTAAAAAAAGAAATAGAATAAACTGGGAAGAAAATGCAATATCATTAACAACTTCCCAGCAATCAGAGTTGTTGTATCCATAAACAAGAGCAGTTGTTATCATAGGTCAGGTTTGCCAGGAAAAAGATAGGAGGCTGAGACTAGTTCATAGGAGGCTCACCATGGAGTGTCCTTGCAAACTAACTTCCTCTCTTTCTTTCTTACTTGATTTATTTATTTATTTTGAGGTAGAGTTTCACTTTAGTCCAGACTGACCTGGAATTCACTATGTAGTCTCAGGGTGGCCTCGAATTCATGATGATCCTCCTAACCTCTGCCTCCCAAGTGCTGGGATTAAAGGCGTTCACCACCACATCTGGTTGCAAGCAATACTATAGAAGGAGGGAAGGAAGCAGAGATGGATAGAGGAAGGAGTTGAGCTATCATATAATCACCACAGAAGCCCCACTGACCTCTAGAAGCACTGCAGCTGAACTCAGGCATGAGCTTTCAACAGCCCATATTTTCAGCAGCATAGGGTGGGAATTGGGATGGTTGGACTACAGCAGCTGGATCTTGAGGCAGATGGCATCTGGGAGTTGTGCAGAGAATCAAATAGAAGTAACTATGAAAAAAATGCCTATTAGAAAATTTAAAATTAGAGTAATCAAATCTTATTTAAAGCCACAGGCACATATAAAGACTAAATTACTGATTTGAAATAGCCAAGGATTTCCCTCAGCTGGCAGTAAGAAAAATAGAAAGAGAATTGAGGGGGGGGGGGATGAAGTCTCATAAATGATAAGAACAAAATCATAGAAATTCCAAAGTGTAAGGATGCAGTCAAAAAAATAACTGAAGAACTGGGAAAGAGTAGTCAGAAGCAAAAGTTTAAAAATATTTTTGAGATGGAAGATAAGAAAAAACATGAAATTGATGAAGCAAAAAGGCATAAATTATTTAGAACCATGGCCTTAATCACTAAAAGAATTCAAAACAGAAATTACTGTCTTCATTGCTAAGAACTAAAACTTGGGATAAGTGTAAAGGAGTTTTAGTTTTTCTATTTTATACTTTTTATTTAGTAATAGGCACATATCATCTTTAAAGAATGATAAAATAGATTTTTTTACCTACCATGCAACTTATTAACAAGTGCCTAGCAATTAACATTTAAATTGGCTCCATTTATGGAGGGTATTTTATGTGCTAGGCACTGTTTGAAAGAATTATCACTATCCTACCATCTATGTCGTATAGGTTCATAAAAAGATACAATGGTTTGTCCAGGAATATGTAACTATAAGAATTAGACCCGGAGTTTTCACCTGTAAATTCCAGTGCATAAACTTTTTTTTTAATTTTTTTAATTCAATTTTTATTTATTCATTTGAGAGAGACAGAGAGAGAAATAGGCAGAGAGAGAAAGAGAGAGATTGAGAGAGAGAGAGAGAGAGAGGGAGCGAATGGGCACCCCAAGGCCTCCAGCCACTGCAAACAAACTCCAGATGCATGCGCCCCCTTGTGCATCTGGCTAATGTGGGTCCTGGGGAATCGAGCCTCGAACCAGGGTCCTCAGGCTTCACAGGCAAGCGCTTAACCGCTAAGCCATCTCTCCAGCTCAGTGCATAAACTTAAATATTCAGCAAAGCTTTCTCTGATGAGCCTGGAAGTCTAGTCCTCTTGTCAGTATTTACTATGAAATTGGAAGGACTCTCTTAGGTAACTGATTATGATGGTTTGAATGTAAAAATGCATGTGTTGAAACACTTGATGACCAGCTGGTGGCGCTGCTTGGGAAGGTTGTGGAACCGGTAGGAGGTGGAGCCTGACTGGAGGAAATGTGTCACTGTGGGCTGGCCTTGAGGTGTTACGGCAAGGCCCGCATATTATTGGTTTTCTCTGCTTTCTAACTCTGGTGAGATGTGACATTTCAAGCTTCTTTGCCATGATGAAACTTCTCCTTGAAACTGAAAGTTGAATCAAATCATCTTATTTCCATAAATTGCTATGGTCAGGTATTTTTTTCCTAGGAAATAGAAAGTACCTAATTCCTTGACCAATGGAATTTCTTTGACTTTTTGTTGATTTTTAGAAAATGGGTGGTAGACAATGGACATAGATGTGAAGAGGCTTGATGACTCTGCCAAAGAAAGCCACAAAGCGGAGAGCAGTTTTTAGCAGGTGAGTTGGAAGTCTATAGAGTTATATTTTGTTTAAAATTACAGGAGAACAGCGAACAAGGGAGGAGATGGAGCTAGAACAGAAAACAATTTTTATGAATTGGAATAAATGTTCTCAGCTAATACATAGCAACAAAATTATATAAGGAGAGAACTGACAGTTGAACTCTGGGTAATGGTATAGCAGAAATCAGTGGGAGTCATACAAGAATAATGTCAAGAGTTTAATTTTTGTGCCTCTCCTTGACCTGAGATAAATATAGGTGCAATTATGTTGGACTCTAGGCTACTTAAAGGCCAACATAGTTGTGTTTGGTTAAGCCAATGCTTGCTTCGGAATTTCTCCAAACAGGAGAAACATCAGCTCTATGTGACCTAGAGAGTCACATAGAGGCAATACTTGAATTTCTTTTATTTTCCCAGACCACAATGGAGTTGTAGACTGAGTGGATGGGATGTTTATGTTCTTCTTCTCAGATTATGTTCTGAGTCTTTCCTTCCCTCTTTCTCTTCCTTTATTCCTCTCTCCCTCCCTCCTGAATGGCAAGGAAATGTATTTCTGTTTTTTTAAGCCAATTTCTGTTTTGGCACTGTGTGCAAAATAAGAGATCATTCCTTTCACATGCATTTTGGTCTCCCCTTTATTCCATTGTCTGTTTAGTAGGTTAGCCTTAATAACAAAACTGACCATAATTTGTTCTTTACAATATCTCAGTGAAAAGCACAGCAAACAAAACAAAGCAGAACAAATACAAAACACTGTTCAATGACTTTCTAGTTTCCTTAATATGCCTAAATTCTATGAAATTACTCTCAAGGACTTCCAAGTTGTGGCTTTTGCCACTCTTCTTATTGATATGATTTTGATATTCTCACATTTCAGACACATTAACTCTTAAGGCTCCTCTTACAATGTAATTTCTATATACTTTCATACAAAGGGACTTGTTAGCTTCGAACCCTCCCATATGATTCACCTCCTTCCTTTCCCTGCTAGACACATCATTTCACTCACTCAGGCCTCAGCTCATGTGGAGCTGTAGGGGAGGCTTTATCTCCCACCTAACATTCAGATAAGGTAAGCATCCCTGTCTTGACGTGCACATATGCACTGTGGTATTACATACCTTAGCTGTTATACTAATTTTAAATCCATCCTAGGTAGAATGGAAGTGCTCGAACCATATACACCACTTTTCTCATGCCCCTATTTAAGCTTGCTTTAAGGTATTCTGCGAACCTTCAGTGAATTACCTGGTGATGGAATGTCCCTTCATTTCAGACCTTTCTGCTTGTCCTAGGGCTGAGCATACTGGCCCTGGATTGCAGATATCTTCATGCTGTCCAGACCACATTATTCCTGGTGTGGAGGCTTCCTGGAACTTAGACCATGCATTTTGTCCCCAACTGTTGAAGGAAAAGGCAGTCAATTCTCTAAACTATGTATGAAGAAATCTGATTGCAAGTTTGGAGCAGAATTGTGAAGCAAATTACCAAAATTTTTAAAATATTTAATTAATTTGTTTATTTGGAGAGTGGGGGGAGAGGCAGATAAAGAGGGAATTGGCATGTCAGGGCCTCTAGCCACTGCAAATGAACTCCAAATACATGGGTCACCTTTTGCATTGGGCTTAACATGGGTCCTGGGGAATCAAACCTGGGTCCTTCGGCTTTGCTGGCAAGCATCTTAACTGCTAAGCCATCTCCAGCCCAAATTACTAAGTATTTTTAAATGCATAAGGCCACCTTGGAGTCCAAAAAGTATTTTTATTTAATGATTTATAAATGAGGGCTGGAGAGATTGCTTAGTGGTTAAGGTGCTTGCCTATGAAGCCTAAGGACCCATATTTGGCTCTTCAGATCCCACATAAGCCAGACACACAAGGCGGCACACTCAAGGTTGCACGTGCACACAAGGTGACATACACATCTGGAGTTGGATCACAGTGGCTGGGGCTCCTGGTGTACCAATTCTCTCTTTTCTCTCTGTCCCTCTGTCTTGCTCTAGCTCTCATTCTCTTGCATAAAAAAGGCTACTCTGTTGGGCTTGCTTCAAAAACATTTTTATAAATGATTAATAAATGAATATTGTGAGCACTTATACAGAACATGAATTCTCATTGATTAAAAATACAACAGGTGGGCTGGAGAGATGGCTCAGCGGTTAAGCACTTGCCTGTGAAGCCCAAGGACCCCGGTTCGAGGCTCGGTTCCCCAGGTCCCACGTTAGCCAGATGCACAAGGGGGTGCACGCATCTGGAGTTCGTTTGCAGTGGATGGAAGCTCTGGCGCGCCCATCCTCTCTCTCTCCCCCTCTGTCTTTTTCTCTGTGTCTGTCGCTCTCAAATAAATAAATAAATAAATACAACAGGCCACTTTTACACTTAGGAGTTTCATGGAGGCATTTTGATAAGCTCTCACTCACCCCTTCTGTCTTGGAGTTCTGAACATAAAAGGAAGGATCCAGATTTGAGTAGCAGAGGACTGAGGTTTTTGAATCTGAGGGATTCCCTTAAACATGTGTGGTGGTTTGATTCAGTTGCCCCCATAAGTTTATGTGTTTTGAATGCTACATCCCAAGTTGGTGGCAATTTTGGAAGTGGAGCCTCCTGGAGGTGTGCCAATGTTTAGCACACTCTCCTGCTGCTGTTGTCCAACTGATGTTAGCCAGTAGGTGATGTCCACTCTCTGTTCATGCCATCATTTTTCCCTACCATTGTAGAGCTTCCCCTTGAGTCTGTAAGCCAAAATAAACCTTTTCCTCCCACAAGCTGCTCTTGGTCAGGTGTTTTCTGCCAGCAATGCAAAGCTAACTGCTCCAACATCCCTCTGCCCACTGGCAATACATAGCTCTGTTGTGAAGATACCATGCTTCATTGAGCTTTCTTCTTAGCCATCTGTCCCTACTCTGCTCTGTTTTCATTTACTTATCCTGGGACCAAGGGATGGTCTTATAGAGGAACTCCTGAGTCTACCTCCATGACCATTCAAGATGCCACTGAAGCTGACCTATCTGCAGAGTGCAAATGCTCCCAGATGGGCTTCTTGAGGGTACAATTGGAAGGTGGCACCTGCAGTCTGTTCTGTATGATCCAATAGTCTTTATGTCTGTAGAAGCATGGCCAGATGATTGGAGAAGAGGTACAAGCATGGGGATACTGGTGCTTTCCTTCTACTCTGGGCAGAAGCTGACATATGGAAGAGGAACTGAGGTGTTTCCTTTGTTGGACTCGGTTGATATAACTTGTCCATTAGCTAAGTATGTAGACATCACCAGGAGCAAAGACCTCATGTGAGAGTGCTTTTAGGCACTAGGCCCTGTTCTAAGAACCTCACATGAATTAACTCATCTAATCCTTGCTCAACAGTACCAGTTAAAAGTTGTTTCATCCCAGCCGGGCATGGTGGTGCACGCCTTTAATCCCAGCACTTGGGAGGCAGAGGTAGGAGGATTGCCATGATTTCAAGGCCACCCTGAGATGACAGAGCTAATTCCAGGTCAGCCTGGATCAGAGTGAGACTCTACCTCGAAAAACAAAACAAAAAAAAAGTTGTTTTATCCCATGAGCTGAGTGGGTTTCATAAGGAAACATAGCTACTAATCAGTAATGTTGGGATTTGTAACCAACAGCCACATTCAGAGTTGGAACCCTTTGTCTATGAAGACATCACACTTTCCACTTTACTAGCCACTATGAATTCCTCTAAGGTACCTAGCAACACCTCTAAAATGTCTTCAAATATGAAATAGGAAAATGAGGTTTGGACAGTACATGAATGCAAGGGTGATTAACAATTGGATGAACCATAAAACAAAATAGTGCTGTTCCTCACCAAGGTACAGGGGTAGCTTCAAGAGCCTCTAAATAGGTGTTATACAATACCCTAGTATTTTTTTTTAACCTGTTATGCAAATACAGCACAGGATACTTGAATGGAATCTAAAGAGACTTAGACAAAGGCCAACTCCATTGGAATATAATATAACCCAACAGTAGCATAAGGGGGTTTTCCAATGTTCTCCTTGCAGTAGAACAGGGGGGATTTCCAATGCTTTCCCTGCAGTAGAACAAGAAGGATTTCCAGTGCTCCCCTTGCAGTAGAATGTAGAGGATTTTCAGTGCTGTCTTTCCCGTAGACAAGGGGGATTTCCAGTGTTCTCCTTGCAGTTGAACAGGGAGGATTTCCAGTGCTCTCCTTGCAGTAGTACAAGGGAGGATTTCCAGTGCTCTCTTTGTAGGAGTACAATGGGGGATTCCCAGTGTTCTCCTTGCAGTAGAACAGTGGGGATTCCCAGTTCTGTATTTGCAGTAGAACAGGGAGGATTTCCAGTGCTGTCTTTGCAGTAGAACAAGGAGGATTTCCAGTGCTCTCCTTGCATTTGAACAGCAGAGATTTCCAGTGCTCTCCTTGCAGTAGTACAAGGAGGGATTTCCAGTGCTGTCTTTGCAGTAGAACAAGGAGGATTTCCAGTGCTCTCCTTGCAGATCAAGCAACAGTGGGACATACTTGAAGAGAAAGAAGAGCACAGGGTGTCTGGTGTTTGCTAAAGGTTAATTAGGTCACAGACTTGCAGCTCTTTCTTTTCAATGAAGAGAAGTCAGAGTAACTGAGACACTTTTGGGACTACTTTCAAAGGCCTGCATGATGGAAGGCTGTGATTTATTCCATATGCACTGCAGAAGGGCAGAGCTGCAGCTATGGGTTACACTGCAGTGGATTTACTTAATTACTGATAACTGGAGACAGTTGTGACATCTCACATAGACCAAGCAGTCACAATACCTGAACTGAACGTAGTTAGAAGTTGTAGAGCAAATTCAACATTAACACTACAATCATCTCTCAGTGCATCCCTGGTAAAGTTTCTACATACTGACTTATTAAATGACCTCCCTCTATTAAATACCATTACTATTTCATAGATGAGGAAATTCAGAAGTTCAGTTACTTCCTGTGGAATATCCTGGCTTTAAGTTACTAGTTTATAACTTGGGCCCAGGTATCCCTGCTTCTTGCACTACCTCCAGAGTTCTTCCTGTCCTAAGAGTTTAGATCAGGGCTGTCCACTGGGTACATGTGAGCCCTTAACGAGAGCCATGTGTGTGCTAGTTTTCTAACAGCCACACTAAACTGCTGAAAAAGAAAGTGGTCAATTTTAGTCACATGTATTTATATCCTTGCCTGATAGACACCAGTAGATTTATTATAGCATTATCATTTTTTTGAGATTTTGCAATTAGTATAAAAATAATGAAGCTGTTCAGTTTTCTGTTTTTCCATACTAAACCCATGTCCCTTGTTTGCTAATGGACTGTCAACACAGGGTTAAAATTTAAATCTCCTAGTGGGGGATTTTAACTCTAAAGATGGGCTTTGTTTCCACCTGAGATTCTGATGCTATTCTTTCCAGTCATCACCTTTCCCAGCAAGGAGGGAATACTTAGCAACTGCCAGTAGAGACTGCAACTTTTCCAGTGGAGACAAAGCAGAGATTGTTGGATTCCAAGAAGAGAGGTGTCTCTCCTGAACCTGCCACCATACTTTCCCAGGTACCTTCCAGCTAGGTTGGGAGTTCACTGCTTTGGCGTTCTTCTTTGAAAATGACTGGAACAATTTGCATGGTGCAGTAATTTATCCTAAGTACCAAATTCGGGGTAGAACATGTTGCTTTATGCAAAGCTATGCAACATTAGGGAATCCCTGGCTTCAGTGAAAGAAACCTTGTTTCAATTACAGTCAGTACATAGGTGGCAGAGGAAGATAAAATCTTCAGTTATTTTTGCCACAGTGCTCAAGGGCAGAGGCACAGTGTCAAAACAAACGCACCTGCCTCTTAGCATAGCTTGAAAACAGCCCACGGAAGTTTCCCCTTAAAATCCGAATCAGTTGCCCAAACTGAAAGCAAGTGAAAAGCAAGAGTTCCAGGCCCCCCGGAGGTGGCGCTGTGAGTGAGGGTGACAGAGTTGATTAGTGCCTGCAAAGCGCTGCGTGTGACCTCCTCCAGGGCTCCGCACACATTATTTATAGCGGCTCCGAGGCATGCCGGGGGTGTGACATTTCCCTCTTTTGGAATAGGGGTACTTGGAAAGTCGTCGGGCCGGGTCCCCTGCCCTTCGCAGCCAAGCGCCAGCCGGAGGCGAGCGCCCAACGCGGGCGCGGGCGAGCGGGGCGCAGGTGCCGGGGTCCGCGGCACCCAGAGGCGGCGCCGGGCTGGCCGCGGAGCTAGCGGCGGCTCCTCGCGGGATGCTCGCGGGTGCACGCCGCGTCTCCGGCCGGCAGGAGGAAGGAAGAGGAAGTGAGGGCCGCCCCGAGCGGAGAGTGCGCGTGCCGGCGCGAGTCGGGCTGCCGAGGATGGGCGCGCTGTAGGCAGAGCAGAGCAGAGCAGAGCAGAGCCAGCCGTCCCCACGGCCGCGGCCCGACCGCCCACCCGCAGCGCCCCGGCCCCCGACCACGCCGCCGCGGCCCCACCGCAGGTTTGTGAAGTTTCCCGCGCTGGACTCGCTGGCCTGGGTGGCCCGGAGGGAGCCGGGCTGGGGCTGAGGAGGGCTCGCGCCCCCGGGTCACGTTGTTTCGTGCCCGGGCCCGCGGCTGGCACGGGGGTGGCCGCGGTGAGTGGCAGTCGGGCGGGAGGGAGGGTTAGGGGCGGTGGAGGGCGCCGGCTTGGGATGGGGACCGGGACCCCGCGGAGACGGCTGGACGGGGTGGAGGGGGCGCCGGAGCACTGCGCCGCCAGCCGAGCATGCGGGGCCGCGAGCGCTGTCGGGACCTCGGAGTCACCCTGCTGGGGCTGGAGACCCGGAGCTCGGAACCCTTGGCGCAGCCGGCGATCCGGAGCCAAGCGAGCCCCTCGCCCCGCGAGCTCCCCTGGGGAGGGACGAGGACGGGCTCACGGGCTGCGGGGCTCCGAGGAGCGCTCGGGGATGCTCCGGCCGCCGAGATGCCAGGGGGCGCGCGTTCCTGAAGACCCGCCTCCGGGGGCACGCCGGGGTTCCCGCTGGGACCGGGACCGGCGGCCGGAGCGTCTGCGGAGCTCCTGACGTGGGAGCGGGGCCAGCCCCGCGCCCCTTCCGAGGAAGGCAGCAGGTCTGGGTCCACGTCGGGAGCCGGCCGCGCTCGCCTGGCCAGCTTTGAGGAAGAGGAAACACAGAAGTCAGGTGGCCGGGCCCGGGGGCGCGCGCGACACACTCTCTCTCTCTCTCTCTCTCTCTCTCTCTCTCTGTGTGTGTGTGTGTGTGTGTGTGTGTGTGTGTGTGTGTGTGTACGCGCGCGCGCGCGTGTCTGTGGGGAGCCACGTACATAGTTGACTCCCCTCCCACTGCCCCTTCCCTGCCCGGGGTCCTTTGAAGTTGGCAGCCAGGGCCAGGGTTGTTTGCCAGCGGACCTGAACTGACGTAAAGCTGCAGGGCTTGGTCCTTTGGCCAGGCAGGGACGGTTCTGCGGGCCTCTGGACAGCTCCGGAGACGCACTGAGTGTTTTTCCTGAGGCCAGCGCGCTTGGAACAATGTGTCTTCTGCCTCCAGCCAGTGCCAAAGGGGAAATTGGGAACAGTCTCTGAGTGCTTTTCTCCCTTGTACAACATTAAGGTAATGATCTACATTTACCTACCAAATCTTTCAGCACAGCTTGGGAACTAGATGGTCCACCCTACTACCACTCACTTTTCCACTGAACAGACCAGTAGCCCCGAGGTGTCCTAGAAGGCCTCCTCTGATCTTGGTTTTCACGAGTCTTCCCTCATTCCCTCCCAAGGTTATGTCAAGGATTACTGCCCTTACTCTCCCAGTTTAAAGAACTGAGAGTCCTGTTAGCTTGGAGGCCAAGTTCCCTGCAAGAAGTGGTTCCTGACTTAATCTTTTTTTTTTAATGACTGACTTTTTGATCATCCTTACTATGGTATATTTCCAAGTTTTGGGGGCTGTGATTAAATATTTATGTCTTTCTTGCTAGTTTCAGCTTAGTTTTTTTGTTGTTAAATGTGGTAAACTGGTGAAACTGAAGAAATGACCCTAAGTGTTGGTATCCTGGTAAGGAGGAGTCAGGAGGAAGGGAACTGGGGAAGAGGAAGCTGGGAAAACACCAAAAGAAGCCCTAGACAGGAGTCTGGAAACTGAGGGCAGAACAGTCACTGGACTTCAAGGCGGGTGGTCATGATGATGGACGGTGTGTCCTCCACAACACACAGTCTGTCCTTGTTAACTGCAGCCACTCTGCCTCACCTCATGTTTTTCTTGTTTTTCCCTAGGACCTTTACACACACTAATTCTTTTGCCCGAGGAGCTTTCCTTACATGTTCAGACGACTCACTCCCTTGTCCCCTCAGGTCTCTTCTTCCCAGTTGTCAGCTTTAAGGGCCTTCCCTGAGTACTCCATATGAACTAGCAGCCAAGCCTCCATCGTCCTCTGGTATTAGCCACTTTTTCCCCTGAGTACTTATTACCCTTAGTATCTTCCGTTATTGTCTTTCTCTTTTTACAATGGAATTTCCAGGAGACTGTTGACCTTCTCTTGTTTACATCTGGAGAATCTAGATTAAGTTGTAACTGTTGTGCTGAGGGAAGGAGAATTGCCCTTAATGGGAGAGGTCACTAGAGAATTCTACCAAGAAAATGCTGCAGCATCCCGTGGCCAAGTGAGAACAAGCGTTTTCTTCCTCCCTAGTTCCTTTTCCCTCCGTACACGCATTTCATAGCCTTTGTGTCTTGAGTAGACCCTCCCTTAGAATTCCAGGCTATGGAAAGAGACAACAATGTGATGGCTTAAGATGAGGTAGAAAACCAGTCATTTCATCAGAAGTCCACTTCTACTCCTGATTCAGGTAGAGCCCCTCTCCTTGGAGAGTCTTTTCACAGCTGTGTTACTTTAAATCAAAGAAATGGTCCCTGGAGAATGAACATTGCTGCAAGCAGTATGAAGACAGAGATGTACACTGTGTCCCTTTCTTCTCTTGAAGAGATGGACCTGAAGGTAGAAAGCTGCCAGTAGGAGTTGGGGAGGGAGGCAGAGGGAAAAACAGATGCAGGGACAAGGAGGAGAGATTGCCTGGGAGGCGGCAGAAGAGAACAAGGTGTAAAACGAGGAAGGGGTTTCGTTTTGCCAAAGCTGCTGGGCCCTAAATGTTTCTGAGACTTCAGTATTGAGGTGATCCCCGAACTTGAGTGTTCTCAAGTAATGTACCCGCTTTAGGTGTTGGTGTGAGTGAGTGAGTGTAAAGAGGTGTATTTGCTAAGGGAAAGCTTTGAAAATGGGGCCCAAAGGATGGGGCTGTGGTAGTAGCGAGAAGCTGCACTTACTGCATCATCTGCCTCAGTTGGGGCTTCAGAGGGAATCATTCCTATGATGTAATACTTCCTTTTATGATCAAAGATAGTGGGGTCCTTAAGGCCTATCACTGAAGCCTGCAACTGCTTGTGAATGCATACAGCAATCTGAGTAGATAGCTAGAAGACCGAGATTATTAAACCTCTGTATGTCACAGCATCACAAAGCCCGAAGTGACTAGTGTGAGAATTGTGCATATCCAGTTCTAGTCAACTGTGCTAGTGCCCCAGGAGAAGACCCTGATTATCCATGTAGCTAGTCCAGACCATCAGTCTAAACATGTAAGAGGAGAGGCCCAGGGCTCTGGTGGCTAAAACATAGGATCATGATTTTGAGGCCAGCCTGGGATAATAGTGTGTTCAAGACCAGCTAGAGAAACATGGCAAGAACCTGTTTCCAAAATAACAGAGCCAGGTTGTAACTCAGGGATAAAGTCCTGTTCTAGAATGTTCCAGGCCATGGGTTCCATCTTCAGCATCACATGGAATTTGCTCTGACTCTAATGTTGAGGGTGTAGTTCCACATGGCTTGATATTTTGGAAACTAGAGATTCTAGAGAGCTCCTAGGACTCTTTTCAACCAACTTGCCAGGAATCCTGGTGGAAAAGGCCCTGAGGGTCATGCTTTAAGACATATTTAACTGTATCTCTGTACATAAATAATGCTGGTTTAATTTCCTGAAAGAGAGATGTTGCTTCCAAATAAACTGAGGGCAAAGTCAGACTTTGACCTTCTAAAATGTTTTAAAAGCAGCTGTTTATAGATCTCAGCGTTGTGCTAGGCTCAGGTGCCACCACCTTGGAGGGACTGAACACCAGCATGGCAAGCTTTTTATTGTGGTGATACCCAGAGTCAGTAGGCCCATCTCCAGTAGCCTTCACTGCACTCACAAGAAAATCAATTGTATATTCTGTTTTTTTTTTTTTTTTTTTTTTTTTTTTTGCCAAGTGTTAGTTTGCTTTTGAGGTTGCAAATTCACCCTCTAGATCTTTCCAATTTACCTTTGGTTTCCCCCATATGTGTGATTTTAATGACTTTAGAAATTTGCAAAGACAGTTGCCCTCTGTTCTGGTGGTAGCCATGCTGCTGTGATATGTGATTCGATTATGCATTCCAACTGACCTGTGCTTGAGATGTAGTCCCAGAACAAAGCCTAAGGCCAGAAATTTCCATACTGTCCAAAATATAAAGATCACAAAGGCCAGCCCTGCAGACAGCATGTAACTCCCATGACATGGGTGGCCTGGAAAGCCTTTCCATATGCCAGCCAGCATGGTGGTTTTAGGTCCAGCAAATCTAGCATATATGCACCATGCACACACTCATTGCTCAGCTCCCTGGACCACTTAGGTTGTCTGAGTGTTAACAACAGCGACTTATCTGAAGCAGCCAGACAGAAGCCTGTGCTTCATTCAGCACAGAGTTTTCTAACCTTTTACAGAAGAAGGGCAGGCACAGTTTGAGTAAAGCTCTGTCAGTGGCCTAAATTGAGATGAGCACTTAAGGATGAGGTGGGTGAAGGAGTGCTAGCTCATCCAACAGAATTAGCCACAGCAACAACCTGGCCTCATGCTGAGTGGAGAAATTAGTCACCTGCATAAATAGAAGGAGATGCGCCTCAGTGTTCTGGGGCCCCACAGACACTGGTTTCTAGAATGTGAGCAAGATTATTATTGAAACCTCAATTTGGGCTATTTTAGTTCAAATAATTAATGTAGGGAACCCAATTTCCTCATTAAAAAAAGTCTTGGCAATTTTACTAGATGTTCCATTCCAGAAAATGCTGTGTATTGGCTGTGTGGTGTTTTCCAATAATGGACAGTGGGTTGAGGGAAGGATGCTAAAGCTGGCCGTATGAAGCATTGCCCAAGTGGGGCTGATGTCATGGGATATCTGTGACTCTTCCTCCATGGTCAGTACCTTTCCCTTTTCTCCTGGGCTGCTATTTTGGAAGTGCTGGGGAGAGATCAGTTTAGTATTGCTATCCTAGTGTATAGATGTGGCTGGGAGCAATGCATTGTCACAGATGTATTCAGAGAGTGGATCTGAGCCTTAAATACAAGGTTTCTGGTTCTTTTTCTGCTGCTGTTTCTATATACCATGATGCTATGTTGGTTAGGTGCTTTTCTTCTTGGTTCTCCTGGACTTGTCAGCCTTTGAAGCCAGGATCTGCATGTCAAGCTCTACTGCAGCAGCAGCCAAGAAGGTCTTTACTCTTGTATGTTGTTAGAAATGCCCTTGATTTAGCAGAATGTGGTGGCTCACACGTGTAATACCAGTACTTCAGAGGCTGAGGCAGGAGGATTATGAGGTCAGCCAGGGCAATGCAGATAGACTCATCTCAAAAGGAAGCAAAGGGAAATTCTCTTTTTGACTGGGAGCGGGATGGCTTAGTGGTAGAGAATGTGCCTGGCATTCTGAGTACATCAATTTGATCTCCAGTACCATAAAAACAGCAAAAGAAATGTCCTTTGTTCACATGAACACGTCCTGAGTTGCCATGACATCCATGGATATCTCTGCTGCCTGACGTGCAGTAGATTACTCTTTGGATAACTCATTCTCAAGTTGACCTTAGCTTTGAATTTGGATACTTCTGTGGGGGCCATCAGCCAAGCTCATGATGTTGAATCATGAATGCAGTATCTCATCAAAATGAGAAAGATCTTTGCCAAGGAAAATGAACATATTCTTTAGCCAACACTATTTCTCTTCATGGATGAGTTATGGTGAAGGAGAAGCATAGAACCAAATGGAAGGGAGCCAATTGGAAGGGGAGTGAGTGTCCATCACAGCGCATTTGCCACTTGTCATAGATGTGCTGCTTCTGTGCTACTTCCCACCAAGGACAGGAGCCCAGAGCCCATTACACAGAATGGCTTCTCCCTTGAGGGATGCAGAGGCTGCCCTGCCCGTCCTTTTCTGTCTGCAGACTGTTGGTTATCCCTCTGTTGCCCCTTTGTTTGGGGTGATCATAGCCCCAGTGCTGTTGGTATGTCAGGCTGCTGTGCTGTGGAGACGGTCCCATGCATTGTACGGTATCTTCTAGCTTCCTTGCTCTGGTCACTAGATGCCACTCAGCTATAACAACCAAAAATTGTCTGCACCCTTTGCAGTTTGTTGGCTTAACCCTCCTCCCCTCCTCTTCCCTGGCTAGCTGAAATCCTCTGTGTTGTTTTCTTGAAGAACCTAAAATAACTGTGAGTTACCTCTCATCTGACTTCTGACAGCAGTTGTAGTTGCTCCAGTTTTCTATATAGTCATTCCTTGGAGTCTAAGGTGGTGTACTCAGAGAGAGGGGCTCACCCCTTATGTTCATTTATGCCCTTAGCTCCCTTCACTGAGACACTAGTTGTCTTCCTGATGCAGATGGTTTCAAGTGTGACTTTACACTACTTGCTGTTCTTGGTACCCTTGGCAGAAGAAAACTAGTGCTTTCCTGTCCCAGTTTCTTGACAAAGCTGCATATTTGACTACTGGTTATGCATACTGGATCCCTTACATAGTATTCAGAGAGTAAATGAGCAGAGGATGGTTATAGGCTCAACTTGGCTCCATAAGAAACCAAGTGCTTGGTCTCCTCCTGTGCTTGCCAAAGCACCCTGGCTGTCGGATAGTCCTGAACACTGATGTGCCAGGGTACCACTGTCACCAGACCTTGGAGCTGGTCAGGAATAAATCTTCCAGGAACTGGTTTACCTGAAGTCCTTTCCCACTTTGCTCATCAGGCTTCTGTCCTGATCTTGCTGCCTTATTTTCTGACGTATTCTGTGCCAGTGTGTTTCCTGTCTCTAGCTGTGGTCATCTGGAGAAGCATCAAGTGGCTTAAATCACATGGAACCTATTGCTGGGTTGTATATTAGCTGGGTTTCCTCCAAGACAGTAGCCTTCCGTAAGTCACAACCCTGCAGCAACCCTCCACCCTTCCTTCCGCCCTTTGTTCCTTTTATTTTCAGTTTGAGATTGTATTCGGAGTGTGTGTTGTGCTCTGGGGTTCAGTGGCTTAGTGCTGCCGAATGAGCTATACTTTCCAGGCTGCTACACACAATTACCCTTGATTTTGAAGTGTAATGCATTCCAAAATATGTTTTCTCTGTTTTTGGGCTCTTTAACCCAATGCATAACCACAGCTGGCTTTGTCCTTAGTCTTCACGAGGCGTGTGGTTTGGGAAGTAGAGCCAGTGGAGAGCTCTGGTCAGACTGCACATTTTTGGCTGAGTCAAGAGTGAATTCCAATGATCCTCAGTAAGGCTGGTCTTAGTTTGACTTTTGCCCAACTCTAACCTACCCAACCCTACCATGTCTTAGTCTTTCATAATGACCTTGCACCTCAGTTATTCCACCTGTGAACCACTCCGTGGAACTGACCATTCCTTAAAGGGTTTGGTTTGGGGAATGGGAATCTGTGCTTTTCTGTACTAAATAGTGTGTGTCGTGTGTGTGTGTGTGTGTGTGTGTGTGTGTGTGTGTGTAAAAGGCACATACATACACACACACACACACACACACACACACACACAGAGCTGTTTTAATAATTAAAGGTCTTTAGAAGCAAAGAAACAACTGCATTAGCTACTAACTCCTATCTCTGGCACTGTCACATCCATAGCAAGTCAACATAAATCACATGAAGTCAAAATTTAAAAAAATAATTAATATTTCCATCGTCTCTAGATTGAGGCCTCCAACAGCTAGTGACTTTGACTTTTTGGACCTGTCACTGTCCATTCTTTAAAAAAAATTATTTAGCTATTTGCAAGCATAAGGAGATAGACTGAGAGAGAATGGGCATGCCAGGTCCTCCAGCCACTGTAAATGAACTCCAGATGTATGTGCCACTTTGTGCATTTGATTTTACATGGGTCCTGGAGAATCTAACACAGGTCATTAGGCTTTGTAGGTAAGCACCTTCACCACTGGGCCATCTCTTCAGTCCCTCACTGTCCATTCTTAAATTCTTGATATTTAAATATTTAATTATTTGTGAGCAGAGAGAGAAGAGATAGAATGGGTGCACCAGGGCCTCCAGCTGCTGCAAATTCCAGATAAATGTGCCTCTTTAAGCATCTTGCTTTATGCGGCTATTGGGGAATTGGACCCAGACCATTAGGCTTTACAAATAAGTGCCTTAGCTGCTGAACCATCTCTCCAGATTTTTAAGGAACATTAGAGAAGAATGATAAATTTATTAAATGTGATATGCTGTTAAAAATGTAGGGGTAGCCAGAAGTGGTGGCATATGCTTTTAATCCCACCACCCAGGAGGCAGAGGTAGGAGGATCGCTGTGAATTCAAGGCCACTGTGAGACCACATAGTGAATTACAGGTCAGCATGGCTAGAGTGAGACTCTACCTAGAAAAACAAAACAACAACAACAACAACAAAAAAGTAGAGGTGCTACAGGTCAGCCTGAGCTAGAGCAAATCCCTAACTTGAAACGACTAAAACACAAATATAAGGGTGAGTGTAGCTGAATTAAGTGCATGTGTGGTCAGCATGCAAGGGGCCCTGTCTTCTGTCCCTATCCTCAGTAAAAGTAGAGGTTTTTATGCTTGACATACATATGGAGATGTTCACATTGAATTGTTGCTTACAACACTTAACATAATAGTTTGTCCACTTCCTGTATTCCTCCACCCTTTCAATCAGTAATGCAACAGCCTTGTGGCTTGTGCTGTCTTCTGTACCCTGGGAAGCCTTGATGGGAATGAATGAGTGAGAAAAACAATTACATGTACTAAAGCTGCATCTAAGAGTCTCATGTTCTGCCCACTGAGCTAGCCATGCTTAGAGTGTTTGCCAGTCACAAAGGAAATGATTTTGGGGGGAAAGGATTTAGAAAGCTGGTTTGGAAGACTCCTGGAGTCTTCTCTGCAGGGAGCTGGGTATTTGGGTGGAATGGGAAGAAAGGCCTGACACACTGATGATCCCTTTTTCATGAGACCAGGCATTCTACAGGGCAGACAATAGGTGGGAGGAGCTAAAGCAGGCTGGGAGTTGTAGGCTTCTGCAGAGAAAGTAAATCCGGCAGTATGCTTGCTCTGCTGGGCTGCCGCACCTGCTGCCCTCCCATCTGAGACCCACAACAGAGCTGGGGGGAGGGGTCGGGTAGATGAGATGGCCTGCTCTCCTACTTTTTTTTTTTTTTTTTTGCATCTACCCTCTGAAAACAAATGGAGAATTTGATGATTGGCTATATTAGGGAGAATGGAAAAGGAATGTTCTTTGGTGTTTAAAGCTAAAGAAATACATAATTGTTAACTGAGGGTTCAGGTCTCTTTGTGAGTATCCCAGCTGGTGACCTGGAAGTAAGTTCATTTTCTTGCTCAGCCTTAGCCTCAGCTTTCACATCTGTTTGATGGAGTTCCTATAAATCCCTACCTCTGTTATTGACATGGTAACTATAATGAATCTAAAGCAGAGTAGCCCAAATGCACTTGGGTCTGCCACAGTTATTGATATTATTATTAACTTACAGTTTCTACCCAAGGTTTTATTTATTCTATTTTTCTAAAATTGGAACTTTAATATATGAACCTATGACAGTTTGGTCATATTTCCATCTGGGTATATTCTTATGTTCCCAAACCCCTGTTCCACTGAGGGCTCTCCTCAGTGGGATTATCAGTAGTCACTGCGGGGTCATGAAAGCACCAGTTGGTCTCTGTGGAGGGACAATGCCCAAGAATACTCCTTTTCATCCTATGTCTCTTAGATTCTTTTTGCCCTCCTCTTCCACAGTGTTGTCTAAACCTTGGCAGGTGTTTTAGAAGTCTTCTTTAGTTGAGCTCTCAGCAACCTCTGATTTTCTGCTTTACTGAGTTTTGAGTCTTCTAAGTGTCTACTACCATCTGCCCTGAGGAGGTTCCCAGCCTAGCAGTGAGAGCAGAAGAGAAGCGGTAAATGAGTCATGTTACCAGTGTGGTGTGCCCAGATGAATGCCCTGTTAGAGAGTTAGCTAAATCACTCAGTCCTGGGACACTGAGGAACAATTGGCAGGTGTGTAGTTCAGGTGATGGAGTTTCATATGACCTGTTGTGTGTAAAGATAGCTCAGTGGTTCCAGTAATTCTTTTGAATCACTTGGAAGCTTTCAGTAAGTTAGAGACTGCTTCAATGTTCAATGGCATGTG
Organism: Jaculus jaculus; assembly: GCF_020740685.1. Taxonomy (NCBI): domain Eukaryota; kingdom Metazoa; phylum Chordata; class Mammalia; order Rodentia; family Dipodidae; genus Jaculus; species Jaculus jaculus. The sequence continues at coordinate 1,819,096 of NC_059117.1, forward strand.
GGTGCTGTTGTATTCATTTTTCTTCTTTAGTCTCAATTGGCTTATCAGACTACCAATACATAGAGTTTACTGTGGGAATAAAAGAGAAAATAAAAAAGAGCATGACTATGATCACTCAGTATAGCCCTGTTATCCCAGCGTAATAGATTGTACCAGCTTTTACTCAGAATGGGTCCACATTGGGCAGTGCATTTTATGGCCACTAATAAGCTGAAGTCACTCATTCTCAGTTTGATTCATTAGTTCTGGCCATTGCCAGTTTGTCTGGGTACCTTCTCTACTCTGTGCTTTCATAGCAAGGCAGGCTCCCCAGTTTCTTACTCAGTAGCTCAGATACTCATTAAATTGTGACTTAGTTATATTTTTTGTAAGAAGGCTGAAAAAAGAGAAACCTGAATTTAGACACTAAAATGTCAGGGATGGAAGCATAGGCTTGAGAAAGAAATGTATCAGATGGAAAGAACTCCTCCAGACTTTGCTTTCAAAGTGGGGTTGCTCGATTTCCACTTCCCATCCCATCATGACAGTCAACAATAGCCACTTATCCAAGTATAAACTGCAAATATTGTTTGGACCTCCTTTTATTTTTATTTTATCAAATAGGATATAGCTATGACTTACTCATCTGGTGGATGGCACTTTTGTAGCATTGCCTCTTTTCTGCATATTTGGCTTGGATACACAGCTTTAAATAGAATCCAATGTTAAATATATTTAAAGAGATACAAAAATTCATGTATTGAATATAGGTTTTTGATAAAGTACTAAATGATTATACTTACACTAAACATGTGTATACATATATATATATATATATGTATGTATGTGTGTGTGTATATATATATATGAATGAATGACAGGTTTAAAGACTGCAAGCATGCTAACTCCCTTGCACCCATTTTAGAGTAAGGAAATGTAGGTGTCAAAGAGATTGGCTGCCCAGCATCACAAACATACACAAGTGGACCCGGTTTTCTGCAGTACATCTATGACACACTTGTCAGCTGCTAACTCCCCCTCAATTAGTGACATCCCCTGCTCAGCCAAACAGGTTGCACTGGAATGTGTTGAGTCAGAGCATTTGCTGATGGCAGAGGGGCAACCATTGGCCCTATGACCTTTGCTCCTCAGGTCAGTGTGAAAGAACAGTCATGACAGTAAACCATTACCCCAGCTGTGGCCGGCTACCTGGAAGGTGGCAGCAAGAAGAGGGCAGTGATGATTCCTATGTGTGACCTGGGAGACATTCCACTGTAGCTAACATTATGTTGTGATTATTGCTGACTGAGTTTGAATCTTTTCAAACGTGCTGTTAATAATTTTAGCATATGAGAACGTGCAATGAAAAAGTCTAAGGTTTGGGACCTGGATCTGAGACTAAGACGTGTGAAGATGTATGAAATATAATAAGTTACCATGAAAGTTTTCAGATCTGTTTTTATTTCAGAGTACATATATCTTTCAGAAAATGAGTAGGTTACTCTAAGGTAATTTTTCATAGCTAGTTCAGAACAAAGTCCAGGGACATGTCACAATACCAGCTTTAAATATTGGATTTTCCCTCTTTCCAAATCCAGAAATTGATTTAGCAGGAGTGAAGACCACCAATTTGAGATGATAAATGTAAAAGAGCATTTAGGGTGGATGTAGGGAGAGGAAATCAATATGGCATTTCAATCCTTTGACTTCCAGAGGGGATACAGTATATACTTTAAACTCTTAATTGCTACTATGAGGCCAGATGTAGCTCTAATGTTTGATTTGTAAATGCTTTGAAATGCCTTTGTACACTCACAAATACTTACTAAGCACTTGCTCTGTACAATGTGGTAGTTAGCTAAAACATAACACTGGTGAACCTTCTTCCAGAGAAACAAAACCTAGAACTCTTGATAATTTCCTAGGCCAGGTGTATATTAGTGAGTGTAAGCATGTGCCTTCATCAGAGCCTCATACAATGCCATGTGTTATTTAAGGTGGGCTGAGGGCTAGGGAGGAAGGTTAACTGTTTGGAGGGTCTGAGGGGGAGAGGGGAGCAGTATTACTGTGGTCACGGTATCTGGGGGGAAGTGAAAGACTTTTACTGGGGACAGAGAAGAAGGAGCCTTGTTGATGACAATAGGAAGGATGTTTGGCTTTTACAGGAACTGAAACCCAGAGTGCCCAGCCTGGAGAACTATAGCTTGGCATTAAGTTGGGGAAGAGGCTCTGATGAGAGCCCTGAGTGTGGGCCTTTATGAAAGGCCAGTGGGAAATCACAGATACTTTTTCCTCAAGGAGTGAGTGACATGATCATGTTATGCTTTGGAAAAACCTTCCAGGCTTCAGTATGTAAATCTTAACATCATTTCAAATTGGTCACAATATGACTGCACCATTACCTCTTGTAGAATCTAACAGTTTATAAGAGATTCAAGTTAGCCACCATTATCTCCTTCAGAATTTTAAGCAGCAGTTTAAAGGAGTGAATTAGTTGTGGACATGGCAGCAACTTAGGAATGATAAAGGATCAGAGTTTTGAGATCTCAGAAGGCCTACGAATCATAGTGGCCCCAGGGAACTGTACCTAGGTGGCCCTGATGCAGGTACCTGGCACCACTTTGATGGGAATCTTCCTAGGCAGTGGTGGGGAATCAAGAACCTCAAGGCCAAACCTTAGCTACAAAAGGATGGGACCTTTATACTGCTTGGATCTCTTCTCCCATGATGGAGGGATTTGCTCCAAGTCTCTTGATGTGTTTTTTCAATCCTTTGAATTTCTTCTAATTTATTTTCTAGTCCTTTCATATGTGGCTGTTTCCTCAGTTTTGTGGCCCGCTCTTTCTGTGTAATTTTACTTACCAGTTTTTTGCTATTTAGTGAAAATCATTACCTGTTAGTCCTGGTGAGGTTGACAGGCAGGTGTGAGTAGAGAGGTGAGGCCCTTCTGTGGAGGTGGCCCGAGTTGCTCTTTGGGACAGGAGACTGAGCTCAGTGTACCTAGAGAGGCCAGTTCATACTGACTTCACTTGGGAATGCTTTGCAGAGACATAAAGGGCCAGGAACATGGAAGATTAGTTGGGGCCTCTCCTTTATACTCCCTGTCCCTGTGCTTGTCTCCAGATTGTGTTCACAAACCAGCTATGAGGAATGTGTTCCCCAGAACGTGGGTAACAGGGCCTGGGATTTCTGCTCGAGGACAATTGGGGCAAATGTCAGGCAGAAAGGCAGTAAGTAACACACAAGGCTCAGACATGTTGGAGGGCTATAGACAGATGAACTTGCTTTTTCTAAGTGAAACACCTAAACCCGTAGCTACCCTTGTCCTACACATTTCTCTTGGAGCCACTCTTCTGGGAACTTTCTGGGGTTTCCTCGTCCTGCCTCTGTGGACACAACATGCTCCCTGGGCTGGTGGTACCCCTCACTGCAGCCATCACTGTCACTGGTTTATGACTTTTTACTAGGGTAGTCTGGAGGACTTGCTAAGTGCCATGCTAAGCCCATAAGGGGTGCCCAGTGAGTGTATGTAGAAGGAAGCTCTGTTACCCACATAAACAAGCTCTGTGTCCTTTATATTTTGCCTTGGGGTCAGACTTGCAAATGGCTTTTTTCATTTTTTATGCCTGAGTCAGGGCCTCAGGAGCACTAAGTTCAGGAATACATGTCTTGTGACTCTCTAATCCTCAGTTTTGCTGAAGACCCTGCCTGGGGTCACTGTGAGAGAGTAGCTTCTGGCTGTAGGCCAGATTTGGCGTCAGATGTGGGGAGGCACATGGCACTGGTGATGGCACACTCTCACTCCATGGAGCCCTTGGTTTCTGCCTCAGTGTCATACCACTGGGCCTACGTGTACCTTAGCCATAGAAGCTTTTGAGAGGTAGAAGCCACCCTTCTGTCATTGCATTACTATTGCATTATAGGCACATCCATTAATCACCTGTCGCAGTAATGGGATGGGATATAAGCATAGAAGGCCATAGCTAGGAAGAATATGAAAGGCATTTCTTAGGTTAGACCCTAAGATTTCTGTACCCTTTACCTCTTATACATAAATGTTGAACTTGGAGAGTCTTGTTTCCTTCCTCTCCTCCTCTCCAGCACGCAGTTCTTGCGGGTGGCCAGGCATTTGTGACGCATACTTGGGGGCTGGGATCTTCACCACATGTGTGGTTGCCCATGCTTCATTTATTACATTCTGAGAGCTCTGCGGCCTTGATAATTTATGTTTCTAGACTATAATTGTGCATTATTTTTTTAGCAGCTATTAGGGGGTTCAGCTAGCAAGTGAAATGTGATAGTCTCTTGGCTCTTCATTGGTGGAATGACATCTAAAATTTAAGTGCTGAGCTGAGCTCATTTCTTTCTTTCTTTTTCTTTCTTTTTCTCCTTTTATTTTTTGAGGCAAGCCCAACAGTCTGGCATTGAAAAAAAAGAGTGCTCATGTGCAACCTTGTGTGCTTGCATCACTGTGTGTCTGGCTTACTTGAGAACTGGAGAGTTGAACATGAAGCCTTGAGGTCTTAGGCTTCACAGGCAAGAGCCTTAACTGCTAAGCCATCTCTCCATCCTTGAGCTCATTGCTTTAAAGGCAGATAGCCCATATACAGCACACTCCAAACATAAGTGTTCTGGATTTTCTCTATAAATAGAACAGATTTGGACCTTTGAAACATCATTCTCAGACTTGCTATAGCCCATTTCTCCCTCAAGCGAGACCTTGCTTTCTCTGTGTAGGCATGCTGCTGCTTGTTCCATCTGCTCCAATGATGTGCTTTGAAAATGCAGAGATAGCTGCAGGATAGTCAGGGAGCCATAGGGCTTGCAAGGAGATGGACCTGTGCTAAGACTGAAGATCACTTGACCATATAAGCCATCCCTCAGTCTAGGGCCATAGTGATATTTGGGGTATTCTGGGATTGTCATTCAAAGCCTCTATGCCAGAAAGGCCTGGTTAGTTCCTTTACTCTACTGTGAACTCACCCTAGGCAAACATGAGGCCCTGTAGAGGAAGGCTATAATTTTAGCAGTATAGATAGCAGCATTCATTTTCAAAGGAAAATGACTTCCCTCCACTCTGGGTCTGTAAACTGAGAATACGTTGAAAGGCCATAACTCTGCTCTTATGATTCAGTTTCAGTTTTTGTTCATGTGAACCGATACATCTCTGCTTATACAGATCAAGTGAGAACTGAAGGCTTTTGTGTTAGTCTGTTGTTTGGTAACTATAACAAAATGCCACAGCTGGGTACCTTTATAAAGAAGTGTATTTTGTCTCAGTTCTAGCATGCAGAGTTGAAGGTCTGCATCTGGCATGTCACATTGTAGCTCGGGACACCACATGGCAAGGAACAGAGAGTGCTTATGTGTCTCTTTTTGCTTTTCCCTTTTATAAAGCCACCTGTGTTCGATCATGGAGGCTTTATCCCATGACTCATCTAATTCTAATCACCTCCCAAGTTCTCCACTGCTAAACACCAAACTTAGTCTAAATGTCTGCTCTTTTAATATTTTGTAATAGGAGTTAAATTTTCCCACACGACTCTTTGGGAATACTCTCAAACTATGTCCAAACTGTAGAGGCTTCTTATCCATTTCCTTCATGTTCTATCATGATCTGGCCAGTTCCGGTAGGCCTGTACAAGTCAGACAGCTCTCACTGCTGGTCTGCTGCTCCTGTACCTCTGCCTGACACTGTGTCCTCAGGCCCTTGCCTGCTGTGAGGCTCCGTCAGAGCCTTCCTTGAGCAACACTTGGGGATACCAAGTGCACAGTTAAAATTACTTGACACTGGTTTGAGACTTACAACTTTAGGTTTAAAAACTATAATCTCAGCTGGGTGTGGTGGCATACACCTTTAATGCTAGCACTCAGGAGGCAGAGATAGGAGAAACGCTGTCAGTTCAAAGCCACCCTGAAACTACATAGTGAATTCCAGGTCAGCCTGGGCTAGAGTGAGACCCTACCTCAAAAAAACAAAACAAACAAATAAACAAAATTCCACCTATAATCTTCCAGGGTTAAAGGTACTTTTTGCAAAGCCTGACAGCCAAGATTCAATCCCCAGTATCTACGTAAAGCTAGAAACAGAAAGTGGAGCATGCATCTGGATTTCGTGTGTGCAGTGGTGGGAGGTACTGGTGTGCCCATACATATTCCTCCCACTCTCTCTCCTGAATAAATAATTAAAAAATATATAAGCTCTTACAACTGCTGTTTCCTCTTGTATCAATGGGAATTATGCCTCTGTGTGGTCAAGATAAATGAAAAAAATGTCATTGATGGACAGGGATATTCTTTGGTTTTGTCAGGGATACACTTGATGTAAAGACCATCATATACTTGAACTTGTCCCAACACTGTGTGACCCATACCATTATTGATATGAAGTCACCAGTAGGCTCACCAGCACACCATTCTGGATAGCTTCTGGTGCCTTCAGCTTTGCTGGCATCTGGAAACACAGGCTAGATTTTAACTTTGATAGAAAGAAAATGCCACTGTGACTTGAACTGTTTATGACTACCAAAAACATTTGCATTTTCTGTTTATGTCTAATGATTTAAATTTCAATACCGGAATGTGTTTCCTGGGTCTTATTCTTTTATGTTTAGAAAAAATGAGGCCTGCGTGGGATAGACCACTTTCATACCTCCCTAATGAGCTGAGGAGTGTTGTGTGTGAACCCCACTTTCATTCATTAGTTCCTTCTTTGAGCACTTGCTGGTGATCAGGGAAGGAGTGATTTTTGCCTTCTCAAGGCCTGAGGAGGAGTGATGGGCTCACCTGTAGTTATTGGATAATGTTCCCGGGAAGGCAGAAGCTCTGGGAGGGGGTACAGGGAGGGGCTGGCCAAAGGTGTGCTTGGTGGAAGATACTGCCTCTGATGGAGTTCTGTGGTGGTTTGGTGGTCTAGGCATGGAATTAGGGATCAGGAGGCCAGGGTCCTAGTCTCAGGGCTGCCACTGACTGTCACCTTTGTCTCCATTTCTGGCCTCAGTTTCTGTAGCTGTCAATGTTGAGGGAAGGGTTAGATACGATTGATGGAAAGCAAAGAAACCTGTAGATTGTCAGCTGCTTCAGAACTCACCTAGGAACTTGGAAAAGATTTGAAACTAGATCTCAGCACCAGAAATTCTGAATCTATGTTTATACAAAGTCTAGTCTGCCTCAGGTAATTTTGGGAAGCCCCCTTTGGAGATCTCTACATACCAGAAGCTTCCTCATCCTTTTGAATCTGCTCCCATTTTGGCCTCCTTCCTAAAGCCATTCTAGCCTCTGAGTGAACAGCCATCCATGTGTCTGCAGAATGGCAAAGCAGAGTGCATGTGCTCCAGGTCTTTACTACACTACTGGCCTAGGAGCATATGCATGTGTGCCCATTATCCTGTCTTAAAATTTTTTTATTTTTTTTAAAGTTATTTATTTAAAAGCAGAGAAAGAGGTAGAGAGAAGAGAGTCAGACAGAGAGAATGGGCACACCTGGGCCTCCTTCCACTGCAAACAAACTCTGGACCCATGCATCTTTTTGTGTATCTGGCTTTATGTGGGCACTGGGGAATCAAACCTGGGTTGTTAGGCTTTTCGGGAAAGCACCTTAACCACTGAGCAATCTCTCCAGCCTCCAGTTATCATTTTGTCTGCTTTGCATTGACTACTGCTTGGCACAGAGAATCTGCTCACTGGGGAACTTTTAAAGATGGCCGAATAGTGAAACTAACGACCAGCCCTTCCTTTGCCTCCTTGTCTGTTTTGTGTGACCCTGATGCGTTATTGTGCTAAAACACCTCATTCTGAGGGCTTCCTGAAGACTCAAAGCCATGATGTTCGTATGAGTTCTGCTCTGAAGGCCTTATGGTGCATGACATCATAAAGGTAAGAATGCATGCACAAGGAGAGACCACCTGGTATGATAGGAAACCAAAGTTGAACCATGAGGATTACATGAATCCCTTCAGATGTCAGGGAATCCAGTGATCTATGGCCTACTACAAGGTTTTAACACAACCTCTACTACTACATCTTTGTGAGATGTGTGTGTGTGTGTGTGTGCACATGTGTATGCCCCTTGCACATGTATGCAGAGGTCAGAAAAGGACATTAGGTAGGTAACCTCCTCTCCTTTATCACTCTTCTGCCTTATTTCCCTCAGGAAGATTCTCACTGAACCTAGAACTCACCATTTTTTAGTTAGACTGGATGACCAGCATGATCTTCCTATCTCTAGTTGCCTCAGCACTGGGCTTACATGCATATGGGGCCACAACCAAATTTTTAGCACAAGCACCTTAGTGGGACATATTTAAACCATAGTCCCCACCACAAACACTCTGCTAGGAAAGACTTAAATGTTTCAGACAGGCCATGTGACTCAGAGTATGTGGCAAGGTGTGGCTCAGTGATAGATTACTTATCTAGCATGTAATTCTCAGCTCTGCTAAATTAATGAACACAGTAAATGAATAAATTAAAACAAGAATATGTCTCAATACTTCAGTGTACTTAGGACTGTCCACTGAGATGCTTAATCAATGCTGACCTCTTCCTTAATATTCCTGTTACACAGATAACTGTGTTCAAGCTGTTGGCCAGAAGCCTCCAGAATGGCTGTGTGATCACTAAAGAAAGCTGGTGAGGGAAGAAGGCAGGTTAGGTACTGACATTTGAAGGTGTTTTGCAGATGCTTCCAAATTATTATTTGGCATTCCCTTCTGTATACCTCCTCATGTGCCCCATTGTATAAACCTACAATGTGTGTGCCCACACTCTTTTCTCTTGGCTATAGCCTCATTTAAGAAAGGCTGACTTCCTGTTGTCCTCTCGTGTGCAGAGTTCTGGGGTGGCACCATCCCACACTGTTTGCATGGTGGAGCTCTGCACACTGCCAAGACTACACCTTAAATTTCAACACATTCTCATGAGAGTAAGCCAGGGGAAAGGTGACACTTCCATCCCAGAGGTGTGTAAGCACTGCGTGTCTTGTGTTTGCTTCTGCTGGAGGATTCTGGATAGAATATTAATTAAATAGCAAAAAGCTCATCTTCTGAGCAGCCATTAATTTGTGTTGCTCTCCTTTTATCTGCTGAATCTTTCAATTTTTGAAATAAAGTGTGAAATGTATTATCTCTAGGTCTTTCTAATGTGCCTTTTATTTTGTTGTTTTGATATTTATGCTATATGCCAACCTGAAAAAAATAGCAGTGTTACAAAAAGGGATGCCACCATGAGGTCCTGATTATTTCAGGTGACAGACACTTATTTGCCATTTCTGCCCAGCCCCTGTAGGGAATAGAATGTTCTACTTAGTGAAGGCTGCTAAGCAGAAACATAACTGGTTTAATTAGTTTGGGTTCTGCAAGCTCCTCTTGAGCTATTATTGGATTTATGCAATTTTAATATTTGGGGACAAGCTGTACCACTTTCCAGGTGCCAAAAGTGATCACTTAAATTTTTTTCATTAGATGTTATTTCGGCTTAGAAAATATTTTGTATTTTATAGACTGCTGTGTGCCTTTGACCCAGTTCTGTTTTCATCAGTATGTATGTTCTTAGCAGATGAGGATGTTACCTTATGAATTCCTTTCCAATTAAACCACTTTCCCTCATCCATACACACATATGATGTTCATTCTTCATGTTGGTGAGTGCCTTTGGAGTACCAGTACCTATGGAGAACTCTTACTTTGTTCTTTTCTTGATCAGCAAAGACTTGGTGGTCTGTTTGAACTTGGTGGTCTTTCCATAGCTTCCAAACTGCTTAGCCTCCAGCTATAGTCTTTTATTGTTCTATGTAGCAGATTTGTGTGCCCAAGGTGTAAATGGCCACACAAGGGGCTATAAGCCTTCAAGCAATGAGGGAGTTTGCCACTCACAGAAGAAAAGCTTTGTCAGCCCTATCTTCTCTCACTATTACTTTCTGCAACTTGTAAATGAGTACATGACAACTATTAAAAGGCCGTTAGAAACAATTGCAGCTAAAAGCAAAGATAAGTGTATTATACCACTTACACATTTTTACTCAAGAAAGAGCTAAATGTTTGGAGTCCATAAAATAAATGCTTATAAAATACTATACTAGGTCCATTTAATGTATGACTAGCTTAAAATGTTCTTATAATCCTCCCCCCCCACACACACACACAATTTTGTGGCTTTGGTTTTGTAGGCATATGATGTAGGGTAACATTCTGCTGGGATAAGTGGTGGCTCATTTTCAGTGCTGGTGGCCATCCCTCAGGTTGAGGTGATTAGAGGTCATTCACCTGGCAGCCACGTCTGGACAGCACAAGTGTTTGCTGGAGGAAGTCACTGGCTTCATTCTTGGCCAGGTACCATTATGCCTGTTCCATACTTTTTGTGAAGTTTAGAACTTGACAAAGTCTTAGTCTAAAAGGCATTAAAAAATGCCCCTCTTCTCTCTGCTGGGTTAGCCCACTACAGAGATGTTGTTTAATTCTGGGCACATCATTTTCTAGGTAAGTATACATGTTAATTTGCTAGACATAAAAAGAATTGAAATAAATGAGTTTGGGAGACAGTTTGGACTGACTTTCTTTGATAAGCAGTTACTCTGTTAGACTTCTTTCTGTCCTGTGAAATAGCCAACTTAAAGGAGTAAAGGTTTACTTTGGTTCATGGTTTGTGAGGTGTTGGTCCTGGTGGCTTGGTTGCATTGCCTGTGTGCCTAGATGAAGTAGTACTTCATAGCTGGAGGATAAGGTAGAGCAAAGCTGGTGACCTCATGGCAGCCAGAATGCAAAAACAAGAGAGACAGGCAGGGCTTGGGGTCTAATATGTAGTCCACAGGCACGCCTCCAGTGACTTACCTTTCTTCCTCTAGGCCCCTCCTAATGGTCCCACCCTTCCCAGCAGTGTCATGGGCTGGTGACATGGACCCTTGAGGGACATTGAAGATCCACACTGTAGATCTGCTGTTTGCTTTCTCTGATGCAGAGATGTTAAATGACCTGAAGGTAGTTCCAGACCCTGGAGGTGGAAATGTTCTACTGCCTGAGGAGACACACATGTTCTTAAAGGCTAATTTATGCTTTAGCAGAAGAGGAGATACAGACCATTTTTATTGACAGGATCTTGGGTGGAGTTCCCAAATTAATATTTTCTCAAATGTGGAAAAAGTGAGTTAGACCCTAACGCTGTCTTTTAAGAAATATTTAAAGAATTCTTTTGTTCATTTTAATGTATATTTGCAAAAGTGTAGTTAGTGTATCAACCATGATTTTGTTGACTTTCTTCCTTCAGATAAAACTAAGCTGAAATGATTTTAAGAGAAATATCAAGTATAATGGTGCTGGAAAATTGTACTTAACTCAAGTTTGGCAATCACTGATGTCATCCAAAGCCAGGGTTTTGTTTATGGAGGAGGTAGGGAATAACTTGCTGAGGTCTTCTCCTGCAGTGACCAACATGAAAGGGCAGCTAACCTCCATTGTTTACTGTGACGGAAGTAGGGTGATTCACTTAGGTTATGCCATTTTGTTTTCACTACAATCATTAAATCAACTATTACTCCAATTTTACATATACAAAAACCTAAAGTTTCAAGATGATGGGTTATTTTCCAGTAATAGAGTCTGGAAGAAGCAGAACTGAGTGGCAAGGTGATCCACACCATCTTCACTCAGTGAGAATAGCTAACATCAAAGGAAACCTGGAAAAATAGCTCCTTTGTTGGGCGATTAGAAAGGCCTTAGGAGCAAATATTTATCAACAGCTTACAAAATGTACCAAACTGCTCAGGCACAGAAGACTCCAGACCTGTTCTGTAGACTCTTGTCAATGAAGGAGTTTTACCCTATGGGAGTGGGACACACTGCACAAGACATCTCTAGGGAAATTCTCTGCCAAAGAGTGGAACACCTGTGGTCCAAATTCTGTTTTCTCTGTAGTTCTGATGTTTTTAAACCTTGTTTAACTGTGGCTTTCCTTCTTCTCCCATTAAACTAGCACATTTACAGAATGAGTATTCTATGGAGTGCTCATTTAAGACTTGGCCTGATCCTTTGAACTCAGTGTACTCATGAAAATTCTAAGACCCATGTCAAGTCAAAGCTAGTTGTTGACAGAATTTTGTGTCATTCATTCACTCATCCAACAGATCCATATCCAGGACCACCCAATATGTTAGACATTCTAGGAGCTGCAGGGAGTATTTTAGGTAATAACCTACTGCATTGGATTGGATGTTTGTGTTCACTACTCCCCACACTTTCCAAAGTTTATATGTTGATATCCTAGCCCCTGATGATACAGTGTTAGAAGATGGGCTCTAGGAGGTACTTAGGTCCTGTGGGTATAGCCTTCTTGACACTGATGCCTTTGTAAAAGGGAACCCAGGGAGCCCTGTCATCATCTTTCTGGAGTCTGCAGTCTATAACCTGGAGGAGGTCCTACACTAGAAGTTGAACATGCTAGCATCCTGATTTCAGACTTCAGGTGTCCATAACTGAAATAAGTATCTGTTGTTTAAGCTGATCAGGCCATGGCAGTTGATGAGAGCAGCTTGAACTGACTTATGAAACGAATCCACAAAGATTGGAAATTCTCACTTCTTCCAGTATTCTCAAGATCAAGGGGAATGTCTTATTCATCTTTCATCTCTTTATTCCCAGCTTTTAGCATGAGGCGGAAACAACACAGCTTCAATAAATATTTGTTGAATAAGTGAACAAGCTGTTGATGATTTGGAATCTTTCCCATCCTGTAACTAAAGCCATTTTTAAAAATAATATTAGTTTTAGAGTGCATTATTCTTTAGGAAGTTGAAAACAAAATGTTCCATGAGGTCCCCTGAGTGAAGCTCAGTTCTAAAGAGTGCTGACCTTACCTGTTCATTAGAGGACAAGTTGTTTGTGAAACAAGTTATCTCTGTAGGCACCTCAGCATTTCTAAATGTGTCTTTGGCTAGCCTTTTTAAATCACAACTTTTTTGAATATTTAGGCTTCTGACCCTGTTACTGAAGTATTCAAGGCCCTTCCCAAGTTGCTAGTGTCTCTTTTTCAGATATAGATGAGACACAGAACCATGAGGGTAGTCAGTCTTACATGAGTTAAATTAAAGCATACTAGACAATCTGTCTAGCTGATGACTTTCTATTAGCAATTTGTGACACTCTGAATTTCTTCCTATGCCAAGGACTAATGGAAGGCTGTTAGATCCCTGTGCATTATGTGATTCAAGCATAAGAAAGATGGCTACTGATGCTACAGTGAGAGCTCTCTGAGAACCCACTGCACTAGTGGTTGTGATCTGCCAAGATGGTCAGTGCCAGCAGAAAAGGTTAATACATATGTTTCTGTCAGGAATTTGTGGCTGAAGGAAACCATTCTGTTATAAAGGAAATGATGTTCTCAGACTCTTGACAGTTTGCCCTCAGTGGGTCTTGAACTCCATCCATCAGGGGAACCCATGCTCCAGAGTATCAGCTACCCACCAACTCCATGGATCACTACTGAGAACTGTAGAGCCAAAAGTCCCTGCCCAACACTCAGGGCAAACAGATCAGAGAGAAGCACTTATCATTTAAAATAAGAGAAATGGAAATGATTCTGATGCCCACTGTCAAATTAATTTGTAGTATTCTTGTGAAAACTCAGGCTTCCCTCCAAAGGGCATGTTCCTGAGAAGAAATGATTTCGTTCTGCATAGCTTTAAAGATCATAGTGTGTTTCAGGTTTTGAGAATGAGGCAGCCTTTCTTGGCTCTGGGCAGGCATAGTGTGGTGGGTTAGAGCACCAGACACTCAGTAGTCACTACAACTCCCCAAGCCAGTGTCTCTTTGTCTTCTGGCTGCATGGAATGATGAATGAGGACAAAAGGACAGCATGCAAAGAAGTTTATTAGAAAGAGATGGGACAAAACACCCCATGGTGTAAGCAGAGCTCAAAAAGAGTCACCAGATTGCACTTGGGACTACAATGGCTTATGTAGGTTTAGAAGGAGTCCACGTGATGGAAATCAAATTGGTTCAGACATGATACATCTACTTAAACATATCTAGGACTCTCTAATTGGTGAAAAGGTAAGGTGAGATTGCACAGGCTCAAGGGGAACTCACCAAATTTCTAAGGAAGTCGATAGAAATCGGGAAGTGGGGAAAATAATGGGTAGCCCTCCAAAATTCTAAGGAAGTTGAAGGATGAGGAAGTGGGAAGAATAGTGGACAGAGGCAGGTGGTCAGCCTGTGTCCTGATGAGTCAGCAGCTACCATCTTGGAGCAATTTTCTTAGAATTTCAGGCCCTGGAGTGGAATTTCTTATTCTTACATTCAGGGCAGATTGATGTCTTCCTCTCCTTGAGGGCCTGTGACCCTGACTAAACTGCCAGATACCTGGCTGGTAAACTTGATCAGTAGCAACATCAGACATTCATATTTGAGGAAAAATGGCAAAGAAATGCCTATAGGAAATGATTGTGTGTGTATGTATGTATGCATGTATATATATATACATATATATACATATCACAACTTTATATATAGACATATATATATATATATGTATATATATATATATATATATATATGGGTATGAATGAAAGCTATGAGTTTTATTTGGCTTCAGGATGGAAGACTTTTAGAGACTTTTAGTTAAGAGATGCAGGACTAGTCAGATTTATAGTTTACTGTAGGTTGTAAGGGAAGTACCTGATGAATGTGGCATTTTATACTGAAAGAACACAGTGTAAATTTTTCCTTATCTAGTCATAGAAAATAGTAAGTAACCTGGAGGACACTGGTGTAAGGCAGGCAGCCTGAGACGTGGAGCCTGGAGAGTCAATGTCCTTTCTTCTCACTTTAGTGACAATTCAGATGACAATTTAATTGAGTTATTGAATATCATTTCCCTCTGTGAAAACTTGAGTAATAAGGCAGACCTATAGACCTTGCCATATAGTAACAGGCCTGGCATATAGGAGGATCTATCAAGTAGCTTTTTTTTTTTGGTTTTTCAAGGTAGGGTCTCACTCTGGTCCAGGCTGACTTGGAATTAACTCTGTAGTCTCAGGGTGGCCTTGAACTCACGGCGATCCTCCTACCTCTGCCTCCTGAGTGCTGGGATTAAAGGCATGTGCCACGATGCCCGGCTTCAAGTAGCTTTTACTATGAATTATAAGTGGAAAAGTATCTAAATGATCTTCCTAGCCCCTGAAAGGAGCTCCACAATGCCTTTTGGAAATGCCGTTGGACTCTGTGACCTCCTTACTATGACATAATTCCTGTGTAGTTTTTAATTCTCAAAAACAGCTTTGAAGTGCATCATTACTAAAACACATTTCAGCATCATTTTACTCATCCTAAAACCCTGTTCTAAGTGGAGAGGCACATGTTTCTAGCTTCTTCTTAAAGTTTATATGCTTGCTTCAATGTTTTAAAATCTGACAGAACATTGAATGCCATGGAAGCCTCTTGCTTCATGGACTAGACAGAATCCTATAAAGTATTGTTAATTCCTGCCAACAGCCATATACTCCCAAAGAGCCAGAAAGCCACATGAGCTTCTCTACTAATGCCACTCATATGTTGTGACTTGTTCCAGGTCCCTTAGGCCAAAGCAAAGCACAGATTTTGGAGGAGGAAAACCTAATGAATGAAGCCAATAACATCCAGCCTTTTGGCCACAGAGATGTAAGTTCTTTGTCTAAACTCAGAAACTAAACTCAGGGCTCAATAAGACTTTGATGAATAATGCAGGCTTGTTTTCTCATTGCATTTATTTTGCTGGATATTAAGCATGTAGCCAGTAATCAGTAAGTTGTGTTTTCTTGCTTTGTGACTCAAGTTGGGGTGTGGATGAGTCTGTGGTGTTGACATAGAGGAAAGCTAATTTTCTCCTGCTGGGATTGGCTGTAATCTTGTTAGCCAGATGGTCTAAGCATTAGCACTCAGCAGCCTGGTGAGGCCATAAGTGTCTTATTTGCAATTGGATTGTGAACTTCATGCTTCAAAGGTGGATATTTTTATGAAGACAGAGGTAATACATGTTTGCATTTGGGGGGTAGGAATAGGGACAAATGAGCTGCTTGGTCCCACTCAGGTTAGTTCAGACTGCCATCACTTTTTGCCTCCAGCAATCCCCACTTCATTTGGAAACTCTGGGAATAGTGTGGTGGCTTGTATGTGAAATACTCACCATAGGCTCATGTGTTTGAACACTTGATCCATAGCTGGCAGTGCTGCTCAGGAAGGTTGTGGAATCTTTAGGAGGGGGAATCTTGCTGGAGGAAGAGGGTGACTGGTGTGTGCCTTAAGGTGCCACAGACTGGTTCCATGTCCTGTTCATGCTCTCTGTATCCTGCCTGACTCTGGTGAGATGTAACACCAGCTTCCTGCACCAGCCTGCCATGTCTTCCCACCATGATGAAACTTCCCTTCAAATTAACCCCTTTTCCTTCTATAAGCTGTCTTTGGTTGCTTGTTTGTTCACAATTACAGGAAAGTAACTGATACAGATAGAAAGCAGTGTTAGCCAATGAGAAGTGGTTAACCCTTCAGAACAGCCCCCTCCTGCTGAAGATGATAATACAATAGCTATTCTCAGCTTTGCCTGTTGGGAAAACATTCAGCATAACCCAGTGCCATTCCCACTTCAGGCTTTTCATTTCCTGCCTGAGTCTTTGAAGCTCCTTCTATTTGTTTCACAGTCAAATCTCAGTGAAGCCACAGTTGAATTGAGGGACCCCCCTGCCTCAAAACAGCCTCAGTTCTGAAGTCTTAATTGTATTCGAAACTCTCCAGGCTCAATGGTTTAAGCTTTGGTAGCTGGGGGGCTATCCTCACAGGGAACAGTGTATAGTATCTGGGGTTAGAATATGAAGTGTGACCTAAATGAACTATAATGTTTTGATAAGGTTGTTGGATATCAAACAAAATAGGTTTCTTAGGTGAGTAATCAATTTTGAAACCTGATGGCTGGTCACTGCAAAACATGTGTGCCCTGGGGAGATCAGAAAATATGTGATAGGCAAGGTAGAAAAAGTCAAGCTGGATGCATTAAGAAATAGGAGAAAAGCTATTTGAGAGAGAACTTGGCATATATTTGGTATTTGTATCTGTTTTTCTCTAGAAATAGGTTGATGTGTTGGCAGCAGCTTCTGGCTGCTGTCAGAGACGAACATCTGTGCTTCTTTGCAGAAACTCAGGGTTCTTAACTGGTAGAGATTGTGTAATGTTCCTGCTCATTATGCTTCTTCAGTACAGAGCTGAGTCTGCTGTACAAAGTGGATGTCTGTAAGGAAGTCAGGGTTCTGGGGAGTCCTTCATACACATTTTCATCAATGAAATATAAGGCTATCTTCCCAGTAGATCTAGCTAGGCACACTTTTTTTGCCTGGTTGAAAATAAGAGCTAAAGATGTCCAATTATCAAGGTAATAGGGATACAGATATGCAAAGAGAGCCATCAAGATAAACAGGACAGGAGTGACAAGTTCTTGGAAACCTTTGCTTTCTTTAGTCACTTAATTAATGCTAAATTCTGTTACACATGTTAAAAGGAAAAACCTCTTAAAGTAATTAAGTTCAACAGAATTATTTCAGGGCAATTAGAAACAAAGCACAGCAGAACAATTAGTGAATCAGTTAGCCCTCAGATGCAAGTCAAATTAAGAGAACTCAGGCCAATGACCAGGCTGCATTTAGGGACAGAAAGCAGAAATTAGATGTAGAAAAGATCCAATTGGCCATAGCATAATTGGTTTAGTTATAGCTCAACATTTTACATTATTCAAATCAGCTGGTCTTATGAAGTCATCCGAAGCTCAGGTGCAGGAACTGGCCACAACAGCCATTTACACAAGGACATGGATTCCTAGGTTAGTTTAGTTGGCATGTGTGACAACATATTGGTTTGATCTGTTGGGTCCAGTCCAGGGCCCTTGTCCTAGTTAATGAGCCTCCCAAACATCTTCTTCAGTATAACAGGCCCAGACTGCAAGTGACTTCTTGTGTTAAGAGTGTTGTTCTTCATCACTTCTGGCCACTGGAATTGCCCTGGGTGGCAGCATCCAAGCAGCGTGAAGATCACCTGCTCTTTGTGTTCCTTTCTCCAGGGTACAATCCCATCCTAGTTTTGGCAGGCTGGGAAGCGAAGTTCAACTGGGTGCTTATGAACAATGCTACTGATTATTCAATATATAACATTGTCTCCACCCACCCCAGTGCTCCTCCTAAACAGTGGTGGATGCTGGTTTGTGGTGCTCACCTTAATAACACCAGCTAGGCATGGATGTGGATGCTTAGTTGTAGTGAAGATGGACAGACCTGTTTATGGCAGTGTTTTAGCTATGTGGTAGATGCATCTATGATTCTTGATGCCCAAATAGAAAATGTGTTAGTCCTGACTCACAGCCTAATAAAACTGCCCACATGGAGCACTTGGTCCAGGCAAGCATGTGCCAGGACAGCAACTCTCACACTGTTCTTCTTTCAGAATGATAATTGCTCTAGCTTTTCTGGGAAGCAATTTGAATGCATCCCAAGGACTTATGACTGTGTGCCTGGTCTCTGTGTTCTCACCTCAGATTCTGGATGCCTTTGAGAGGTGGAGGTATGGGCTTGTGACAGATCATCAAAAGATATGAACCCAGCCACAGTTTCTTCCACATTCTTTAACTTCTCGGAGCTAAAATCTCCCAGATATGAAATAGACATAAGCCAGGCATGGTGTCTCACGCCTTTAATCTCAGCACTCAGGGGGCAAAGGTAGAAGGATCACTGTGAATTCAGGGCCAGCCTGGGAGTACATGTGAATTCCAGGTCAACCTGGGCTAGAAAAGCAAGACCCTACCTTGAAAAATAAATAAATTTAAAGAAAAAATAGATAATGAACAGTGCACATGTGTCAGGAGTACTTGGGATAAAGCAGAGAAAGCAACTAGAACTTCCTAAGTGTTTAGTATGTTAGCATTCACTTTAGACAAAGAACTGTGTGAAGATATTGAGTTTGCATTAGGCATATGGAGGAAAATGAAAACAATCCAACTGCCCAGTGATAGATAGGTGGTGAATTATGTCTCTCTGAAATAGGTATTGCAACAAAAAAAATTAAAAAGAATGATAAAATGTTTTGAGAAGAGGGAAATGTACATAAGTGAAAATAGCTCAATATGAAATAAGAGGGTCTCTATTTCATAAGAAATGAGTAAGTTAGGAAACACTGAAATAAGTTATATGAAAGTGCCCCCACTTGATATCTCTGGATGTGGATAGGGATCCAAGCTGTAGTCTCATCTTAAAAGTTTTCTACATGTACCAAGTTATATGTAATTATTTCATACTTACAAATACCCAGAAAGAACAACAAAGAAAAAAGCCTTATATTTAAATTTTTAAATATTTTTATTTATTTATTTATTTGACATAGAAAGAGGGAGAGAGGGAGAGAAAGAGAGAGAATGGGTGTGCCAGGGCCTCCAGCCACTGCAAACAAACTACAGATGTGTGTGTCCCTTGTGCATCTGGCTAACATGGGCCCTAGGCAATTGAACCTGGGTTCTTTGACCTTGCAGGCAAACGCCTTAAATGCTAAGCCATCCCTCCAGCCAAAAAAGCCTTGTATATTTAATAAAAAACAGTGTTCAGGATTATGGATACACAGAGATCACTCAGTCACTTTGGGTGTTTTTCTACCCAGGTTGAATGGTGTTTAATCTTGGTCTAAATAACAGGATCCTTAGCCTCGAACTGGGCCCTTGGCTTTTCTCTGTTCTATTCCCTGTCTTACTAATAATCCTTTACTACCAAAACTGAAGTTGGCTTCCCACCCTAGCCTGCACCTCCTTATAATATACATGACGTCTTCTCTGATTCTGCCTCCCTTTACCTAGGGATGCTATATGTTTCTGGACCTGCCATCTCTACCCTTGGCCCTGGCTGCTACTTATTCCAAGTCAGCACGTGTTGGCTTGGTTATATGAGTTGACTAGCACACAGAAGAGACTAAAACTCACCAGATAAGAGCACCACTGGGGCATCATATGCTCTTGAAGCTGCTGAAGCACTTTCTCCTTATGAGAGGGCTGGCTTCAGGGGCCTGGATAGATCCAGTTACAAATTCTAGAATCTCCCTTAGACCTTATCTCATTACAGTGAACCAGGTCACCAGATATCACACTTTTAAAAGATCTGTTTTTTTAAGTTGCTCACTGCATAGAATATAAGTGGAGCTCAGGTTGCTGTTAGAGGAGCAGGTATAGTTATCATTACTTTCTGCTGAGAGTGCAAATATTCCTCAAGACAAAAATCTACTGCTACAGACAGTTCACATATGCTGATCATTCTACCAGCAATGTCAAGTACAGAAAAGGAATGGGGAATGAATGTTTTATTCTCCCTTACCAGACAGGTTAAGTTAAATGGATATTTAGATAGGGAAAAAGTATAGCTGGTGAGAAGCCAGGCACTGGACATTTATTTTCTGGAGCTGTCTTAATAAAGCATCAAACAGGGTGGCTTAGCCCAACAGAAACTGGCAATTTACTCTAGAAGGTAGGAGTCCATGGATAGGATGTCAGCGGACCACTACTCCTGAAGCCTCTGTGATAGAATCCTCCCCTATTGCCTCTAACTTCTGGGAGCCCCAGTTGTTTGCTGGCTTGTGCAGAGCCCTGCTAGTCTTCACCTTCATTCTCATAGGGCTGTCTACTCCTGTGTGGCTCTCTGTATTTGCATGGCCCTGACTCTTTGTATAAGAACACCTGTCATAGTTGGATAGACCCCACCCTACTGACCATACTTTACCTTATGTTTGCAAAAACTATGCTTACAAGTAAGGTCCTATTCACTGGTAGTGAGTATAGGACTTTTAACAGATATTTTTGGGGACCACAGCTTAACTCATGACAGCCAACTATGATCCAGTCTTCCTAGCCTGACTTCAAGCGTAGTGACATGCACCTTTAATCCCAGCAGGGAGGCTGAGGCAGGAGGGTTGTGAGTTCAAGGACAGCTGGAGCTACATGGACTCTGTTTTTGAGAGAGAAAGAGTAGGGAGAAAGGTACCATAAGTACAGGAAGTATAGACTGCAGCTGGCATAACACAGAATATTCTTACTGTAAACTGTATGGATATTTTTTAATAATAGAGGGAGTGTACCCAAAAGGATTAGAAAGCATAATAAATTCACAAGTCAGTAAGGTGACTTATCACTATAGAGTGTTATGTGCATAAGGAAATGAGTGTTTATGACCCTGCAGCCCAGGAAATGAGTCTTCAACAGCATCTCTACAAAAGTTTTAGTCATACATGTGATGCCATTTTCTCTCTGAGTGACAGGAGCTGTTGAGCTCTATTATAATCTTCCTCCTTTTTTGTTATGTGTGTATGATGTGTGTGTGTGTTCATGTGAGTGCTCACACATACCATCGTGTGTATGTGGTGGTCAGAGGACAGCTTTCAGTGCCTCACCTTCCACCTCTGTGGCAGAGTATCACATTGTCCACTACTGCTTCCAGAGGATTCTCTAGTCTCTGCCTGCCTTCTCATCCATACATTTGGGTAGGTTTACAAATGCTTGCCAGCAGGAGATTTTTACATGGGTGTGGGGCTTCTGAATTGGGTATGTAGGCTAGTATGGCAAGTACTTTATTCACAGAGCCATTTCCCCAGACCCCTCTAGAGTAATCTTAATATAGGTCTGCCATTGACTTAAATGTTACCATGTGACTCATGACTGACTCATGAAGTAATGGGTTGTATCAGAGAAAACCATGAGCCACCCTTCTTAGTATGAGCAAAGCCTGTGCCTGTGGCCTTTCACACCATCATGTGCTACTGCTGGTATGAGAAGCGTGTTTTGAGAAGGTCAGAACATACTTTCATGTAGGTGTCTTTGATAATTACAGAAGTAATACAAAGTTTTTATGAACCATATAAAAAACTGCTCATTTATTATAGGAATATCAGATATCCCAACATACGCATCTGAAGATGTCTCCCAAAAGACATTTCTCCCATCCAAGTATTACACAGGCCTACCCTGCTTAACTTAAGTGAGAGTGGGCACATTTAGGGTGGTATGGCCATAGACCCAGAAGACATTTCCAAAGACTATGGACATGCAAAGAGACCTTGAAATGCAGTAGAGAAATTGATTCAACAGACTATATTATCTCTCACATATGACACCGAAAAGAACAAAAGCTGGCAAAATTAATTTTTATTGAATGATATTTATTTCTCCATAATAATCAATGGTACCCACTAAAAATAGAGCATAGAGCTTTCTGCCGTAATTTCTTTGTTGCTCATTTATGTGGATGTAGGGATGTGTGTGTGCTTGTGTGTGTGTGAGTGTGTGTGTGCATGTATACATGCACATGCACATGTAGGGGCCAGAAATTGTGGTTATTACTCTCTACTTTCTTTCTTTATTTTTAAAATATGGAATACTTCACAAATTCGCATGTCATCGTTGGGCAAGGGCCTTGCCAATCTGTGTATCATTCCAGTTTTAGTATATGTGCTGCCAAAGTGAGCACTCCACCTTATTTTTTGAAATAGGGTCTCCCAGTGAACTTGTAGTTCACACATCAGAGTAGGCTAGCTAGCCAGCAAACCTCAGGGATTCTTCAGTCTCTTCAATCCTAGGAATAAAGGTGCACACTGCCATGACAGCTTTTCTGTATGAGTACTGGGTAGTGAACTCAGGTCCTCATGCTTACATAGCAAGCTCTGTACTGACTTAGCCATTTCCTAAGCTCCTGTTTTTAATATACCTGTGGTATTTCCATTTAAAGTCCTAGCAAAATAGAATTCATTGTTGTGTTACTCCATGATTATTTCTTAAAACAGTTTTCTCAAAGCTAGCAAAATGTCTTGCTACTTTTTCCCACCTCCTGTGGCAGCTTCTCCAGGTTTTTAAAAAAAATGTTAAGTAGGAGTAAAACTGTGCAGCTCTTCCCAACAGAGGTAGCTGGGACTAAGCACCAGGAGACCTGAAAGACCTCCTTTCTTTTCTGCCTTCAGCACCTGACCCTAGGACCCCTGCACGGAGGGCAACAGAAAGTTCCAAGGTAGCAGACTA
Source organism: Jaculus jaculus (assembly GCF_020740685.1). Classification (NCBI taxonomy): domain Eukaryota; kingdom Metazoa; phylum Chordata; class Mammalia; order Rodentia; family Dipodidae; genus Jaculus; species Jaculus jaculus. The sequence goes on from NC_059117.1 coordinate 1,842,115, forward strand.
GGCTTATAAATTCATCCTTTTTTGTACATTCACCTAAAAGCTCTTTTCACTCATATCTGCTTTGTTTTATTGATTCTCTTGACATGTGACACTCTGATTTTTATTCTACCAAAATATATCAGGGTACCTTCTCTTAGGGCTGAATGAGTAGGATCAATGTGGGTGGGGATTGTGTTTTTTTTCTTGTATTACTTTTTTACTTGTCTGAATGAAGAAAATGATTATAAACTTGAAATATTGTTGATTCACTATTCTCAGATATATATGTGCATTATATATATATACACACATTATATATGTATTATATATGTATATGTATGTATATATATGTGTGTGTATATGTATGTATGTATATATGTGTATATGTATGTATGTATATATGTGTGTGTATACACACACACACACACACACACACACACACACACATATATATATATATATATATACACACACACACACACATACACACACACACACACACACACACATTTACTTTAACATTTACTGAAGCTCCACCTGAAGGCCTGTTATATTAGGGAAACAGTGACAGTAGGGCAGAGAGGTTTCTGGAACTCAGGTCACTAGAGCACTGTCCCTCCTCTTAAGTAGCTCACAATGTGGGAGTGAGTTGGTGGAGTTGGGAAACAGGCATACAAACAAGCAGGTACATTTCCAATAGGCATTTATTAAACTTTTGTCCTGAGAACTAGGTCAGATCTTAAGGTTTTTCTGAACTTGATTCTTTGAAGAAGTTCATACTCTAATGGAGAAGAAATTACACTTCTCTAATTTAGTAACAACACAAGGGCTGTGGTGGTTTGATTTTGGTGTCCTCCATAAACTTCTAGGTTCCTAGCTGATGGAGATCTGGGAATTAAAGCCTTCCCTAGGCAGTGTATTGTTGGGGCGGGATTATGGGTATTATAGCCAGTGTCCCCTTGCCAGGGTCTGACACATTCTCTTGTTGCTATTGTCCACCTTATGTTGGCCAGGGTGTGATGTCCACCCTCTGCTCATGCCATCATTTTCCCGTGCCATCATAGAGCTTCTCCTCAAGTCTGTAAGCCAAAATAACCCCCCTTTTTTTCCCAAAAGCTGCTTGCTCTTGGTCGGGTGATTTCTGCCAACAATGTGACCCTGACTGCAACAAGAGCTCACTGCGTGTTGTCTCTGATCTGTGCGGTGGTAGGAAACTGCTTTGCTTGAAAGTAGAGTGGTGGACACATACCTCACGCATTTGCCCAAACCCTTGAACAGAACATGAGGAAGAGGAAACACTGATTCAATCTATGACTAGTTAATAATAAAGACCAGCGGGTTCATCCACTGTAAGTAATGTGCCACAGAAAAGTTCAAAAGGTTAATAGGAGGGAAAGTCATGTCAAGGGACATGGGAAATCTGTGTTTAATTTGCCTGTAAACTTAAAACTTCTCTGAAAATGAAAAGGTGTTAACTTAAAAGTATTTATTAATTTGAAAACATTGCATTCTACTGTTCCTAATGCAGCTGCTTTGGTTGGCAAGGAACATTAACAGTCCATGAATACAGCTGTGTCCTGTCTGCTCCCTCATATCCCCTGTACTGAAAAAATAGCTCCCATGCCACTGTGGTAAAGTAAGGTAATACCTGTAAAACTGTTCTGAAAATGAAAAGAAGCCACAGATACTTAGATGCAGGCTGTCTCCACCGGAGATCCAGAGTGATGATGAACCTCCAGGGAGAATCTAGGCAGCTCAGCTCCTGCTTATGCACCATTCTCCACTTGTAGTGAGCAAGAGATGCCTCTGCATCCATAAAAGACCCTGCCTCTGACCCAGCATAGTCCACAGATCCTGCTGGGTGCTCGAGAAGTAGAAGGTGGAAAAACAATAGCAAATCAGTACTTGAACAATCATATTCACTAGAGGATAATTTGTAACAGCCAAGAGGGAGACTCGACCTAAATTTTCATTAATAAATGAAAGATTAAAGAAAACCATGGGCTATGTACCCAGTAGGATATTATTTAAACTTAAAAAGAAGGAAATCTTGTCATGTGCTACATCATGAACCTGGAGGATATTTTAAATAAGCCACAAAAATAAAAAAAAAAATATTGAGAAATTAAACATACTGGAATTTGATGGTATTCCCATCCTATTACCCTCTTTTGTCCCCTCCTTTACCCTACCCCTATTCCATTGATAGCCTCCTCTTTCCCAGTAGTCTTTCTGTTTTGATGTCTCATGCCTTTTGCCTCCCCTGTCCTCTATGTCAAAATAATGATGGACACAGAACTGTGCAGGTCTTGTGGGGATAACGTCAGCCACCATGATTTCAAAATGTACCAGTCAGTTTATATCCCGAGAGAGGACAGTCCTCCTAACATTGTGGCTCTTAAGGTCTCTCCAACCTCTCTTTTGCAGTGTTCCCTCCAAGGATTTGACAGAGGTGCCTTGTTTAGTGTTCAGCTCTCAATAGTCTCTTATCTTTAGCTTTGATGAATTTTGAGCTCCTCAATGTCTGTGCCCATCTTCATAGAGAAGCTTTTCTGGCTAGCAGTGGAAAACAAAACACTCATATTCTTTCCACCTCCTGTTCAATGTTTCCTGAACCCTGGAGGGTATGTGTGGTAGAGATAACTCAGGCACGCTAAGCACTGCACTTTCTCTTCTCATCCACTTGATGAGTCTTGGGTCTACTTAGTATTCACTGCCATCTGTAAAAGGAAGCTTCTGTAGCCATAATTGAGACCAGCTTTAATCAGTGGGCATAAGCATATATATTTAGAAGGCAATTTTTTGGGCTCATGGTATCCATTTAGTCAAGGAACAATTGTTATGTCCTTCTAACCCATAATTTTACTTTGTGCATATTTTAAACACAATAAAACATTTTAAATAAAGTATCAGTAGTGAGCATTTTATTATCATTATTATTAAACTACTACTGTTACAAATCTGTCTAGGACCCTGAGAGCCTGAGTAAAAGCTTTTATCAGAAAAGGCTTCGCAGCTCAGCAAAACTGCAGCAGAAAACAGCTCCAAAAGACATTTGCCCAAGCTGGGCATGGTGGCAAATGCCTTTAATCCCAGCACTCGGAGACTGAGGTAGGAGGATTGCTGTGAGTTTGAGGACACCCTGAGACTACATAGTGAATACTAGGTCATCCTGATCTAGAGTGAGATCCTGCCTCAACAAAACAACCCCCCCTCCCAGGAAAACATCAGCCCAACATGGTTTTTGCATAAAAATAACCATTGGAGAAAATAGTTACTTCAAACCTACTAGAAGCCAGAAATTCAGAGGCGCACTTTGGGTTGTGGCCTTGCACTCATGATAAGAGAGTGTACTTAACCATCTCCTCTGAGTGCTGTCATGAGTGAGGAGTGAGTCTGTGCTGGTTACATGCCATCTTATCAGCTCCCCTTAGTGATGTCATATGGCAAGTGTCCTGGTTATTAGTGTGTGAAAGCAGTCCTAAAATAAGGGCATCAAACCATAATAGTAGATCTTCTATATGTCACCTATGTATCTATCATCTGTCTACCTTTATCATCATCATCAACATCTATCATCTATCACCTATCATTATTTAAGGACAGGGTCTCATAGTCTACACTGGCCTCAAACTTCCTATGTAGTCAGGAATGACCTTGAACTCCAGAACCTCCACCTCCCAACTGCTAGTGATGTCTGGAAGTAATGGTTTTATTTTGTTCATGCATCTATAATTTCAACAGGATTAGATTAGGTTAGGTTAGGTTAGGTTGTACTCATGTGGAGATGGCCAGTGAAACTGAGTGGGGCCTTGCTGGAGGACCCACTTTCAAGGTGGTCCTTCCATGCTGGGAGTTACTGCTAACTGACTGCTGGGAGCCCCGTCACCTTAAAAATTCCCTGCATTTTGCCTTTCCTTCCTCTGTACCCTACTGATGGTTTTACTGCCTCTATAGTTGTGCTTTTTAAAAAATGCCATATAGTTGGAATCAAACTCCCTGTAGCTCTTTTAGATTGCTTCCTTTCTTAGAAATAGTAGGATTGGTCCATGTTTTTCCCCATAGCTTGATAGCTCATGTCTTTCTATGGCATAGCATTATTGCACTGTGTGAATGTACCAGTTTATCCATTCATTTACTGAAAGACATCTTGAGTGTTTCTGAGTTTTGGCAGTGTGCTGTCAACACTTGCATACAGGTTTCTTTGTGAACATAAGTTTTGAACTCATTTAGGTAGATACTAAGGTGTGTGTTTTAAGAATATATTCAGTTTGGGGCTGGAGAGATGGAATAGCAGTTATGCGTTTGTCTGTGAAGCTTAAGGACCCCGGTTCAAGGCTCGATTCCCTAGGACCCATGTTAGCCAGATGCACAAGGAGGCACATGCGTCTGGAGTTCATTTGCAGTGGCTGGAGGCCCTGGCGCACCCATATTCTCTCTCTCTCTCTCCTTCTCTCTCTCCCTCCCTCCCTCCCTCTTTTTCTCTCTGTCTGTCACTCGCAAATAAATAAATAAGAATAAACAAAATGTATATATATAAAAGAATATGTTCAGTTTTATAAAAATATGTCACTTTTTTTTCACAAGTCACTTTTCCATTTTTTATTCTCATCAGCAATGAATGAGGGTTGCTGTTGCATTATACCCTCACCAGTATTTGTGTTGTCAGTGTTTTCAGTTTTAGCTATACTAATAGGGTAGAATATCACTATTATTGTAATTTACAGTTCCCTAATCACATATGATGTTGACCATTTTTCATAAGACACATTTAATTTTTTTTTTTACTATTTTTAAAAAATGAAGTAATTATATATGTACCATATATATATATATATATATATATATATATATATATATATGTATACATATATGTATATGGAGAAGTAGGGGAGATCCTTAACCCATATCCACAAAATGGTGACATTTTACATAAGTAGAACATGGTCACAACCAGGACATTGACATTTTCACAATACAATGAATCTGATTATGGGCTTCATCCCTTTTTAAAAAAAAAAATTTACTTACTTATTTGCAAGCAGAGAGCAATAGAGAGAAGAGACAGATAACGAGAAAATGGGCATGCCAGGGCCTCTAGCCATTGCAAATAAACTCCAGACATACATGCTCTTTGTACATATGGCTTATGTGGGTCCTGGGGAATTGAACCTGGGTCCTTTGGCTTCACAGGCAAATGTCTTAACCACTAAGCCATTTTTCTAGCCCTTTATCCATTGTTACATTCAGTCATTCTCCATTCTAGTGTGTTCATAATTTTATGAACTTTTATTGCATGTAGACAGATGTTCTTTTTGTGACTACCACAGTTAAGATTCCCAACTATTATGTCCCCACAAAGTAACTCCCTGGAGTATCCCCAGTATAGTCCATGCTCCCTGCTTGGTGTCCACCCCATCCCTGGTGTCTGTAATCACTGGCATATGTTTTGAAACAGCTATCTCCAACTGATCCTGTTTCACCAAGTATTCCTCTAAGGGCAACTAATTGATTGATTGGTCGTTCCGTGTTTTGGCTTTTGGCATTTGTGGTCCTTGTGTCACATTGGCTATAGTGAGCACTCACATCTCTAAAACAGGACCAATCTTCTTAGATATTTGTTAAAAGAAATTTTAGTATTTGTGTATTTTCTACAGAGCTGATGTATAGTCATTACTGTTAATGCAACAGATAAATGAGGCTGAGATTAGTATATAATAGAAAACTTCACACTAGGTTCATTAGCAAACTCCTTTAAGGAATGCCTGACTTTAGTTCATTTAAAACATGATTCAATTTAGCAAAACATAATGTATAAATAATTTTTCACAAAGCCTACAAATTTGGGTTCTTTAAACAGCAAATGATAATGCTACTAAAAGCCAGAAAAATGGTACTTTATAAATGAGATGAGAGCTGTTAGGGATGTGAAGTGCCATTGTGAGTTCTATAGTGGTAAACATTGTTTTAAAAATTGTGTTGTAGACAAGAGAGATGTTCAATATGTCAGGAACACTTTTATCAGTCAGACCTCAGAGGGAATAAAAGTGCACATCAGAAACCAGCATGACTTATTTTGAATGGGTTTGGGAGTTGGACCACTCAGTCACCTGTATTTTAGCTAGTGCCTCTGTATCAGGTGAGTACCTGCTCTGAAGGTTAAGTTGATACCAGGAAATTATTTGGACAAATAATTAAATTCTAAAAACAACTTTATTCTAGAGTTCTTTATACAGGGTTGCTCACTCTCAGTGCTACTTACACTTTAGATTCAGGTAATTCTTTTTCAGGGGGTATATTAGTTTTCTGTCACTGTGAAAAAAGACCTGAGAAAAATCAACTTAAGAAAAGATGAATTTTGCAGGGTGTAGTTGTGCATATCTGTAATCCCAGCACTCAAATAGCAGAGGTAGTATCGCTTGAAGCCAGCCTGAGAAACATAGTGAATTCTAGGTCAGCCTAGGCTAGAGTGAGACCCTACCTTGAAAAACCAAAAATAAATAAATAAAAGAAAACTAAATTTTCTCTCTTGGTTGGCTGGCAGTGTTGCTTTTCAGTCTGTGGCAGTGCAATGCATGAAGGCATGGAAGGCACAATCAAGCAAGGAGCCTCGCCTCCTGGTATCAGGGAAGCAGATAGTAGCCTGCACTGGCTGCCTTCCTACTCTTTCCATTTTGTTCTATCCATGGCCCCAGACTAGAGGATGTTAAGACCATAGTTTGGGATGAGTTTTCCCTTTAGGGTTGTCCTACATGCCAGTTGTCTCTGGTAACACTCTCATAGACATACTCAGAAATGTGTTTTGTTAATCTCCTAGGTGTCACATTTAAGAGAAATCATCAGGGTGAAGAGTTTGATTAGCAGTTAAGGCATTTTCCTGCAAAGCCCAAGGACCTAGGTGCAATTCCCCAGGATACATGTAACCTAGATGCTCAAGGTAGCTCATGTATCTGGAGTTTGTTTGCAGTGGTTAGAGGCCCTGGTGTGCCCATTCATTTGCTCTAGGTGCATTTTTCACTCTTTATCTCTAAAAGAAATAAATAAAATATTCAAAAAAGATTAATCATCACAGTGGAGAAATGTGTGCATTATAGGATGGCTATCAGCATCTGTGGCCCATATGTGTAGCTTCCTCTAGTGCTCTATGGATATTATCAGATGTCCCCAGGGTTAGGAAGAAGCATCTTTAGGAGTCACTCATTTTGTGCGTACATGTGTGCATGCATACACACACACACACACACACACACACACACACACGCATGCATATGCAAAGCATATAATTTTTTAAAAAATTTATTATTCATTTGAAAGAGAGAGAGAGAGAGGAAGAATCAGAGAGAGGGAGAGAGAGAATTGTTGCACCAGAGTTTATTAACAAATAAACTCCAGATGTATGCACCATCTTATACATTTGGCCTACGTGGGTCCTGGCGAATTGAACCATAGTCCTTTGGCTTTACAGGGAAATGCCTTAACCACTAAGCCATCTCTACAGCCCCTATAATTTATTTTTAATTCATAATAATGATTTGGTCCTTATTGTTCCTCATCCATTCATTATTGTTGAGAGTCAGTCATGCTTATAAATATAGTTTTTGTTTTTCCTTTTGCACATATTAGATGCTAGTTTGGATTTGTAATGTCCCCAAGGGGCCATATAGTGGAGGCTTGGTCTCCAGCCTATGTATTGTTGGGAAATGTTGGGAACTTTAGGAGGTGGAGGCAGATGGAAAGAAGTCCATCTGGCTGGAAGTGTGCTCTTGAAGAAGATATTGGGACTCTGGCTCCTTCTTTTCTTCTGTCTTTGGCTTTCCAGCTAACAGGAAGTGTGAAACTTCCTCTATCACATGCTCCTACCATGAGGTACTACCTTACTGTAATGGAGCCAACCAATTGTGGCAACACAAACCAGTCCTCTTTATAAGTTGACATGTCTCTGATATTTGTTATCATAGCTGAAACCTGACTAACACATTAACCATCTTAAGACTATATTAAATTTAATCTATCTATTACTAGATGTATATTATATTATTTTTATATTTACTATAAAAAGCATTCTTCAGTAAAACTTTATTTTTGAGAATATAATCCCAAGCATGTATGTGATTATCCTGGACACTGAAAAAATTATGCAATCTACCTGACTTTATTTACTTGACTTTATTATAAATTACAATATTGCCTTCCATAGAGACTATTAATTCATAGTTCTCTTCAGCAGTGTGTGTGATCTTGTGTACTCCATGTAATTATTGATGGTTCATCCTTTCAGACTCCTGGATTTGCCCATTTGAAGGGTGAGCATGGTATTTTACTACTGTTTGATTCATGTTTTCTCATTACTGGTGAGTCATCACATTTTCAAACTGGAAGGACTCAAGAGCTTGTATTCAGCCAAATATATACATATATACATACATATATATATACATATATATATATATATATGTATGTGTGTGTGTGTGTGTGTGTGTGTGTGTGTGTGTGTGTGTGTGTATGTATGTATGTATGTATGTATTGGTTTTTCGAGGTATGGTCTCACTCTAGCTCAGGCTGACCTGTAATTCACTCTGTACAGGGTGGCCTCAAACTCACAGTGATCCTCCTACCTCTGCCACTCAAGTGCTGGGATTAAAGACATGCGCCACCACTCCCAGCTTCAGCTGTATCAGGCCAAAAGAAACTAATTATATACATATATAATTATTTACTTATATATATATTTGTAACTTATATTCTACTTTTACTTTTTTTATCCAACAATATTAGTTTTCCTCTCACAGTTGCATGTCCCTCACTGGTTGCTCACATTGAATTCCATATGTCATCAAATGGAAACCTTTAGCATGCACAGCAAAGGTAGAAAGTCACAAGTAGGAAAGGAAGATGAAGGAGTCTGCCAACACAGATTTCTCCTATTTCACCATTGTTTATTACAGCTGACATAGACGGCGCTTACGTACTTGCATGAGTAGTAGAAAGAACCCTAATACAGTGAGTGAATGCCAGCTGGACATGCTGTGGGCCACGTGGTGTCCTCTCTCTACAACCTGTGCTTCTACTCTGGTACTTGCCTGCAGCTACAGCTGACTACTGAAAGAGAAGGGAGGACTGACATTTTTCTTTTTGAGATGCCCCTGTTGTTCCTGAGGCTAGCCCACTTTTAAAATTTTTTATGTATTTATTTGTTTGATTTTTTTGTTTTTCTTTTTGAGTTAGGGTCTCATTCTAGCCCAGGTTGATCTGAAACTCATTCTGTAGCCCAGACTGAGCTCAAAGTCACAGCAACCCTACATTAGCCCTCTTGAGGCTAGCCTTCCAGACACTAGTTATTGGGGCCTTCTTGGGTGGAGCAGAACTGTGCTGTCACCCAAGATTAGCAGGATACTTGGTTTCCTTTGAAAAGCTCCTGGAATATTGGTTGGCAGAGATCGGCAGGGTGGGATGCAGCCACTGTGCATCTAAACTGTCCAGAAACCCTGAGCCCAGCTAGTTTTCTTACTTGATTTCAGTGCCCCGGGCACACATGCATGTCTGATTGCTTTGTGGTGGTCTGAGATGTGAAAATAAGGAAGGTAGCTCTAATCATTTTGTTACTGTCTATCTGAGCAAACTAGAATGAATTTTACTTGAAAGACCTTTATTTTTAAGTTTCTGTGTGATTTGGAAGAGTAACTGAGTAAGCAAGCCTTTCCCAGAATTAAACATTGTGGACTTATTTTGTGCTAAGTTATAATCGTGATGTGTGTTAATATTTTATCAAGCTGAAAAATGTTTCTTGCCAAAAGACTTTTCTTACAGACTTACAGCTTGCCATGTGCAGGGTGGATGTAGAGTTCATTTGTGCATGTGTTTTTTCAAGACATGGGTTGTTCAAGACATCTGTGAGTGACCTGTGCTAGGCAGCATGCTATCAGAGAGAAGCCCTGATCACCAGATCTGCAACCTGATGCTGTAGTCACTACAGAGGAGAGTCGTACCCTGTGTTCTGGGACAGAGGGAAGGAACTGAGTCAGGAGGATTGGAAAATTTTCCAAAGTGAAGGACTTTGCAACCCAAATAATGTGAGTGGCAGTGATGGATAGAGATAGGGGCAGAGTGAAGATGAGGCCCATGGAGGTAGAGAGGCTGTGATGGAGGGATCCATCTGTACAAAGGTCAGGAGAAAGGCTGACTTTGGGGAGAAACTGTTACTCATTTTGTTACTCTTTTATTTCAGAGGTATAAAAACACCAGTACCCTGCTTGAGACAGTTCACTCTGAGGGACTCTCATCATCACTCAGAACCATATCACAGTGGCCAAGCTGGTCAATTTGGTGATCCCTCCATGGTGACTCCACTCCAGGGATCATTTGCTCAGCAAATGCTACTCAGTGATGTCTGGTCAATACGCCATTTGCCTCTCATTCCAAAAATCTAAGCAACAATAGGAAGAGATGACAGCAAAGCACCAGCTCATTTTCTAAGGTTTTGGTAGCCATTAGTTATAGCTGCAGACTATTTAGAGCAAAGGTTTAAGGTTGCCTCTCACACTCCAAAAAAAAACTGTATAGAAAAGGACCCAAGAATCTTTGGGAACTGGGGTGTGGTACCTACTTTTCATACTGAGGTTGAAAATTGTGCTTCGTGTTCCAGAAGCTGCCTGTGTAGTCCTGAGCCTCACAGGTTGGGGTGGGGGCAGATGGGTGTGGCAAAGAACGTATTGGTCATCAGAGTCTCAATAAAAATGCATCCAAAGGGACTGGGGATTCATTAAACACTGGACTGTTACTTCCAGAAATATGCAGGGTACCTGAAGGCACTCCCCTTGGGATACTCTCCTAGCTAAAGATGTCACTGTCAGATTCATCCCTGGGGATGTGCTTGTAAGCTGAGCTAGTAGCCAGTTGGGGTGAGGTCATGAGGAGGGAAGATATGGAAGCATGGGAGTTCTCTGCACTGGAGGCCCTTCACTAAGAAGGCCAGAGATAGGTCAGGGGGTAAGGATGAATGAATGTGGAAAGTGCTGGCCCACACCTTACTCTCTAATTTGCATTACTTTTGAGACCAATTTCAAAAGAAAACAATTGTAATTTTAGGGAAATTAACCCCATTTCCTTTTCCTTTCCTAAGCCAAGAAACAGGAAGAGATAGGTAGAGCTGATCCTCATCAACCTCCCTTCTTACTAGACCTCACTTCTTCACGTTTCCAGCACCTTTCAGGAACACTGGGCAGGAGGCTAAACCATGGCATATGGATCTTCTGGGGATATTTTAGACTGTCTAAATACATGGGATTTTCTCACCCACAACCAGGTCTCACACATGTATCCAGTGAAGTAATGCAGGAGGTTTCTGTGGCTTTTTGAAGAAGTATCTTCTCACTTTTGTCCCTAGGCCTGTATTATAGGGTCTTGTAACAAAGATAAACAAATGGTGGGTAGCAGAATCAATTTGCATGGCCCAGAGCTATCACTAGGAATGACCTGATGATATGGAAAAGGCTTTGCATCACATGCGTGGGTTTGAAGTTGGACAAGGGGACAGTCGTGGGGAACTGTGATTGGATCTGGGGTATGAGCTAACAGTAATGAACTAAGGATTTAACAAGTCTTCTTGTCATTCTGAAACTTCCTAAACTTTCCTCTGAGTATGCTGGGGGAGGGGGGTGTGCTCCTTCAGGTGACCTGTTTCACAGAATGTCAGAAAATCTTTTCTAGGGTTTATAACCTATTTCAGGAGGGAAGGCATGAAGGGAAGGTAAGAATGAACGTCTACTCTTTTGTCAAATGTTAAAATGCCAAACTTTGGGGCAGTGTGTTCTGAACTTCATCACCCCAAGTTTTTGATGTGTGGTTAGGAGTCCCTCCAGGGAACATACACAAGGGTAGGTGTGTTAGGGGTGTCACGTAAATTGATGTTCCATTCAAAGCTGAGACCCAGACTTCTAGATGCAGGGACCCAAGGTTCTTGATCCCCTTAGTTCTTGGCAAAATCCTTAGGAGTTTTCTCTTGAAAGTTTTGCCCGTTTGAAGCCCAGATTGGAAGACACTGGTTTTGTCTTCTTTCCTAAAGAAGGTCCTTCTTGGGCTTCAGTGGAGGTGATGTAGGGTGGGGAGGAAAAGAAGGGTTGTGGGAGGGGATCATGATCATGGTGTATGGTCTATACATATGGAAGGTGTCAAATAAAAGTTAAAAAAGGAAGGAGGTCTTTCTTGCTGTCTTTATTTATTTATTTTAATATTTTATTTGCTTATTTACAAAGAGAGTGGGGAATGAGAATGGGCATGCCAGGACTTAGTGCCACTGCAAACAAACTTCAGACAAATGCACCACTTCGTGTATCTGGCTCTATGTGGGTACTGGGGAATTAAACCAGGCTGTCAGGCTTTGCAAGCAAGCACCTTCAACTGCTGAGCCATGTGTCCAGCCCATCTTTCTATCTTTAAAGGGGTTTAAATTTTAGTTCTTCCCTGACAAGGAGATAGTCTGGAAGGGGAGATAGGAGATGGCCCAGAGCTCGTGTGCTAGCTCCTAAAGTTGCAGATCGGATCTTTCCTTTCTTTTCAAATGCTTTTCAATGTTCTTGAGTGACCAAAAGGAGTGAGTTATAATGCCATCTACCTTTTCCCAGCTCCCTTGTGTGTTTATGGGAGCTCTGTGGGCTTAAGATGAGCAGTTTATATTTGGTATTTAGTTTGTGCAAGAAAATGCCATTGCCTTAAAAAGCACATTTTAGTTATAAAGTGCCCTGTAATTGGTGCTATGAACTACATGACTTTATGAAATTTTATCATAGGTAAAAACATGAAAATAAAAATAAAAATAAAAATTGGATCTATGCTTCCAAAAGATGAATCTGCTGCTAGGTGAAGCTGAGGCTTTTCCTCTTTTTTTTTTTTCTTTCATTTTTCGGAACTAATTTCAATGGCTTCATGGTTTGCACAGCACATTGGGATTTATGAGCAGTGTGCTGATGCTCATTCCAACTTTCTGGTCTTATGAGGCTGTGAGCTGGCTTCCCAGGCTAGTTGGTATGCTATTTGAATAAAAGAAACTTTCTGAGTAACAGCCCAAGTACCTTACAACTGAGGCATCCCATGTTATCTGATTTTTTGTGTTCATCTTATTGACTGCATAACTCCCCCCAAACCAGTGACACACTAAACTTGTGCCATATCAAGTCACTAGGAAGTGGCAGGGCTGGAGCCCAAGTGTCCCCAGAAGACTGTGAAGTTGTCAGTAAGTCAGTAACTCTGCCTCTTAAAGTTAATTGGTATTCATCACATGAATACAAAGGAAAGGGAATTAGAAAATTTTGGAAGACATGTTTTGTGCTAAATAACTTACAGGCTTGCACCTATTTAATCCACATGAAACCCTAAGAGGAAAGGCCTTATGTTTGTATGTGTGTTTGGGGGGAGTATTTTATTATCCCCATATATATCACATAAAATTGAAGACTGAGAATTATAGAATCAATGGACCCTTTCAGGACGTGTCAAGAACTAAGCATGTTAGAGAAATGGTGATACAAGTGACTTTAAATGACAGAGCTTTTGGTCTGTGTGTAATTGTAAAAATTCTCATTCAAATCAAATCACCCTATTTGTTCCTGATAGAACTAGCAAAATGTCATGTGTTATCTTTGTCACCTCCTTTCTCACACATTTGTCCAGTGGCTCATGGGAGGTGCAGTCATCCCTTGCTACTCAGGGACCACTCAGACAGCAGAAGCCTTAGATGCTCTAGTATCTACTCTAAGATGGTGCCGAATTTGCAGATACCAATGTACATCCTCTGAGGAGCTCTGAATAATCCTGGGTGAATTATAACATCCCAAGCAATGCAAGTGTTATGTAAGTGGTTGTTATATCTGTTACTTAGGGAATGATGACAAGGGAAAATCTTAACATGTTCAGCACAGATGATATATTTTGCCCAATTATTTTATCTGTAGGTGGTTGAATCCATGGTGAAGGAGGCTCCTATGCTGTCCTACCTACCTGTCCTGGGATAGCAGTAAGCATGAGTAGAAGAGTAGCCTGTGCCTTTTCAGGGCCACTTTGTATAGTCTCTTCAATGTGAGTTGGGGCCTTGGTGGTTTTACAGGAGGAGTTCTTTGGCTGTAAGCCTAACAGAGGACTTAGAGTAACAGATGATAAAATTGCCTCCCCTCAATCCTGAGAGAGAATTCCCTAACCCCAAGAAAAGTGTTATTTCCTCTGGAGAGGGGATAACATGAAGGCTGGAGTCAGTACCTAGATTAATTTATGCTGGGCTAAGATAGTTCCTAGAAAGGGAAACATACTAAGCCAGAGATTGAAGATCTTTGTTCAGCCAAGAGGTAGGATGAGCTATCTTGACTGGAGATCCCCATGCCAGGCTTTCTGATAAGTGCTTGGCTTGTTGGGTTGGTGTACATGGTTAGAGTCCATGTCCCTGCATTTTTTGTCCCTCTAGTTTATGGTGATTATGGAGGTGGGTTTGCACTGCAGGAACAGAGAGTCTGTTCCTGTACCTTTCAGGGAAAGGGAGGACCTCATACCTAGGATGCAGACCTACTCGTCAAATCTAGAGGACCTAGCAGAAGTACAGTCATCATCCACATGGTAACATTTTGATCAATGACAGACTGGGTATAAAACTGTGACCTGCAAGGTGCTAATTTCCTATTGCCATCATAGGGTCTCAGCATGATGCATTACTCATGTGGCCACTGTGGTGCTGCTGTTAACAAACCTACCATCCTGACAGGTATAAAAGTAGCATGTACAATTATGCATAGTACAGGATACTTGGTAGTGATAAATATTGGCTAAAGTATTTACACTACGATGTTCCATTATCTTATGCTTCTACTTATAGAAAGTATTCATTATACAGAAGTATGTTGTATTGCATGGGCAGCATTATCTTCCATCTTATTTACTGAGACCATATGGAGAGGTAGGCTTATACCATCTAGGTTTGGGCATTTAATTCTATGATGCTAGTAAAGTGACCAAATCTTCAAGTGATATATTTTTCTCTGAATGCATTTGAATAGAAGTGGCGCTTGGCTCTATCAGTGTCTCAGTCCAGGCCACTTTCTGTCTACTGTCCAAGAGGGATGGGTGGGGTATTATGGTTGGGACCTTACATGTCCCATAGAAGCTCATGTGGTAAAGGCTTGCTTCCAGCTGATGGGGTTGATTGGCGGTGGTTGGAAACTTGAAGAAGTGAGGCCTAGTTGTAGGTGTGCCCTTGAAGAATATACTGGAATCCCCCCCTCTTCCCAGGTTTTCTTTCTCTTCACCTCCCAGCAGCGATGAGGCTGGGCGGGGGGCACTAAGTAGTAATCTCAGGCCTTTTGTTACAGTTACAGAAAGTTGGGTGATATAATGGATCTGCTGGCTGACACAATGTCATTGTGATGTGATATGGCAGCAGTGTGGAAGAACAAAGTGTCCCTCTGACCCCTCATGCTTCTGCAGAGGAAAAACAGCACCCCCCCCCCAGGTTTCCTCACATTAAAAGGTGCTTTTTTTTTCCTTTGAGTGTATGGGAACCATTTGTCTACACGGAAATACAATCATAGAAAGAAATAGAGCAGAAAGATCAGTGGATCAGTCCCTTTTAATTTCCTATCTCAGTTTCCTTTTCCTGTTTCTTGAGTGAAACACAGGAGAGTTTCAGAAAAAAAAGACATATAGTAACCATGATGTTTATATTGCAATGATGCATAGATTGAGTCTGCACTGGAAAGAGACTCAGTCTTGAAGACAGGACAGGAGAAATTCTGACACCCTTGCATCCTAGGAGACTGAGACAGAAACTCAAAATCCTTTTTATATACTAATGACCCTGAGGGTAGAAAAGGGCAACACATAGTGTCCCTAGTACGTTGACAGGTGCTGTGTGTGAGCTTGTACAAAACTGAAGGCATCTAAATTTTGTGACAGTCCTAATGAATAGATATTAAAGGTGAAGCCACTAGAGAGGGTCCCATACTGCCAGTCAACCTCACAGAGGAAAGTGAAAGTCATAGGTCCCTCAGCATACATCAGGTACCTAAAACATATGCTCTTCAAAGCAAGAGGTACTTTATGGGTGCTGAGGGTCCTGTGACTTTCACTTTCCCCTGTCTTTCTACTCTCTGTGTAGCTAAGAGCTAGAATAAACAAGGCAGGGTGTAATAAGATATGTGCTTCTTGGGTTACCTTCCTAAGCTCTATCTTCTCCAGTCTGGTTGTTCCTGAATAGAGCCCTGCTCTTTTGAGCTTTGCCAGGTGTTCCCCTTTCTTGGAATATGTGAGCTTGATATGAAACTGATCACTGCTTATAAGTAGCAGGAAGTTAGCAGCTGTATAAGGGAACCCTCCCTGTAAGGGGCAACTGTCTTAGCTCAGTCAAGGGGCCCACTTTGCACTCCCAGTATCATCTGAAAAGTGCTAATTTGTGGTGAGGTCACCAGTTCTGGATTCTAATTGCCTTGTGCTAGTGATGCATTGGCACAACTTGCTGCTGTGATGAACTACACATAGCTATCCCACTACTAAGAGTTTTAACCAAAATATTTGCAGAATGAGAATCAGATGAAAAGGCTTATTTAGCTTTTTGGGTGATAGGTATGTTAGGGTATATGTCCTGAGTTTCAAGAGATGGAAGTGGAAGGTGGGTGGGGGAAGGCTATGAGATTTTTGCAAGTTAGGTGACAATTGCAGGAAGGCTTACAATGATTTTTATTTTTTAAAGAAAGCATGTCTCCATAATAAAGTGAACAGGTATACACCCACAGTTTGGAGTAGAAGTGTTCAGTATTTCCTGTAGTTGAGGGAGAGCTCGATTCCCAATGGCAAAGGCTGAACGCTGGCATCTTGAAACTAGCATGTCTCTCTACCTGAGCCCACACTATCATATGTGCCTTTCTGTGATCCCCAAGGTTACAAACTGGGATGTTTCTTCTCATTTTGAAAGTTCATGGTTTTGAGACTCTTGAGTAATTGCGATGTTTATGCAGTGTTTTGTAGTGTGCACATTTCATGTGGCAATCACCCTGGTTCTGTTGGGGAAAATACACATGTGTCAATCAGCACAGTGGAGGAAAAAATGTCAATGTTTTAAAATAGACCTTTTAAAACATTACCAAGATGCTTGGTGCTTGAAAAGAAAATAATCTTCCTTTTGAACTTTGGAAGTCTTTTCTCCATGCATAAAAAGGCAGGGGTTTATGTGGTTGTTATGTGGGCTAGTTTTATTTTGGACTCTTTGGAACTCAGTGTGAAGGCTAAAATCCTGCTCTGTAGGAGCAGTAAAAGAGAATGGAATTGCTGGTTTGGGGTAGTGCTAAATTGACATTACAGAGTACAGATACCAGAGCACAGTCACACCCACAAGTTAGCCCTCTCTAATTTGCCACTATGGAAAGTAGTCCTTTGGGAAGCATTGCCATTTCTTTCCTTGAATAAAAGTGTTTTTCTTTTCTTTTTAACCTACGTTGCTAAAATAGAAAACCTGAAAATGTAAGCTGTGTGGTATTGAGGTGGCACGTGGTTCCTTGTGTGCAGGGGATTGTTTGAGGAAGCCCTACTTCAAAACTATGTAAATTGCATGCTGTTATTTTTAGAATGCATAGGATTCAAATATGTGCTGGATTATTGACTTCATGTGCTGCTCCAAGTACCCTTTCTGCAAACCTGTCAGCACTCAGAATGCTTGTGTTAGATAGGTAGAGGCAGCTGAGGGGCGGGGAGAGGTCGTGGGCCCAGTGACAGTATTCCTGGTGGGTGAGAGCAGTGATGGCCAAGATCACTTTCTCCACTTTTGTTTAGTTCTAAGTAACAGCATGCTACTGGCAAGGGTCAGGATGGCATCTGGTTTCCTCAACCACAGCATGCCCTACCCCACATTATAACACTGCATTCCTTTCTCCTGTCTCAACCATCAAAAGAACTGAAATGTGCTTTTTGTCACATGATGGCACATGGATTGCAGTTATACAAAAAAAAGTCATCTATTAAAATTATATATCAAAAGTCAGGATTTGTGCTGGGAGTATAGTTCAGTAGTAGTGTATTTAACATGCTGTAGGCCCTGGGTTCCATTCCAGCATCATAATAGCCCCCCCCCCCATGTAGATAACAACAAAATATCAAAATTGTTTATCACAGCACTAAGTTTTGCTGGGATTTGGTCATGATAAATTACCTTTGGAGTGTTGCTGTGCATGTCCAGGAGTAGCCACTGTTTCCATCTCCATTGCTTTCTGCCCCTGAGGGTGCTGGGCTTCTATGCTTGGGACACTTCAATGCATCTGTCCTCTTGATCACAACTCATTTCACACTTCTACTTTTTTAAAAAACTGTGCTGGAGATGGAACTCAGTGACCTTGTGCATGCTAGGCAATTAGTCTACCACTGAGCTATACTCCCAGGTCCACATTTTGGCTTCTAAGGTAGTTTTTCCCAGTGTATGTTGCAGTGTTGATGGATGTGATGTGTAATTAAAGGCTTCTGCAGTGACATCGATTTGGGAGGCAGTGGGCTCACCAGCTGAATCTGTTACTTGCCTGACGGGCTTTCCCAAACCCTACCATATGAAAGTACATCCTAATCTAGGACTAGGAGTAGAACAGACATCTCAGACATGTCCTTTCCCATAGGAGTGTGTCTCTAAGTATGTGCTAGGGAGCCAGACCTTACACATTGCCTCTACCTCCTGCTGTTGCCTCTATTTTTTCTTTTCTATTTTCCAGTGGGAGTGTGAGGCAGAAAGGTTTTTATTCCTGGTGACAACACAGAACAGAATACTAGGGCTCTACTGGCCCTCCCTCCCTCCTTCCTTCCTACTTTCCTTCCCTCTTCCTTCCCTTTCTCCCTCCCTCCCTTCCTTTCACTTTCCTTCTTTCACCTTTTCATTGATCCTCTCCATACATATATCCAATATGCTCTGATCATATGCCCTCCCACAACCACACTCCCCTATTTCCCCTCCATTTAACCCCTTCTTCTTTCTAGTGTCTCTTCTATTTGGATGTCTTTTTTTTTTTTTTTTGCCTTCACGTTATGCATGCCTTGTGCAACTAGTGATGGTCACTGTGAGGTCATAAGTGCAACTGCCACTTTGTGTCTGGACACAGTATCCCAAAATTTCTCCCCATCCTTTGGCCCTTACATTCTTTATGCCACCTCTTTCACAATGGTCCCTGATCCTTGGAGAGAATGATAGAGATGTCTCATTTAGTGCTCTCAACTGTCACTTCTTGATACTTCGATGAGTTTTGAGTGTCTCCAATAGTCATCACTATCTTAAAAGAGAAGCTTCTCTGTCCAAAAGGAATATATGTGGGCTTAAACATAAATATTTAGAGGACACTTTGATGGGTGTAATATATCCATTTACCTAAACAATAGTAGTAGCTTCCCACTTAGGCCTTATGACCATCTCAGCCATAGACTCTTGACTTGAGTTCTGGTAACAGGTATGAACTCTCTACCATGGAACAGGCCTCAGATCTAATAAGAGAGCAGTTGGTTACCCTTATCACAGACATGCAACTGTTGCACTAAGAGCCACATCTTGCCTAGCTGGCCAGTTGTGCTGCTTGCAAGATGCACTGCTAGTTAAGAATGCCGATGACTTTTCTCCCCCAACAGCCTACATAGCACTTTCCAGCACCATGACAACTAGCCAGTAGGGAGGGGGCTTCCAGGTCAGCTCCAGCTTGATTTCTTAGTGTCCTGCAGTCCAAGCGCATGACATCTTCAGTAGTAAGATCTTACGGTTTAATTCTAGACAGCAAATCTAAGTTCTAGTGAAAAACTAAAAGCCTTGGCATTGTACTTTATTGTTTTAGGACCTCCCTGAGCAACAACTTACTGGGAGGTACATAAGCTCTGGCACCAAGAATTTTCTGTACTTCTTCTTGTTTGAATTGTGTCCCACATATTAGAAACATAGGAGTCCTAACCCCTTGGAATCTCAGGAAGTAACTTTGATGGGAAAGACATGTTAGGAAGAAGCTGGGAAGGGGAGGAACCTGAAGGACTTGGCTCAACTGCATTTGAGACAGGCTTTACAAACTACATTTGAGAAGGGTCTGGCCAGACAAGTCAAGATCAGCTTTCCTTATCATCCAGGGGGCTCTTATATGGGCAGTGGAATCATTGGAATTGTTTGTTGCAGGGCGGTGCACCTTGACTGGAGGGCCTGGGCTACTTTAGGGAGCCCAAAACTCACACATTGTAAAATGGCAAATAGAGTTCAAAAATGGAGACATTTTAGTTCTAACAGCAGGATCATTACAGATGTATTTATTTAAGATATTGTTACACTGGAGCGGTGGCCATCAAATCCAAAATGGAACTGCTGTTTTTTTAAACATTTTATGCATTTGTTTTATTTATTGTTTTTTGGGAGGATAGAGAGAATGAGCATACCAGGGCCTCTACCCACTGCAAACAAGCTCCAGATGCATGTTCTGCCTTGTGCATCTGGCTTATATGGGTACTGGGGAATTGAACCTAGTTCCTTAGGCTTTGCAGGCAAGTGCCTTAATTGCTAAATGATCTCTCCAACCCCAATGACTAATGTTTTTAAGAGTGGAAAATAGAGGCTGGCAAGATAGCTCAGCATCTAAAGGCACTTGCTTGCAAAGCATGGTGACCCAGGTTCAGTTCTTCAGCATGCCAGGCAATCAATCAGTGCATGTGTCTCAAGTTTGAGGAGGCCCTCGTCCTCCTGTTTGTTCTCTCTCTCCCTCTCTCATAAGTAAATAATATTTTTTAAAGGAGAAATTGTGTTGGAGATTTAGTTCAGTAGTATAGCCTTAGCCTAGCAACTCCAAAGCCCTAGGTTTGGTCCGCATGTCTGAGGGAAAAGAAGGTGGGATGGGGGTAATGGAGAGACAGATGCATGCACGGGGTACACACCAGTGAAGAATGGAAATACAGAAAGGAGTCAGCACAGACCTGGGGCAGGTTCTTCTCGCCTCTTCAAAAGGAAATGGGCCCTGAAGACACTTTACCTGGACTTCAGCCCTGAGAGCTGGAAGCAGTAAACTTAGGTTGTTTAAACCCTGAATTTTAACTGTTTTATTAGAACAGCCCTTGAAAACTAATCCATTTCTGCTCTTGGCTTGAGTTCAGATTTAATTTCAGAAAGTGCCAAAAGTACATTCCTGTTTTAGAAGCTTCTTAATGATCTTTTCTGAGGATTTCTCAGGTGCCTGAATTTTCTTCCTGTGGAACTAGAACCCTGGTTTCTATCTCCAACCATGCTTCAGATGCATCCAGGGAACTTTAGAAGCACAAGCGGCCAGGCCTCCCCCCTGGGCAGTCAGTCAGTGCTAGAGTCCATGCACCTCAAGAGCAGCAGACACTAAGCTATATCTGTTTGGGGAGAAGAGTCCTAGTGGTGAGGGGACCAACCAAAGCTTAGCAAGCAGCAGAAGAGCTTCACTGAGGTTTCCCAGACAATGAGACTCAAGGGCCTGTATGCAAACCCTTCATCTGAACCTTGCTGGCTTGACTATCCCTACTGTGGCTTCTTTCACACATCAGGAGTCCAGGCCCTCAGTGATAAGCTCTGACTGGAGGGAAGAGACACTTCAGACACCAAAAGTGACCTCCCTCTGTAAGCACGAATGTCTGCCTCACACATGGTTTGCCCAGTTTCTAGCCCTGCCTTCTGATTCCTCTCCTTCTTCCTCCCTCCTTCCTTAGCATCCCTCTTCCCCAAATACCTGTTCACTACTGCAACAATAAGTAGGCTTCTGTCTCAGTCTGGTTTGTGTTGCTATAATGGAGACCTCAGACTGGGTGATTCTTAAAGAAACATATTTATGTCGCCAGACATGGTGTCTCAAATCTATAACCCCAGCACTTGGGAGGCTGAGGTAGGAGTTACCAGTTTTTCTTGAGTTCTTGTCTTGATAACCATGAATAATGAGTGCAAACATGGCAGGAGGGCAAGTTAAGTGAGGTTTTATCATAGGTAATAAAGGAAAGGAGAAAGGCTCCTAGGATGGGAAGAGTCCCATACAGGTAACCAACTGCATTGTGACTTGGATGGAGATTTCTTATACCTTTGGGTATGTAAATTAGGAATCAAGGCAGGGTGTATTGAGTTGGTAACTTTGAATGCATGTGGGGGTCCACTGATAGGCTGATAAGTTAGACAAAGGAATGCAAGTTCCCACTTGTGGGAAATTGACCCCTCAAAAGGTCCCAAGAAGGAGGAAGAACCAGGCAGTAAAGTAGAGCTGCCCCTAGTTGCCATCCTGGAGTTAGGTTTAGGTTGGGACTGGAGTTGTCTTCTATTTTCCACCAGGACCAAGTGATGTTTATGTTCGTTTAGGCCTTTGTCCCTGACCACGTACCCATGAAAGAAAGCTGCCTTATTCCTACTCTCTATCATGAGAACCACTGGAAGTTTGAGGCCAGCCTGAGCTACAGAGTGATTTCAAGTCTAGCCTGGACTAGAGTGAGATCCTCCCTCAAAAAACCAAAACAGAGCCAATCGTGGTGGTGGCTCACACCTTTAATCCCAGCACTCAAGAGGCAGAGGTAGGAGGATCACCATGAGTTCAAGGCCACCCTGAAACTACAGAGACAATTCCAGGTCAGCCTGGACCACAGTGACACCCTACCTTGAACACCCCCTCCCCCCAAAAAAACACCAAAAACAGGCTGGAAAATGGCTTAGTGGTTAAGGCACTTGCTTGCAAAGCCAAAGGACCCAAATTCAATTCCCCTGGACCCATGTGAGCCAGATACACAAGGTGGTGCCTGCATCTGGAGTTTGTTTGTAGCAACTGGAGGCTTTGGCATGCCCATTCTCTCTCTCTCTTTCTTCCCTCTCTCTCTCTCTCTCTCTCTCTCTCTCTCTCTCTCTTCTCCCTCTCTCAAATAAATAAATAAATAAATAAATAAATAATGAGCTGGACATTGCTTAGTGGTTAAGGCACCTGTCTGTGAAGCCTAAGGACCCATGTTTGACTCTCCAGATCCCACATAAGCCAGATGCACAAAGGTGAGGCAAGCACAAGGTTGCACATGCCCACTAGGTGGCACAAGTATATGGAGCTTGGTTACAATAGCTGAGGTTCTGGCACACCAATTTTCTCTCCCTCTCTCTCTCTCTCTCTCTCTCTCTCTCTCTCTCTCTCTCTCTCTTTCTAAAAATGAAAAAAAAAAAGAATAAAATTACTTTTCATAGTTCTAAAGACTGAGAAACTAAGATTAAGGGGCCAGTGTTTAGCCAAGGGTTTTCTACTGCATCAACCATAGTAAAAAGTGAAAGAGCAAGTGAACTTATAGGGGATAGAGAGATAGTTCAGTGGTGAAAAGTTTTTGCTTACTAAGCCTACTGGCTAGGGTTGAATCCCCCAGCACCTATGTAAAGCTGGATGTAAAGTGGTGTATGCATCTGTGGCACCTATGACAATGGCAGTTGGAACAGAGAGAATGCAAAACTCTCAAACTCATCTGAAGGTCCTCTGCAGTCTGGTAATTCTTTTGAAGCAGCAAGAGGCCCTGTGTCAAAGAAGGTGGAGCAGAGACACCTTGAAGTTGTCCTCTGACCATATTCATGTCATGGTATGTGCACCTATACACACACTCAAAAAAGTAAATAATATATCAAATATTTTGTTTATTTACTTATTTTGAGAGAGAGAGAGATAAAATGGGTGAGCCAGGGCCTCCAGCCACTACAAACAAAACTCCATATTCATGTGCCACTTTTTGTGCATCTGGCTTATGTAGGTACTGGGGAATAGAGCCTGGGTCTTTCCTTAGGCTTCACAGGCAAATGCTTTAACCTCTAAGCCATCTCTCCAGCTCCAAAGTAAATAAATAGATGATAGGTAGGTAGGTAGGTAGATAGATAGATAGATAGATAGATAGATAGATAGATAGATAGATGAAGATCATATGTCAGAGAGAGACAAAGACAGGAGACAGCCAGGCACACTTACAATAAGCTCACTCCTATGATTATAGCATTAGTCCATCCATGAAAGCAGAGCCCTCACATTCTAATCTTGTAAGATCCTGTCTTCCAACACTGTTGATTGGGGATTAAATTTCCAGCACATGAACTCTGAAGGGCATATTCAAACCACAACCACAATAGGTCCCAAAGCCAAGGAAACCTGACTTCTTGGCCTGCACTTTCTTTCTTTTCAGTAGGACACAGTAGCTTACAAAGGGTATGTTCCTTAAGGACCCAGTCCAGGCTGCTCCTGGAATCACCGTGGCACTCATCGCTTTGGGTTGTAAGATTTTCCTACATACATGAAGTCATTCTAAGAGGAGGGCAGGCAGCTCAAATAGAGCTTCAGAAAGACTGCCTTCAGCTGACTGTGGAGAGCTTGCAGAGGAGCCCAGATCTTTGGTTAAGAGGTTAAAAACATCTTGATGAACAATAATTACATCACAACTAGCTGCCTATTGCTTATCACTAGGGCTATGCAGGAAATGGGCATCTTTAAGACACTAGTAGTTTCCAGAGCTCTAGAGGCCCTTCTTATGCAGGACAGAATGTGCATCTCCACACTCTGTGTATGCATACATGCATGCGTTTTGCCATATGGAAAGCTGGACACTCATTCGGTTTTCCATTCAACAACTGTTAACTCAGTGTGTGGGCATGCCAGACCCTCTTCTTGGACCTTGAGCCACTCATGGGGAGCCAACTCATGCTTGCATAAGGCTTCTTTTCTAGCAGGCAATCTAGAAAAATAAAATTGGGGTGTGGCAAATTCCTGGAATCATTTCTGACAGGGAGCCCCATTCTAGACAGATACACCAATCCTCAGGGTTTAACATTTGAAGGAAATCTGAATAAAGTCTTGGATATGTTTCAGGCAGAGGGGCAGCTGTGGTTGGTCTGCTAGGGAACAGCTAGAGGAACTCAATGCACAGAGGTCCAAGGCTTGACTGTAGAGGCCAGTGGACTACATATAGGGTTAGGTGTGATGGGATGTATCTGAAGGTTTTCTGTAGAGCATCACCTCTTCTGGGCAGGAATACAGTCACATCAGCTAGAGACTCAAATATTGTCTAAGGGGTAGCTATAAAAGGTTTATGTATGTGCTGAAGGTAAAATATTAAATCAAAATTTCAAAATGTTTCCAAGGCAGTGTTTTATATGTTGAGAACAAGAAAACAATGCATGGGTGTGGCTGGCCTGGAGGTGCATGTCTTTAATCCCAGTACTGGGAAGGCAGAGGAAGGAGGGTTGCCATGAATTTCAGGCCACCCTGAGACTACAGAGTGAATTCCAGGCCAGCCTGGGCTAGAGCAAGACCCTACTTAAAAAAGAAAGAAAGAAAGAAAGAAAAAGCATAGGATGAATGCCTTCATGCCTTTGGCTGTTTGTCAGGTGTCTATTTTTAGACATGATATTTGCACCTAGTTACAAGTTCAGACACATTTTTGTGCATTTTTGCTCATATCTTTTTGCATATAGCCTCTTTGAATTTTATTACAGATTATAGAAGTTATTTGTCAAGGTCACATTTCTGAGGTACTTGCTCCAGTAGATCTAGTAGTGTTTTCTTGGGAAATAAAAAGGAAAATATCCGCTTTTCCTATAATCTAATGATTTTGCTCTTAATTATAGATTCTGTTTCCTTTTGACTTGTGCTTTCTGTTTGCATCTGTATCACCTCATTAATCTTGAATCCACGTAATTAAATGTGTATGATAACACCCTCATTATGTCATGTTTCCCCAGCCTGTGTTTCCAAATTGAGTGAGCTCTGTAATACTAAAGCAGTATTATTCAACCAGCATGCAGAGCAACTCACTCCATGCCATAGAAAAATGAAGAAGCAGCTATCTAAACCTATGCATTTTAAAATGTACTTGCATCTTTTTAGATGTTGTCCCCTGTAATCAATTATGTCTCATTTCCCATAGCACATGACATACAAAGGAAAAATGATACTCACTAGTAAAATTAGCCTCCAAATAAAATCTCTAAAATTATAATAAAAACACAGGCGGTAGTAACTAAGTAAATTTGCTTATTTGTAAGGTATCTTGAAGTTTCTTCTTAAATACTTTGTAACTTAAATGAAAAAAGCTCATGTACTCATTAGGCAGATTCATTCTACAGTAAGAGTTCCAAGTTAACATCTTTATTAATGAGACAAACCAATGACAAATACTTCCTGGCATGAGGCATGACATCACTTTTGTGATATTTCTGCCCAAAATAATAACTCAAAACTCATTGCAAGAAGAAGCTAGAGAAACTCAAATGGAGTCTCTACAAAAGAAACTTTTTGTATATTTTTTCCAATAGCCTTCAAAAATGTAAAGGCAATGGAAAGGGGAGCTTGGCATGGTGGGATATACCTATAATCCCAGCACTCAGGAAGCTAGGCCTATAATATAAGTTCCAGGCCAGCCAGGGCAACAGGGAGGGAGGCTGTCTCCAGAAACAGAAATTAAAAGACAGAAGCCACCAGAAAGGATGAATGATGATCTGTGTCAGGTTGAAAGAATAATAGAGGCTGAGTAGTACCATAAACAGTTCTTATTATTTGCTCCTGGGACAGGGAAGCAAATTATTTTTTTAAACAGGGCTCGCCAAGTAACCCAAAATGGTCTTGAATTAAAGATTCTCATGCCTCCGCCCCATGAGTGCTAGGATTCTAGGCATGCACCATCAAACTCAGTTAAACTTACTTGCTTTTATGAGAAAGGACATTATTTGGACAATTCGTAAAGTTTAAAGGGAGCCTGAAATAATACATACATATCAGTTTCAACTTCTTGACCATGACAGTTGTTGTACAGTGTTGTTACAGAATTTACATTTAGAAATACACAATGCTGAAAGTTCAAGACATCACCTAGCTGTGACTTTGGTATGAACTGCTACAGGGGAGAGAACAGCCTTCTGTGTTTTCCACCCTCTGAGGTTCTTTGTAGGGACAGTACAAATTAGACTACAAGTAGCAGACTGACAAGACTGAGTTTATTAACATCTTCTGCCTGTATATATGGAAAACCTTGGTGACTGGAATTTGGGCTCAGAGGGCATCATCCACGGAACCATAGGCCTATACAGAAGTGACAAAAGCTGAAGGTTCAGGCTTCCAAGGTTGGCTGGCTAGGGAAGGTAGAGATATGAGGGGTACTAATGGAATCCAAAGCACGATTTAGCAAGGTTTGCCGGGGCAGGCCCATGTGAACGCCATCTCATCTTGGGTGACAAGGTTGTTGACCTCTTCCTGGCACAGGAAGGCAGGGGACATTGTTATGAGGGGATTTTTATCTTCTGTCTTCAGGAAGGTAGTGGAAGTACAGAAAGCTGGTCTCATGTCTGCTTTTGAATAAATTGCCTTTAGCTCAAAATAATCTTTATGTTAGACACACATACTTTAGTATGGCATACTGTAGACCTCTTCATAATTCAGTAAAAAGTAATACAAGAAGAAAATGATACCAGAACAATGATCAAGTGTTACTGTTTTGGAAACTTGCAACTTCTGAAGTCTAAAATTATTTTGAATTATCAGCTGTAAATTGAATTTAGGAGAGAACATTTTATTTTCTTCAGTGTTTGAGAAGTGAAATTCTGAACTAGTGGTTTCTAAACATTAGGAATTGAGTTTTCTTTTTAAAAGAAAAGGCAGTGTTTCTAAAATTACTTTAAATTTATTGTATCAAATACTTAAAAATGTTTCAAACATTATCTTTTATCCATAGAGCAGCATGAGTCCTGATGTGCTTAGAGGCTCTATTGAAATAATGTGGACCATAGACAGCATGTGTTAAATGCACAGTTCACTTAATTATTAGAGAGACAGCTGTGTAAGTTAAAATATTTTATTCATAGCATTCGTAAACGTGAAGAGAGGTACCAACCATTATTATTGAACGTGTTTTAAAAGATGATACAAAAATGTAATAAGAAGAAATTCACTTCTTAGGGAACTTCCAACGATGTAAATAGACATTTCTAAAAGCTTTTGCCAAAGATGCTGTCCACATCATGGACCAGGAAGAGACATGAATAATTCAGTTCACCATGTTCTGGGTACACATTTATCTGGACATTGGTGGAACAGGCAAATATTAATGAGGTATGTGTCTCCAATGTGACTGACCATTCTACAAGCACCACCTACTGTACTTTTAACTGTTTGACTTTGTAAAACAGGAAGAGGTTGACCAAGTTCAAATGTCTGTGCTGTCTCTCTTTCATCAAAGACTTGAGGACACTGACAACAGAAGGCAGCCCTGGCTTCTCCTACCTGCCTCTCTGGCTACAGGTTAGGAATAAAACTTGTTTGCAAAAACAGCAGTAGAATGGGACAGAGTATAATTCAGAGTAAATTCAAGCCGGCTCGGGGTTCCTTAAGTCTGCAGCATGAAAGGGAGTAGAAGCCCCATGTTGTTTCAAATGCTTTTAGTTATTGGAACTGACAATTTTAATATGCAAAGAAAGTCTTAAAACTTTCAAGTCTGTGCTAGAATGTAGTGGAATTCTCAGTTAAAGCGGTTTCACAAATAAGGGGCTTCCTTATTTAAGGTTTCAGAGTTATGGTAGAATGGAACAATCCCTGGCAAATTCCACTTTGCTGACAGTGCATTCACTAGACAAGTCTTGTCAGGAACATTGGTTCTCTTTCTAAAACAGTGTATGTTGTTTGTTGATGCTGTCATTAAAAAAAAAAAAAAATCTGTTTGCCAAAGATCCAGGAGAAAGTACAGAGTTCAAGAAGCAAAACTTCGTGTGATAGACATAAGTCTGCACAAAGCCCATCAGTCAGTCTACGAACCTGGAAAACAGGGAGTACGTACTGTTTCTGCTCTGGTGGGTCTCAATGTCATCCTCAGTATTCCTGTGAGAACCTTAGTACTATGAACACCAGTTCTTGGAGGCAGGACATAATGGCAGATGTTTAGGTCTTGAGGGCTCCACCCTTATGAATACTTTAATGTGTATTATAAAAGGACTTCAGGGGCTGGAGAGATGGCTCAGAAGTTAAGGTGTTTGCTTGCAAAGCCTAACGACCTGGGTTCCCCAGTAGCCACACAAAGCCAGATACACAAAGTGGCACATGCATCTGGAGTTTGTTTGCAGCAGCTGGAAGCCCTGGCATGCCCATTCTCTGTTTCTCTTCTCTCTCGCTCGCTCTCTCCTTAAAAATAAATACAAATATTTTCTTTAAAACAGCGGGGCTTCAGTCACTTAGTGTCTCTCTCCCAAAGGTACCTTCAACCATGTTATATACAACCAACAAGATGGCCCCTCAACCAGGGAAGCTCCTCCTTCTTTGACTTCCCAGCCTCTACACCATGAGACAAATTTCCATTCATTATATGTTACTTAGTCTGGGGATGGGGTGATGGCTCAGCTGGTCAAAGGCTTGCCACAGAAGCACAAGGACCTGAGTCCAGAACCTCAGTACGTACTTTTAGATTCACAAGAGCCCAATGAATTTGTCTGTTGCAGTCTGAGCACAAAACAGACTAAAACACCCTTATGTGACAATTCTATCTAGTTGCTGTAACAAAAACCTGAAAACAAAATAATAAGGAAGGAAGGGTTCAGTTTACTTTACACCTTGAGGGTGCAGTCCATTATACAGGTGAAGGAAGGGATGGCAGCCAGAACACATAGCAGCTGGTCACAGTGTGGCTTCTGCTGTGGTGGAGAGCCGCGAATGTATGCCAATTTAACTGTGAAAAGCATAGTGTGGGGCTTTAGTGCACATGCCTGGAACGTACTCTTGTGTAGGAACACATTTTTCCACTGAGCTGTATCACTAGCCCCTTATTATTTTTACATTGAGATGGGCTCTTACCAAGTTGCCCAAGCTGGCCTTGTGATCCTTCTGCCTCAGATTCCTGAGTAGCTGGGATTACAGAGCTGTGCCACCAGGGCCAGCTGTCTTGAGCTTTTGATGCTCATATATTTAGTTTTTGGTGCCAAGGATTAGCCTTTTCCCAAACTGGAAAGTCTTTTGTTTGGAGTTCAGTAATAGCTGCAGTTCTCAGAGGTAGGTAGCCCCCTCACACACACGCTCATAGCTGTTTTGCTAGGATGTGTTTAGTTTATTATAGTCTTCATATCCCTTTGGTGAGCTGTCAGTTCTTATATACCCTGGCTTTCTATCCCTGTTAGAACCTATCAGAGGCAAAATAAGTTTAAAGGCAGCAGCAAGGAAGGGCTCCTTTTGTCTGGAAGCACAACACCCACAGTTTTTCGAGAGGTCCTACAAGAGACATTGTTAGAGGTGACTCCTATGTCACTAGGCAGGGGATATTGCCTTCCGTTCCCCTCTCCACAGCTACTTGTTTACTCCATGGGCTTAACAGTGTGGCTCAGTTTCCACAGACTCCTTCCTGTGTCAGTGTCTACTTCACATGTCTTTACTTGACAGCACCCAGATGGACACACCGCCTAGCCGCACTACTCTCTTGAACATTCTAAGACCCGCCACTTCCTGTGGATACAGGTGTGTTTAAGTCATAGATACTTAAGGGAGGCTTGAGTTCCAAGTCCACAGTTTTCTTGTAGCCCTTTGATCTTCAGTAAATACAAATTTAAAAAACAAACAAAAAGCTAAACTCTTGGGTACTAGGTCAGCCCTATGGACACCAGTATAATCTTAAACTGTATAGACTGATTTTGTTCAGCCCATCCCTTATGCTGCATAAATTGGTGATTTTGGGTTAGGAGCCATTTAATATTTGTTTTCTATTTCATAGAAATGGGAATGTTTTTCCTATTTCTTTATAGTTTCAGATTTTTAGCAGGAAAAAGGTAACCTGTTAAAATGTGAATATGGGGCTGGAGAGATGGCTTATCAATTAAGCACTTGCCTGTGAAGGAAGCCTAAGGACCCTGGTTCGAGGCTCGATTCCCTAGGACCCACGTTAGCCAGATGCATAAGGGGGTGCACACGTCTGGATTTCATTTGTAGTGGCTGGAGGCCCTGGTGTGCCCATTCTCTCTCTCTCTCCCTCCCTCTCTCTCTCTCTCTCTCTCTCTCTCTCTGCCTATTTCTCTGTCTGTTGCTCTCAAATAAATGAATAAATAAACAAAAAAATTAAAATGTGAATATGGTGCTGGAGAGATGGCTCAGTGGCTAAGGCACTTGCCTGCAAAGCCTAGGGACCCAGGCTTAATTCCCCAGTACTCACATAGAGGACCTGGTGTGCCCATTTTCTATCTGCTTCTTTCTCTCTCAAATAAATAAATAAATATTTTTTAAGTGAGCATGGCATAATTATTCTGTTCAACTGTAGATAAGGTTGATGGGTTTATACTGTATATTTCCAGAGAAAGAGGCAGATAGAGAGCATAGGTGTGCCAGGGCCTCCAGCCACTGCAAAAGAACTCCAGACACATGTGCCACCTTGTGCATCTGACTTACATGGATACTGTGGAATCAAACCTGGGTCTTCAGGCTTCACAGGCAATCACCTTTACTGCTAAGCCATCTGACCAGCCCAGGGATTATTATTATTTTTTAATGGGTAAAATTTGTTTACCTCACCAGTGGTAATGATTCAGCCATGAAGAAGTGTATTGAGCTCTTAATAAGACATGGAGAAATGAGAGCTGATACAAGAGGCCCAGATGATTACATACTGCAAGCAGAGCCTAGGCTATATCCCTTCTCTTTTCTGATCTGGAGTCCAGCCAGAACTCACTGGCATACTAGCCAGAATCTGTTCTGACTGGACACTGTGCTCTCCATGCTGATGCTCAAATATTTTCATATCTCAGGGCATAATAAACCAGAGTTCTTGAGAGAAGCAGAATGAAGCTGAATCCCATCCAGATTCTCTGTGGGAACTTTATGCATAGTGCTCACACCCCATATAGAATTCAAATGAAAAACAACCCTAAAATGAGTGGAAGGATGTCCAGCACAGTGTGTGTACCCTTCCCCATGATGATGGTTTCAGTATGTTTCTGGAAATATTGCATAAATTGTGTGTAATTTGCTTGGGCATTGGCTCCTGCTTTCTGGTGCCTGGTTCAGGAGCTGGGATTGGTAGTGTGCCTCCAGAGCAGCTGAAAAGAAGAAAACTGAGAATTATACTTTTATTCTAGTTACATTTAGAGTATCCATCAGTAGTTGTGTTAGCTTACTGCAAGAAAAGATTGTTTGCATAGCCATTAGGCAGTTTTGATAACATGCTGAGCCTCTTAAATGGAGAGCTGTGCTCAAATTAAAACAGCACCACCAACAAATAAACTTTGTACTTCTTTTAGTGGGGAACCCCCCCCCCCCAAATATTCAACAAAGTCTTTTGCCACACTTTTTTTTGTTTATTACACTGTCTCAATTACCCTTTGGATTATTAAAATGATTTGCCTTTGCTTTTGGTAAATAATTGCTTTGGGGAACACATCTCTACAGTACCACCTTGAATGAGCTCTCTGGTCTGGTATCCTGACCACTGGCAAGGCAGCCAGGAGATCGGGGGATGGGAGGACCATTTACATGGCTTCCCTGGAGGTGTCACTGCTCAGTGCATTGTTCCAGTCTTACGTGTACTCTGCCTCTCCCCTTCTAAACCTCAGGTAGAACGCTCATTCTGGTTTCATTTGCCATCATTAAAGCTTGTGTAAGTGGAGAAGATGCTGTGTCATGATATCTCTCCCATCTGCTTCATGCCAGATTGGAAAGGGATAATTATGAAAAAGCGTACCGAGGACAGGTGCCACTTGCCAGATCCCCTAATAAGTGAGGGATCTATCTGAAAGCACAGTGAAAAATTCCAATTAAATGTGTAAACCAACTGAAAGGATCAGTAGAAAGTAAAGTGAAATCATTTCCTACTGAATTATTAAGTTTTATTACTTTAAAATGTATTTCTACTATGTTTCTCTTGGCTCTGAGGAGGGGAAAATTGGTTGACACAGTTCAAAGTTATAGTAAGTGCTAATTATGAAATTGCTATATGTTTGCATGAGTTATATGGATTAAAAATAAATAAGAAGATTCATCTATGGAAAAAAATGTGGACCCATCTGACTTTATCATCTTAGAAAATAACAATGGTCATTAATGGAACATTCATTATGCTACAAGGACTCATTTGACTCTCTTAGAGTCATTTCATTCTTCAAGCAACCCTATAGTTCAGCATCATCATTGTACAGGTGAAGAAATTAGCAGTAAAGGATTCACCCAGAATCACTTGGTTAGTGATAGAATAGGATTCCACCTAAGCCTTCTAAACTGAGAGCTTAAGGCCTTCAGTCTATACTTATTTTTTAACATGTAGGGTCGGTAACAGATTATTACAGAGAGTTGTTGAGCTGTCTCATTTCTTTTTAAAAAAATTAACTGAAATGAACATAATCAGTGTTCATCGCATACTCTGGAAAAGGTCATGAGAATGACTAAATGGGATTACTAGTCATATTTGTATCAATCTAAGTCATTTCAGGATTTCATCTTTGACAGGTACTTTTTATTAGTTTTAGTTACACGGTCTTGGAAAAAATATATTTCTGGGCTTACATGTCACTATTATTCTGAATTCTCTACAAACCTTCCCCAACCATGTCACCTTTCTGTAGCTGTTCAGTGATGTTGTGGCAAACCAAGAAATAACTCCTCAAAATAGCGATAACTAAACTTAGAAGATGAGGGAGAAGAAGGAATTTTCAAGGAAAGACAGAAACATGCCAGTGATGAGGAGAACCAGATACTGCAGCTATGCTGTGCTGTGTCGTCCAGAGTTCTCTCCTCATACCTTCTTTTTTTTTTTTTGTCAGGAAAGATAAGACTTGTCATCAGAACATTACAGATTCTTCTGCTTTGCTCAGAGTTTCCTAAAGAATATTCATATTATTATAGGAGCCTTTATTCTATGTGATCATCCTAAGTGTGGTATTTTATACAAGTAAAACTTCCATGTAAGTAGAAACCAAAGCTAAGCAGTGAATATTGCCCTGTGATGGAATATGAAGGGACATTAAGTATACCCAGAGGCAAGTGGGGATTTGAACATAATGTGTATCATTTACGAATACTCATGTTCTGGCCACCCAGCCTAAGAAATAGAACATTACCAGTAACTGTGGAGCCTGGCGACCATTTTCCTTCTTTATTGTAGTGAACATTACTCTGAATACTATAATTTGTTTTTCTTTAAGGTTATACTTTGAAACTTTGTAAACTTCTAATGACTCTGAAGTGTTAGTTTGTGGAGTACTTTAGAGTGGGTTTATGTGAATAGAGAATGGTTCATTTCTTCTTGAGTTTCTTACTGTTAGTAAGGTGATGGCTACTTCTGTCATCTATTAGAGTACGTGAATGAGGATGCTTCTATGGTGTCTATTTAGGAGTGGAGATACTGTCTTTGACATTGGGAAGACTATGCAATAACCTTGTATTTTACCAACCAATGCCAACATTTTCCCAAAGTTACCGTGCATCAGGAGAACATGAGAAGTCCTTTTGTTCCACACATTTACCAACACCTTGAGTGGTCAGATTGCGTTCATTTTCTGGTCTCTTGAATGGGTTTCTTTGCACTTCCCTGATTACTAATGAGGTTAAATGTATTTTCATAGGTTTATTGTCCTTTATATTTTCTTTTTTATGTAATACCTGTATATGCCTTTTAGGCTATACTTCCATATTATTTCATGAAAGTTCTCTGATCAGCGGATTAAGGACTTTTTGTAGATATTAAGAATATTTCTTGGGCTGTAGAGATGGACTGGTGGTTAAGGCACTTGACTGAGAAGTGTAAGGACCCAGGTCCAACTCTCCAGAACCCATATAAGCCAGACACACAAGGTAACACATGCACACAAGATCACACATATGCACAAGGTGGTGCAAACATTTGGAGTTTGAATGCAATGGCTAGAGACCCTGGCATGCCAATTCTTTTTCTCTCTGTCACATAAAATAAGTAATAAAATTAAATAATAATATGTCTTGTTGCCATATATCATACTTATTTTGACTTTTCTTATGAAATTTCTTTGAAATTTTCATATAAAGATTCTTAATGTTCTTTTGACAAATTCTTAATTGTTTAATAAAATGATTGATATCTCCCTTTTTAAAAAAAATTTTGCTCTAGTTGTACTTGGATTAAGCAATATGGGGCTGGAGAGATGGTCCAACAGGTAAAGGCTCTTGTTTACAAAACTTGTCAGCTGGCATTGGTCCCCAGCACCCACCTAAAGCCAGGCGCTCAAAGTGGTGCATTCATCTACAGTTTGTTTGCAGTGGAAAGAGGTGCTATTGTGCACATTTTTTTTTCTCTTGCTCAAATAAATAAACAAAAATATTTAAAAAGATATACTTACTCTGTAGCACATACCTATAATCCCAACACTTAGAGGCCTCTGAGGGAGGAGGATTGTGAGTTCAAAGCTAGCCTAGACTACATATTGAGTTTGAAACCACCATAAGATATATAATGAGACTCTGGAAAGAGACATAAAAAATGGAACCTTACTTTAGGGTAACTATGGTAACTAGGAAATTCTTGTATATAAGACTTTTTTTCTCTAAAGTGTGTGATCTCTAACATTGTTCCATTAAATTGTGAAGTAGGGGTTGAGTTTCATTTTCCCCTACATTGTCCCAGTGCCATTTGTTAGTTAATTCATTGTCCTCCATGTAACACTGAAATGTCATCTTAGTCTGCATCAAGGATTCATGGGTAGATGTCTTTCTACAGATGCTAAATGAGTTACATGTCATTTCTGACATCCCTACCATATAAGCTCGTTTTATGTATAAACTTTGTATTTCTTATTTTGGTGATCCTTAATATTTTTTAATAACATCAATTTTACACAAAAACGACTTTACAAAATTTTGTTTCATATGCAGTCATTCTTCAATATCTATAGGGGTTGGCTTCCAGGACCTCCAAGGGCACCAGAATATGTAAGTTTTCATGTCTGCTGTGTAAAGTGGCCTGTAGTGTAAATATAATAGTATTTGCAAATTACTTGCGTACATCCTCCCAAATCTTTCAAATTATCTGTAGATTACTTGCAATACTTAATGCCATGTAAATGATACATGTATCATTGTGCTAGATTGTTTAAGGAATAGTGACAAGAAAGAGAAGTATACACATGTTTAAGACAAACACAAGCATCACTACATAGTGCATGAAAAATGTATGTCCAACTATACAATAGCAGGTGGTGGGGTGAGGATCCACAAAATAGTATGATGCTCAGCAGAATTTTCCTATACATCACTTCACTTACATAGATCTAGCATTGCGATCAGTGTGTGGTAAATTCAAGTATGCCTTTTAGAGCCTGCAGTTGGTAGAATTTGCAAATGTGGAATCCACAGATATGGCAACTGACTATAATTCTTATTTTGGTTATGCATTCTATATTTAAGATACAAAGGGCCACTATATTCCCAAGTATCTTCTTTTCAAGGCATAAATTGTATATGTAAGACAAACAATCTTTTCTCTAATGCTTTATTACTACTGTGTAGAAATATAAATTACCATGTATTTATTTTTATTCAGAAACTGTGGCAATATGGCTCATTAACACTAATATGGTTTCTGGTAGAAAAATATCACAGTGATGACAACTGTGACCCTCCCATCCTTACAATATTTCTTTTTCTTGTCTTAGTATGTAGACCAAAGCCTCCAGTCCAGTATTTAATAGGTAGTGCTGTTTGACTTCCTTGCCTTGTTCTCA
Source organism: Jaculus jaculus (assembly GCF_020740685.1). Lineage (NCBI taxonomy): Eukaryota > Metazoa > Chordata > Mammalia > Rodentia > Dipodidae > Jaculus > Jaculus jaculus. The sequence goes on from NC_059117.1 coordinate 1,878,761, forward strand.
ATTTTAAGGAGAAAAGCTGATGTTTCACATTTTAAGATTTGTGATTTCTCTAAGCTGTTTTAGACATCCTTTAAGAAGAGAAATACCTCTTTTTTCTTTATTTTATGAAAATGCCTTAAAAAGGCATGATTGCCTTCTATATTGGATTCTGATATCCTGTTTGTCCATGACAATGAGTCCTATAACTTAAGTTTGCTGTTTTTCACTATATGCTTGAGAACTTTTTTCAGACTCCAAGAAATAAGCAGTGTTCCCTAAATCTGGTTTGTTTATTCTGATTTGAATATAAGAAGTCTTTCAGAGGCTCATAAGTTTTAATACTTGGTTCCCACCTGGTGGCATTATTGTGGAACCTTTAGAAGGTGGAGTTTTGCTGGAGGAAGTGGGTCATTGTGGGAGGGCCTTGAGGTTTAACAGCCTAACCCCATTTCTTCTTTGCCCTCTGCTTCCTGATTGTGAACACAGTATGTCCCACTGTGTCCCAGCACCTGCCACCATACCTTCCCCACCATGAAACCTCCCTTGGAAACTGGAAGACAAAAATAAACCCTTCCTTAAGTTGCTTAAGTGGTTGTTCATTCACAGCAATGAGAAAGTAACTAATACATTTATTAACTTACTAAATATTTATTGAAAACATACTATGGACTAGAAAGAAAATATTTCAGAAGACAACATCTCTGCTGTCATACAACTGATGTTGTAGAGCAGAATCAGTCCAGTAAACCAGTATAGACAGGTAGGCATGTCACAAAGAAGTGATAAGTTCTGAGTGACAGCTGACCAGTAAAATGGAGAAGCTGATGACCAGCAACGTACATGCTTTGGAGTGTGTTCTTTAAGAACATGACATCATGGATGAGTCCTGCCTACAGTGAGGAATGCAGTTATAGGAAATAGTAGAACCTGTAGATGGAAAAGCAGAAGGAGCATACTGCTGGATAGGAAAAAAAAAAAAAAAAAAAGCAGAAGCCAAGAAATGTTGAGCTTGTGGAAACCTTTCATGAGAAAGACCACTTTCCTATCTTCCCAATGTAATAGAGTTATGTGTGAAGTGTTTTAGCAGCATGTAGCTAGCATCACTTCTGTCCTGTTTCCTTATTCCACTACTGTCTCAGACTGTCAACACTTACTGACTAGTAGAAGTAGGCCCTTGTTCGTATTTGTGAAATGAATAAGAAACCTTTGCCTCCCTTGGAGGAGTTTGAAGAATTCTTTCCCTCGCCTGGGTCTTTGCATCATGTTGGGAGATGATGCCGACAGGGGAAATATGAAGGAATGGACCTTGATGACTTTTCTGCCAATCACCTCTATGACAGAGGCTCTTAGTGCTGGTGGACATTTGTCAGTGTGAATTCCTATCTTCAATTAGAAACATAAATCACAGCCACATGGAAATGATTCATATGTTATCTCATCACTTTACCTTGTTTGTGTTACTGTTCTAAACATGTGAGATTCTGAGGATGGAATGAATCATTCTTCCAGCCAGGTCATAGCCTACATCTCAGTGCCTTATGTGTAACATGAGATTATTGAATGATTATTAAAGCTACCTTCTATTTTATTGCTGGTATAAAGCACCTGACCAAACGCAGCTGATGGGTGGAGAGTTTTAACTTACTTTATTTTGGCTTACAGTTTTGAGGGGAAGTCCAGATGGCAGAGAAGAGCAGAACATGAGCAGAGGCTGGACATTATCTCTGCCACAGTAAGTGGAAAATAACAGCAGGAGAGTGATCCAAGTTCTGGCAAGGGGAAGCTAGGTCTAACACCTTTATGCTCTCCCCCAAAGACACCTCCACCAGCAGGCCTCCACCTCCTACATTACCATCAGCTGGGGACAAAGCATTCAGAACACTTGAGTTTATGGGGGCCATCTGATTCAAACCACCACAACAATATCTATGATGGACCACACAGAGAGCAGGTGTGTGATGAGACACTATAGATGTAAATGTGGTTGTTCTCTAAGTGGGTAGCAAGGGATACTACAGATCCCTCCCCATTCTAAGAGTAATAGCTGAGATTCTCATAACAAAATATGAGTCAATGAGAAAAGCAGCAAATTTATTCTCAAAGTGTTATCTGACATAAAAAAAAAAAAGCCTTTAGAAAACCCAGAGGCCTCACCACAAGTCTGTATTCTTAGATTTGATGAAGAATAGCAAGCCCCGAGGAAATATGCTGGACAAGATTGTGACTTCATGACAGTAGGTGGGGGGGAATCCAGAAAGCCATGCCTGTTCAGATTCTTCTTAGTCTGTGTAAGCCTTCCTCCGTACTCCCCCAGGTAATGGCATGCCCCCTTCTAGAATAAGCATGTTGTGACTTACTATTTGACAAGGTAGGTGAGACAGTTTCATTTTGGCCAGCCCTGGCACAAAAACATAGGGGAAATGTAGGTAATATTTCTAGATATTATGGCTGGATTTGTGGGGTTGGGATTCTGTGGTCTGCCTTGGGAGAGAAAGTGATGCAAAAGGAAAAGAGAAGGGGAAGGTGAGGAAGATATTGCCTGTGAAACCTATCCTTCAGTTTATAGTGTTCATTATGTTATCCATCAGGTCTAAGTCTGATATAATGCAGAGCTGACTAATGCTCATGTTGTATGCAACATAGTCCAGCTCTGAAGAGAAATGTTCTTGGCAGCTTGCTGCTCTGTCTTATGCTGAAGGCAGCAGTAGAGGTTCTCCTGCTCAACGTTTCGTCCGTGAGTTCTTTGGATATGACATGGTTTCTGCTGAGAATTTGGAAACAACTTCAGGGTTATTTTTCCCACTTGGGAACCTCCTTGATAGGTTACTGTAAGTAGAATCTCAGCTTGGTGATTCACCTTTCAGATAGTTTAGTATCAATGTCGTGAATGTAACATTTAGCAAGTTATGCAATGACTGTTAGCCATTTTGTACACATGCAGAGCTGAAAATCACTGCAAACACTTGGTATTACGACAGCCCTGGGGAAGGCCAGTCCCTGAGGTGATACTTCACTGTTTGTGTCTCTGCCTGAGGAAAGACAAACTGTGAGCTGATTGCTCAGTGACAGAGAAGGGAGCTACTACTGCTGAGGACAGGGCTTCTCCGCAGTCCATGTTAACTTAATGGCTAGTGCTTCACCTTCACCTCTGCTTTTCATCAGAAGCAACATTTCTCCTGGGCTTGAGCTCTGGTGATTGCACAGATCGAAATTCTAATCAGCAGCTGGGACAGCTGAGATGAGGGTATGTTTGAGAAACAGGCTCTGACACATTTAGGTTGGGAGTTAGCCTTTCTTCCTTCCTTCCAGTCTGACTAATTGGAGAGCTTCCTGGGGACCACTCTTGAGCAGGTGGCTAGCCGGCTAGCCCTGAGAGTTCTTCAGTTCCTAGGTTGGCTCTGATCTCAGCTACACTTTAGCAGCATCCCTTAGAGCAAGTTTACCATTTTTAGTGTCTCTTTAAAAGACTATTTGCTCAAGTTTCTCAGCTTTTAATTATTGTAAGAATTTAGGACCAAATTATCTAAGAATTTGAAATATGAAATGGAAATGTAGCCTACCACTAGAAGTTATTTCCGTGACAGTGGCTGTTTGGGTTGGAGCAGCAGGGATACTATGGTTGTGTTCCCATTGTGCACAGGTTGGAGCTTTTGTTGATAAAATGAACAGTCCTACCATTGCTTCCTTTCAGGGATAATGGACATTCACAATGGTATAAAAGCATTTTAACATTATGGACAGATAATCTTTATTCAGTCCCAAGTGGCTTGATACACTGAAGTTTATAAGAATATTTCAAGTCTTGCAACAACATGACTTTTGACATGAACCACCTTCAAAACGGAGTCGCCTTTTGAGTCATTTCTCCATGAATGGTGACAGAAAAGCAGCTATCCCGAATTGCTGGGCACTCCTGCAGCAGTATGTGAGAACAGAAGTGGACATCTTGTTCTCTTTCCTTCAGCTCGAGCTTGCTGCATTTGAAGATAGTGAAATGATAAGAAGAAATTGTGGGAGGTCGAGGGTGGGGAGATGGCTCAGTGGTTTAAGGTGCTTGCTTTTGCAAAGTCTTGACAACCCTGGCTTGATTCCTCAGTACTCCCATAAAGCCAGAGATGCACAATGTGATGATGCAAGCCTCTGGAGTTTGTTTGCAGTGGCAGCAGGCCCTTGCATGCCCATTTTCCATCTCTTCCCCCTCTCTTTCTCTCTCAAATAAATAAGTAAATAAATATTTTAAAACAATTGCATTGTGTACAGGTATGTCTCAACATTTTAGCTTGTTATGTGAACTGAGAAATCTTGTAATCATATATTTAATATTAGATTTGGCACAATACATATTAGGCATGTAACCATGTCACACCCAACTTGCCTATAAAACAAAAGATGACTTATCAAGAAATAAGAACACCTTTATTTAGTCAAAATTTTATATAATACAGGATATTTGAAATATGTGGCCCCAGAGACCCAAAGAGAACTATCTTTATGTTTACATTTGAGGAAGAATTGACAGCTATATAGAGGTAAACCTGGACAGATAGGACTGTTCTAATGGAAATAGACTGAGGGCAAACCCAGCAAGGCCTGTCTACTCAGATTTGGCTTAGGCTTTTGGAGGCATCCTGCCTTCCTGGGCATGTGGCAGAACCCTTCTGGAATGAGGGCACTTAACGTTAGAGAAAAGGGTGAGAGTGGCCTTTGTAAATTTTGCAGCTTCATTTGAGGCCAGATAGGTAAAGGGCGTCTGGTTTTCAGAACTTGTTTCAGGGGCAGTGACAGGACTAGAGATAGGAGAGTGGGAGAAGCAGAGAAAGACTTCTGAAGTTGCCTCCAGTCTCCTTCAGTTTATGCCAAAGCATTGTTATTTGGGTTTTTTTTCTAAACCCAGCAATCTATAACTGAATGGATGTGGTTCTGTTGTAATAAAACCTTGATTTCAGCAATAGGTAATGAACTGGATCCTGTAGACTAAAGTGTGCCACCAGCCGACTTAACTTTTATCATAAACTTAAAAACATATTTTGTTTATATTTATTTATTAATTTGAAGAAGAGAGGGAAATAATGGGCACACCAGGGCTTCCAACCACTACAAACGAACTCCAGACACTTGTGCCCCCTTGTGCATCTGGCTAACATGGTACTGGGGAATCAAACCTGGGTCCTTTGGCTTTGCAGGCAAGTACCTTAATCACAAAGCCATCCCTCCAGCCCTATCATAAACGTTTAATGTTATATGCAGCTAGAGTTCACTATTTTTAAATTGCTGGATCATTATCCATTATTGGATGGTATCCTGGACTTACTTATGCATTTGTCACTTGGTGAAGATTTGAGATGTTGCTAGGTTTGGCATTCATATAGAACTATCAGGGTCATGCATACAGAAGTCAGTGTGGATACATATTATCACTTTGCTTAGGTAAATCCTGAGGAATAGAATTCCTGTATCATATCATAAATGTAGATTTAATTTTAGGAAGTGAACAAACTTTGTTAAAGGAGTCCTACTTTTGCCAATAATATATGAGAACTATAGTCATTCTGAGCTCTTGACATTGTGGCCTGTGTATGATTCATGATTATGTATTAATATTTAAATATTAATGGTATAAATGATAAATGAAAACATGTCTGAATATTGTCTAGTGTTATTGATTTTTTAATGCTACTTTATTTATTTTTAATGCTATTTTAAAGGGCTGCTTATTCTATCTTATGGTTTTACCATACATTATTAAGCCAGTTTCCTTTCCTAAAATATATTGTCATTTATAAAATGTTCCTTGGGAAGAAGACAGTACAGTCACCATCTTTGTGTGCAGCATTGAATTTGGTGTGATGAATTGCTCTTGACTCTATGCAAGAACTTTAAAGCAGGACTGGAGGAATGGCTTAGTGGTTAAGGTGTTTGCCTGCAAAGCCAAAGGACCCAGGTTCTGTTTCCCAGGACCCACATTAGCCAGATGCACAAGGGGGCACACATATCTAGAGTTGATTTACACTGACTGGAGGCCCTGGCATGCTCTCTTTCTCTCTCTAGCTCTCTCTCTCTCTCTCTCTCTTTCCCTCTCTTTCTCTGTCAAATAAATAAAAAAAATATTTTTTTTAGTACCAAACTGCCTGTTTGCTGAAAAGAAAACTAATAAATTAAATTTAAAAAAATTAACATATGAAATGAAAAAAAAGAACTTAAAAGAACAGATGCCTACTAGCTTATGAGCAGATATTGACTGAAATCCTTTTGAATACTTGATTTTCAAAATGCAAAATTTAATTGTATTTTTTACAAAAGATATGTATGTATGTATTATGTATGTATATGTGTGTGTGAGAGAGAGGGAGAAAGAGTGAGGACACATGGGCATGCTAGGGCCTGTTAACACTGCAAATGAACTCCAAACCCATGTGCCTATTACTTTGTGCATCTGGTTTCATGTGGGTACTGGGGAATCAAAACTGCACTGTCTGGCTTTGTGAGCAAGCACTTTTAACTGGTGAACCATCTCCTCAGTCTCTTAATCCCATTTTTATAGATGTCCACCTTAAATCTTTCTAATAATGTCAGTAAATAGCCACAGGCATATCCTGAATGCTTTTCTGAAGTTATTTGGTTCTGTTCTGCCCAGTTTTGTGCTTAACTAATAATTTTTGCTTAGAAAATTTTTAAGTAGGTGTATGAAATGTCAACCATATCTGTCTGTCTTTTCTTTCAATCTCAGTCTGATTTCATCAACTTTCTCTTTAAACCTTGTAGCTTCTCAGTGCACTGTCTTGTACCTAAGTGAATTGATTTGCTATTTAGGGTCTTTGACATAATAAGCTCATTAAATGGTAATACCAAAATATGATTGTTTCAATCTTAAGGACTTGTTTTAAGACTGTGCTTTGTAGAGCTCAAAATCAGTTAAGACTATTCCTTATTAGTAGATATAAAATTATGTTACCCGCTTCTAAAAGAATCTCTGTTCTTTCTCTATAAGGTGAGAGAGTCTATTCAACATAAGCAGAAGTTCATCCATTCATAAAACAAATAGGTACAAAGACAGAGGTTGTGAAAAGATCCCTGTTCACCAAACTGGAAATCCTGATCTGAGCTTTGGGATGTTTTCCTACAGAGTTATCTCTCAGTGGTGGTATTAAGTTACAAATTCTATCATAGCATCTAGAATTGATTCTTTGTTAAACACAAGAATCCCACACAATATTGATTCCTGTTCATAAAGTCAGAAGCACCTTGAGGACATGGCAGTGGGTATTGTGTAAATTTAAGGACAGAAGAATGGCAGTGTCAGTAATGGAAGTATTTTTGGCACCCCAGCCTTTTCTTCCTTGAGAGACATGTTGGCTGTAAAAACCTGGGCTTGTTTTATCATGGTCTGGGCCAACGGTGGCTGGCTCTGTTCTAAGTGCTGGTTTATGTGGGACCTGGAGAGTCAAACATGAGTACTTAGGCTTCAGAGGCATGCGCCTTAACCTCTAGGCCATCTCTCCAACTATCCCTTGTTCTTTAAATTCTTCTTAAGAATGGTTCTATGGGACTGCTACTTTCTGGATATTTGTGTAAAAAATCCTTAGATTATGTCCATATGTCCATACCAATAGCATATGCCCTGGCAGGTTTAATCTTAAAACAAATTATGCCTCAGCATGTGGGTATTTGTGTGTGTATATAGCGGGGGGTTCAGATAAAAACTAGAAGCTATAGATTTGTGGTGTAAATATCAGGGGGTTGCCAGTTTCCTAAGGTGAGACGAGAGAAAAAATCCACAGGATCTGTTCTTCTGGTGGGTGTGGAGTTGTCAGGTGTCACTAATAACCACAGAGATAAAATACAACTGTTCCTCAGAGAATTGATCCCAAGACTCCTATAGACACCAAGCTCTGTGAATCCTGACATCCCTTGTATAAGATAGCATAGCATTTACATATGACCTGTGCATCTCCTGGATGTCATCGCTAGATTACTTACAATATACATATTATATAAGTAGTCATTATATGTTTCATTTTTTAATCTTTTCAATCTACAATTAGTTTAACCATGAATGTTGAACCCATAGAGATAGGATGGGCTATAGCTAAAACCCTCACTGTGGAAGAAGTTAATGTTTTCTGTCTGATCTTTTCTGAGAAACATTTTAAGGTTCTTCTGTTTCATACCAGGCCCAGGTGGGTCGTACCTCCCCTCTGTCTGCTTGCTGGATGGTCTGTTCCTAGACAGAAGAGAATGGGGTCACTGTGCAAAGTTGGAAGGACATAGGTGGGGGATCTCCATAGTAGTGGAGCAGGTCCCTTCTGTAGAAGCTGCTCTCCTTTAGATGCTCAACTGCCTGTACTTAAAACGAGCCCACTCCTCCTTGGGAAGGAAGGATCTAGAACAAATTAAGTCCAGGCCACTTCTCTCTTAGAGTCTCAGATGTGGTCCTGGGCTCTGAGAGTAAATGGGCCTCTAATGTTCCATGGGAGTAACCCCTTAGACAACTCTCTGCCAACTCCTTTGCAAGGCAGGTTGGTCATCCCAGGATTTTACTCTTGATGTTCACCCTCCAATTCCCTCAATACAGCTATTTCCTAGAATCTTCTCCACATCTCTTAAAACTCAGGGTTGTGTGTATACATCACTGAGGGACAAGTCTGAAGGGATGGAGAGAAAGTCATTGGCATTACAGTAGCTGCAAAGGAAAATAAATACCCACAAACCACAATTAGATAGGTAATCGGTGCATTAGTTTGCAAGATAATGCACTTTCCAGTAGAAATGCTGCTTCCCAAAGGCACAGAATGAGAAGAAAGGGCCCAGAAGCCCAGCGCTCAGGCCCCATCCTATTTTTGACTCAATTTCTCCTGGAGAAAAAGGAATCTGGAATAGGTCTGCCTTACCTCTGAACTTCTCACTCATTTTCAAACTCTGGCAAGACAACTGAATATCTACTGCTTGAAGCAATGCTGGAAGGTTTTCTGTGCAAGAAATTCTGGATTAAAAATGCATTATTGGCTTTGGTATTCCTTTACATTTAAAAAATATTTGCATTTGTTTTAAGTAAATAATAGTTCATTCATTCATTTGTACATTCATTCATTCATTGCTTCAGAAAGTATTGAGCTTCTCTCAGCCATGCCACCTGGGGCATTCTAGAACTGCAGAGATGAATAACTGGTATGATGTGATAGGGTAGAGGTGGAGACAAACTCTCGAATCTGGTGGGTTGTTATAAGCACCAAGAAGAAGTTTCTGGCAGTTGCTTCTAGCTTCAGAGGCTGTGAAGTCAGGGAAATCTGTCAGGAGCTAGTGCTCAACACTGGCTTGGAAATCTAGGTGGAATGTTGTGAAGCAGACGGAGAAAGGGATAATCAGAGAAAGATTCTGATTAAAATAGGCACAGGAGACTGCAACCTTTTGACAAGGAAACAGGCAGTAAACTTGATCTCCTATTCTCTTATCTTCTCCCACTTAGCCCAGGGCATACCTCAATAGTAAGTTCCCTGCCAGGCTAGAGGTTTGCCCATGTTAAGCTAAGATCAGCTGCTGCAGATCTTAAGGGAATCCAGTGTGGGATTCTTCTGGTGGTCACCTGGAAGCAGGCTGTGAAAGGTTTATGTCCACAGGTCTCACACATTAAAAACAAGAGGTGAGCTGCTCAGACTCAAATGAAATACAAATGAAAGGATTCTGTGTCTTCTGTCATTTTATTTGCACCAAAGAAAGCACCATTGACTGAACTTTTATTGTTACATTGTGTGTCAGACAGTTACCCAGACGCTTTGAGCTCCTTTCCTGGAGGCAGTCTCTTTATGTTGGTGATGAGAATTCAATATGGGACTAAGGAAAAGGGCTCCTCTGCCATATTCCACTGCACTTCTGGCCAAAACTATTCAGCAGTTCTTGTTTCCTGAGGAGCTGAGGAAGCAAATAGTCTCAAGTCATTATTTCCCAAAGTATAGCTTATGAGAAGCCACTACTTTGAGATATTTTGTGAAAAGTTAAAGAATCTGGAAAGATTTTTGAATTTCACACACACTGTACATGTATTATTTTCAAAGTTCCAGAGAAGTTCTGCTGAAATTAACATTTTTATTCACTGGGAATTTTAATACATGAGCATACTATAATTTGATCATATTCCTCTCTTACTACTCTCTTGTCCTTCCTTTCCCACCCCATGCCACTAAACCCCCTCATCCAGGAGCATTTCTTTTGTTCTGGTATCTCCTTCTTTTTGTTCTCCTTGATTCTCTATGTCAAAATTTTGATTGGTTCAGTGTTCTACAGGTATTATTGAGGTAATAACATCCACTGTGAGATCATGAATGTACCAGTCAGTTCACATCTGGAGTCCAGTGCCTCAAAGTATTCCTTCCCACCCTTTGATTCTTGCATTCCTTCTACCCCCTCTTCTACAGTGTTGCTTGAGTCTTGAAGTGCATAGTAGAGATGTCTCATTTAGCACTGAACTCTCATCAGCCTCTTATTTTCAGCACTTTGATAACTGTTTAGTCTTTTCAGTGTCTACCACCATCTCCATAGAGAAGCACCTCTGGCCAACAGTGGAGACAGCACTAATATTCTTCTTATCTCTTCCCGTGAAGTATTCCCTGTGCCCTGATAGGTATGATAGACACTGGACTGTCTCTTCTTCTCACCTTCATGAATCTTGGGTTTCCCTGGGGTTCACTGCTATTTGCATCCTTATTTGCAGGTAATATGATTATACATTAAAGAGACCAAAAGCCTCTACCAGAAAACTCCTGGAGCTAATAAACACTTTCAGGAAAGTGGCAGGATACAAAATTAACATGCACAAATCAGTAGCCTTTTTATATAGCAATGACAGACATACTGAAGAAAGAAAACAGGAAAACAGAACCATTCACCACATAAGTGAAATTTTAAGAATATTCCTGACCAAGGGAGTATAAAATTTCTATAGTAAAAACTTTAAAACCCTGAAGAAAGAAATTAAGGAAGACACCAGAAGATGGAAAGACTTCCCATGCTTGTGGATTAGAAGAATATAATGAAAATGGCTACCAAAGTCATATACAGATTCGGTGTAGCTCCAGTTGAAATTTTAGTATTGTTATTCACATAAATAAGAAAGCCTACATTAAAATTTATATGGAAGCACAAAAGGCTGTGGGCAGCCAAAAATATTCTCAGCAAAAAGAATACTGCTGGATATATTACCATACCTAATTTCAAATTAAACTGCAGAGCCATAGCAATAAAAACAGCATGATACATGCACAAAACCAGATGCATAGGCCAATGGAATAGAGCAGAGAACCCAGATACCAGCCACATGATTTTTGGTCAAAAGGCCCAAAACACACACTGGAGGAAAAAGCATCTTTAGCAAATGGCACTAGGAAAACTGAAGAGCTACATGTAGAAGAATAAAACCAGATCCTTAACTCTTACCAGGTATAATAATCAACTGCATATGGATCAAAGACCTCAAAGTCTGAAACCCCAAAACAAGTAGAGGAAAAAGTAAGGAGAACACTGAGATAAAGGTACAAGGAAAGACTTTCTGGAGAGAACTACAGTAGCCTAGGGAATAAGACAAGCAATCAGTAGTTGGGATCTCATGAAACTAAAAAGCTATTGCACAGCTAAACAAACTGCCAACCAAGGAGACAACCTACTTGCCAGGTCTGCATCTTTTAGAGGTTTAATCACCAGAATATATTTACAGGGCTGGAGAGATGGCTTACTGGTTAAGGTACTTGCCTGCAAAGCCTAAGGACTGTGGTTCGATTCTCCAGTACAAATGTAAACCAGATGCACAAGGGTAACACATGTGTCTGGAGTTCATTTGCAGTGGCTAGAGCCCCTGGTGCACCCATTCTTTATCTTTCTCTTTCTCTCTCAAATAAATAAATAAGTAAATACAATATTTTAAAGTAGAATATATGTATAAGAATTCAAAAAAGCCAAGCAATTAAAAATTCAAACAAAAAAATTAAAAAGGCCATAGAATTGAACTTTTTTTTTCCAAAGAATGCTACAGTAACTGCAAGCATGGGCTGTGACTCAGACTTGTATGCTTGTATGTGTATGTGAGACAGGCAAACTACAGAATGTCTATATCTCAGTTTCCTCATCTAGAGATACATACTTGGGAATACTGTTTCACTCAGCATTTCCAAGAGATTTGCCTTTTTTTTTTTTTTAATGTTTGTTGGTTTGTTTTAAAGGTAGCCTAGGCTGACCTGGAATTCACTTTGTAGTCTCAAGGTGGCCTTGAGCTTACAGAAATCCTACCTCTGCCACCCAAATGCTGGGATTAAAAGTGTGTGCCACCACACCTGGCCAAGACTTTACTTTTTATTTTTGGTTTTGCATTGCATTTGGTAAAATCTCAGGAAGTGATGTTGTCTGAGAAATGTTGAAGTGAAACTAATTCCTAAAATCCATGCATGACTTCTATTAGCAGTCTCACCATGGAAAAATAGCTCCTAAACCCTCAGGACTAGCCAATATGGTAGCCAATTAATATTGTAGCAGAGGCCAGTAAGTTAAAAAGGAGATATAAAGGGAAGAGAAAGGAAGGGAGGAGGGTACTTAATAAGTTGGTATTGTGTATATGTAAGTACAGTGATTGAGATGAGAAGGTAATATGATGAAGACTGGAATTTCAAAGGGGAAAGTGTGGGGGGGAGGTATTACCATGGGATATTTTTTTATAATTATGGAAAATGTTAATAAAAATTGTGAAAATAAAAAATAAATAAAATTTACTTTATTTTTATTTATTTATTTGAGAAAGACAGGGAGAGAGGGAGAGAATGTGCATGCCAGGGCATCCAGCTACTGCAGACAAACTCCATACACATGTCTCCTTGTGCATCTGTCTTACGTGGGTCCTGGGGAAATGAACCTAGGTCCTTTGGCTTTGTAGGCAAGTACCTTAACCACTAAGCTATCTCTCCAGCTCAATTAATTATGTTGTTGTTATTATTATTTTAGTAACTAAGTTTATCACTTCCAATTTTGTGGATTTAAAAATAAAGTTTCAATTTCACTTAAAATAGCTGTACTGTTTTTCCTCGATTGTAAGAATGTATGAACAGGGCTGGGCATGGAGCTTAGTTTGTTCAGTGCTTGCCTCACGTGCAGGAAGCCCTGGATTTCATCCCAAGCACCACTTAACAATAGGTGTGGTGGAGCTGGGCGTAGTGGCGCACACCTTTAATACCAGCACTCAGGAGGCAGAGGTAGGAGGATCATGGTGTGTTTGAGGCCACCCTGAGACTACATAGTGAATACCAGGTCAGCCTGGACTAGAGTGAAACCCTACCTCGAACAACAACAACAAAAAGGTGTGGTGGCATATCCTGTAATCCCAGAAGTTGGGAGGTGAGGCAGGAGGGTCAGAAGATCAAGTTGAACAACATGGTACATTTAAGCCAGCCTGAGGTACATGAGACCGTGTCTCAAAAAAATGGCATGAACATTATTTTATATACTTTCTCACCAGTCAGAAAACACTTTTTATTGCCACCATAATGGACAGAAAGGAATCCTATCTTATTTTTAATTTTCATTCCTCTTACTGCCCCTATTATTTACATGTTAGTCATATAATTAATCATGTTGGTATTGCCTTGGCCACTTTCTTTAGGTTGTACATGGTTCTACTAAATTTATGATAGGTTTTATTGAGGATATTTAAGCCAGACTGGGTACCACTTCTTGCATATCTTCCTGGATAACATGCTACTTGCGTTGAAGTTGTTCCACTGCTTTCTGGAATGCAAAAGTTTTAAAGTTTCCTTATATGAAATCATTAGACTTTTCCTTAAGCTTTCTATCAGAGACAACTTAGTGATCAGTCTGTAGGGCTTAAATGACAGGAATTATTTTCCTATAGTTCTTGAGAACAGAAGTCTAAAATCAAGATGTCATTCAAGTTAGTTTCTTCTGAAATCTCTCGTACAGGCATGTAGGCAGCCATTCCTCAGTGTCCTTAGTCTTTGTCCTCTATGTCTATCTGTCTATCTACATTCTCATCAGAACACCAGTTATGCTGAATTAAGACTCATCCAGAAATCTCATTTTTACTTCATCCCCTCTTTGAAAGACTTATGTCCACACACAGCTACATTCTGAAGTCCTGGGTATTTAGACCTCAGACATATAAGAGTATGTAGAGGAATCATGATTCCATAGCAGGCATCTCCCTAGATAGGCTTCTGGCTCCCTAAGAGTGTGTGAATATTTAGAGGAAATTATTTAAACTCAGTAAAACTTAGTGATTTTTCATTAATTTACTGCAAAGACTAACTCCTGTCACTGTCAAGTTGTGAAGGGTAAATGGAGACATATGACCAGCCTAGTATCACCTCTCAACTCTGCCCACTATCCTTTCTGGTAATTGCCTTGTATCTTTCATGGTGACAGTTCAGGATGCTGTAAAAGCAAAGGCTTTCCTGTGCAAGTTTCCATCACATTGCAAGCTAATGATGCCTGAGAGCATGCTTTCCCTCCTATCAAGTGAATGGCCTAAGATGTTGCTTATCACCACACATATATTTTGTCAGCAGCATTTACATAAAGTAGAAGGATGACCTTGAACATTTGACTGAGTTCTCTCCTTCCTATACTTTTTTTGAACACTCATATATTCTGCAATGAGTTCCCTCATCTTTGAAGCTTAGAACTTTCCTCTTAATCTTCTGCTTTCCTCAGAATGAACCTAACCTCCTTGACAGAGACAAGGTCCATGACACCTGCATCATGCATAAAGAAAAGACATTGCATAAGAAGAAGTTGAAAAGCACCTACATTCTGAAGAACACTGTGAGATCTTAAGTAACAGTCTGGGGAGGCAGGCCTTCATAATGGAACAAACTATTCGCCTCATGGAGTCCAGAAAGGAAATGGGAGAAGCATGGAGAAAGGGAGGGTGAAAGGGAAGGACAGAGAGGTATAATCTTCAAAGGCATGCACTCAAGTGACCTACCTCTCTCACCTAGACCCCACCTCTTACTTTCCAAGATAGTAGCTGGAGACCACATACCTAGCACATAAGCCTATGGAGGTTGAGGTGCACATCTTTGTCTTACTGAGGTATGTTTACTTCTAGTTATGGCAAGAGGTGAAGAGCCTTCCAACCCTCCCACAGTGCATAGGGCAGAGGTATAGGATAAGTGTTAATTGTGTCAAGTGTTGGAAACCAAAGCTCAGGCACTGTTACCTAAACTTTATTAGGAGTGGCAGCCATTTCTAATCCTTTCAGTTTGAACTGTGGACAGGATTTTCTTTCTGCAATTATGCCTCCAATTCCCCTGCTATTGTTGCCACAGGAAGAGCCCCTGAGGTCTAGCTGGGCCTAGTTAAGTGAAGTCCAAGTGAAGCCCTTGTATTCCTCTTCTCAATGGTTACCTTGTTTGTTCTGCCCTCCTACTCACCAGGATAGGCTCCGGAAGAGCCATGGTATTCTGTTCTCACCTGTTCAACAGGTTGTCCCTGAACAGTCTTCCAGAAATAAATGCCAGTTAAAGAGATAAGGAAACAAGGAGGCCTTTTGAGTCCTAGAAGGTGAGATGACCCTTTTCATGTAATTTTAGAGTGTTTTATGGAGAGTTGTGAGGGCTGTTCACAATGCATTTTTATTTCTGTTATCTGCTGACCCCCCAGTACTGTGTATTCATTGTTTTGAGTAGAGCTACCTGACAGTCAGCAGTCTGTGTGCACCTTTAGAGCTTCTGTTACCATTTTCATTCTAGGGTGTATAATGGTATGTGGATCCGGAATCGAAGTGGTGCAGCTTGGATAGAACGTGAAAATTCACAGGAATTCACATAGGGAATGGACTACAGTTCAATCTGGGTTCAGTTTTGTGTCCCCCCCACCTTTTCCCGTACCCCAAGCTCTACCCTCCCTGTTATCTAAGCCTCAATGTGCTATTCAGTTATGTTGGCAACTTGAGCTGATCCAGGTTAGGAACTGAAGGTGAGTAAGATCATGTGACGATTGTCTTTCTGTGATTGCATGAGTTCACTTAGAATGATCTGTTCCAAGTTCGACCATTTTTCTACAAATTTCAATGTGACATTTTTTTTCCTGCTGAGTAGAATTTCATAGTGTAGATATAACACATTTTGGTTACTCATTCATTCAATGATGGGTGTCTGGGTTGATTCCAGGTTTTAGCTATTGTGAATTGAGCAGCTATCTTTTATATAAAGGAAGGTGAAATATCATGATATATTTTTGCATTTATTTTCCATATTTGAAGCCATCTGAAGGAGTCCAGAAAGAATTAATGACTTTGAATATCTGTAGGGTTGGGAAATGGGAAATGTGATTATTGGGTGGATGTGGCATTGCAGAAGACAGCTTCTTCTGGACACATTTGATCATGTTACTGTTTCACCTAATTAAGTATTAAGTTAATAAAGAAGTGGAGAGGCAGTATAGGAAAGGCATTACTTTTGTGTGAGAATTCAAGGCTCTTCTGAATGCTTACCTAGCCACGTGTGTGCATTTTCCTTCCGTTGGAAGATGTATTGTGTGATCTAACCTTGGGGGAGGAGCTGTGAACATGTGTATGAACCCTTGGGGCATTTCTCCTTCCCCATGATATCCTGGTTGCTATAGCAAGGAGATCTATTTGTGACACACAGAAAAATGCTTTAAATAAAAGCTGCTTCCTGACTGTGACTTCCTGGGCTATGTGTCCTTCCGGAGACTGCAATGCCAGAGAGCAATCTCTGCTTATTCAGACTCTGGGCACCATCTGAGCTAGATCTTGGGTCATGGGACAGCTGTTTTGCCACTAAGAATGTGCTCAAGCCCAGCCCCTAGGGCAGCATCCCCTAGAGGCTTTGGCAAAGGTATTGGCACTGCCCTTCATCATTCTTTGGGGGCCTGTGATGCAGTTGGCCATGCTCCTGTGTGTTCAGCCCCTGGGCCCCAAGGGGAGACTTTTCTTCTACCACCGGTAAAAACAGGAAGTGATGAAGCAAAATTCTTCCTGCATCTGCACTGAGCCACTTCTCTTTCTCTTTGTCATTCCTCGTTAGGTACAGAAACGTGTGGCTACCCTCGCCCTAAGATCCCCGATTCCACTGGCTTTGGAGAATCCACTGGTTTTGGACTTTCTTGGGTCTTACAATGCCACCTCCTGCTGACATCGTCAAAGTGGCCATAGAGTGGCCGGGTGCCTACCCCAAACTCATGGAAATTGACCAGGTTAGTAAGGCTGGCAGCATTTGTGTGTTCATTTTCTTGCTTTTTGTGCTAGAATGTTTATCGACAGCAATGGCCCCGCTTGCTATCTTCTGTGTGGCAGCAGTGTCTGCAGTAACTGCTGCAGTGTACCTTACCAGACGTAGTGGCAATGATAGGACTTTACATTGCTGCAGCAGTCATGTCTGAGGCTGTGAGGTAAACAAAAGGGACAAGCGGATTGGGCTCTGAGCAGTTGACACAGAGGGGCTGTCCCAGCCTGCCTCATTGTGACTCATGCATAAGGAGCAGATTGTTTTAACAGAGCCATGCATAACTTAATTTTCAAACTCATTTTTGTCTTTGCTTTTAGCAGAAGCACCAACAAGTATTTTGTCATAGTGACAGTTTTATAACCAAATTACTGTAGAGAGGCTCATTTTTGGGATTCAAGCTAATCATAATTTAGTATTAGTTTAAAATTAACTATACGTTGAACATATTGTGTGGTATATAGTACATACTCAGTAAATGTACTCTGAATGAAAAATATCAAGGAGCTTTAAAATAATGACTTCTCCATTGAGGACATCCCTCAGCTTGGTGACGGACAGCTGGATGATATGCCTCTCACTGTTTGCTAACAGGTTGTTTTACAAAGGTTGTTTTATCCTTACCTGATGAAGTCATTCTAGAGCAAGTGGTTGGAGGAAAGAAAGTCTGAGACAGCATATACTTAGCATTTCAGAAAGCATATAGTACAGGATTGTAGGTGGCTTTCACATTTTCCAATTGGAATTCCATGGCAAATCCAATTTTTATATCCTTGATAGCGCCTTAAAATTATTATTCATTAATTTTTTCTGGTCAGATCTTATGATTAGTTGAGGACCACCAAGAGTTACATGGCATTGTGTAAATTTAAAAGATTCATCAAAACAAATTCTCTAGGTTGAATCAGCTTAAATTTGAATATAAGAAAGGTTATACTGTGGGGACTGTTAGCAAAAATGGCCATCAGACCAGCACCTCACTGTCACTTTAGCTAACCTCTGAGGTGACTACAGAAGTAACTTGGCAAATAGAGGAAAGTAGAAAAGCCTGGTATTGCATACATACGTGCTGGGCAGCTGGCACTTTGCTGTTGTCATGTGTGCCTGGCAGAGGGTGCTGCTTGCTGTGGTGGGGACCAGACATGGCCACAGTGCATGGAAGCTGCTCTCACACACTGGGCCAGAGCTCGGTGGCAGCATGGGCCCTAGTCTTTGTGCTCCGGCGCTTTGGTCTTATCAGCTAGTGGGGCTGAGGACCAAGGGCATGGGTGTTAGAAATGCACCTTCTCAGGTTCACCTAGATCATTTGATCTTCAT
Organism: Jaculus jaculus; assembly: GCF_020740685.1. Lineage (NCBI taxonomy): Eukaryota > Metazoa > Chordata > Mammalia > Rodentia > Dipodidae > Jaculus > Jaculus jaculus. Next base: position 1,897,294 of record NC_059117.1, read on the forward strand.
AGCAACAAAATCTCTAGTCTTAACAAAAGTTGATTTTAGTACCTGGTGCCCTAGCCTCCCAGGTTCTACTACCACCTAAGGCACCTGTCCAAATGTTCTTGGTAGCTCATCCAAGAGTCTCTCTCTCCCTTTATGTGTATGGCACATACACATGGCACTTTATGCTCATGTTTGCTAATTGTGGCTTCTGGGCATTTTAAAATATTTTTATTGATAATTTTCATATATGTATATAATATTAGTTGATCATAAGACCCTCCCATTACCTTCTTTTGTCCTCTCTCCCCTACCCCCTCTTCTGAACCTTTTTTTCTTTCCAATCATTCTCTCTTGGATTTTGATGTCTTTTTTATTTTTTTGCCTTCTTCCATCATTCATACCAAAATGTTGATAAGCTCAGTGGTGTATAAGTCTTGAGACAACTGCTGTAGGGACATGAAATAATGACAACTTCATGTACAGAAGATAGTGAGTGACCCAAAGTACTCCTTCCTATTCTCTGACTCTTTCATTCTTTCTGCCTCTCTCTGCTATAATGTTCCATGAGCCTTAGAGGGCATTAAAGAGATGTTTCATTTAGTGCTGAGCACTCAATTGTCATTTATTCTCCACAGTATGATGAGTTTGAGTCTCCCCAATAGTTCCCACCATCTGTAAAAGAAGCTTCTCAGTGCAAAGGGGAGAATTTATATATGAGTAAAAACATAACATAATTAATTTGAGAGAAATTGCAATTGATAGGCACAACATCTTAATTTACTCACAACAGCAAGAGTTTCCTCACTAGGGTTGATGACTTTCCCAGCCATACACTTTTGACAAGATTTTCAGTACCTAGCATGAATTCCTTCCTATGGGGTATACCTCAGATCCCCTCTAAGAGTAGTTGTAAGTTGTAAGTTACCCCCATGTAAACCAAGCCACTATTGCACATCCTGCCTTACTGGTTGGTTGTGTAGCACATAGAGTGGATCCACCCCTAACTAAGACTGTTGATGACTCTTCTTCCCCAGCAGCCTGCGTAGCACTTCCCAGCACTATGACAGCTAGCCAGCAGGAAGGAGGTTTTCAGCTCAGTTATAGCTTGATTACTCAGTGTCCTGTGACCAATGCATATGGTGTTTTCAGCAATAGGATCTTCCCCATATGTTTATTTTTAAAAATATTTTATTGACAAGTTCCATAAATGTAGACAATGTACTATGATCATAATACCTTCTCACCACCCTCCCCCTTCCCTTCCCAAATCCTCCCTCCACTGAACTTTTTCTTTCCAACTAGTCTCTCTTCTATTGTGATATCATTATTTTTTCCCTTCTGTTATGCAGGTCTTGTGTAGGTAGTGTCAGCCATTGTGAAGTCATGAATATCAAGGCTACTTTGTGGCTGGAAGACACTATTTTAAGCATTCCTTTCCTTCCTTTGGCTCTTACATTCTTTCTGCCACCTATTCTACAATGGTCCCTGAGCTTTGGAAAGTGTGATAGAGATGTCAGACTTATTACTGAATAATCCACTGTCACTTCTCAGCACTTTGGTAAGTTTTGAGTCACCCCAGTACTTACCACTACCTGAAAAGAGAAGCTTTTCTAACCAAAAGTGAGAGTAGCATTAATATATGTAATTGAACAAAAGTATCTACATGGCAGTTTGATGGATATATGCATTTAGAAAAAAAAAAGTAGTATTTCCCCACTAGGTCTTATGACATCCTAGCCATAGGCTTTTGATTAAATTTTCAGTACCAGACAGGAATTTCCTTCTGTGGAACAGGCTTCAAGTCTAATTTGAGAGCATTTTTTTTTTCCCTATGACAGACATGCCACTATTGCACATTTGGCCTGGCTAGTTAGCCATAAAGCTTGTGGGGTCTCCTTCCTGGTGGTTAAGACCATTGGTGACTTTTCTCCCCCAACATGCTGCATAGCTCTTTCCAACATCCTGACAGCTAGTCAACAGGGAGAAGTCTTTAAGTTCAGCGCCAGCTTAATTTCTCAGTGACCTGCAGCCTAAAATATAAAGCTTTTAGCAGTAGGATCTTACTACCTAGTTCTGGTGGGCAATCAAGAGCCTTGACAGTAGTTTGTAATGTTTTGGGAGCATCAGAGATCTCTCTGGCCAACAACTTGCTGCAAAGTATCCTATCCCTGGCACTAAAATTTTTCTAGTAACAACCTAGGGCTTCTGAGCACAGCATTATCCACCTCCATAGTATACTTCTGCTCAAACTCTCTCTCTCTCTCTCTTTTAAAAACATATATATTACTAGTTAATGAAGTATTATTATTACTCATAACATGTTATATTATTAATATTATTCATAACATCTTAAACATTGCTTAACCCTCTTCCTACACACTCCACCCATCCTGTCCCCACTTAGACCATTTTATCCCCAATATTCTTCTTTCTACTTACATATCTACTGTACCCACTCTTATCTTCTCTATCTTCCTTATGGCCACTTTTTATCTTCCTGACCTCCATTAATGACTCTTACTTCAAGTGATGTACAAATCTAAACATTTGAAGCTAGGATCTCATATGAGAGAGAACATGTGGTGTTTGACTTTGTATTACTGACTCTTACTCTCTCCAACTTACATACAAATCAGAAATCAACTTGAGATCTGCATATATGAGAAAATATACAATATTTGCCTTGCTGACCCTGGGTTACCTCACTTAGTGTAGAATACTCTTCCAGATTCATTTTTTCCTGGCATTTGGATGGGTACTGGGGATCCAAATTCTAGTCCTCATACCTACATGGCAAGCAGTTTTATTGAACCTTACCAGTACACCTGAGTGTCCATGATTTTTAATGAAAATAATCTTAATTTATTAACATGTATTGAGTTTTATCAATTCCAATGATGTTCATACATCCCCATAGTCCAAGATCTTTTAACTGAGCCATAATACCAAAAACTAACCTCAACACCCCCCCCCCATAATGGCACAGAATTCCCACTGGAGAAGATGGCATTGGCTATAGCAATGAAACACTCAGCCAATACAAGATTTCAACCAACCAGGGCAAATATCAAACTCTGTACTTCCAAGTCCACCAACTATAGCCAGTGACAAATCTCCAAGTCTGATAATTCTAACCAGCAACATGTCTCTGGCATTCCAATTCCGCCCCTCCAGCTAGGCTACACACAGTCCTGGAAAACTTCATCCAGGAAAGCAGCTTTCCTTAGCAGCCTGGCATCTCCATTGGGTCTCTACTGCAGTCCACAGTTCATCCTCATGGCTCCGTTGGGTCTCCATGCAGTCATCCAGCAAGCCTGCTTCACACTGACCATGGCCATTTCTAAAACAAAGACCATGTTGCACATTCAACGACCCTTTTTCCTGCATTTCTTATACTGCACAATACCAGGTAGGGAGCCAATTTGTTAGTCCAGGGGGAATAAAGCAGACTTTGAAGAACAAGACACTCCTTGAGCACTCAGGCCCTTCAGAAGGGTCTACATTTTCCTGTTGCCCCAGTGCAGGTCATTTAGCCCAGTCTCAAAGGTTGTAATCTCTCAATTGCAGCTGAATGGGAAACAGTTAACCCAAAGATTTTTTTTTTTTTTTCTGTGCCATATCCCTCTGCTCACTCCAGTTCATTTTTATACAAAGCAGCAAATTCTCAGGACATGAGCATAAGAGCAAGCTTCTCACACAAACTGCTAGCCCAGTCTAAGAAAAGCTCTTTCTCATCCTCATAAGCCAAACCTCACAGTCCATAGTTTTTACTGCATTCAGGTCTTGCAGCTCAGACCAGAATAGTCAGTCAAGCTTTACTTATAGCACTGCAAGGCATCTCTTAGGCCAAGGTTTCAAATCCTTCCACATTCCTCTTGAAAATCAGCTCCACAAGGCCAAAGACACATAGTCAGATGTCTAGCAGCAAATGACACTACTCCTCACTTGGTACCACTTTACTGTTGCAGTCCGGTTCACATAGCTGGTAGAAATCACCCAATCAAGAGCAGCTTTTAGGGGAAAAGAGGTTTATTTTGGCTTACAGGCTTAAGGGTGAAGCTCCACGATGGCAGGGAAAACAATGACATGAGCAGAGGGTGGACTTCACCCTCTGGCCAACATAAGGTGGACAATAGCAACAGGAGAGTATGCCAAACACTTGCATGGGGAAACTGTCTATAATGTCCATAAGCCCACCCCCAACAGTACACTGCCTCCTAGAGGTGTTAATTCCCAAATCTCCATCAGCTGGGGATCTAGCATTCAGAACACATAAGTTTATGGGGGACACCTGAATCAAACCACCACAAGGGGTAAGAAGAACTTCATAAATGAGCTTTGTCTGAACTATTTGCGGGAGTACCCTACTCTATCCTTAAAAGCTTGGTATGTTTTTTTTTTTTTAATTTTGTTCATTTTTCATTTATTTCAGAGTGACAGAGAGAGAAAAAGGCAGATAGAGAGAGAGAGAGAGAATGGGCCTGCCAGGGCCTCCAGCCACTGCAAACGAACTCCAGATGCATGCGCCCCCTTGTGCATCTGGCTAACGTGGGTCCTGGGGAATCGAGCCTCGAACCGGGGTCCTTAGGCTTCACAGGCAAGCGCTTAACCACTAAGCCATCTCTCCAGCCATGTTTTTAAATAAAAAATTATTCTTGTAACAACCACATTGCACTTATACAAACTAGAAAGCTAAACATTGGATTAACACTATCATTAAATTTATAGTTCATTCTCTATCAGTTGTCCCTAAAAGGTTACTTATAGCTGTTTTCTCTATAGTCTAATATCCCATCCAGGATTACATACTGTTTGTTATCATGTCTCTTTGGTCTCCCTTGACTAAAATAAGTCTTCAGTCTGTCATATTTTGTGACACTGTTGTAGAGTATAGGACACTATATCATGGAAAGTATTTCAGCCTGAGGTTCCCTGATCCAACCTACCCATTAGATTTGAATAGGAGAAATTATGCCCTGTACTTCTCAGTAGTGCTGCTTCATGATCCTGCCTTGCTTCATTCTTGATGGTGATACTGGATTTGCAGATGAGAATATAGAAACTCAGAGAAGTTGCATTATTTGCCAGGGACAGACCAGGATATAGCCCCAGGCCTTCTTTCTTCTGGGCTCATGTTTTAAACAGTTGGCTAAGGTGCAGTCTTCCTCATATGTACACAAAGCATGAGGAAGCCAGACTATTGTTGCCTTGCAGTTGCTGAATTTGGAGCAAGATTTATGGCAGTACTGCTGTCTGTTGTTGTTTGAATATGAAATGAATGTCCCTCAGAGACTCATGGCATACCCATTCATTCTATTTCCAAATTAATGAGTAACTATTTTAAAAAGAATTTGAATATGAAGAAATAGTTCAATCGTTGGCTTCTTGGGTTTTCTCTCTGTGTCTCTCTCTTTTGCCTCACTCAGTAAGAATTATATCATTTTCCTCTTGCCCATTGAATGCTGGCAGACATGTTTGAAGGCTCTGTATTGCCCTTTAGCCTTGGTGACTGCTACTCCATTTACAGGTATCTTCAAAGTTTGGGTTAATCATTGCTGCTCATTTTCTGGACTGAAACAGCTTTCTTCTTGACACATTGTGTTGTCATTTCCTGAGCTTAAAACAGCGATCCTTGACCTTCAGTATCAGTAAGAGTCCCTCAGGACAGTTACACAGAATGCATAGTCCCAGCCCTAGCTATGGAGATTTCCATTCTGTCAGCCAAGGCTGGTGTTTAATAAGGAAAGCACTGGGCAGTGCTGATACAGGAGTCCTATAGTTCGAGAGGGTTACTGGATTGGGAGTGAATTTTTCTCTGATTCGCCTGCAGTGCCTAGTGCCCACCCCTGACCTGACAGACCATACTCATTAGTGAATCAATGGGGGAAGAGCTTCCTCGGTGCAGGTTACCTTATCATGAGCACATTCTGTTTAGACATCCTCTGACAGAGCTCACTGTATCTGAAGGAATATCTGCCCACAGTGGACTTGGTTGGCTTCTGTATTTCTACTCAGTGGGAAATGCCGTAGAGCTGCGTATGAATGTTTTTAGCCCCCTATGAATCCACTAGAGCTCTCTCTATCCTTGACTCTGCTCAGGCATTCTTCTGTTTTCTGGTTTTAGCTTCAGGGTCCATGTAAGGCCAAGGAGAATGGTTGGACACATTGAAGTTACCAGGTTTCTGCTTAGCTTTTAATTCCCAAGCAGTGTGTTTCTCAGAGTAGAACTTAAGCACTTTGGCCGTAGGCACTGCTAAGTAGCAGGGCACTGGGCCTGTTTCCAATGCCAGGAGCACCAGGATACTTAATCTTCAGCTTAGTTTCTTCAGCTGCTGCAGCAAAGTACTTTAGGTGGAATAATCCATAAATATTGGTCACATTTCTGGAGGTTGCAGGTCTAAGCCACCAGTGGATCCATGGTTTTGCAGGGGCCCAATGCTATTAACCAGTGGTACCTTCCATTAGCTCTTCTATGGAAGCAGGATGGGCAGGCTTACTGGACCTATTTCCAAGACCCCCCTCGACTTTACCTAGATGCCTGCCAAAGACTCTGCATTGCATCATGTGGATTTGAGAACACGGATACTCAGCAGTCCCAGAACCTTGATTTCTGGACTGCCTCAGTTAGCCTCTTGGAACTTCAGTTTTCTTGTCTCATAAAGTTAGAATAATTTTCCACTTTTATTGTTCTTATGAAGATTGAAGAAAATGTATGAAGAGTATGACATCTTACTTGGCCCAGAGTCATTCCTCAGTCAGCCAGCCATCATTGCTGACAGTTTACACAAATTTACATTATATTAGAAAAGTATATTAGAAAAGCATTCCAGCTTTCCCTCTACCAGGCTGTCCCTCCTAAACAGGTCTAGAATGGCACCCTGCTCTTGTTCTGCCTTTCTCTGTAAGTGTTCAGGAAGGAGAGAACTAAAGGACAAGTGGGAGACATCATGCGACAGTAGAGCTCTAACTATATGTATGTATGTATGTATGCATACATACATACATACTCAGACTTCAGAACAGTGACTGGGTCTTGAGTATTTTCTTCATCTTGCATACACCCACCAGCATTTCTGGACAGCTGCTCCTCTATTCCCAGTACATAACTCTCAAGGCTTCAACAACTCGGCCTATTCCCTACCCACTCACACCTTCCTTTCCCTGGACCCTGAACAAGAAAACCACTCTCTTCTGTCGCCAAATAGCTTCATGGCCTGTACATGTACATGTACATGACAACACTGACACCCTAAGTGTTGTCTCTTTATCAGCCTGTCTTCTTTTTTTAGGAGAGACAATAAAAGAAGGAAAGGATGCTCCTCCTTTCTTTCCAGGGCTTTCAGCCTATTCCACCCCTATCTCTTGTATCTTTTCATATATCCTTCTGTTATTTTTGTTTAAAGTGTTTATTTATTAGTAACGGGGGGGGGGGAGGGAGGGAGGAGAATGGGATGGGTATACCAGAGCCTCTTGCTACTGCAAACAAACTCTAAGACTCATGCATCTGGCTTTACATAGGTTCTAGGAAACTACTGGACCAAATGTTTTCAAGCCTTTAACTGCTGAGCCATCTTCCCAGCCCCCTTTCATTCTTATCTGGTGTTTTGTCCTATGTGTCTCCCCTTTATTGATTCTTTTCTCCTTCTCTTTCTCCAATAGTAAGGCCCTGTGATTCCTACCTTAAAACCCTCCCATGACCTAGAGCACTTTTCCTAGTAGCTAATTTATTTTTTTCTGATGCATGCTGATTTCAGTGTCTACTTAATCTCTGGCTGAACATTACTTTCCCTTTCTGTAGAGCTGGCTTTCCTGAAGTGGTACCTTCTGATTTGCTCAATCATGTGCTCTTCCCTCAGCCTTCTTTTCTCTTCCTGTTGGTTGTACTGTGCTGAGCCTGACCACATCTTCTTGACCTCCATCCTTAAATATCAAACCTGAGAGACTCCTCATTTGTTCAGTTGGTATAAGTTTCCTTCCTGGTCCTACTTTTTTCTCCTCTTCTCCAACCCTACCCCAATCTCATTGCCTAGACTAATGGCCTGTGTGTTCATGATAGACACTTGTGGTCTCAGTGCCCATGATCTCTTATGACATTAAAGATCACCTCCATCTGTGTGATACCTGTTCTCATAGCCAGCATACTCTACTAGCTGCCACCAGTTTCACTTCTCTGCTTGATTCCCACACATAGGCTTTACCTGCCTTTAGAAGACAGTTGAAAAGTTGATGAAATTGTCTACCTGTCATTTCAAAGAAAAAGGGTATCATCGGTTTTGGCAGCATTTTCAAGTTGTTTCATGTAGAAAAAGGATCCTATTATGTGCCATCTGCTGCACAAAGAGGTGGAGCTCAGGGCTAGGGAATAGCTAGTCAGAGAGGCTTCACAAAGTGTTCACTACCTTCACTAAGGGTGTGTCAGAGAAACACTTGGAGCTGTTACCCACTTGATTTTGGCCCAGAAAGGGGATGGTAGGAGGAACATGGAACATGATTTTCAGCATTAACTCCGTGGATAATTCTTTTTTTAAGATTTTATTTTTATTTATTAGAGACAGAAAAGAGAGAGAGAGAGAAATAGGCATACCAGGGACTCTAGCCATTGCAAACGAACTCTAGACACATGTGTCACTTTGTGCATCTGGCTTATGTGGGACCTGGAGAGTAGAACCTGAGTCCTTAGGCTTCATAAGCAAGTGCCTAAACCGCTAAGCCATCTGGGTTTGGGGACTAGGGTGCACGGGGGGGGGGGGGGTGTGAGATTTTAGGCCTTCATACATTTCTGAAAGAATAGTTTTTATTGCCCTATTTAGGATGGTTCGGATAGAGATTTTGTTTGGTGTATGATACTTTTCAAAACAGGCCATAGATGAATATGGAACTTTCTAGTGGTCCTGAGATTCAAATCACATTCCTGAACAAAACACTCCTAATTGACATCTAAGGCATCTGCACACACTGCCTGCAGTTCTGAAGTCCTTGGCTCACAAAAGCTGTTCCTTTGAACGTTTGCCCCGGTACATTTGCAGGCTTTCTCATCTGTCCTACGGCAAAATTCCTCCACAATGAAAACAGTAAAGTGGTGCCAGCTTTTATCAAAAGCACCTGGGACAATTCATGAGGGAAGGCATGGGAAGGGTCTTCAGACCACCAGCTGAGATCGCAGGTGCCTCCTGTGCCAGCTGTGTACACTAAGCCACAAGTCTTGTGGCCTTTGGGGGAGATAGAGTACATGGAGAGCAAGTGATCAAGGAGCAACCAGCAACATCAAGGTGGTTTCTTTGGTGTCTCCATGCTGTGTAAGTAAGCCCTTGCCCTGAGGCTATGGGAGGAGCATTCACAGTGATGGGGATGATCCCTCTATAGTGAACCCCTCTGAAGTTCTACTTTGAGGCCTTAGACTCTGCAAAAAAGCCATCACCTTGAGGCTGAGGGAGGGAGGAGTATCCTTGGGAGTAATCCTGACATAGTGAGCCCCACTAAAGTGCTGCTCTGGGGTCTCCATACTCCTGGACAGGGACACAGAGCTTCTGGAAGTAGCTACAGGGAAGTTGTCATTCAGGGCAGGATGAGACTTCTTGGTGTTGTAACTGTTCTGAGGTCCCCATGCTCTGTAAGTAAGCTTCACTCTGTGGTTGTGGAGGAGCATCAGGGCAGTAATCTTAACACAGGAAGCCCCATCAAAGTGGCTATCTTGGTGGCTCTGCATTCCTATAAATAACCCTTCTTCATGCTCTGTAAGTAACCCTAGCAAACTCATTGGTTCACTGTATTGGTATTGGTGCAAACTTTCTTTGGTATGCCCTCTGAGCCCTATTTGGGGTGAAGATGTGTTTTCTTGTGTCCCTAGGGGGCAAAGTTTTCCACAATATCATATTGAAGTTGTCTTCTACCAGCTTGCTGCCCTGAATCCTTCCTACCTTAGCTACCTCCTACACCCTGTCTCTGCTGCTTGCAGAGTTGCCTTACACACCATCCTTTTCCAATTGTGCTACAATGTAGTCATTTCTCCAGGCTTCTGTTTTCTTGAACCATTTTACTTGCCTGTTGTTTTGGTTTGCAGTTAATATATTCTGTATGTAATAAAATGTACATTTATCTTATGTGTACATATTCCTTGAAATAGATTATAAGTTTCTGGTTGTCAGCCTGTGGTTTGGGATACTTGAAGCCTGGGGCTTTTCACTTTGATCTCTATTTCTGTGCATATCACAGTAAAGGTAAGAATATAAGGTTGAAAGCAAGTCATGATGGCACATACCTTTAGTCCCAGCATTCAGTCATCTGAGGTAAAAGATTTTTCCTAAGTTCAAGGACAGCCTGCGGCTAGAGAGTGAGTTCCAGGTCAACCTGGGCTAGAATGAGACCATGCTTTTCAAAAACAGCCACAACAGAAAAATGATGCTGTAATCCTTCATTTGTCATTCTTCAAAGGAAAATAAAACTGTGAAAGCACCTCCTTTCCATATATTTGTTTATCTTCCCAAAAGAAACACATGTGTTTTTAGGTAAACATGTCCAAAATTGTCTGTTTTTTCTTAATTATTTCATATTTTAAGATATAATTCAATAGGCATAATTTTGATTTACAGCAGCAGTCCCTTTAACAGCAAATTGAGTAAAGTGCTTTCATGTTTTGTACTTGAGATTGTGGGGATTTGCTTATTGTGCCCATGATGAGTGACAAGAATAGTAGTCATGGCTGTCATCTGACAAGCACACACTGTGCAAGATAACGTAAGTGTCCTGCAAGTAGTATTTTGTCATCTTCCTATAGCTCTAGGAGGTCAACTTTAGATTTCCTATTTTGTAATTATTCACAGGCTGAGTTTACTATGAGTACTCATCCTGGAAGGCTAGGGTTACTTACAGAGCATGAGGAAGGGTTATTTATAGGAATGCAGAGCCACCAAGATAGCCACTTTGATGGGGCTTCCTGTGTTAAGATTACTGCCCAGATGCTCCTCCACAACCACAGAGTGAAGCTTACTTACAGAGCATGGGGACCTCAGAACATTGGATCCAGCAATGTTTGATGCCACAATGCAGGCAAATTATAGTAATTCTAGGTCATACTGTCTTTCTGTCCGTTGGTTCTGCTGTAGTCTCTCTATGTGTTACGTGTTCCCACTTAGTGGTTCCTCCTCATTTACAGGTTTTATGACCTAGCTACTAACAATGACACTTTAAGGGACATGTTATGTTAGGAAAGCAAAGTGTGCTTTTCCTTAAAAACTGGAGGCCATCTGGCCAGTGGACTGGGTGATTACAAAGGCCTTGTGAAGCCAGACAGCCCACCTTTCTAGGCTAGCATATTGAAGCTGGACTCCTGATCATGCAGGTGAGCAGAATTCTTATGATGTGGGTTTGGAGGAGGCGACTACAGTACCGTACTCCAAGTCAGACGCTGCACCTCCCCGCTGTGTGACCAGGAGCCAGTCTCCAGCGTTGTAAGGAAGAATTGGAAGTATTCAAAATTCAGTCAGTACATTGCTTAATAATAATAACCATTAATAAGCAACCTTGATTTTTCTGTTATATAAAATGAAACAAGTATTTCATGTTTAGGTGAAACAGAACTGATAGACAAACATTCCCTTGAATACACTAAAGCCAGCTCTTTAACCTAAAAAGCCATACTTCCTGAGACATGTAAATACTGACTGCTTGGGGAAAGATAGTTGATTCCCCAAATAAGAAGACTAAAAAAAAAGATGGGTCTTTTAAGATCACGCAGAATAAATAAAATCAGTAAGAATTTCTGGAAAATGTGTTTCTAACCTGGATTGCCCAAATTAGAAGGCATGGGATTTCCTTGCATTATTTTTTTGCTGTGTTGTTGAAATAGATCCTTAACTTTGACACTATTGGTGTTAGGAGCTTGATAATTCCTGCTTGTGGAGGCTATCCTGAGCCTTCTATCATTTTAACATCATGGTTTTATTCATTAGATGCTGGTAGCACCCTGTCCTCCCATGGTGACAACCAAAATGTCTAGACATTGCCAAATGTCACCTGGATGGTAGACTTTCCTTTTGTTGGAAATAAACTAGATCAAGAGTTTCCGAGTGTGGCTTTGCATCAGAACTGCTTGTGAACTATTGAAGACACAGAGAGTACAGGAACATGATTCAAGCCAGTAAGGCTTGTTTTTATCCATGCTCCTCTAGTGGGATGATGGTGCTGTTAGACCTGCAATTGGAAATCGATGTTGTGAGGTCTTAGGATATTTCTCACTTTACCTGCTAACAGCACCTTTGGCTCTCACAATAAGTATCAGTGACTCTCTTAAAGCCAGTGCCTTGATTTCTCTAGCAACCACAGGGTCCTAATAATTTCCAGATCCCCTTTAGGGAGTACAAACACAGTACCTTCAAGAGCTCACTCACGCCAGGTAAGAAAAATGTGCTTTTACTCTGAGGCTTTTCTTTTCTTCTTTCCTTACTTTCTTCTTCTTCACTATCCTGAGGTATAATGGTGGAGGACAAACTATCTCTCATTTTTTAAAACTTGGTTTTGGTAATGCAGCAGCTATTTCTTAAACTTCCTTTAAAGTTTAAAAAGACTAGGGTACTTCCTTTCCTGTTTTTAGCTATTGCTTCTTATGGAATAGTTTGTATAACCTCTTCCTATCTTAGAGTGTGGCATGCATTGGAAGAGAAAAATAGCAAGTACATTTCTGTTTTCAATTGAAAGCATAGTTTAATTGGGAAAGGATGAAGTCCAGAATCCATTCTCCTTGCATTTTTAAAGATGAACTACACCTTTAGTTTGTTTTCTAGGCGGGCAAATAAGGTGACATGACATTCAGGGAAGGTTGGCCACCTAAGGGCATAGATATGGGTCATCTATATTTCCTTGAGATTTTATGACTAACACCTTTGATTTCTAGAACCTTTTGTGTATGTTCTACCTGTTTGTTGTTTTCTTCTTAGGTCAGCTGGAAATTTGTGTCTTGGTATATAAACACATGTATATTTTAGCTTGAAAAAAGACTCAGTTTTCAGAAAAATGCAGCTTACACTAGATAAGTATAGCTTGTATATTATCCCTGGTGGGGGGTGGAGGTATAAACATAAGCTGTAATGTGCTCAGAACCTTGGGGAAGTGAGGACAACCCCAAAGAAATAAAACTCAGGCCATCTGATTTTATTTATTTATTTTTTTCTTGATATCCATTAGGACTTAGTGAGTCCTCTCAGTAGATGGCTTTACCTTCATAATGACACCCCCTCTCATCTTGCAGTACCTCAAATAAACCAGTGCTGGACAGCTCCTACATAACTGGGACCCACTCTGCTCACATTCTATGCAACTCCTGGCCTCTACCAAGAGGCTGAACTTAATTGCACAGTGAATACATAGAAGCCTCTGTTCCTTCTTCCCCTGTCACTCATCCCTAGGCTTGCATTGTTCAGTGGCTGCCCCTCTGCACTTGGGTTAAAATCCAAACTGTCTTGCTGTGGCTTCTGAGACCCTGCTATCACTAGCACTTACCTGCTTTGCCAGTTGTAGAACCACATGGTTTACTTATCTGGGTTCTCATCATGTGTGACTTGCTTCTCCCTTCACAAACGCAAATGTCTTCCTTCTTCAGAGTGTTTGCAAATATAACTTAACTGGGCATTATACTTCCTATTTCTTGCTTAACTCGCATTGAGTCTTCCACCTCAGAGGAAGTGTCACTTCCTCAGAGAGGGCTTTTTCTTACTTCTCAGACCACACAAGGAACCTTGCTACATGAACCTGTAATATTTAGAAGAACTCCACGTTCTAATCTTGTTACTCACTGTTCAATTTTCTGCACTTTTCCTGTGTTCCCTGTGCCCAGCATAGTGCCTGACACATGATAAATTCACAACTCATAAGCTATGTTATTTGAGTAATGAAGACAAGAGATATTAGCAACTCTATATCTACTGATGAAGACAATTTACTGTGATGACAAGAATAAATGGCCAACCCTTCCCTTATGCTCCTCATATGTTCTGAATATATTGGTCCTTTTTATGAGTTGAGTTTATGAGAACCTATGTGGGCCCTCCTGGAATTATTATAGGACAAGTGTGTAACAGTCTGTTTGGATTTATCAGCCTCTTTAAATATCTGGATATTATTCTTTCTTGACCTCATGATCCTATAGACAACTATGCATCTTCCGGTATGCCTTACACATGCACAGTTCCTATGCTTCAGACTCTGGTAATTGCTGCTTCTCCTGTCCCCAAGCCTGTGTAGTTTTTTGTTTTTTTTTTTTTTTTTTTGCTTGCATGTGTGTAATGTGGTGTGTGTGTGTGTGTGTGTGTGTGTGTGTGTGTGTGTGTGTGTGATGTATGCTCATGTGACACCCCATGCATTTGCCTGTAGTGGAATGCACTCACTTCCAGTGGCCAGAATTAAATGTTGAATGTCCCACTCCTTTACTTTTCTGCCTGTTGTTTGAGCTGGAATCTCTTACATATCTCGGCCTTTGCCCATTTTGGGGGAGCTCCAAAAATCTTTTGGTCTCTGTTTCCCTAGGGGACTGGAATTATAGGCACAGGGGGCCATGCCCAGCTGTTTAAGTGGGTTCTGGAAATTTGAACTTGGATGGGAAGCATACTTAATCACTGGGCAATCTCTCCAGCTCTTGTGTAGTTTTTCTTGTCTTTTGTTTGCCTTTTTGGTGAAAGAGGTCATTATCTACCTCCTTTGCTCAAGATGAGGAAGCTATGTGTCTCTAGATTCATATTTTCCTAAGAAATTTGTCCTATGATATTGCAGAAAATCTTTCCTTCACTGGGATGTCTCGCTGTCATGCCTGGCTATTGCCCTAAGTGGATAGTATGGAGAAATATAGTATAGGAGAACTTAAAAATAAATTAATCAAATATCTTCTTCAAAGAGGGAATCATGGACAGACATGAGGAACACAAAGTGGGTACATATAAACCAAAAATGACTAGACATGAGAAAGACCCAGTTTAGGAATGGAAAATTATGAATAGCACATGAAATATAAGAAAGAAGAATAGTTAGTTAAAACAATAAATCATGCAAAATAGATTTAGCTAAGGAGTGAATTGGCAAATTAGATGTTGAATATAAAGGATTCATTCAGAACATGGCCCAAAAGAAAGGAATGAAAATCTCAACAGCAAACTATGTTGACATGGGTACATTATGAAGTTCCAACCTGTGTCAGTTCTGCTAATCAACAAGAAAAGAATGAATAGAGGAGAGGTGATATTTAAAGAGACCCTGCCTCATATTTACCCTTTGAACTGAAGAAAACATGGATGGTGATAAACAACAGGACTCCCAGTTGGCAGTAGGCGCTTTCTCATGAGGAGCCCTGTGGACTTAGTGCTCCGTCCAAAAGGTGGGAAAGTGGAAAGTGTCATCTAAGCAGGAAACATGGTCTTTTCACTTTTAATCAGTCCCAGTTTCAGAATTTTTCTTAAGTAATAAACTGGAATGAGATTAGTTAAAACTGCTCTTGCAACAGCCCAGTCAGAAAATGACCATGACATGGCCTGGTGACAGAGGAAGTAGGCAGAAAGAAGAGATGTGTCTCAGAGTGACCTTAGTAGCACTGTGTTGACTGCCAGGTCTTCCCCCGCCCCCCCCCCCCGGCAGTCCATCTCCTGGGCTTGGCACTGTTCATGGGTCACCCCTTTCATATTTCCTTTGAGTTTTCATCATTTATTTTAGTGTTCTTGTGATCTATGGTGAATCACCGTTGTTTGAAAATAAACACTCAGTTATGCTACTTCCCTGTTTAAAAACCTTTGATGATCCAAACTTTAAAGTTTTTCTATGTAATGTAGGTGTTTTTGTTTCAAGTGTGGCTTTATACCTACTCTTACCCATATGATAGTATCAACTCCTCCATATAAGTCATAAGTGCATATTTAGATAGCGATATCCCTTGGTATTCATTGTACCTTCAGCCAGAAATGCCTATAGCATTCCACACAGTGCCTGCTTTTTCTTTCTTCTCTCTAACCACAGCCAGATCAGAGAAGGAAATTCAGGGTCACCTGGGATAGAATGGGCAGGACTCAGCACAACATGGACAGCTGATAGTCCTAGTAATCTGGAAATAAGACCAGTGCAAACTGAGAATTGAGAGTTTGAGGAAAGATATGAGTTTATGGATGAACATACACACAAGTTAAAGTGGCCTGAGACAAAAGAAGACACTGTAGCATGTGAGAAGTTGTCCTGAAGGTGGGAAGTTTGGATATAAACAGTGACGCTAGAGCTGAACACAGAGGGTTCTTCTTGGTAGCTGATGTGAAGCTTCAGTGTTAACATAGGATTTTTATCATTATTTTGTGAATAATACACTTGGAAGGGTCATCTACTTTACCCATGGTCATGCTAAATCATAGTTCAGTGAAAACACCATGAATACATGAATTGCAGTGTCCTTCCCTCGTATATTGGCTCTGGGCATCTTATTTGTGAAGACTAAGTTGGCATGAAGCTTCAGAACTAGTTAAAGGCATGGTCTGTGATGGCACAGGTCTGGGTTCAACTTCTGTGTCCCCTATGCATCATGGTTTTGAGCATGTTACCTGTAATTCCAGAATTCTTGTACAGTTTTCTTAATTTTAAAATAGGCTTAGTAAGTCCATAATAATAATGTGATAGTCTACAGGTATCAGCTACAATTGCTATAACTTTTTCTTACAAAGCTAGGCAGGTGGTAGTGGATACTACAAAGAAGAGGTCTCCTTGGAGCCAGGCGTGGTGGCGCACACCTTTAATCCCAGCACTCGGGAGGCAGAGGTAGAAGGATCGCCATGAGTTCAAGGCCACCCTGAGACTCCATAGTGAATTCCAGGTTAGCCTAAGCTGCAGTGAGACCCTTCCTCAGAAAAAAGTCTCTATGGATGTCATGTGGAAAGGTATGGGAGTTAGGGGTAAGTGTGACCAGTTCTTTCCTGCAGAGCCTCTTTCACTGTTCCTAAAGGCTGTGTTCTGCCTCAACGGCCATGGTCCCACTAACGGGGCATTTGTCTGAGACGTGGAAGCCTCTCTCTGTTGCCTGCTAGCAGGTGTCTCACACTCCTGCTGCCACATCCTGGGGGGCGAGTGCCTGCACTCAAGAACACTGGCAGGGACTGGCTGCGTAGAGGACAGAGTTGAGATGGGGAGGGGAAGCTGTATGAAAAAATTTAATACTTCCTTCACCACTAGCTCATTTTGGTATTCTTATTGCTATCGTACTTCAAGCTCAGTTTCTTTGCCTTTGTCAAGCCTTCCTAGTCCTGTGTCAAACTGAACCTGGACCCTACTTTGTCTCTGGAGTTTACCTGGCTTCCTCATATTTACTCACGTAGTCTGATAACTTCCTGTCTATCAGGGTACATGTTCATACTTAATCAGCCTGACATTTATTTTTATTTTTTGATTTTTTGAGGTAGGGTCTCACTCTAGCCCAGGCTGACCTAGAATTCACTATGGAGTCTCAGGGTGGCCTAGAACTCATGGCAATCCTCCTACCTCTGCCTCCCCAGTGCTGTGATTAAAGGCATGCGCCACCATGCCTGGCATCTGACTTTTTATTTTTAAACTGTGCACATAGCCTTAAATATCTGAACTTGATACAAAAAATAGATCATTGGACATGGAAGATGGTTAGCAGATCATAAGACATGAATCAATCTACAGTGTGAGCAGAAGAGAATGTTTGATGGCAAGGGCAGGATGGAATAAAATAGCCTGCCAGTGAGTTAGTGGAAAGAGTGGTCCTCAGGAAAGTTGAGAATGGAAAGGGAACAAAGAATTTTGTTGTTGCTGTTAAGAGATAGTGAAATTTAAGGGAAACGTTGTTCCTTTTATCCTTAGCAGTATTGATATGGGACATATCAGCATCAGGGCCAAGAAGAAGAATAGGGAAGTCACAGATGATACAAATAGCCCTTTACTGTGGCCTTGTTTATTCTGTACTTCTGTTTTCTCCTAAAATGACAGTTTCTCATCCACTTGAAGGAAAGACTGCTTTCACTGCAGATGTTAGACCAGCTAAGGTGGAAGGCATTTATTTGGCTTTAGCCCATGAATGCATCTGAATACTGATCACTACTGCCCTTGTTCAGCTTTGTAGCACAGTGATTATTGTAGCACAAAATTGTACTCTGTGATGGCAAAATCTCCTGCTTATTTGATCTCATGAGGCTTGAAATAAGCCTTTTTAGAGAATTATTTTTTAAAGGATGCTTTATTTTATTTAATTATTTATTAGAGAGAGACGGGGAGAGAGAAAGAGAGAGGAGATAATGGGGTGGGCAGGGCCCCTAGCCACTGCAGACTCCATATGCATGTTCTGCCATGTACATCTGGCTTACATGGGACCTGGGGCGTTGGACCCCTGGGTCCTTAGGCTTTACAGGCAAGCACTTTAACCACTAAGCCTTCTCTCTAGCCCAGTGAACTATTTTTGAAACAAATAACTTGTCAAGAAAAAGGTGGTGTGACCTGACATCTATCTTTCAGGTTTTTTTTTTAATTGATAGGATAATAAAGTTTTCCCACTTTGGGTTGGTTGCTCTGAACCCCTCTGTCATTTTTGGTAGTTGTTGAAATTTTGTGTTCGTGACTCACATTGAAATTGTTGCCAAAATAATTGCTTTTTAAGAACTAGCCAAATTTGCCTCATGAAAATGTGGTTTGTCATCATCTTTCAAGTTAGGTAAGTTTTAGGGAAAAAGAGAAGGTATAAACCTCTAAATGAACATAATCACATTCCTCCACACATTCAGTGTGTGACTGGGAAGCACAGCCCATAGAAGGGTCACTGAAGCAGAATAGAGCTAATAAAGTGAATGGTGTCAGTGACATACCATCATGGTCCCCTCTGGGAGTTTGGTGGGTTCTTGTGCATTAGTTTCTGCAGATCATATTGTTGTAGTTGTAGTCAGCATGCGTACTCTTTCCTAGTGATACCCTGACATTTGGAAGCTGGGTTTCTTTTCTTCTTGAGCCAACATTACTCATAAGTTCTACAGAATCTATTCAATGAATTTCCATCTATAAAAGCACTGTGCTATGCTGTGCTGCCGCAGAGTGCCAGGATAAAGCAGCTGTTAACTTCTTCTAAAGCACTACTGGAAGGGTCAGTTTATTTTTAAGAGTCTGGGACCAAAAACTTGCAGTCTTTGTGGAAAACAATTCTGCAGTTAAAGTACTGTGAGATGATGGCTGTAGAGTAGGGTGGACAGTGAGGGTGACCAGGGGTTGAATCGTCCTCCTGCTATATCCCAACTCAGCTGCTTGCTGGAGCCTTGGGAGAAGTCAGACCAGAAGCAAGGGAAAGAAGCTAACTCTAGAAAAGATGTTTCAGTAACTTCCCATGAGAGCCCACATCCATGCATCTGGGAGGCAGTAGAATATATCTGTGGCAACTGACTTTAAGCAAGTAAAACTTTATTGGTAAAATGCACAAAGATACATTTAAGAATAAGAACAGGGGCTGGAGAGATGGCTTAGTGGTTAAGGTGCTTGCTTACAAAGCCAGGACCCACATAAGCCAGATGCACAAGGGGGAGCATGCATTTGGAGTTTGTTTGGCACACCCATTCTCTCTCTCTCTCTCTCTGTCTCTTTCTCTCTCTCAAATAAATAAATAAAACATATTTTTTAAAAAAGAATTATGAACAAGATCCAATCCCAAGGGCTAGAATCACTTGAAAGAAGAAGGAGAAATTTGATATGCAGCCATTTAATTTCTTTAACCAGAGATTTTTAAAAATCATCTATTAAGTATTCAAACAGGAAGTGCACTTGGATCATCTTGCTGTGTGCCAGGTGCTATTCTAATCATGTATCACTGTCTCTATTTCCAAGATGCTACTATTGTGCAAAGGACTGCTTTTCCTCTAATTCTGAAAGGGAAAACAGAAGCACCGAGAAGAGAAATAATAAGCTTACCCTTCCAAAGTCAGGGACTGCAGAAGCCAGGATTCAGTGCCAGGAGGTCTCCCTATTCTAGTCTCTCAGGAGCTCACAGCTGAAAGAAGGTGGACAAAACTACCCAGTTGACAAAAGAAAGAGCCCTCATCCTGATGCTTTTCAGGTGTCTGCTCACTTCATATCATCTTATAACTATCATTTTCTGTGTCATTAGAAATATTTGAAGGGAATATTCTTCTGATGGAGTTAGGCCTTCCTTCTAGGAGATGCCTGTGATAGGGCAGCCATGGGCCTAAAGTGTGGATGTCAGTGTGGAGAGCTATTAGTCCACAGTGCATTGTCATGACAGGTGTTGGGCACATCTGTAAGCCTCAGCAGGCAGGGGTCGAGGAGGAAGCAGACTGCACAGCTCAGAGGTGGACAAGGGCCTGTGTACAATCCCCAAGCCAGGTGCCTCTGCAGATAGACCAGAACAGGTGGGGCAGCCATGCTGCTAGCTTATCACCAGCTGGACAGGGTGGAGTTCTAATGAGGGACAACAGCTGGGGGCCCTCCTGGGAACTAGCCTCGTGACTTGTTGGCCTGGCTACCTCCTAAATGAACTGCTGGAGACTTTCTGCAAAGGTCTCTCATACCTGAAAGGGCCATGTCCCTTGCGGGGACAGTGAGAAGATTTTGTAAGAGATAAAAGTGAAGCAAGGGTGAATCTCCTCAGGAGGGGGGAGGGCCACAGGACATGCTTGAAGTTGTGGATTTACAGAAGGGGTGTCCTCTCCTCAGAACTAACCCTCAGAAGGGTCAGCATGGGAAGTGTAGATTCTGGAAATAATGAAACAGAGAGAGGAGGGTGGGGGTAGGAAAGAGACTGAGGACAGGGAATGAACACTCATGGTAAGCAACAGAGAGAGATTCATGCCAGAAATGTAGATCAGAAATGAATTGCAAGGAAATGTGGCCTATTTCAGAAATCTTTGATTTTTTTAAATACATTTTTATTTATTTATTTGAGAGTGACAGACAGAGAGAAAGAGGCAGAGAGAGAGAAAGAGAGAGGGAGAGAGAATGGGCGCGCCAGGGCCTCCAGCCACTGCAAATGAACTCCAGAAGCATGCTCCCCCCTTGTGCATCTGGTTAATGTGGGTTCTGGGGAATCGAGCCTCGAACTGGGATCCTTAGGCTTCACAGGCAAGCCCTTAACCGCTAAGCCATCTCTCCAGCCCAGAAATCTTTGATTTTTATGGAAAGTAAACAAACATCTTTTTTCCCATAGAAAATTTGCTTTCTGGACCTATTGTCTGTTTTTTTTTGTTGTTGTTTTTTTTTTTGGTGGCTGTTTGTTTGTTTGGTTTTAAGATAGAATCTCACTCTAGTCCAGGCTGACCTGGAATTCACTCATTGCAGTCCCAGGCTGACCTTAAACTCACAGCTCTACCTCTGCCTCCTGAGTGCTAGGTGTGAGCCACTATGCCTAGTACCTATTGTCTTTTATAAATGAAACGAAATGATTCTCTTGGTGAGTAAGAGATAAGATTTTTTTTAAAAAAAAAAGAAGAAGAAATCTATTTAACGAAGGCAAAATCATGGGATATAGCTCAGTGGTAGAGAATTTGCCCAGTATGTACAAGGCCCTAGGTTCATCACCAGCACTCCAAAAACAGGTAAAGCCAACCCAAAACAAACACAACAAAAACATTTCCTCACCTCCCCCCAAAGACAAAGATGAAATCCTTGAGTACATCTGTTAGTACTTGGTATACTGCCCATCAGAGTCATATGGAAACATACCCTTAATTGAACAAATATCTGTGTGTTGCAAACATAAAATCTTTGTCAGATGTTGCTAGATGACTTCATTGTGGCTAAAGGGAAGGGGAAAGAATGTAAGCTTAGAGCCACTGTGTATGTAAAACTCTGGTGCTTGTCAAATCTTTCAGGTTCTCCTAAAAACCATGCCTAGTCTTCTACCTCAGGGAAGGTGCTTTTGACCTTTAAAACAAAAAGCTTAAGAATTTTAGTTACATATGGTTTTTATATGGTATGAAATCATACTCGGTTAAAATAATCTCTCAGCATTCTGAATCCAAATTATTTCCAGTAGAGTCAAAATTAATTTGTAGTTCTATTAGGGTTTGTGGCTTCAGAGGCACTTTACACCAAATGTTCTTTTCTCCTATGCCCTTTCTTCCAGTGAGTTAAAGGCAAATTATTCATTAAGTCTTAGATAGCTATCAGTGTCCAGGTTACCCTTTTCCCAGGTTTTGAAAAACTGAACAAATAGACAGGAACATCTTCTGGAACCTTCCAGGAAAGTGTTAACTAACAAGACCATAGGTAAGGTCAATGCTTGGCTTGGAACTGGCTAGTCAGTCAGTTCATGTTAGACTAAAGGGTTTCTGCAGGGAATTGTGAATGCAGTGACACTAGTCAGGTACTTTTCACCTTGGGGTCAGTCTTGCTTGTCTGAAAGCAATGGGCTTACCTGTTTGTTCCAGCTTGCTGATGGTGGTGACCGTTGGATCCATCTCTTATCATTTATAGAACTGCATTCTTCATTAGCTAGCTGGCCCAGTGCTTTGACAAGCCTGCATCCTGTATCTCCCAAGGGAATGATTCTGTGCACAGACAGCATAGTGGCACCTTCGAGTGTTTATCACCTGACGGCCAGCAGCTACTTAGAATCATGCCTCAGTGGAAACATGGTAGGATGTTGGAAGTATGCCCATTATCCTTTGCTCACCTTTAAAATACTTTGCTTCCTATATATGCCATTTTTGTTTTTTTAAATTGATTAATTAGTCATATTGCAGATTGATCCCAGGGTATTATATAAGCTAGGTAATCATTCTACAAACCTTTTTTGTTGTGTAAAGAAAAGTCAGTGGATATATGGATTTTCAGCTGAATGAAAATATAGTCTCTTTTAGATTCTATTAGCAACTACAAGGTTGTGGTGACTAGCATTGAGGTGTACAGAATAGAGAAAGTTAGATAAACTAAGATGGCTTGGTGTCAAGGGAAATGAAAAAAAAAAACCACTATGTAAAGTTCTCAGGAGTGAGTTATTTAATATGCTGTGTACCAAGTGGATAATTATGTCTCACTGGAGTGATTGGAGCCACATACTTAGACAAGCTGACATTAACATGGATAATAAATAATATGTATATACACACCAATGATATAAGTAAAAAGTATACAAACAGGACTTATTTTTAATAAAGAAAATCAAAAAGCATGGGTACTGTTGCAGTTAGGTTCACATTGTTGGCAGAAATCACCTGACCAAGACCAGCTTTTGAACAAAAAGGGTTTATTTTGGCTTAGAGACTCAAGGTGAAGCTCCATGATGGCAGGGAAAAATGATGACATGAGCAGAGGGTGGACATCACCTCCTGGCCAACATCAGGTGGACAACAGGAGAGTGTGCCAATCACTGGCAAGGGAAAACTGGCTATAACACCCATAAACCTGCTAACAACAATACACTTCCTCCAGGAGGCTTTAATTCCCAATTTCCATCAGCTGGGGAGCCTAGCACTCAGAACACCTAAGTTTATGGGGGATACCTGAATTAAACAACAGGTACATTTGTACAGAGTAGATTTTTTTGAGAAGGCCTATATGTCAAATGTTGGGATATACTTTATAGATAGTAATGGTCATTTAGAATCCATGGAGGATGATAGAAGAAAAGAGCCAAAGTTTGTCTAATTGTAATTGGAATGGGGATGGAGAGAGTAAGACTAGAGATATATAGACAATTTCAGTAATCTGGCAATGGGATCCCAAGTGGTTATGTGTGGTAGGAAGACATTGAAGGGAAAAGGAGGTTGTGATGGAAGTAATGATGAGGGCTGGAAATGCCTGTGTAGCAGCAAGGATTCAGGGTAGGGCATTATCTGTGTTCTTCTGGGCCTGTATCCCTAACTACCAGGATGGCTAACTTGATACCGATCTCTACCAATAGAGGGTAAGTTTGAGTTGATCTAATAGCTGAGCATGATTGGGGACCAGAATTAAGGGTACCAAACTAGAGTGGGGTACGAGAATAGTTGACTAATGGTGGAAGGTAGAATGAGAGAATTGAGAGAGAATGCTTGGACATCACGAGGAGTCTAACCTGACAACAAATCAGATTGAAGCAGATAAATGGAGGCTAGCAGTCCTGGCTCAGCAGTGGGACATGGGAGGAGAAGGGTGCCAAGGAGATATGGTTGGCTACATGGAGGGCTAGGCAGTTACAAAAACAATAGTTTCCCCTCATAAACTCAGTATGTTGCTTGAAGGAAAATTAACATAGTCTAAGTAATAGATTTTTAGGGGAGTCTTTGGACTCTTCTAAAACTGGAGACTTAAACTTATTGCAATCTATGAGACCCAAGAGAAATTGACTGATAAAAGCAGAGAAGACAAGAGCAGAAGTTTGGAATTAGGGATCTAGAGGTAAAAGGAGCTATGAGGTTGTTGAAGGGATTGGTTCTAAATACTGTGCTATATTACAAGAGCTTTGGAAAGGAACTTGCAAAAGGAAGGAGCAGAGACAATGTCAAATGAAGCTGACAGGAAAAGGCAGGTGTGAACTGACAAGGCAGGGTGGTCAGAGGCTGATGTTTGATTAGAGCAGATAGGAAAAGGGCAAGAAGTGGGCCATAGGCTCACCCCCATCCTTATATAACAGTTATTTTAATTGGCTGAGCTGCATTTGTGAATGCTCAGCTAACCATTCCTTTTCCTCTGTGGCTTGTTTTTCCTTTAATCATTCTCTGTTGAGTCACTATGATCTCTATTCTTTTTCATATATCCAACTTCAGAGTGATATTCCATATATTTCTGACTTTTTAAAATAGGTTCTGTATCCGTGAATCAGATGTGAATTAAAACCCAAGTCATTCTGAGACCTGGACTTATAGGTTTAATTTTGGGAGCAATGGCTTCTAAAGTCTTGTCCTGCCACAGAAGTACCTGCAAGCTGAGCTGTGTCTTCACTTTCCCCAAAGACAGAACTCAGTTCTGGATTTATGTCTCATCTGGTTCAAGAAGTATGATTAGGGTTAGGAGTGTGTCTGATAGGACCCAGTCACATCCTGATTTCCTGGACGAGTCTTCGGCCACTGCAAGTCCAAAATTATCTTATGGGAAAGGGGGGGGTTTGATTTGTTTGCTTGTTTTGGGGTTGTGAGATTGTCTGTGAATCCCAGGCTGGCTTTGAAGTTATGATTCTCTTGCCTTAACCTCCAGAAGATCAGGATTGTAGGCAAGTACCACTACCCTTGGCTCTATTAAAGTTTTGTTCCTTCTCATTTGGTTGTAAACACACAAATTTGCACAGTGAACATGTGCTGCTAGATATTGAACCCAGCATATCACTCCTCCCAAGCTCCAGATGCATGCGCCCCTTGTGCATCTGGCTAACGTGGGTTCTGGGGAATTGAGCCATGAACCCGGGTCCTCAGGCTTCACAGGCAAGTGCTTAACCGCTAAGCCACCTCTCCAGCCTGTATCCAAAATATTCAAAAAGTAAAAGTTTCAAAAGAAAAGTTTTTGATTCTCTTTCCCTACTTACAGGTGTAGGCAGAAACAGTCAGTTACTGTTTTAAACATATGGAATGTGGTGGTGGTGGTAGGTGTTTGGGGGACACTGCACAGTAGCTGAGCACTTTAAGGGACCACAGAAGCCCATCAAGTGGGCCAGTTTTGTTCAGAGTTCTCCCACAGAGTACAGAGAACAGCATCATGTCCAATGCTAAGGACAAGTTCTGTCAATGACCCCAGAGTATGGGAACAAGAAACTCAACCCTTTTAGGAATCTTTTGGTCTTTCAAATCGACTCATATTTATAGTCATTTAATTTTCATAACAGTTCTGAAGGGTGGGCGGGCCTTCCATTTGATAGATAAGCCCATTGAGGTGACAATGGGTCATACTACAGACTAGTTGACCTGAACTCACTAGTCTAAATCAGAATTTCTTCCTGGGTACCACACTGCTCTTTGGAGGGGCAAGAGTAGACGATGTTATATTTCAGTAACTTTTTATGGGTGTATTTGAAAATTTATAACCACATACTGTACATCTCTGATTTTCCTTCCTCTGATCCCCATTTATTCAGTTCTTATCTAGGATTTATTCTATTGGTTGACAGCAACTCCTACCCTCAGAGACAGACAGTACCTGCTCAAACTGAAAGTTTCAGCCTTTCTGGGTGGGCCAGCCTCTCCTCACTACACTCTTCTTTCTGTGCAGTGGGAGGGGGGATTGCAGGAGGAACACAGCTGCGTCAGCTGCCAGTTGAGACCAAGACACATGGTGTCACAGTTGTAGTTCCCTCCTGTGTGTGGCTTAAGCATCTGTAAGAGTGTCATTTATCAAGGCCTCAGTTGGGGGAAGAATCCTATGCACTCTGCAGGAATGATTTCACAACTCCTCAAATCCCATTTGCCATAGTTTCTCATTAAAAATGTCATGAATCTAGGCTTGTTTGCATAAAATTGAATGGCAGTTTGCCAGATTAAATGTGCAGCTTGAGTAGTTCTGGTTACCCCTAGACTTTTCAGACTTCTCGGGTATTTTCATCTTGATTTTAAGAAGGCAAAATGAAACATGATGCATACTTTGTTCAATTAATAATGCTAAGTATAAATAAAAAGACCATAAAGATAATACATCAGTAATAAATCTGATAGTGACACTAGTAGATTGTTTCCTTGAAAAAAGTAAGAGACATGCTGATAACTAAGATTAGTAAATGTAAGTTTTCCTTGCTAAGATTTTTTATTAGGTAGTTTCTTCTTTAATTTAAAATGATAAAATGAAACAAACACTATTTCCTTTTTTGTTATTTTGCAGAAAAAGCCACTGTCTGCAATAATAAAAGAAGTCTGTGATGGGTAAGTATCAGGAAGCAGCCAAAGTACTCTGGTTTATAAATTGACAGGCAGATAAAGTATGTTAGTTGAGTAGTAAGTATTCACAGAATTTGGCCGGAGATATGTCTTAGTGGTTAAGGTGTTTTGCCTGCAAAGCTTAAAGGCCCAAGTTCGATTCCTCATTACTCATGTAAACCAGATAAACAAGGTGCCATATGTGTCTGAAGTTTGTTTGCAGTGGCTGGAGGTCCTTCCGTGCCTATTCTGTCTCTCTCCTTCAAATAAATAAATTCATGCCAGTCGTGGTGACTTATTCCTTTAATCCTAGCACTCTGGGAGACAGAGGTAGGAGGATCACTGTGAGTTCTGAGGCCACCCTCAGACTACATAGTGAATTTCAGGTCAGCCTGAGCTAAAGTGAGGCTTTACCTCAAAAAACCAAAAATAAATAAATAAATTCATTAAAAATTTTAAAAGATTCCCAGTATTATAAATGCTAATCATAGGTCCTTTTCATAACTTACCACCCAACTGCCCAAAGTCAGTAACAGTTTCTTTGTACCCAAGCTACAGACCCTTTCCACAAAGATCTTACCATTCTTTGTCAGGGAACAGAAAGTATAAAATGACTGGTCTTGTTTATTTTGGAAACTTGAGTTCTTTTGTCTCACCAACCAGGGAGCAATCTAAAGGTTCCTGGGGTTAAGTAAACACACTACATTCAGAAAACAGTGAAAGGATCCCAGAGTTCCTGGAGATGTGGAACTTTGTCCTTTGGTGGTTTTCCACCTCTGGAAATTGCATGAGATTTTTTTTTTTTTTAAACCTGTAAAACTGAACTGTGAATTTATACTTAATTGGAGTGTTCCAATCTGTACTAAGTCCCTGATTAGGAACATAGAATTAGAGATAACTGAAGTGTGTTACTTACCAAAATTTTTAAAAAATATGTATTTATTTGCAAGAAGATACAGAATAGGCTCTCCATGGCCCCCAGCCACTGCAAATGATCTCTAGTTGCATATACCACATTGTGCATCTGGCTTAATAGGTACTTGGGAATCGGGCCCAGTTCTGCAGGCTTTGCAAGTAAGCACCTTTAACCAGTGACTCAGTTACCAAAAATTTTAATTCTGTTCATTTTCTTTTTTATCTCTTTGCTTCAATTCTTTGAAATAAAGATGAATGTTGCAATTTAAATTTACTCCCTCCCCCCCAAAAAAAGAGCTTTGAAGATATACAGTAGGCTTGGAAAAGACCTAGGCAATGCATATGTAAAATGAATGATCTCAAGGAAATGAAGGGTGGCTTAATTCTATTTTGATTTGGAAACTGCATTGTGATTCATGTTGACTTGGCCTAGTTCTAATCGTGAGGGTTTAACTCATTCAACCTATAAAATTAATAAAACAAACATGACCACTTCTGTGTTTGATTATTTATTCTTGTATTTTAAGGTGGTCTCTTGCCAACCATGAGTATTTTGCACTGCAGCATGCTGACAGTTCAAATTTCTACATCACGGAAAAGGTAGGTCAGCCCCGTTATTGAAAGTGGAGGCTCATTGTGCAGGAACATAAACTATGCCTGCTGTTTCTTGCGGCTAGAGCTGAGCATGCTGGTCTGACCAGCCATGAACATAATGTCTGTGAAGCAAATGACTACTGCTTTAGTATTAGCAAAATGATATTTACCCACAAAAGAGTGAAGACAAGCATGTCTATCTGTCCTGTAGCAAATTATGTATGCTTTTTTGACAGTGACTATGTTAATCATTTGTTTTATTGCTTGGTTAAAGACTTTATTTGATATTTACTTAATTTAGCTCTTTTTTCTCAGAATTTTTCCTCTGCAATCATTTTGTTTATGTTAACAGTACTTAAAACAATGATGAGAAACCTTTCAAATGTGGCATTCTGGAAGTACTGTGAACATTCTGTGGCTAATGGGAACCTACTTTCTTCTTGGGTGATCTTAACTATTTTTTATAACTTATCTATTAGTGTTTATTATTGTTATCATTAAAATATTTTGTTTGGATACATCATGTGTTGGTACCCTCTTTTCCCTTGTCCCTGCCCCCATTCTGTTGGGAATGCTCCTCATTGGTGTTGTGCTTTATGTTTTGTGGAAGTACTAGTCAGTTATTTTTGGGGGGTGGGGGAATGCCTCTGGGCATGATTTCCCAACCTGTGGCTCTTACAATCTTTCCACCCCCTCTTTGGCAAAATTCCCTGAACCATAGTGGGTGAGTTGTAAGTCTACTTCAGTGATGGGCTCTTAGGAGCCTCTGGCTCTTTGCTTTGGTAGAAGTTTTTAACTTTTTTTTTTGAGGGAGACTGTGAGGAGAGATTTTTGAAAATTACAAATGACCCTAAGAAAAGGAAAAATTAGTATTTAAGAGTTCTGTGGTAGGGGAAGGGAAAACGAGCATTTACCGAGTGACTGTTGTATGCCAAGTAGTGAGCTGGGAAATCATATCTGCTGGGTTTTCCTTCAAGACTAAACTCTGATATGAGAATATTGGCCTTGTAACACAGAAAAGAGAAACATCTTTGAAGTTGGGAATCTAGAATATTGTCACATACTTGACTTCTGACTTTAGATCTTGATGTTTCTAGGATTTTGTTTTGGGGAGAACACGCTGAAATGCAAAGGTGCCCATGCTGTTTTATTGGAAATGACTTGTAGGGTTCTCAGTGAAGGAGCTCAGAGCCGTGGGAACAGTGTCATTACAAGATGTCCCTGGCTGGAGCTGAGTCAGTGCAAGGTGCTCTGGGAGGAGGGAGAATCAAGTGAACTTAGGCTCCAATAATGAACTGACTTGAATGATCAGAGTAATTTAGTCTGAATCAACTGGAGGTGGGAAGTCTGAGCAATACAGTACCCTACTTGTACCTCAATTGCTGACCTCTACTGTGGAAGGACCATCCAGTTATCAAGAGGGTTGGGCCAGGGGTAGCCAGGAGCCTGGTGGTACCTCAGCAATTGTTTGTTCTCCCTAGATGGGCACAGAGACTCTCATGACTGGTCAGGTATTTCTCTTCACATTGATGGCTGCCAGGGAGAGTTAGTGAGTGTAGTAGGTTTCCTAGAAGGTCACCTTTAATTTTTATTTATTTTATGATGCATCTGTATGATCGGCATGGTATTCTTTGTGAGATAAAGATGATATAAGTTTTAAAAAAGTTAAATGTTTGGCTGGAGAGATGGCTCAGTGGTTAAGAACATTTCTTCTGCAAGCATGAGGCTCTGAGGAGGCCTGAGAGAACATTCATGTTCAATCTCCTGGACCCACATAAATAACTGTGTGGCCACATATGTCTTTAACCCCAGTCCTGTGGGGAGTGGAGACCTGATTATTGCCTGGGCTCTGGGAAAAAAAAAAAGCTCAGCAAGATCCAGGATCAAGTGAAACTGGGTGGGTGGAAGAGTGATGGAGGAAGACATCCAGTGTTCACCTCTGGCTACCCCAGGTGAATGCACCCCACTGCTGGCAAGCACATGTGGCACCACACACCCCACCATATTACAGATGCACATGCAAAAAAAATAAATATTGTGATTAAATTTATCACTGTGATTTCTTCTTTTTAAGTAACATTTATTTTTTTAGAGAGAGACAGAGAGAGGGAAAGGATGCAGAGACAGAGAGAGAGAGAAAGAGAATGGATACACCAGGGCCTTTAAGCCACTGTGAACCCCAGACGGGTGCTCCCTCTTGTGCACATGTGCGACATTGCACGCTTGTGTCACTTTTATGTGGGACCTAGAGATTTGAAGACATTCTGAGGCTTTGCAAGCAAGTGCCTTAACTGCTAAGCCATCTCTCCAGCCCCCTGTGGTTTCTTAATCATCCATAAACAATGGAATCAGTTCAGCTTGTTGCATTAAAATTGAGACTAAGGGGCTGGAGAAGTGGTTTAGTGGATTAGGCCCTTGCCTGAAAAGCCAAAGGTCCCAGGTTTGATTCTCCAGAACCCATGTAAGCCAGATGCACAAGGTGGCGCATGCATCTGGAGTTTGTTTGCAGTGGCCGGCGGCCCTTCTGTGCCCAATCTCTCTCTTTCTGCACTCATGATACAGAAATTTTGGGATGTCATTTAAGAGTAGCATAGCTTTTCTTGGCTCTTGGGCTATAACCCAGGAATGAGGGTGCCAGAAAATGATCACACAAAATTTCCATTGGGTCAGTGGTCTTCAGATTTTTGTGATAGGAATTCAAAGAATTGAAATCTACAGGCCAGCAGTTAAAGTTCAGAGAATTTTTAAATTATAGATAGAATTTAAGAGAAGGAAGAAAGGCAGGGTGCTGGCCTAAGGAAGTAAGAGAGAATTCCAGAAAATGGGGAAGCCCACCCCCAGGCCTTTGAGACTATGAACCCTCAGGATGGGCAGCTGGCATGAGACTCTGGGGAAGGGACTAATTGTTTACATACTAATTCTTTCCTCTACCAGGAAATGAAGGGGTAAGAACAGAATGGAGGCATTTATTCACCTCCTTTAGTGAGATAAGAAAAAAAAAAAAAAAAACAAAACACCAGATTGTCTCTTCTGACATTTCTGACCTGTAGCAAAGTGGAAAGATCTAGATTCTTCCCTACAGGCCCAAGGACAATTCCCATGTTTAGACAAAAAAAGCTACTTGCTTCGGGGGCACTGTCACCCCTAAACTGCTTCACTGACCAGATGTTGTAACAAAGTCTGATTAAGGAGTGTTATGTTTACACTGCCATTGTTTGGAATGATTTAAAAAATCAGAATCATAGGCTGGGGGTTTGGCTTAGCAGTTAAGGTGCTTGCTTGTGAAGCCTAAGGACCAAGGTTTGACTATCCAGAACCTAAGTAAGCCAAACACACAGGGTAATGCATGCCCACAAGGTCACACATGCACTAGGGTGGCACATGTATCTGGAGTTCGATTGCAGTAATTAGAGGCCCTGGTGTGCCAATTCTCTCTCACTCACTCTCTCTGTCTCTCTGTCTCTCACACACACACAAATAAAATTTAAAAAATAAAAATTAGAAACTTGATATAATATTGTTTCATCTTTTCCTAATGAAAATTCATATACATGGAAAATTAAGGCTATTGAGTGCAGGAGGCATGTGTCATTTTATGAGGCATTACAATCATTTCCTAAGAAATCTTGTTTTGCCTTGGAAATTCTTACTGTCAAACAGTAAGAGAAACAGACTGTCCACCTAAATCTGTCATCTGGTCATCAGTGGGCAGTCACAGAGATTAATTTTGTATTAATAGTTTAGGGAACAAGCGGACTCATCTTCCCAATCACATCCCTTTGTTTGTAAATAGAATGTCACTGCAGATGTCGGTGCACCTGTGTGTGTGTGTGTGCGCGCGCTCGCGTGCGCACGCATACACGCATGCACCCGTGTATGCATCTGAGGAACAGAGTTGTACATACGCAGGGTAAGAGATGTCAGTGAATCTTGACCCCTCAGAGTCAAACCCAGGCTGCTCTCAGTCACTATCTAAGTTTTTAAATATAATCTTAAAAATAGACCTTTCTCCATTCTTAAAACACAGAGTTAGATTCTCTTGGTTGTTTGTAGCCCAGTGAGTTGTTAGGTAATATTTGCATCACCATGGTAACCAGTGACTAATTTTTGAAGTGTGTGCATGCCATTAGTTACTGACTTCAACTTGTATATGAAATGGTCTCTCTCCTCTCTCTCTCACTTGCTTGCTCTCTCTCTTTCTGATGAAGATAAAAATTACAAAAGGATATAGCTCTGTCCCATCATGGGATCAGATGTAGTAACTGAGGGATATTGTGATTTTTCTTCCAAGATCCTCAGGAACCACCTATCCCTTACACACATACACTGCCTTTCTCATGTTACCCAAATCCGTTTTCCAAAATAATTTTCATTTGCTTTTTGGGCCATTATTTTAGGTGTGCCAGTGTAATGGGGACATGTCACAATGTCATGTTGAATAGTAGTCTATGCATGGCTTGCATAAGCCTTCAAGAAAGTTAAAATTTAGCTATTTACAAGTTCAAATTCTGCCTTAGAAATGCATTTCGGGGTGATGGGGGGTTAGTTGTGTGTTTCACAGAAATTTGTCTTTTGAATATGAACGGCAGTGAGATAGCCCCAACATTTCAGTCAGTGTCCTCATCACAGTCTGAGGGTTTAGACATTATCTTTATTTTAATAGGCAAGTGAGACCAAGAAAAGTTACAGGACTACTTACATTGGCCATACCACAGCCTGGGCCCTGGTGGCTCTGACTCCAGAATTCTCTGTCACCTGTGAGAAACACCCCCTTATTGCTGTCTGGGCCTCTTACATTTAGGATGCGCTTCCTGTGCTGATTTATGGACAGTAATCTTAATCCACATTGCCTCAGTACTTAAAGATGCGAGTCACAGGCAGAGAGCTCTTACTGGTTACCACTTCCATTGTGTGTCTCTGGGCTGAATTCCCCCCCCCCCCAGGAGATTATTGTATAGAGTTTAGTTCAGTTGTCATGCTGATGCTGATGTCATAGGTCATCAGAGAAAAACCAGTCTCCAAAAAGCACTGGGGCTCAGATAAGCAGGGAGGCCACCTGTGAGGGAGTGGGAAGTGATGAGAGAGAAGGCTTCCTGTACTGGTTTCCATCTCAGGTTTCTATTTTCTGTATTTACATCCTTGACAGAGAACCTGCTGAGGTCAATCAGTTCTACCCTTTGACTGAAATCCTCAAGTACTGAGTTTTGCGACTCTTCAGGCAGAGAACCTGTTCAAGGATATGCAGCTTGACTTGAGCAAACTCAATTGTAGGAACATTATAAACTTCCTGGCCCAACAGCATTCTCCTGTTGTAAGATTCGATTTGGGGTTGTTTTGACTCTTGTCACTGTTGCTTCATCAGCAAGCTAAACCCTTCAGCCAAGTCTGACCAGAACACACTCACACCTGAGACTGCCTTTGAACAGCAAGCATCATATCTGTGGTCTCCTCTGGAAATCATATGCCTTGCTGTTAATTTTTTTTTGGGGGGGTGGCCTGGTAATACTTCTGAGTAGTATGTCCACTCCCCTGCTTTCTTGACCATCATTATTGAGCTGTAATGTAAATACACTAAAATGTAACTGTCTAGTTTACTGTAAAGTGGTTCATTTTATAGAGTTTTTGGCAATCTTCATTTTTAAGCTAGTAAAGCTGTGATGTTTTACACAGGGTATTTCCATTTCAGCCTGACCTCTGTTATCAATGCTTTCTAAATGCCAGGATGGCTGCTTGTGTGCCTGTCCCTCTTTTGTTAAACACAGAGCTCTCCTAGACAGGGCACTTGCCTCAGACACAGCAAGCTCATGGCCAGAGCTGCAGGAAGAAATGACCATGATGAAAAGCCATGCATGAGGGCATGGATGGATTATCAGTGCATTCCACACACTATGCTAAACTCTGGGGATTGTTGGATAGTTCTTCCTTCTTGGTTTTCATAGACAAATATTCACCTTATATTACCTGATTACAATGGCAATAAGTGTAATAAACTCTGCCCTTACCAAAATCTCCAGGGTGTGACTTTTAGGCAAAGGTCTAAGGAAAACATGTATGTGGAAGTCCTTAAAATAGCCCAGGTGAGTAGCTGGGTATGGTGGACACATGTATGTAATCTCAGAATTTGGAAGGCTGAGGTAGAAGGTTTTCTGTGAATGTGAGGCCAGCATAGACTATGTGATGAGTTCCAAGCCAGTGCATGCTACAGAGTGAGACACTGCCTCATCTCAAAACAACAACAAACAATAATAAAAAGCCTAAAGTATTTATCTGCAAACAGCTGTAGGAAAAGCCAAGGGTAAGATGGGCCAGATGTGGCTAGACTATTGTACATAAGCCACAGTTCTTGAGGATTTTTTTTTTTTATTTGAGAGTGACAGACACAGAGAGAAGGACAGATAGAGGGAGAGAGAGAATGGGTGCGCCAGGGCTTCCAGCCTCTGCAAACGAACTCCAGACGCATGCGCTCCCTTTTGCATCTGGCTAACGTGGGACCTGGGGAACCGAGCCTCGAACTGGAATCCTTAGGCTTCACAGGCAAGCGCTTAACCGCTAAGCCATCTCTCCAGCCCTCTTGAGGATTTTTTAATGTCAGTGTTAAAGGTTTTGAGCTTGATTCTGAGAGCATCTAGAAGCCTTAAGATGGTTTTAGGCTGAGTCTGCCAACAAATGACTGGACTCTCACTACTCTGAATGATTGCAAGAGAAGCATAGTTAATCTATAAGAAAGCAACTTAACTGTAGAGAGGAAAGGAACTCAAGACTGACTTGAAATGCACATAGAGATTGAGAGCAAATGCTGGTGACACTTTGGAATTCAAGAGGAAAATAGGCCTAGATAACATCTTGAAGTGTCTGCCTTCAGGAAGTTTCCTGTTTGTTGTTACTTCCTTGACAGCTTGATAAGGGATAGAATAGCACTTTATACCTGAATTAATGCTTATTTTATTTACTTCTAAAATGATATCTTAATAAGTTAGTCTATTTTCATAGTCAGATAAATCTTTTGACTTACCTGGCTAACATCCAATGTTAAGTTCCTGCTTAGATCTGAAATCAGATGAAAATACTTCTAATTTCAATTATAAAATATTTCTAACTTATGGTATGAAAATAAATAGTAAAAAAAAAAAATTATACTGTATTCCTAGAGACTGGTAATATAGGGAGGAGGGATTTATTTGCCCAGTTTGGTATGTGCTGGGTGAGAAAGATAATTAGGGTACAAACCTGGACTCCAGAGAGCTTTAGTTTAGAGAGAGATTAGTTAATACCACCTGTTGGTTGAAAGGCCTCATGTTGGGAGAGATTATTAGGAATGTGATTTTCAAGTTACATGGATTTATAATCTCACCAATCTGACTCTTTTTCTTATTAAAATACTTCTGAGTACCGGGTACCAGCACAAAGGTGAAGGAGATCAACACAGAGAAAAATCAACTCCTACCAAATCAGATATCCAGAGACCCAGAGGCCCCCAACACCTCATCACTGAAGGAGACCAAAAATGAACCCAACATTTCTCAGGGAAATTTTGTGGAAGAGGGGGTGGAAAGAATGTCAGAGCCACATGTTGGGTCATGATATGCAAGACATTTATCCTGCCATAACTGTGGGCTAACTCCAGAATGCATGACCCATATATCTCAACAAGAAGGGGCCAGGGAGAGGGGGTAGGACATGGATGAGCATTGACTGTATTTGCTGAGTACAAAACTAATTAATAAAAAAATAATTAATTAATTAATTTTAAAAAATCAATACAAAATAAAATAAAATAAATAAAACAATACTTCTGAGTAGTATGTCCACTCCTTTGCTTTCTTGACCATCATTATTGAGCTGTAATGTAAATACACTAAAATGTAACTGTCTAGTTTACTGTAAAGTGGTTCATTTTATAGAGTTTTTGGCAATCTTTGTTTTTAAGCTAGTAAAGCTGTGATGTTTTACACAGGGTATTTCCATATTCATACCAGTGGGTCTTAGACTTAAAGGCAGATCGAGAGTCTTATACCCAACAGCCGAAGACTAGGACCCAAATATTATTAAGTGCAAGTGTGACCTACTCCCATGTCCTCAGGCCCCTGCTAGAACTGTTAGCAATGTCGGGGTCTTTCTCTCTTTTTTCTGGATGAGATGGAATACTATGTTGTGTATTATTCACTATGCTGGGGCTTCAGTGTGATTGCCTTTTACTTTTGCCCAGAGAAGATGGTAGTCCAACCTCCTTCCTTCTCCTGGGGATGAAGATATCTCAGTGGTATTCTTTTGTTCCCTAAGCATTAACCAGACAACCTTGGTTTCTCCAAATATAAATACTTGGTGTCCCTCAGGTCACTTAGCTCACATGGAACTCATTTCTGCCTGCTCCCCTCCTCTTCAGCCTATTGTGGTTCTGGGAGGTGGTGTCTGAGGACACAGACACCAAGACCTTCATCTTGCTTCAGTGGAGCTGGTTCTGACAAACACACACATCACAGAAGTAATGTCATTAATATACCTACACTTCAGAATATCCACCTCCCTCTCCTGTGCTATTCATTTTCTACTGCTTAACAAATAATACATACTGGGTAATCTACAATAGAGGCAAACATCTATTCCTTATAGTTATGGAGGGTACAAAGTCCAAAGGTAAGGGTCTCTCCTTGAGGGAGTCCTATGGCAGAAGAGAGAAGGGCAGGATGGCGATGCAGGAGAAGGCCGAATTGACATTTATACCAAGCCCCCTCTCCACTTCACTAACGTGACCATAACCACACATGCATTCCCCAGATTAGCCTTCCTGAACTAATCACCTTTCATTAGGTCGTACTTCCCACTGTTGCACTGCAAATTAAATTTCCAACCCATAGATTTTTAAAGATGCATCCACATCATAGCATATCCGTACCAGCCCAACATTATGAGTTACTAGGAAACTTGGCTTTTTGCTTTAATGCTGGCCCCAGAGTTTGGTATTTCTCCCTTTCTTAAACTTAGTACATAGATATTCCCTGTGTTCCACTCTCTTGTCCACCAACCCTGTCTCTCACAGTTCCTTAAACATGGAGTACAGTTGTTCCCTGTGTCTTCCTCCCCTTCTCCATGCCCTGTCTCACATGGTTCTGTAAACACAGTATTTTCATGTTCCCTCTATCCTACTCCTGTGTCCTGTCTCACATGGTTTCTTAAACATAATATGTAGGTATGCCCTGTGACTCATTCTTTTGTCCCTGTCCAGTCTCACTGTTCCATAAGCATATTATGTAGAGGTTCCCCCTATGTCTCACTCCTGTGTCCTCCCAGCCTGTCTCCCACAGTTCCTTAAACATGGTTTCTTAAACATAGTATGTAAATATTTATGGTTTTTTGCCATTTCTTTGTTAGATAAAATACAACTAGTCGAGTTTCCATGAAGGGAAGCATTGGCACTGGCTTGGAGGCTGTGCTTTCAGGCTCTTTCCATTCTACACACCCTCATTTCTTCTCAATAAATGATGAGGCACCATAGGGCAGTCACACTACTCATGTGACACATTTTCCAAAAACCAAGGCACTACTGGATGAGACTGTTGGAGTCAGAATTTTATGCATGTATGTTGGAAGTAAACCATGAGGGACATTCGTGAGGGCAGCCATTTTGGCATACAGGAAAAGTGCCCAGCGACATCTGTAATTTGTTTATAACATGTGAGTCATGAGCTAAGAATAGTCTGTCACCTCTTTCGGTTTCTCTACTCAGGAGCCCCAAAATTATCAGTAGTATTAGTTTTTATTTTAAGAGCATATTAGACTATTCCTTGTTCAGTAGTTGAAAATGAAAGCAGGGATTCAACCAAAGGGAGGATAGCCATATAGCATGTCTGGTTCTTGGTTCTGGGAGAATGGTTGTAGGGGAATGTAAGTACTTCTCTTGGGCTCCCTCTACTCTTCTTCAATTTATAAAGCATAGCTTATGAAAACTGAAATGAGGGGCTGGAGAGATTGCTTAGTGGTTAAGCACTTGCCTGTGAAGCCTAAGGACCCTGGTTTGAGGCTCAATTCCCCAGGACCCATGTAAGCCAGATGCACAAGGTGGCACATGCATCTCGAGTTTGTTTGCAGTGGCTGGAGGCCCCAGCACACCCATTTTCTCTCTCTCTCTCTCTCTCTCTCCTTCTTTCTCTATCTGTCTTTCCCAAATAAATAAAAATAAACAAAACTAAAATGAATCCCCCAACCTCCCCCCACATCTTTCATGTCATCCTAACTTAGTCCAGGTGCCATCAAGCCTGGTTCTTTTCTTCAGCCAGCCAGCCCCTTTGTTATTAATGTCACCCCACCCCTGCCCTGTTCCATGGCTCTTAGTGACTCATATTAAACTGGCAGTAGACTTTCTAAAATATCTAAAAACATTTTTGGGGTGGTTTTAGAGTTTCCTAATTAGAGTTTGAGAATTGGATGGAAACTATCATTTTAAATTTCTCAGTGATTTTCCTTTAGAGAAGACTTGGAAGTGTATATACTTATTTTGGGATGAAGAAAAATATCTAAGTTGAGTCACACAAATGAGGAGGGCAAGAGAGAATGATGATGCCACCAGCGTTCCTCAGATGGCACTGGTTTTTATGACATGTTATTTAATGTTTACCACTGACTGGTGGATATAGACTGTAACAGGGTAATTACATAGGCAAGAAACTTTCTGGTTTGTATTTGGTAAGATATGGAAGCTTCTAGAATTGCAAGCAAAGATAAATGCTAGAGGTCATGATAATTCCATGTTCTCCACTTCAGCTATTCAACAAATGAAAAGATTGACTCAGTTACTGAAACATTTAACTGTGTGATTTTCCAGGTTACAGTGAGGGACACATGAACTTCCTCCAAAGATGAAAACTCCCTTACCACAAATGATCCTAGAATATCCCTTATTTAGAATAAATGATTTATTTCTGATAACTTGGGTCAGCTTTAGGAATTTATCAACAGTTCACAGCAATACAGATGTCAAGGGTATTAAATATTAGAGATCCTCTGTACCTATAACATACCAATAAACTATCATTATGTAGATGGATAAACTATTAAACAATTTCAAAGCCAGTGTTAACAGTACACCTTTCTAACACATGTGGGCAACAAAGAAATACAAAACCTCATAAGCAGAGATCAGTTCCAAGTATGGCCCCATGACTCCAATCATAGTTCCAAAGCTAGAGTCTTAACTACACATCTTCTAAACATATTCCTCTTTCTGATTTGTTTGTTTGTGTGTATAAAGTATGGGTGTTGTGTGATGCGTGGTATATGCATATATTCATACAGATGCATGCACTGTGTGTATGCTTGTGGAGGCCAGGTGAGAACATAAGCTACCTTGCCTGTCACTCAACCACTTACTTTCTTGAGCCAAGGTGGGGTGGGGTCTCTCCCTCAACTTAAACCTGTTGTCCATTGGCAAGCCCCAGTGATTCTCTAGCCTCTGTTTCCCAACTAAGATTACAGACATGTGTGGCCATGCCCCACTTTTTATGTGGGTTCTGGGGAGCTGAATCTGGCAATCTCTGCTAGTGGGGCTGCCATACTCAATAAGCACTTAGCAGCTGAGCCATCTTCTCAGCTCCTGTTCATGTTTTTATACTTCAAAAATAAGATAGATTTTTGAATAACTATTAGGTTTTGCTTTTGAAGGTTTTCAGATGGAGATGTAGTATGTACCTTTGTTGTGTGTGCATGTGAAGTATTGGATGTGAAGTGGAAATTAAAATTTCATAAAACAATAGAAATCTTGTTGCTTAGAATAATTTTGTTTTTTGAGGTAGGGTTTCGCCATAGCCCAGGCTGACATGGAATTCTCTATGTAGTCTCAGGGTGGCCTCAAACTCATGGCGATCCTCCTACCTCTGCTTCCCACATGCTGGGATTAAAGGCATGCACCACCATGACTGGCACTTGGAATAAATTTTTAACTTTTTTTTATTTATTTAAGAGAGAGAGAGAGAGAAAGAAAGAGGCAAATAGAGAATGAGTGTACCAGGGCCCTTAGCCACTGCAAACAAACTCCAGACATGTGCACCACCTTGTGCATCTGGCTTAATCGAACCTGGGTTGTTAGGCTTCACGGGCAAACACTTTAACCACTAATCCATCTCTCTAGCCTTGGAATGAATATTTTGTTATTGGTGTTTTTAGCCTATTATTTTCTACCTTGGTTTATATTTGTAAAATACCTGCCCAAACCCATTAGAATGATTTCATGATCACTAATAGCCATCTTTCATATGTTGAAAGCAATTTCATTGCACTACACTCTTCAAGGTCAAAAGCAAAATTCAATGTCTCCACCCTTGTTAACTCCCTGTCTATAACTGTGCTTAACACTTATTTCATAGAACAGTGACTAGCCAGTAATCCAAGGTCATATGCAAGGGATTGGCATGAAGAAAGACCAAGAGGAAAAGGATGAAAGAATAGTAGAAAAGTAGGAAGGATGAGGAAAGGACAGAGGAAAGAGATCTTTTCTTCTCCATAAAAGTCAGGTTTCTGTAACTTTTATGGAGGTGACATATTTGGACACTAGGTTCTCTATCGTTTCCACCATCATCAGAGTTAAGATATAATTACTGTATTATCTCTCCCCCCCTAATTTCCATTGTTCTAGTTAGCCATTGCTACCTTTAACAAATGCTACATGGGCTGGAGAGATGGCTTAGTGGTTAAGCCACTTGCCTGCAAAGCCAAAGGATCCAGGCTTGATTCTGCAGTACTCACATAAAGCCAGATACACAAGATGGCACATGCATCTGGAGTTACTTTGCAGTGGCTAGAGGCCCTGGCATGCCCATTCTCTACCCCCCCCCCAACCTTATTCTCTCTCTCTTCCTCTGCCTCTCCCTCTCCCTCAAATAAATAAATAGTCAGTAGCCCAGTTCCACCAAAGTTCTCTGTAGTCTTTCCTTCCCCCCTGGGAAGTTCATGAGCAAAGCTTCCAAATGCAATTCTTTCTGCACTTAGCAGTTTTAAACTCTTGCCAGAGTAGTCCATAAAACTTGGCTTAGCACACTAGAAGGCATCTTCCATTGCAATTACCAAGTACATGCCATTCCTCCAAATCACAATTTCCAAAAGACCAAAATCCACATGTTCAGATTCATCACACAGAGAGAACCCAATCTCTGGTACCAATTCTGTCACAGTCAGCTTCACATTGCTGGGATGAACAGTGTGTGTGTGTGTGTGTGTGTGTGTGTGTGTGTGTGTGTGTGTGTGTATGAGGAATAGAGTTTATTAATGGAGCTTACAGATCCAGGGGAATTTCCATATTGGTGGCAGAAACTGGGCCCTTTCACAGGTCCATACAAAGAAAGATATGACCACCAGGACCAAAGCAAGCAAACTTCAGGCACCTCAGATAGATCTCAGACTGTTCTGCACACCTGATGTTGAAATACAGACTCACCTCCAGACACACCTTAGGGCAGCACCATAGGATCTGCCCCAGTGTCACCTCTTCCAACCAGGCCGCTGGAAACCCAAAAGCTCTAATAAAAACGGATCTATTGAGGGAAATATATTCCAACTACCACAATTATCTAATATAGTCAAATGTAATCTTTATTCACCTTGAACTTTCATGAAGGTTCATGATTCTATAAAAATCAACTTAATGTTCATTGTGCTCTTAACCCACAATTTCCATTTCATTGAGGAATGAATATAGAGAGAGACAGAGCATCTTCTGGTAATATTTTATCTTATTATTATTATTATTTTTCTCTTTCAATGTAAGGCTGGGGCAATAGCTCAAGTATTAAAGTGCTTGCTTCATAAACTTGAGGAACTGAATTCAATCCCTAGTACCCATGTAAAATGCTGGGCACAGTGGCACATGCCTATAAGCCCAGCACTGGGTACACAGAGACAGAAGGATCTTTAGAACTCCCCCACTTGATGGCTGGTGAGCTCCATGCCAGTGAGAGCCCCTGTCTCAATGAAGGTAGGTGGCCTTCAAGAAGATGCTGTCTGAGGTTGTTCTCTGCCTCCCCACTTGTGCATGGGTATCTGCACCCACATATACAAACAGACGCATGCATACAACTCCAGTGCATGTCTTCTTCTTCTTTTCTGCTCTTCAGTGTTTATTTTATTTTTCTTCACTCGCTTTTCCTTACACTAAATTTTCATTTCCTCTTTCCTGCTATCTGTGGCTGTCTCCTAGATTGTGTTACTAGCTGTCTTTAAAAGCTC
Source organism: Jaculus jaculus (assembly GCF_020740685.1). NCBI lineage: Eukaryota > Metazoa > Chordata > Mammalia > Rodentia > Dipodidae > Jaculus > Jaculus jaculus. The sequence goes on from NC_059117.1 coordinate 1,939,773, forward strand.
CCCTTTAGGCTCGATTCCCCAGGACCCACGTTAGCCAGATGCACAAGGGGGCACACGCATCTGGAGTTCATTTGCAATGGCTGGAAGCCTTGATGCACCCATTCTCTCTCTCTCTCTCTCTCTCTCTCTCTCTCTCTCTCTCTCTCTCTCTGTCTGTCTGTGACTCTCAAATAAATAAATAAGAATAAGCAATTTTTTTGACAATTGCTCCCCTTTGTATCATCCCCACAGTTCTGCGCTGGAGCCCAGAGCCCCACAGTGCTGTGTGCTCTCCTGTGCTTCCAACATTCCAAGATGCTCAGGAGCCCTTACTCTCGCAACTTTAGACTTGCAAGTACTGACATGAGTTTCCTAGGTTTAGAGGCCAAAAAGCAATGATTTAATACAGCCCAAATAAAGCATTCTTTTTTCAAGATCTGTGTCTCTTAAGCAAATAGATACAAAATCTCACATATATTTTTGAAATGATACAAACAGATTAGGCATATGCCACATAAAATTTTAAAACTGCATGTTAGCAATAGTAAGAAAAAACACATTTTGGCATACATATTTCAATATTTGAGTCTAGGCATCTATTTGTATTTGTAGAGTATGTAAAATACTTTCTGCATGGTTTCAGTATTTGGATTTTAAAGTATACCAGGTATTTTTACACATCATTTAATATGTACAGCTTGTTTCATTGTATAATAAAGATTAAGTGGAGTGATGCTTGTATAATATCATACAATGTGTTTACACTGTGGTAATTCCACAGTAAGTCACATTGTCTATGTATGGCTAAACCTTTCATAATGACTGAAAAATATCCAACTCAGTTTTAAAAATAATTTGTTTGTATTTGGACATTTAAGCCATATTTTGCTTTTGCCCCCTGTCTGTTTTCTCTCTGTTGTTTGTTTTTTGGTTTTTTTTTTTTTTTTTTTTTGGTTTTGTTTTGTTTTTTACTAATAGTAGCAAAAGTGAACTTAACATATTAAGTTTTCTCTTTGGAATTCCTTAACTCTGTTCGTTGGCTGCTGGGAGACGTTGAATGATAACTCAGAGACTTTGCCATCCAGGATTATATGTAGCCTCTATGTAAGGGCAAGCTGCTAGATGCATAGTATTTTCATGAGTTATTTCATTTTAGCATTTAGGGCTTACAAAAGTCTTAGGACTGTGAAGATTTTAGGTCACACAGTGTCAAAATTAGAACTGATACCAAAACCCTAAGTATTTCAGACATGTTTCATGAGTAGCAGGAGGATTTTATTTATAGACTTATTAAGATGTTGCTTAGGACAATTTAAGCATGAGTAAAACAACCAACAAGCACTCAAGCAGATCACAGTAATATTAGTAACTTGGTGCAGCAAAGGCATCACTGTCAGTGAGTGTAGCAGAGGTTTCTTTGACCGTGAGCCTCAGCATGAAGCCCACCTCTCTTCATTACACACATATTTACACTTCTTATGCATGTGTCATTTTAAATTTTAAATCAAGCATTACTCCATCCATCCAATATATCCTGCTGTCCCCTGACCTTGGCTAGAGTGCATATATAGTAATAATTCCAGCTTGTTGACTTAGAAGCATTCCAAGAGACCAATAAAGATGCAAACCTAATTGCATGTTTTGCTGTAAGTTCTGCATACTTTTTTAAGGCTTGTAGTATTTATTACAAAGAATGAGAGTTAGGATTAGAAGTTAGTTACACATATTTGAAAGGGACTAATTCATATTTGTAAACTGAGTGTGGTGGTACACACATGTAATCTGAGCATTCAGGAGGCTGAAACAAAAGAATTAAGAGCCTTAGGCCAACTGGGACCACCCAGCAAGACTCTGTCTTCACCCCCTAACCTCCGAAATAGAAAGAGAGAGAAAAGATAAGAAAAATGTCATAGTCCATTATTTCTAAGGATCTAGAGGACTTCTGCAATTTCAAGGTCAATGCTTATGAATGGTTATCATAAACAGTTCTCAACCAAGAATGGTTTGTTGAATTCTCAACCCTGTATTACCACTCCCCAGTGTTACAGGTTCTGTGTAATGCTCTTGCTCTGAATGTGATCTGGCCTTATGAATACGAGAGGACATCACTACTCTGATTCTGTCTCAATGCATGGCAAAAGGAATTTTGCTAATATATCTCAAGTCCTTAATTGGTTGACTAAGGATTCATCAGAAGAGAGATGACAGATGCTATGTGACTTTCAAAGAGGGAGCTGCTGGAAGGAGACATTCTCTTGTTGGCCCTGAGGAGAAGTACACTTGTACACAGGGCTCAGCCTCAATTGTGAGCAGAGACTGGTCCTCATCACTACCTCCTTCATTCCCTGAATAGAGGTTCCCTCTTAGATGGGCTGGGCTTCCGACCCACAGAAACTGTGAGATAGACTTATGGTAATTTCTTCATAAGTACACTATGGGAATGAATACCAGGTTCTTCCACATTATAACATTAAAATAAACGTAAATTGAATGTGTAACACTGTGATATTATTACAATGATCATCTGTATTGCTAGTTATTGAATTTTCATATTAGTGAAAAAGTTTATTCCTGCTGATTGCCTTAATGAAATATACATTGGCATACCCTATCATAATATAGTGATACTAATATACTTCTTTTTCTATTTTAGGATCTGGGTCATTACCTGAATTTTCTTCCCCATTTAAGTAAAAAGGGGTCTATTATTTGAAAACCACCGATTAATGGGCATTTTTTAAAAAAAAGACTAAATTTTTGATGTTTTAAAAATGTGGCCATTGGGGTTGGGGATTTAGCTCAGTGGATGAGCGCTTGCCTAGCAAGCACAAGGCCCTGGGTTCGGGCCTCAGCACCAAAAAAAAGAAAAAGACAAAATCACAAAAAGACCAAATGGGCTGGAGAGATGGCTTAGCGGTTAAGCACTTGCCTGTGAAGCCTAAGGACCCCGGTTCAAGGCTCAATTCCCCAGGACCACGTTAGCCAGATGCATAAGGGGGCGCACATGTTGCGTTTGGAGTTCATTTGCAGTGGCTGGAGGCCCTGGCACGCCCATTTTCTCTCCGTCTGTGTGTCTCTCTCTCTCTCTCTCTCTCTCTCTCTCTTTCTCTCTCTCTCTCTCTCTCTCTCTCTCTCTCTCTCTCTCTCCCTCTGCTGCTTTTTCTCTCTGTTGCTCTCAAGATAAATAAATAAAAATAAACCAAGGGCTGGAGAGATGGCTTAGCGGTTAAGCGCTTGCCTGTGAAGCCTAAGGACCCCGGTTCGAGGCTTGGTTCCCCAGGTCCCACGTTATCCAGATGCACAAGGGGGCGCACGTGTCTGGAGTTCGTTTGCAGAGGCTGGAAGCCCTGGCGCGCCCATTCTCTCTCTCCCTCTATCTGTCTTTCTCTCTGTGTCTGTCGCTCTCAAATAAAAAAAAATTTAAAAAAAATAAATAAATAAACCAAAAAAATTTTTTTTAAATGTGGCTATTGACAGGGGTAAGAAGAGCAGTGTTGTGTGAGGCTAATTTATTGTGAGCACATTGTATGTACATATATATATATATATATATACACACACACACACACACACACACATGCATACACACACACACACACACACACACACACACACACACACATATATGTGTATGTGTGTGTGTATCTTTAATCATTCTGTTATTAAAAAGTAGTGCACAGAGTAAGACATCTACCCAGTAATGTAGATTCAGACAGGGTAGTTTTAAATGCATAGGGATTTCCTGAAAAGCCGAACTTATTTCAATGGTAATTTGAAACATTTTAGTAAGGTCAAGCATATTTAAAAAGTACAGAATAATATGTCTGACCTCTGTACTCCACCACCTTGATGTTAATAGATGCTAACATTCTGCCTGTTGCATCATACTGCTGTAATCATCTTTCCTGACTTCCTCTGTTCTTTCTTCCCAGAAGTAAATATTAGCCTAGAGTTGTGTTTTCTATATATGTATATGCTCACAAATTATGGAGCAAATGGTTTTGTAGTTTAAAATTTAAATCATTAGTTTTCTCCTACAGAGACCCTTCACAACTAATTTTTCACTGAATAATGTTTTAGATAGATTATGGTATTCTATTGATTTATTAACTTACAGATAATAGGTTGTTTCCTCAATTATGTAATGAGAAATAATATTGTTTTATGAATATGTTTATTTGTATTTTGTTTGGGACCATTTAAGTTTCTCTAGACTAGAATGTAGAAATGTTTGGGTCAAAAAACAGGTTTGCTGAGCTAAGCATAGTGGCACACGCCTTTAATCCCAGCACTCAGGAGGCAGAGGTAGAAGGATTGCTGAGAGTTTGAGGCCACCCTGAGACTACATGTTGAATCCAGGTCAGCCTGGGCTAGAGTGAGATCCTACCTTGAAAAATAAAATAAACAAAACAAAACAAAACAAAAAAAAAAACAGGTTTGCTGGCTTTAATATCCCACAAGGGGGTGAGAGCTCCAAGTCCCTCACTCCAACAGATGTAGGTTCTGGGACCTGCTGTTGTTAGCCAGCTGGATTGTGTGTTAGCCTCATACAATCTGTAAGACTTCTTGTGGCTTTAACGTGCATATTTCCAACTAATGAGGTTGAGAGTATCTGACTAGGTATATTTTCTTCTCAGATTTCCTTGCACAAAAGGCTCATACAATATTTTCCCAAATGTGGGGTAAGAATGCTTTGTTCTCATTGATAGGTACATATATTCTTTTTTTTTTTTTAAATTTATTTATTTGAGAGCGACAGACACAGAGAGAAAGACAGAGGGAGAGAGAGAGAATGGGCGCGCCAGGGCTTCCAGCCTCTGCAAACGAACTCCAGACGCGTGCGCCCCCTTGTGCATCTGGCTAACATGGGACCTGGGAAACCGAGCCTCGAACCGGGGTCCTTAGGCTTCACAGGCAAGCGCTTAACCGCTAAGCCATCTCTCCAGCCCACATATATTCTTTTTTTATATGTGCACACAGTCCATGGCCATTTTTTTAAATTTTCTATGGTGTATCAGACCTTTATAAAACCTATCTTAATAGGTTTGGCTTGATCACTTTTTTCCTGCTCACTTAGGCTTTCAGTACTTTGAAAGGACTCTCTCTTTCCCTATCCTTTATTTTCATGTGCTTTCTTTCAAAATCTTAAAGGTGTTAATTTTCATATATTTCATTAATGTACTGTGACTGTGTACATGCATATTAGGCTGGGGTTTACTTTCAGTCTTTTGGATGGAGACAATCATAAGTATGGCTTATTGAGAAATTTGTTGTCCATCTCCTCACCCTTGTTATTTAATTGTCGCCTAACCAGCATGTGAGGTGTTCATGAGTGACGAATCTGGATTAAAAACTGTTCCACCATGCCCAGATAGCTTTGTCTTTTTTTTCCTAAAAGCTGTTCCTTTTAGTTGGTTGGTGTGTCCCCAGTGTATGATACCTTACTTAGCAAGATCTTTTTATAGTAAAATACAAAATCTATTTTATACAGCTTTGATTGCTTTCAACTTAGTCATAAAACATCGATAGCTTGGAAATAAATAAATAAATATTAAAAGAAAGGAATGTTCATGGGGCTGGAGAGATAATTCAGTGGTTAAAGCACTTGTCTGCATAGTCTAATAATCAGGTTTAGATTCCCCAGTACAGATGCACAAAGACGCACATGCATCTGGAGTTTGTAGCAGACAGAATGGGTGCACCAGGGCCTCTAGCCACTGTAAACAAACTCTAGAAGCATGCACCACTTTGTGCAACTGGCTTTATGTGGGTACTGGAGAACTGAACTCGGGTCATTAAGCTTTGCAAGCAAGTGCCTTAATGCTAAGCCATCTCTCCAGCCCTATGAACATTCCTTAATTAAGCTATGTGGCTCGCTGCACAAAGCTGAAGTTGTGAAAACAGTTTGCTCCTTGATGCTCCCTTGGCTTGGCTTGGTGGGGGCAGTGCTGGTGGCAGGGTGGAACAAATCTCAGCTCCTGACCTCCTACAGTCTCAGTGTTCATGGTGCTGACGCATGGGGGAGGAGAGGTTGTAGTATGTTGCCTAGTGGTGTTCCCCAGGACTCAGTTGACAGTACTCTCTTGTTCAAGTTCTAATTGCACAGTTGGTATGTGTGGGCAGAAGTACTTCCCTGCAGTTTACATTGTCCTAGCCTCTAGGTCTGCTTGTGTGGGAGGAGAAGCCCTTCCAGGTGACAGGCCCTCCTGATTCTACTAAGGCAGTCTGATAAACTAATCAGTAGCAGTTTGCTTCTGCTTCTCTGCAGAGATCTCACCCAGCTTAATCATGTTTATAGATCTTGTCTACAAGGACAGGAGCATATTGTGTGCTGTTTTGCCTCTTTTCTTCTCCCCCCCCCCCAAGTTTCATTGGTGAGGCTCCTAACCTGCCATCTTACTTGGAAGCAAGTGACAGCTATTTGTTCTGTGGTGTGGGCTCTGTGCAAGTTCCCTTCTAGCTCCTGTGTCCACATCCTATTCTCTGGGACCGGCCTTTGGCCTCCTCTCATACTAAGACCCTTCTTCTTAGGGTGGGAACAGGTGTATTTCTGAGGATGGTTCTCAATAGTTACAGATACCTGGGGTTCTATGTAACTTTGCTTTGGGGTTAGGAAGCCCTACTGCTATGGTATAGGCTAACATTATAGTGGAACATGAGCAAATATATCTCATTTTTTTTCTTTTCAAAAAATGCTTATGATACCTGTGCCTGAGAGTAGATATGAAATAAATGTCCACTGGAAGACTGAAAGTTAAATAGGGAAGGGTTTGAGATTTACTTGGATTGTTGGAAGAAAAAGGGATTTTTATTTCTATCACTGAAGTTATAAGTGGCCTGTGAGGTTTACTTTATAGATATATTTTGGTCCTGCTATGATTAAAATATACATCAACTCATTCAAAAGCATATAATAAATGTATTTTAAGTACAAATGTCGAACAAACCTGGAAGGTGCCTACTCTTCTTAAGCATATGTTTGTGTAGGTGTGGAAACAGATCAGAAGTTTTTAGAAAATGAGCAAGGTATTCATTTTTATCTTGGCTTAGCATAAAATAGTCATGTGGATAGAGTGGGGTGGATGCTGCTATTTTGGTTCATTCTGAAAGCATGGCCAGAGAATGTAGAATCTAGAATGGGCAAAAAATAAGACTTAACTGTGTTCAAGCTTTACTCATCCAATGAATGAGGGTATACATGGGTGGAACAGGTTTCCAGAGCTAGAGACATAAGGCCCTTATGTCTCCAACCATGTGAGTCTTAAGGAATAAACTCACCCTAAGGCAGGAGGAGTTCTGTGGTCAGAATAAAAATTAGAAATACTTAGAGAATAAAAGGAGCTAGTCCATAGAATCACAGAGCAAACAGTGTAGTACAGAAGCCCTGGAGCATGAAAGAGCTCAGTGGAACAGGACACTGAGCTGGGTTGGAAAGAGACACCTGATATGAGTAGAGATGTCAGCCAGGGCCACATTGGACTGCATCTTTTAGACAATGGTAGGAATTGTAATTAAATAAAAAGTCACTGTGTGAGCCTCTTGCTTGTACAGGAAGAAAGTTACAACTATATAAAAATGTCAGCTTCATATTACTTCTGTCAGGAATGAAGCCATAAGCATTTTTGCTGTTGTTACCAGTAGAAACAGAATATTTACAACTATTATTACACCCATCTTAACATGTTCATGTTTATATCTGATAAGAAATTGTGGTATTCCTTAGACCTCAAGTGTATTTTGTTACCTGTGTGTTCCTATTGCCATAGACAAATTGTGGCCTACAGTACTTAGAATATTCTGGATCTTGACAGAAATGTTTGTTCACCTCTGCATTGATAAGGCAGCATATATACCACGAAGATGAAAATTTAAAAACATTTAGATAACTGTTTGGCTTTTTGCCTCTCTCTTCTAAGTCTTGTCTTCAGAACTTTGTGGTTTGCTAGAACTATAGGCTCTAACTTGCCATCACAATCTAGGTTTAAATATTTGTACATGCCCTTTGATTGGAGGTAGGTGTAAGGGAATGGTATCATCAGGGGTGGTCAATCACATCTCCATTCCAAAGGATACTAGGAGGTTGCTTGATGTGGCTCGCTCAGCTTGTGCAGGTACTGTGACCTTACCTAAATTAGGAAGGTCACTTTCTCTAAAACACTGCTTTTGCATGGGGCAGATCCCCACAGTATCAGACATTCCTCCTGCTTTCTTCATTTCCGTGTTACAAAGGATGGGATTTTCCACGAGGAACTTAGTGTTTTCACAGTGCGGCACACTACGTTCTTTGTTTTGAATTCATTCTTCAATACAATTTGCAACCTACTTTTGTCACTTCCCCACCATTTCACAGGTTTTCACACTGCAGAACACCACCATGCCACATGTTCTCATATTACTAACATCCTCTCACAGCAGCACTTTAATGTCTGGATACATGCCATTGGTCTGCTTTACCTGCCTCCTTTGACCTTTCCTTTGGACTAGAAAACATTTCCATGACTTGTTATGCCACTAATGTTCCAATCAAAAACCATGTCATTATCTAAACAGGGAAAATTCAATTTAAGTAACCGGAAGCTAGGAGAAGCTGGTTAATTGTAACAGGGGTAAAAGAGGATTTTGATGAGGCCAGGTGAAACTGTTTGAGAACAGTGGTGTAGCCCCTAGTATGAGGGTAGTCTGGTATGGTCCTTGTTTGAAGTTTATGTACAAACTATCAGGAGCACTGAGCCCCTCTGTATGGCTCTTCAAAGAAGGTATGGATACCACAATGGCACGTCTCCCTGCTTGGTGTACACAACTAATCATAGGAAAGAACCCTGACAAGGTAACTGTGCAATGTCTACTGCCAGAGGTTGGGCCAGCAGAGCTGCTTATAAGTGACTCCTCATAAGAGTTTTGCCTGTAGGGTATAGGACCTAAGGGCATCCACATGGAGTTATAATGCTGATGGATCTACAAAGGAGCCTTCTCCCTGTCCCGTGAGAAAATAGTGGTACATTTTTGATGAATGAATTTGGTAATGTCTAAAAGGGCCTTAAAGGCTGGGAGATGCTCAGTGAGCACAGGTGTAAGGACTTAACTTTAGATCCCTAGGACCACATAAAGCCTGATACAGTGAATGTCTGGAATCTCAGCATTCCTATAGCAAGATGGTAGTCAGAGACTGGAGAATCCTAGGAAACTCATGGACCAGCCAGCCTAGTACATGCCTGGAAAGAACAAGAGACACTTCCTGGGAGAGAGGGATACTTCTGTGCCCTCTACTGGTAAAACTTCACATTCTCCAAGCTGCCCACGGGGAAGGCCTGAAAACCCAGCTTCAGTGGCACAGAGCTAGCTAGTCTTGATACTTAGAGACAATAAGCCTTTAGACAGCAGAATACTCAAAGGGGCTTTAATTTTTTCCCCTGATGTAAACAGCGGTGTAGAGAACACTGTTTATCAATTATTGTACCTCTGATATTTCTGTAAGATAAAAATTTGAATGGAAGTTGAATTTGAACATTTTAAGGTCTTTTTTGGTATTGTTCTTTTTTCCCAAAATAGGGTCTCACTGTATCCAAGGCTGACCTGGAACTCATTTTGTAGGCTTAGACTGGCCTCAAACTCATGGTGACCCTCCTACCTCTACCTCCCAAGAACTAGGATTAAAGGCATGCATGACCACACTTGGCTTTTTAAGGCCCTTAAAATTATTCATTCATTTATTTATTTACTTGTAAGCAAAGAAAAACACAGAGAGAATGGGTATACCAGGCCTGTAGCCACTGCAAATAAATTTTAGATGCATGTGACACTGCGCATCTGGCTTTATGTGGGTATTGGAAAATCAAACCCACATTGTTAGGCTTTGCAGGCAAGCACCTTAACTGCAGAGCCATCTATGTAGCCCTAATGCCTTTTATTTTATTATTTTATTTATTTATTTATTTATTTATTTATTTATTTATTTATTTATTTATTTTGTGTGTGTATGCTATAGCATGTATGTGGAGGTCAGTGGACAATCTTGGATGCAGGTTCTTGCCTCCCACATTGTTTGAGGCAATCTCTTGTTGATTGCTCCATACACCAGGCTAGCTGGTTCATGAGCTTCCAGGGAGTCTCCTCCCAGCTTTTTATAGGTGTACTAGTATTCCAGTCTGCTTTATGTAAGTCCTGGGGATGTGAACACAACTCCCCAAGCTTATGCAGCAAGCACTTTGCCCACTGACCCATCTCCCTAGCCCTTTAAAGCCATGACAGCAATCACAATTCCATGTAGATGCCCTCATCTCCTACAGCCCATTTCCAAGGCTGGAACAGGCAGTCACTCAAGTCCTCTCCCGGGGCTCAGTTTCCTGCCCTCTTCTCTCTTCCTATTTGAATTCACTGCATTTGCCAGATTCATTTCTCAAAGATTCCTTCATCGTATCAGTAATCCTACTTAAGAGCCTTAAGTATTTCCTCTTTGTTTGTTGTATTGAAAATAAAATAGACCAGAACTGACCTTTGTCAATGGGCCTTTGCACCCCCTCCACTGATAAGGAAACTGAACCTTATTGACTTATCTGAGGTTACATGAGAGGGTATTTGGCCCAGGCTAGCCTGGGCTTCCTTCCTTTCAGTCCATGTACTTTCCAGCCCTGCTTGTCCAACATCCTCATCACATGATTGTTTTCCAGCAGAGCACCTGTCCTGAGAGATGTAGGATTCACACTTGACCCCCTCCCCAGATACTTGCACTGGCTCGTCCCACAGGAAGAAATGCTAACACTACACCCTTGTCGTCTGTGCTCAGATCAGAAATGGCTCACGTTTACTTCAGTGCCATGCATAATTACCTCCCCAAACTTTTGAATAAGTCAGAGTATACAACATTTCAGGGCACTGTAGGAACACAGACATAAACTGGTTTCTACCCTGAACTTAGTGGCCTGGGCACCAGGGACAAGCAGGTCTGTTCCCCTTCCTGCCATGTAAGAGCGACTAAAGAAGTAAGTCGCCGTCCTGCCTTTTTAGCAGCAGTGTACACTGAATAGTGCTTGTTCCTTTAAGACAGGCCTGTTCGTTGCCAGAAAAAAAAATTGTTCTTTTGTATCTCCTATGGGTCCTTGGTTGGAACGCCAGCAGGAACAGGGAGTCTCCTCATGCCCTTTCACTCAGGTTGACCCAATCCTTGGAGACTCCCAAACTCCTGGGAGCTTCCAGCTCCCCACCCCCATCCGCTCCTTCTGACCTAGAGCCTTCATGTGGAGCAGGCCTTTTAAGTTCTGTTTAAAGACCTTAAACAAGACCGTAGTCTATGTCTTACTGCCTATCTTGTTCTTTGTTATTTTTCCATCTTGAGACTGGGGAACAGGCTATCAGACTTCTGTACAAAGTAAAGTGATTAAAGAAAAAAGTGACAGCTAAGGTTTTAGTTCATTTAGGAGCATGACGGAACTGCAGAAAAGAATTCTAGCCACAAACCCTTACTCTAACAGGTAGAGATGAAATGCCATGGCTGAAGTGATGAGGATATCTTGTCTCATCCATGGCTGTGAGGAACGGGGACTTACAGCAGGTGGCCACTCTATCTCCTTCATCCTTGTTCCTTACCCTCACTTCTCTGTCTGTTATCCCCCGGAACACTGGGGATTCAGATTTTATTTTGAGGGTATTTTTTAACAGTTCTTCCTAAATGTCAGATCTGCAGTCCTATCTGCTGACATGGCACTGTAGCCTAGCAACCGGCATGTCACACACAGCCCTCCTTTGCTTCATTAGCCTAAAGATGGGAAGAGCAACTAAATGGACCCATGACAAACTAAAGCCATCAGAGTCCCTTCTCTGATGAGTAAACAATGACTGTGAAGAATAGTGTGCTTTTATAGCAACACATCTAAACTCAGGGGCTCCACACATCTGAGAGAAGGGCAGAAGCAAAGATGGAGAGACTGAGACTGGGTGAAAGCTCTGGTTCTCCCTGCCAGCTAAGGGCCAGGATCCTGGGATCCTTAGTGTCCCCTTTCTTAAATCTTCTATTGCCTTGGTGAAGCAACAGAAAGGGGAATATCATTTGCATTTTTGACAACATTTTTTTAATTTGTTTAAGTCAAAAGTTGACATGATAAGAAAAAATTTTCAGAGGGAAATATGACAATGACAGTTTTACACAGGATCTTATTTTACAATCCACACAGAGGCAGAGTGGATGAGCTAGTTCTAAAGAAACAAAGCCACCCTATGGAGATGCCTGTGAGAGTCAGGGACTGGTACAGTTTGCAGTGGGCAGAGTGACTAAACATGACATAGCCTTTAGCCGCCTTCACTGGGTCACTTGTCATTTCTCTCATATATTATGTGCAGGCAGGACAGTCTCTTCAGAAATGTTCCTTCTGCTTCTTTTCTCCTCATTTTTGAGATGCTAGCATTAGGTGTGTTTGCTGTAGGCTGTTACCTTGAAATTCAGAGTACCTATTCTAAATGTGCTGGGTAGTTTTATGATTATTTGTACTATTTTTTTGATTTTCAAAATACCACATTTTATTCAGAAATTATACAGATGTAGGCAAGGAAGAAAACTGGAAAGTAAGGAAGGGAAAATAAAGTGGGGAGAAGGGAGGTCATAGAGCCCAGGAGCCCAGTAACCAAACACGGATCTTAGAGAAAAAAGAAAGATAAAACAGGATTTAAAACTGTGTGCTTCCAAAAAACTTAAAAGTGAAGACAGTAGTAAAAGATTTAAAAGTGTCTCTTCACACCCCAGAATGGATGCCAGGGTAGGTAGAGAAATCTTATCCATGGGAGAACCCAATAATTTGGTTGTGTGCTAAAGAGAGGGGTTGGATGAAATAAGCAAGCACTAAATCTCGTGACTGAAGCAGCTGGCAGTGGGGCGAGCTGAGGTGGGCGCGGCTGCTGGATAGGTGTGGGCAAGGTGTTAAGTAGCACCCTTCCGAGGCCTTCAGTCCTGTCTGCCTGGTTCACGAAACCACCTACCTACCTAGTGTGGAGCCCTCCACATTCCCCTCTCATAAGAAGTAGTACTATTCCAAGGCCTTCAGTCCCATCTGCCTAGTTCAAGAAACCAAGTACCTACTGTGGAGCCCTCCACATCCCCCCCTCATGAGAAGACACTCTAACTGCTGTTAGAAGATGTACTTTTTACCTACTGTGGAGCCCTCCATATTCCCCTCTCATAAGAAGACACTCCAACTGCTGTTAGAGGTTGTATGCTTTTTGTGGGTAAAATTTAAATTAAATATGTTATTTTAACTGGTAAATAAAACCAGAAAATTATATCTGTTTATGAGGTATATAATGTTTTGATGCATGTATAAATTGTGTGTTATTTAAATCAGAGTGAAAAGTCCACTTTCTCGAGTATTTATTATTTATACATGATAAAAAAGTCCTCTTTTTTCTCTTAGTTTTGAGATACACAGTATTTAATCATTATTTGTTGTCACCCTCTGTGCAATAAGTCATAGGAACCCTACTTCACAACTGCAACTCAGGGCTCATTCCTCTTCCCCCTACTTCCCTCTTCTCCACCCTCTGGGAACCATCATTGTACTATCAGTTTCTCTGAGGCCAACTTTCCCATATTCTACATGTGAGTGAGATCATGCAGTACTTTACTTTCTATGCCTAACTTATTTTACTTAACACAGGAATTGATCTTCATTTTGTTGTCCCAAATGATAGATTTCTATTTTATATGACTGAATAGTATTACACTGTGGGTTCTTTTTTGTTTCAATTTCTGGGCTATTGTGAATAATGTTGTAATAAAAATCCAAGTAGGATGTGTCTTCCACATGTTGGATTCATTTTCTTTGCTTCTATATCAAGACATAGATTCCTGGGTCACATGGCAGTTACGCTTCAAAGTAGTTGGGGACTCTGTACTGGTTTCCATAATGTCTGTATCAATCTATATTCCCACCAACTGTATGCAAATGCTCCCCTAGTCCAATCTCACCAGAATTTTAGAATTTTTCATAGTAGCATTCTTATAGAAGTGAGCTGGTAAGTCTATGTGGTTCTGTGATAATGAGACAAACTGAACAATTTTTATATACCTCTTGGCCTTTCATGCGACTTCCTTTGTCTAATTTGGTTATTAGGATGATAGCAATTATGCTAGTGAGATTTTTAAGTTCTCTGTATATTCTGGACAGTAACTCCTTGTCATGTGTACAGTTTTCAAATAGCCTTTCTTTATTCTATTGTACTTTACTTAGGAAGGATTAGACTATGATGATTCTAAATTCATTGTGTATCAGCACTATTTGGGGCTATAGTAGAAACCCAGCATCTCAGGCCTTTTCGTAGTGTCTGTCCAGCTAAAGTCCTAGAAACTACACTGTAGTACATATCCATGGCAATTCCAAAGCAGAGGAGCTGAAGGGGTGAGACAGGTCAAGCTTTCTGGCCCTGGGTTAACAGATATACCTTTATTTATTTATTTTTCCAAATCCTTCTCTTCATTTACTGAGGAATATTCATTTATTTTTCCTTCTTTCTCCAGATACTATATGCCAGTTAATGATGTTTTTGTACAGTCTGCAAAAGATGGCCCTGCCTCAGTTGAATGCTGCTTACATTGGCCCTGTCAACATCTGTCTCCCAGTGTGTTACCCACCCGGCTTGTGCACAAGACCAAGCTGACAAGGCTGTTCTCACTTCAGGAAGGGGAACACCACCACACAAGCCTTGGCAGGGTCTCAGAGGCAGCTGTGTGCCTGTTAGGATTCAGTTAGAGATGCAGAGGCCATAGTAGCTATATGGTTAGATTCTGCTGCATGTATCTTTATTGCAAGGTGAATTTTAACTAGGCAAATCCAAAATGTGTAGGCTGGAACTTTAGGGCATTGAGTGAATCTGCTATCTCTAGGCTGAGTTAGAAGTTTGATTTAGGTACATCTTTAAATTCATGTGCAGTCATGACACTACCCTCTTAGAGTAGAAGTAACAACAGAGAATTTTGAATTGCAGTGTTCAAAATAGTTGATGTTTTCCAAATGAAAGTTTCTGGTATTTCAGAAAGTTTCTAAAAGAAGCAATAGCCTCCTGTAGAGTGACGCCATGCTGAGAGAAGAGAAGGAGCAAAGGCTGCACTGCAGAGAGGAGAGCTGAGTCTTCATGCAGGCTCCTCTCAAGTAAAGCAGCATACTACACATGTTACCAAACATGGCCATGAAAGTCTCCTTATTACTACACATAGAGATGGCCACCTTCGTGCCAAAATGGCTCCTCCAGCAAGTTAAAGCTGCAAGTCCCCCCCATTTGCTCTGGCCCTCCTCTTTTTCCCTAAGTAACTAACATAGACCTGCATGCCAGGAGCCATTTCTTTCCATTCTTTCATCCCAGGCCCTAAGCCCCCACAGGGGATTTCCCTCTGATTCCTGAGGATATCTTATCTTTTCATGCCTCACAGCTTTAGGCTGTGTGCTATTTCCTCCTCTCCCCAGGAAGTCCTGCTTGGGCTGGGAGGACATGTTTACCACCTGTCTGCACTAAAATCCTTCATCTCACATTCCATTCTCTTTCCCTTGTTCCACATCGCATCTCATACTGATACAGATATAGTTATGATATGCTATTCTCTCCTTAATGAATTTCTGGAAGCTGAGAATTAATCTGTTTAATTTTGGGTCTGTTCCAGTACATCATCTGTGACCTGGTGTGTCATAGATTTAGCTACCCCCAGGAATCTCATTGCAGCTAGGTGATCCTCGATAATGACTGAGTAGAATTTATGAAACCAAAGCAACAAAAATCTTTTCACTTTGTTAGTAAAGTCCACACTTCACAGCAGTCTGCCTTCCAGAACAAAAGGTGTCCTGGGGGCTGGAGAGATGGCTTAGTGGTTAAGCGCTTGCCTGTGAAGCCTAAGGACCCCGGTTCGAGGCTCAATTCCCCAGGACCTACGTTGGCCAGATGCACAAGTGGGCGCACGCGTCTGGAGTTCGTTTGCAGAGGCTGGAAGCCCTGGCGCGCCCATTCTCTCTCTCTCCCTCTATCTGTCTTTCTCTCTGTATCTGTCGCTCTCAAATAAATAAATAAATAAAATGAACAAAAAATATTTTTTTTAAAAAAAAAAGGTGTCCTGGGCACAGGAAGAGTGATATGGTGTGATCTTATTCATTTTCCCAGTAGAACACAATCTGGGGAGCAGTGTTGTGCAATGCTCTTCTCTCTGAGTTTGATCTACTCTCAGGACATGGCTATTTTCAGTGCATGTATCAATAGCTATTGATAGAGGAGACTGGGGCAGAGAGATGGCTGCCACTCTCTGGAAGAACAGCATACACCACTCCCATTCTTGTGCTAGCCCCAGACCAGGCTCAAGGAGCTCACTTTTTGTTCTTACTGAGCACAGTCTAGGCAAGGACTGTTCTCCCGAACACAGGGAAGAGAAAACAGGTTAGGGTGGTTGAGTAGTTTGCAGTGATCCTGCTCAGATCTATCAAGGCAGAATAGGGGTGTGAACCCATGGAAGTCCTGGGAATCTGCAGAGCGCATCCAAACACCATACTGACTTCTGTGCTCCTATGCACGTTGCTGTTGAGCTGCCCCTGTATGCAAGCAGAACCTGAGCTTTTGCTCCTCTCCAGTAGTTGTCAAGTCACCTGGATCAGGATCCCTCTGGCGGCCTCCGGTGTGATGATGAGCAAATAAATGACTTGTCCTCTCAGAAGCTTTGGCTTTTGGTCTTTCAAATGAGCATAGAGTTGTTTCAATGGCTTAATAAACATTCAAAATGAATATACAGAGCCCAGTGCTGCCATATTGCTTGATACTATTAGGAATTCTTAACTTCACCTTCCCATCAGCCATGAGATTAATTTTAAACCTTTCTGACCTCTGTGGCTGCCTGATCAGAAGATTCTGGAAGAATGCACTTTCCTCTTCTTCTTTGGAAGAAATCTCATCTTAAGTCTCCCTTCTCAAGTGTCCTTGTTCCTCCCTAAGAGGAAGTTCAGTCTCCATCTTCTGTCTCTGACGGCATACTGTGTAGTCAGCGTCCTCAGCACTCTGCTGATCGTTTGCTGTCTTCCTCTTCAGTTCTCATGAAATAAGACTTTTTTATAAAAAGACATTTTATTTATTTATTGGAGAGAGAGAATGAGGGAGAGAATGGGCACACCAGGGCCTCTAGCCACTACAAGATAACACCAGATGCATATGTCACCATGTGCATCTGGCTTACATGGCTTCTGGGGAATTGGACCTTGATCCTTAGGATGCACAGGCAAGAGCCTTAACTGCTAAGCCATCTCTCCAGCCCAAGACTTTCTGGGTTGAAAAGATATTTTAAAAATCAATTGGAAAAGCTTGCCATGTTGGTGCATGCTTTCAATCCCAGTACTTGGGAGGCAGAGGTAGGAAGATCACTGACAGTTAGAGGCCACCAGAGGCCACCCTGAGACTACATAGTGAATTCCAGGTCTAGAGCGAGACCCTAATTCAAATATATGTGTATGGATATGTGTGTGAATATATGTGTGTGTGTGTGTGAATTCACTTTCACACCTAGCTTGCTACCAGGTGATCATTTAGCCCCTATTTGCTCCATCAGTAATGA
Organism: Jaculus jaculus; assembly: GCF_020740685.1. Taxonomy (NCBI): domain Eukaryota; kingdom Metazoa; phylum Chordata; class Mammalia; order Rodentia; family Dipodidae; genus Jaculus; species Jaculus jaculus. Next base: position 1,957,312 of record NC_059117.1, read on the forward strand.
GGATCTGGCTCTGTTTGGGGTGGCCATGGATTTCCACGATAACCTAGATTGGGAGGACATGCCATCTTGAGACCTGGTTCATCAGGGATGGGCTCAGGCCTGCCTGTACTTGGGGTGAAGTATTCAGATATATTTTCCTTTGGGAAGGAGCACTGTCCTGAAGTCTGCCTATCAGATAGCTAGATCTTTAGAAAATTTATTAGGCAGTGCCTAATGAGAATTAGCTGAGTGATTGAATGTGTCTTTGACATCTTTTGGAGGAATTTCCCACCACTTCTATGTGCCTGCTGGCTTATTTCAAAGGATACAGGAGAGAGAGCATTCTGGCCTCATGACCTCCATGGGGCTGCAGCCTTGGTCAGTCCTGCTAGGCTATTACTTCCTGGAAACTAAACACAGTGATACTCCGGGCAAACAAACAAGCACTAGTGAGATCCCAGGACTAAAAGTGCTTGCCTCCCACCTAGCCCAAGTAGTTGTCTATTTATTTATGCTATTTGTTCCTAACACTGAAGGAGCCAGCCAGTGTTGAGAACCTAGGCTTCTTAAAAAACTGGTTAAAAAAAAAAAAAAAACTTCATAGACCAAAAAAGGAATCACTTAACTATGTTCAATTTGATGGTTTTAGTTTATTCCTTACATTGTACAACCATAACCATAATTAATTTTAGAACCACTTTCGACTTAGGAGTAAATGTTTCTATGAACATCAGTGCATAAGTTTTTCTGTGTTACATATGTTTTCAATTCTGTCAGGTAAAGTGTTGTTTTTTTTTGTCTTGCTGTTTGACAGCCCAATAATCCTATTATTTACTTTTTAATTTTATTTTATTTCATGCATTTATTCATACATGCCTGTGTATGTGTGTGTGTACAGGCACACCACGGTCTCTTCCCACTGCAGACGATGGATGCTGGGGAATTGAACCCAGGCCCTGAGGCTTTGCAGACAATCTCTGGGCCAACTCCCAAGCATTAATTCTTTAGTTTTGTATTCACTTTCTCTGTGTCGAATGTTGTCTTTAGCATGATATAGTTAACATAATTGGGATTCATGGTAAAATTCTTTGTAGAAATAATTATAAATTCAATTGAGAATAAAGTTAAGCATAAGAATGTTTATTATGGAGAATGGATGCTAGGTTGTATTTGCTTTCATTTTCCTCTTTATTGAACATCTACTTGACATCTTACCTAAGTTTTTCTTTGATCTTTTCCAGAATCGCAATGAAATAAAAAATGGCACTATCCTTCGATTAACTACATCTCCAGTAAGTTGATATTAAGAGACTCATTACCCTCCAGGTCTGTCGTTTGTGATTATGGGGCCCTGCTTATCTAGAATGTCATCCCTCTTGGATGCCCTCCCTGACAGATTCTGGTTCAGTAGGAACATCTTTGCCTCCTATTTCCCATGACAGAGGAAGAGGATTACTTTGTTCCAGGTTAATGTCAAATAAATGGATGGTGAAACCTTGAAATTTCAGTCTGGTAGTCAACTCAGCAACTCTCAGAAGACAGATAAGACAACAGGCTTCCTTGCTTGGTGTTGAACACCTATCTGACATCTACCTCGTATCATCTGAGCAGGTGCAGATAATAAAGCAAGCAAAATCAGAGACATCCTGGTACTCTTCTTAAAGCCTGTGTGTGTGTGTGTATGTGTGTGTTACTCCCCTTAAAACTATTGTATGCAACAGGGATGGTGGTGCACATCTTTAATCCCAGCTCTTGGAAGGCAGAAGTAGGAGGAGGATCACCATGAGTTCGAGGCCACCCTGAGACTACATAGTGAGACTACATAGTGAATTCCTGGTCAGCCTGGGCTATAGCAAGACCCTAGCTCAAAAAAATCAAAAACAAACAAACAAACAAAAATCCAACAACAACAACAAAAACTGTGGGGGGGACAGTATTCCTTATAATGTGTGTGTGTGTGTGAGTGTGTGTGTGTGTGTGTGTGTGTGTGTGTGTGTGTCTTTTACTTCCCTTAAAGCCAATAAGAGAGAGAGAGACAGAGGAAGAGAGAAAGAGACAGAAACAGAGGGAAGTTAATCATTTCTAGCCTTGGTCTGTTATTAGGATCCTTTCTAAGAGTACAAATAAAGACCATTGACTATCTGTGCTATTTCACTGACCACTGGTTCTACATAAAACAGCTGAAACTTGAATCAAAGCTGGTAAGCAAGATGCCACATTATGTTTAGATGATGACTGGAACCTTGATCTTTCTTACTTATAAGGCTCTGGCTAGGAACATTAGCATATTTAACCTATATTCCTTCCAAGTTCATTTTCTTGCTTTCCTAGAAAATAATATTTTCACAAAATACACCAAGTGTTACTATTTTCACACTGCATATGTGATGAAAAGTGTGTCTATCTATCATTTTCAGTCTCTATGGAAGCCATGTGGTAGGCTAAAAATAAATTGAAAATTAAGAAAAGCATCTGGCTAGAATTAAACTGTGGGTACTGTAACTACCACAAATTCTTCTTATTCAAAATTACATTAGGGAAGCTTAAAAACTCAAACATTTTACCCAATAACATCTTGAACCTAAACATTGGTGAGCTCAGTAGATTATCCTGCTGGAGGTGGTAGGCCACCTTCAATGCCCCTTTTCCAACTTGAGAAGCTGACATTTGGCGTATATTTTTGAATGGTTACACGATTAACTGAGAGAGTTTTGACTGGCTTTCCATTAGTGTTCCTTGATTCAGCCTGAATTCCTTCTTATTTGACTCTTAGAAGCTGTTGTTCCATATGGGTTTTTATTTACTATTTACCCAGAGCTCTCAGCTGCAAGCAGATGTGGACACCTTGTCTTTTATTTCATCTTAGTCAGGAAGGCTGGGCCTTTTATCTTGGCTTCCTCTAGATCAAAGAAGAAATTGGCTCACTTTGTTATTGACATAGGTTCACAAACAAAATTTCACCCTAGTCAACTTTTTTTAAGAGAAAGCTTGGGCATGTGAAAATGTGCCTGTTAGTGCCATGGTATAACTTGCCATTGGAGATGATACAAAGATGGATTCTCTCAACCCCAGCTATGTGAATGGAAATATGGGAAAGGTGATTTATAAGGCAGTTTAGAAGATGGGGGTGTGCCTCCACAAGACTGATTTTCAGCTCTTGCGGCAGTGGTCTCCACTCCTAGATCTCATGAGACTATAGAGATGTTGTGTCTATGCCTAGATATTGTAACTATCAGAATCAGGATGGGCCCAGGCACCTACACTTAAAGTAGTCACTTTGTGCTGTGGCTGCAACCACAGGTCTGGATTGGAACACTCTGTGGCAACATACTTGGGAACCTTTTTTCATTCATTGCTAATAGATTATTTTTGTTCTTTTGTCTTTAAATGAAAATAATTGGCTGGATATGGTGCCACACACTGACCAGAAATTGTTAAAGAGGTGAAAGCAAGAGAGTCACACATTTTAAGTCAGCCTGGAATATGCATTCAGGGGTTGGTAGGGGCTAGAGAATCTTCTCTATACAGATGTTAGAGAATCCTGGGGGACCCAAATCCCATCGAAGGAAAAGAACAGGAAATAGACTGCCTAGCATGAGATGAGTCATTTCTGTTACTTCTGCTAGGGCCAAGGGGATACTACAGAGGAAGTGACAGATTAAATAGGAGTGCTGTTCTCACTGTAGCCTGAGAACCTCCTCCAGGGAGATGGTGGTAAACACTGAGAAGACTCAAAACTCATCGAAGCAGAGAAGCAGAGGGTGCTGAGAGCTCAACACCCAAAGAGACTTATAACTCACCCTGCATGCCCAGGGAACATTATAGAAGAGAGGGCAGAAAAATTTAAATAGCCACATACTGGCTGGTACATTCATGACCCTAATGTGACTTCTGTTAACGCTACTGAGGAGGGCCCGCAGAGAAACTGAGGTTGTGGGGGAGACATAAGAGTACAAGCAGATGGAAATATGACCAATTTACAGTATGTCTATATATTAAAGTTCTTAATTTAAAAAGATTTCCCAGGCTGGAGAGATGGTTAGCAGTTAAGTGCTTGCCTGTGAAGCCTAAGGATCCCAGTTCAAGGCTCAATTTCCCAGGACCCAGGTTAGTCAGATGCCCAAGGAGGTGCACATGTCTGGAGTTTGTTTGCAGTGTTGCAGTGGCTGGAAGCCCTGGTGCGCCCATTCCCCCACCCCCTTCTCTCGCTCTCTGTCTCTCGCTCTCTCCCTCTTTCTGTCTGTCACTCTCAAATAAATAAATAAAAATAAACAAAAAATTTTGAAAAAGAATTCCCAAATAAAATAAAAAGTTGTAGAAAGAATAAAAATAAGGACAAAAATAAGTGATATACAAAAAGCTATACTAGGGTGAATTAAGTAAAAGTTGATTCTTTGAAAAATACAATCAAGCTAGGCATGGGGGCATGCACCTTTAATCCCAGTACTTGAAAGGCTGAGGTAGGAGGATTGCAGTTAGTTCAAGGCTACCCTGAGACTACATAGTGAATTCCCTGTCACCCTGGTCTAGGTAAAGTGCTATCCTACCTTGGAAAAAGTAAAAAAATAAATAGATAAAAATTAAATTAAATTATATACACTCTTGGTGACATTAATCATGAAGAACATAAATGACTAAAATGAGGGTGGGAGAGATGGCTGAGAGGGTAAAGGCGCTTTCCAACAAGGCTGGTGACCTGAGTTCAATTTCCAAGTACCCAAGTAAAGCCAGATACACAAAGTGGCACATGCACCTGTAGTTTGTTTACAGTGCAAGAAGCCCTGGCATGCCCATTTCCTCTCTCTCATTCATATTCTTTCTTTCACCTTAAAAATAAATAAATAACAATATTTTTTAATTACTAAAATAAGGCATAGTAAGTTCAGATTAAAAAGATCATATGAGAATACTATGAACAATTAATTATATTACTAATGAAATCTAGTTATTAAAAAATTAAATAAAATTAAAAACATATGGACCACACATGTGAATTCAGTTTTTACATATATAAAATATATTTACAAAAATATATGTAATATAATTTATGTACTTAAATTTATAAATACATATATGTATAATTATGTGCATATATATTTTAAATATGTTTACATGTGTATAAAATAAAAATTATCTTCATCAAGTCTGTTAGAATGTATTAGAGAGTTGTAAAGAACCCAGTTGCTTTTAAAGAAAGTTCATTCTACTACGTGCACACGTGTATGCACACTAGCACACATCCTCCAGTCTTAGACAAGGTATAGCTAGGCTGCATTTTACCAGCATTCTGCCAAAAGTGATATTTTGGGTTTTTTTTCCTCTATGATAGACAGTTCCTTCTAGATTGTTTCTAAAGAAGCAGAGCTAATAATGAAAGGTCTAAACAGCCTGCACTGCTTCTGGGAAACATCCTTGCACTTGGCTGACAGCTCTACTGCATGGTATGTCCTTAGTTAGCATCTCTAGTGACCATGGTAAGCACATGTCTCCCTTGTCTTATATCTTTACCTTTCTCTATATAATATATAGTCAGGGGGCTGGTGTACAGATAAATGATAGAGTGCTTCCTTAGTATGTGCAAGGCTCTGATCCCCTGGCAAAACACACACACATATCCATGGGAGAATGTCTGCATGTGTGGGAACTTCAGAGCAGCTAATCCTTGGAGAGTTTCTTTGGGACACCTGAGTCACACCTCTGCCTATTTGACATAATCACAACTTCAGAAATTGCATGTGAGGTCATGAGCTGCACAAAGCATGGCTTTGTGCTTTGGCTATTTTCCTAGTACAGAAGTTTGGTTTGCCAGGTCATTGTTTTCTCTTTCCTGATTTGTGTGTGTGTGTGTGTGTGTGTGTGTGTGTTTTGAAACTCAGGAAGAGTCTATCTGTGGAGCAGGAAGAGACTCTCTAAGTAGGACAGAACCCAGAAGTAACAAAGAAAGAGATTTATAAATCTGACTGTCCAAAAATAAAAAAAAATAAGTTTCCCAAACCTTTTCGTTTTCAAAAGGTTCCAGACACAATGTAAAGAATAACATATCAGAAAGAGAAATTAGCAGTTTGTATGATATAAGTCTGATTCCATAATTTTCAGGATTCTTTATGAATGGATAGAGGTTACTTCAAAACACAGGTATACAAACATGTAAACAAGAATATAGAGGACAAAAATTTATGTAGACACATACATATATATATATGAACATACATACATACATATACATATATATATATGCATATGTCACTTCATATAGTTATAAAAGAGGAAATGCAATCTCATTCTAAAAGAATTATTTCTGGGCTGGAGAGATGGCTTAGTGGTTAAGCACTTGCCTGTGAAGCCTAAGGACCCCAGTTCAAGGCTCAGTTCCCCAGGACCCACATTAGCCAGATGCACAAAGGGGCACACGCATCTGGAATTTGTTTGCAGTGGCTGGAAGCCCTGGCATGCCCATTCTCTGTCTGTCTCTATCTGCCTCTTTCTCTGGCTGAAGATCTTAAATAAATAAATAAACAAACAAAAAGAGTTATTTCTTAGCTAATCAGGTATGAAGAAAGGATGCAGTGCGCTCAGAGATATGAATTAGCACAGCAGGGGAACTTGATGGTTTCCGACCAAATATACAATATATTCACCTGTGTTCTAATTCTGCTTCTGAGAATTTATCTGATAAATACCTTCACAAAATCACTGGAGAAAACACATGCACCCATACACATATATGTGTGTGCACACTCACACATACAACCTCACCACATGTACATATAGTACGGCTGCATATATCATTGTTTTTAGTGAGCAAAAACTGGAACCCTGTTAGATGTCTATGTCAATAGTTTCAAATAGCAGCTGTACCCTAGAATACTGTCTATAAAAATTTGGTGTGAAACGTCATGGAGGCATAAGTACAAACAGATTGCAGAATCTGGTAAATATAGCAATTTCCATTATGTTTATTGAAATGTGTGTGTATGTATGTGTGCGTATCTATGTCTATGTCTATTTCTATCTATCTATCTATCTACCTATCTATCTATATCTATATCTATATCTATATCTATATCTATCTATCTATCTATATGCACACATACATATACACACATACCGAAAGAGAGATTAAGATATTTTTCCATGAATATCACAGAGAAGGTGAGCATTAGGCCAATATTACTGATTTTTATATTCTTTAATAGTATTAAATATTTCTTTGTATTACTTTTCATTAAATAAATATACAGATTTATAATATGAACTCACCATAGAATACAGGAAGAAAACCATAATATCCACTGTTAGGAATGCTTCAGTTTTCTAATCTACAAGATTGTCTTAAGAGCCCTTAAAGATCTAGGAATTGAGTTCCTATTCCCTGTGATTCCTCACTTTGGTCCCTGTAGACAGAGAAACCAAAACTGTTCACTGAGTATCCACAGTGCTTTCTATTGTGCTTTCTATTGTTTTGGGATCCATGTGAGAATTGTATAGGTCAGGAGGTCTGTCAAAATGATTTTAGGATGTAGTTTTTGTGGTAATAAGAAAAATTCTGTTATCTTGGTCAGTCTGTAGATTTGGGTTACCAGAGATTCTTAAAAATTAGAATTATTTTATTGTTAATCGATTATGATTTTTTTTTCATTTTATTCTGTACTGGTTTGAGAAACTAAAAAAGAGTCATAAAATGTCCACATTCTTTTTCTTTCAGTTCCCCTAGAGTTCTAACTTAGGAGAAGATAGCGAGACAGCCACTCAATAACAGATTGTAGTTGTCAAGGGGCAGATCAGGAGTTTCTTCAAGTCTAGGGGTATATACTAATGATTTGAGTATCATGATCTATGGGGATGCTGATGGCAATTGGGTGTTCTGAAGGGTGAGGTCCTAAGACTTAGTGTTCCTTGATGAAGGAATCCAGGGGCTCCTATGTTGATAAATAGTTTTCTAGTGTGCCTAACCCTGGCTAGAAGGTCTGTGAGGAGGTGAAGTACTATGCACACATGAGGATGTGTCTAATGGCAGTGAGGTCAATGTGTTATGCTGGGTATCCTGAAGAAAGAGAAGTACAAACCTCCACCTTGTGTATGTGATATTTGGAGCTATGGGGTACTAGGGAAGGTGGAGGGTTGTACTCAGCACAGAACCCTGGGGACCCTCTCAGGTTTGGAGGAAGTGGCAGAGAAGCCAAGCACAGATGTTTCCAGGGACAGGGTGTAGCACTACGTAGGTGGCTTGAGGGCTTGACGATGAAAGGAGCAGTGAGGGAAGCTTCCTCTGGATCTGCGTCACAAGTGCTGATGGCATTACGGGAATATTCTCCAGGTGAAGCTGGTATGGAGGCATCATTAGAGATGGAAAAGTGAAGGCCTCAACTTCAGAGCTACTTCTTCCCACGGCTATTGAGAATGGAAATAGTGAAATGAGTGTTTCTACTTCCGATTTTTATTTTAAGATGGATAGTGTCCCTTAACAGAATCTAGTGATCCAGTGGATGGAGGATTATCTTGGAAATAGAGAGGAACAGGACTCTAGAACTGGGGTGTTGGGAAGCAGGCTGATCTCTGACAGCAAGCAGAAACAACAGGGAAAACTGCCTATTCTGACTCTTTAGATGAAAATTCTCCTGGATGCCAATTTTGGTTTTCTCAATGCAAGATGAGAGAGAATCACCACAGCTGGAACAGAAGCTAGAGGAGATTTAAGGACAGAAAAAAGATGAGAAAACAAAAAGATGAGAAGGAACAGTTTTGCAGAGTTACAACAAACATTCTAGGTATGTATAGTTGAAGGACTGGGCAGTATTAAGTGTCCGTTTGAAAATATGCACTTAGTGAAAATTATTGAACTGATGGAGTGTTCAGTCACTTTTTAATTAGCATTATGGCCCCATAATCATTCTGGAAGTTTTGGGTGAATGATTTTCACTAGTACCTCCAGGAACAGAGATGGTAAATACTTGGTGCCCACATCCCAGGATCCCACTCTGCACTCCCTGCTGATTCCTCATGGGTTTCCCTGGAGTGGAGGCCCAGAATTCTTCTGAAAACATGAAGAGACAGCCATCCAACTTGTTTGGATGGCTTGAAATGAAACTTATTTTCTATTCTTGGAAATCAGAAAATAAAACTGATATAATCACTTATATAACTGCTAGCCTCATTTGTGCAGGTTGGCTGAAAAATCAAAACTATGGCCATCTTACTTTTTAATATTAGTTCTTTCCTCCAAAATATCAAAATAGAACAGAGTCATTATAGGAAAATAATACTAAGCTTGTTGTAGTCATGTTTCAATTTGTCTTCTTGGTCATTTGTGTACAAATAGATGAACATGCATTTATTGACTTACTCATTTAATGAAGTATTTTTTAACTCTTTATGAATGCTAGGCACCATTCCAGATGCTGGGAAATATATTAAGTAAGCTTAACATGTTTTCTCTCCTTCTGGGGCTGGCATATCAATGAATATCCATACCCTTGCATGTGTATATCCCTGCCTTCACAAACATGTATTTTGTATACTGACCATTACTCTCCATAGTCTATATGATGAGTCCATTTTATCTTACATTTTCTCAAAGTTTGACATATAATTCCACACAATGTTACTTCTAGTGTCACCCATAATTTCTTCACTATCTTACTGCTGAACAGTGACTTCTACTGTCTGGATATAAATGTAATTTGAGGTCCTCATCAGGTCAATACAGCAGACCTTTGCCTCAGAGAAGCACAGCACTACCTCGCAAACCTCTAGCTCAACCTGCTTCTGCACAGCCCTCTATCTTCACCTTCTTCCATCTTTGCCTTGTCCCCTCCCATTCTGTCCTTGCCTGTGTGTCTAGATTGCCAGGCTTATTTCACTGACAGACTTTTGCACTACCTGTTCCTTCTGCCTAGTGACTCTCCCTTACCCAGCATGCTGAGCATAGAGATCTGTCACATCTCTGAGTGGGTGTCACTGCTTTAGACAAGTTGTCCCTGAAAACCAGCCCCTCTAAAAAAGCCACCCATCTCTCTCCATCCTAGCCCTCCATTTTGGAGTTTGCTATAAAATTTATTAGTGGTTTGTTCAAATTTTCATTCCTAAAGCATTTGCCTCCCACTCCAAGGGGGCTGAGTCCCAGAAAGGCAAGAACCTTGGCTTTCTTGCTTACTTTTGCTGTCTCCAAGCATCCTGCATAAGCTTTCTAGAAGGATCTGTTGAATCAGCAAGGGAAGACTCTGAGGTATACCTTGCTTTCAAATCATAAACATTTATATGAGAAGAAGCTATGCTAAATTACATGAAAATTATTATTTCTGCAATAATTGATGTCCAAGATATAAATTTCCCTTCTAAAACACAAACATTTTTGGTAATAAAAGACTTTTATTTCCATTTATTTTGCATAATAAAAGTTTTGTATCCAGATTTAGAGATTAAAGAAAAAGAATATTTTTTAAAAAGGAAAGGAAAACAATATGTATTCCTGCCTATTTCAGTTGTAACAACAGATAGTGCATTAACAATGTCCTAGAGTGTTGACATAATATTATGATTGGAGGTCATATCTGGGACTCACATCTATGAAGCCCTTTACCTGGCCAGCTTTATTATGAGGATTCCTGGCCAGCTGAGAAACAATCTGCCCCACTGTGGGCTGCAGGGAACCTTGACTATGATCCCATCACAGTTCTTCAGTGGATCTTCTGATGGGGGAAATGAGGCCAAGAGAGGTGAAGAGAACTTCACAGCAGCCATGGAGCAGCCAGTGGCAGCTCTGAAAGTTTCTGCTGGTTCAGGGAGCTGTGAGGCATGACATACTAGCTAGCCTGGGTCCCCCAGTCCCCATTAGTCCTGTGTCCTTTCCATTGTCTTACCATGGCCTGACATGAAGGCCAAGACTTGCCTCCAAAAGCAAACTGGTAGGAAAGAGTGTGACACAGCCTTTAGACCTGCTAGGTGCCTTAGCTAGTGTTAGTATTAACATCACTGTTAGTTCTCATTAATAATGTCAACAGTGAGAGCATGTTTTGAGTTACTGTACTATATATGCAGAATTCATGTAGATAAAAGTATAGTTTTAAAGGGGCTCAAAATGATTCACCTGGGCTATTCATGATGGGTTAGTGTCATGTCCATGTGGAAAAAAAAAATATATATATATATATATACATAATCTCAAAACATCCAAATTTGAAATATCTATTGGAATTCTGTATATCCACTTGACAAATTTGGTAAATACTATATATTTAAACAAATTAAAAATGATTCATATTCAATTCTCTGCTGTCCTTTTTTTAAATGAGCATTTAGGATTTCAGTGACTTGCCAATTACATAGGGATCAGTGATTAAGTAAGGAGGGTTACCCTTCTCCTTTCTCTTTTCTGATTTAACTGTTAAATCTCAGACTGGAGAGAAAAGGTTAATGGTTAAGGCACTTGCCTGTGAAGCCTAAGGATCCAGGTTTGATTCCTCAGTACCCATATAAGCCATATGCACAAGGTGGTTAGTACATCTGGAGTTTGTTTGCAGTGGCTGGAGGCCCTGCCATACCTGTTATCTCTCTCCTTCTGTCTCTTTCTCTCTCTATCTCTCTCTCTCTCTTTCTCTCTTAATATATGTGTGTGTATATATATATATTTATATATATACACACACATATATATATACACATATATACATACATACAAATAGATAGATATAGATCCCTCTCTCAAATAAGTAAATAAAATAAAATTTAACTGTTAAATCTCTATTTCACATGAGTGTGTATGTGTGTGTGTGTGTGTGTGTAAGATGCACATGTATGTGGTTGTGAGCACATGTATATTGTGGTGTGCATGTGGAGGTCAGAGGACAATATCAGTTGTAGGTCTTTGTCTTCCACCCTTTTTAGAGCCAGGGTCTTTTGTTGTTTACTGCTGCATATGCCAGGTCTCCTGCCTCCATTTCCCATCTCACTGTAGGTACTTTGGGATTACAGACAGGTGCTACCATGTCTGACTTTTATGTTTTTGCTAGAGATGTGAACCCCAGTTCTCATGCTCAATCCACTGAGCAGTGTCCCAAGCCCAAGTGAATTGTGATGGAATGGGAGAAACTAGTACATCTGTGGCCATTTGATGGAACATGTACTCATTCTGGGTGGGTTCCAGAGCACTGTCTTTTTTTCTTTGTTGAACCCTCATTTCTTCACAGGATTGTCCTCTGCCTTAACTGGACAATATAGTCCTTCTATAGGCCACAAGGTCTTTAATTGCTTGTATCAATTTCTTTATAAGAGAATTACCTGGATTTTCGTGTCACATACCATATATTAGGCTGCTTTCCATTACTATAAGGACTATAATCACAAAGGATTTATTTCACTTACACTTCCAGGGATTCAAGAGCATGGCATCATTATCAGCTCAGTTCATGATAGAAGCTATGGCAGGGAGAGCCTGTAGGAGGAAGAGATGATATGATGAGATAGGAAGACAAGAAGACAGAGAATGACCAGAGTGGGGCCAGTGACAATCTCCCATTAAGCCCTAACCACTGCAGTTCTGGGTTAAATAGCTACAATAGATGAACTGTTGACAACCTCCATATGTACATGTATGTATATGTGTATGTATGTGTGTATGTGTATATGTATATGTATATGTATATGTATATGTATATGTATATGTATATAATGTACCCTGGTCTTAATCTCCTCCTAGTAACCTCCTTTGTCCCCCACTCTTGACCTCCCTCTTCTGAACACCTACTTCTTTCCAGCTAGTACCGCTTCTATTTTGATGTCATCAATGTGTTTTTTTTTTCCCCCCTCATATTATGCAGGTAGCAACAACTGCTGTGAGACCATTTTGTGTCTGGGAGACAATGTTCCAAAGCATTCCTTACCTCTCCTTTGCCTCTGTCTTTTTTTTCTGCCACCTCTGCAATGGTCCCTGAGCCTTGGAGGTGTGACAGAAATGTCCTACTTACTGCTGAACACTTATTCTTAGCACTTTAATGAGCTTTGAGTCTCTCCAGTAGTCACTTCCATCTAAAAAGAGAAAATTCTCTAGCTAAAGTTGAGAGCTACATTAGAATATGGGTATAAATATAAATATTTAGAGGTAAATTTAATGAGAATAATATACCTATTTAGCGAGACAACAAGTCTAAAGCTTCTGGCTAATTTTTCAGTATCAAGCATGGATTCCTTTCCATGGAGTGGGCTTCAGGTTCAATCAGAAAGCTGTTGCTTACCCCCATTTCAACTCATGCCACTATTGCACTAGTGGCACATCTTGTCTGGCTGGTTGTGTAGCTTGTAGGACCTACTGCTCGTTAAGAATATTGATGACTTTTCTCCCCAGCAGCCTGCGTAGAGCTTCCCAGCACTAAATGACAACTAGTCAACCACAAAGAGACTTCCAGCTGAGTTCTAGTTTGATTTTCTTAGTGTCTCACAACCAAAGCATGTGGTGTCTTCAGCAATAGGGTCTTACCATCTAGTTATGATGGACAGTCAAGAACCTTGATGGTAAACTGTATTGTTTGGGGTCCTCAGGAGAGCCTCCATAACCAACAACTCACTGGGAGGTATCCCATCCCTAACACAGGGAATTTTCTGTAACAACTCTGGCTTTTGGGCACAGCATCATTTATCCCTACAGAGTACTTCTGCCAAACTCTCTTAAAAAAATTGAATTAGCTAACACATAAGTAGATTTTGCATATGGCTTATTTATACCATCTTTAGTTTGGATTAAGCATCTTCCCACCATATCCTCTCCTTCATCTCCCCTCTTGACCCCACTTTACTTTTTCACCCCAGTATTCTGCCCCTATACTTACATACCTATTATCTCTTCCCCTTAAGCCTTCCCCTTCTCCCCCTATCCCTCATGACACCTTTCTAGCTTCTTGGCCTCTACTACTAACTCTTGCTCCAACTCACATATAAATTAAAAATTTTAGAAACTGAGAGAAAGAGAAGATTATTTTAATTTTTTCCTATTGCCTGACCAGTTGAAAATAGATCCAAAAACCTGTGACAGGAGACTAAGATATATAAATGGCTGGTGCTTCTCTTGTGGACCCCACCCCTCCTTGCCCTGTAGGCAGCAGCCAGGGGCAGAGGCTGTGTAAGGCAATCTCTCATTCCAGGTAGAGGTGTTAATTGGCTTCATAATTATTTTGTTTTAAGCTCACAACATGAACAGCCAATGAGTATGTACTACATGTTGCTGACATTGAAATGTACAAGCATCCATCCAGCTGAAAGATTTTCAGAAACCAGAACAATTTCTGAGAAGCTCTTGACTGGAGTTGTAGTCTGGGATTACTCAGGGTCTTGACTGAACATGCAATCATGATGTATAAACATGTGTGGTTGCTAAACTAAGAAAATAGCCCTTTGTCACTTGTAGATACTAATTTTAATGGAAAAGTAAATATTCTTTCTTCTTTCCTCCTCTCTGTCACACCCTCTTCAGCTGTAGGTTTAATATTCCTGTGCCCTTGCCTGTGTTTCTCTCTGAAATCTTCTTCTCAAGCCATTTCCATGTTGGATACCTCCCCTGAGACACACCTCTCTTATACCCGTGCAATCTGCTTCTAAGACCTGTGCATCCTCATCTCCCAGTGACACATAGTTTACATGCTGTCATGGTTTCCCTTTTGAACACTCTTCCCTCTGATTTTGCCCCCCATGAGGCTCAAAATGCTCAGCAGCTCCACGAGAGAATCCAGTCATCGAGCATGGATGCCAAGCTGGAAGCCCTGAAGGACTTGGCCAGCCTCTCCCGGGACGTCACCTTTGCTCAGGAGTTCATAAACCTGGATGGCATCTCTCTCCTCACCCAGATGGTGGAGAGCGGCACTGAGTAAGCATCTTCAGTCCTTATGTCCTCTGTTTTCTCCACTTCAGTGCTGTGAAACCTGCCATGTTCTTTATCTTGGCAGTTTCTAGCTTTAAAGACCACAGGCCAAGGCCGGGCGTGGTTGTGCACACCTTTAGCCCCGCACTTGGGAGGCAGAGGTAGGAGAATTGCTGTGAGTTCAAGACCACCCTGAGACTCCATAGTTAATTACAGGACAACCTGAGCTAGAGTGAAGCCCTACCTCAGGAAAAAAAGAAAAGAAAAGAAAAGAAAGAAGCCACTGGCCTGGTGAAGCTGGAGAAAGCTCATTTAAAAAAATTTTTTAAAGTGGTAGATTTAGCTGGGCGTGGTGGCGCACGCCTTTAATCCCAGCACTTGGGAGGCAGAGGTAGGAGGATGACCGAGAGTTCAAGGCCACCCTGAGAGTCCATAGTGAATTCCAGGTCAGCCTGGGCTAGAGTGAGACCCTACCTCAACCCCCGCCCCCCAAAAAAGTGGTAGATTTGTAATTTACTACCTACTTCCTCTACCCTCCAGCTTTTCTGAAATATGGTAAAGTCCATAAATATCTGAGATTATTAAGGAAAAAAATCATGACCTCTAAAGACCTAGCCAACCTAAAATTATATAGAATATTATTCTCTTCCCTTTTCTGACTCATGAAAAATTTAAAATGTCAAGGGCTGGGGAGATGGCTCAACAATTAAAGATACCTGCTTGCAAAGCCTCATAGCCCAGATTCAGTTCACTAGTACCCACATAAAGCCAGATGCACAAAGTGATGATGCATGAATCTGGATGTTGTCTTCAGTGTCAAGAGACCCTGGCATACCCCTATACACACATACTCTATGTCACCCTGTCTCTCCAATAAACAAATAAAATATATTTTAAAATATCAGAATATTAGTGTATTTTGAATTATTAATTCAAGTTAATATAACACTCCTAAAACAATTTGAAAGCAATACTTTAATGATTAAATGCATACTTTTATTTAAAGTTAAAGCAATGAAATATTTTATTTATTTATTTATTATTTGATGGAGAGAGAGGGAGAAAGAGAAAGGCAGATAGAGAGAATGGGCACATCAGGGATTCCACCCACTGCAAATAAACTTCAGACATATGCACCATCTTGTACATCTTGCTTACATGGAAACTGGGGAATCAAACCTGGGTCCTTAGGCTTCTCAGGCAAGTACCTTAATTGCTAAGTTATCTTTCCAGCCCTCAATTTTTTTTAAATGTGAGCCTTTTCTTCCAAGGACTGATAGACACAATTATATAGACAGAATTTAACTGAGTATATTTACAGCCAAAGCCTAAGGGGCAAGGTACTGGGCCCTTTAGCTAGTCACATCTCAAAGGGTCGCACAGAGGATGCTCCAGTGAACTATGCCTTGGAGACCTTGAGCTCCATCAGAGAGGATTGGCATTTCTGGAAGGGCTTTACTTTTTTGTTGAAGACTTTGGTTTGCTGGCGTGATTAGGGGCACTAAAGAGCAAGGTGGTCTTAGCGTGTGTAAAAGGGTAAGTTCCTTGACTACCAAATGCCAGATCAGAATGGACAAGGAGCTCTCTGTGCCCACAGGGTCTGATTATAGTAGTGTATTAGTCAGGGTTTTCTAGATATATTTATATATATATATATATATATTTTATATATATATAAAATCTCGTTGGCTAGCAAAGAAGTAGGTTTCCATATGGCTTATTCATAACTCCTTTAATTTTTATTCACCTTCCTCCCACCCTCTCCTCTCTTGATCCCACTTAGACCTTGTCTTTGTTTTTGAGTGATGACTAAAAATCTTCTCCCATTTTTCCTACAATACATCATCTTGAAGGGAAATGCAAACTCTGGGTGTTACCAGAACTTAAAATGCTTGCTGTAGTTGGAGGGGGAATCAACAGACAGCCATGAGGAAGATCAGTGAGAATGAGTTTAACATTTAAGGCATTACACAAGGAAAAGAAGGAAAGCTGCATCTAAGCTTCAGAGACCCAAGAGTACGGACACCTCTGTGACCTGAGAATAGTGAAGCTCCCTTCTTTCCAGCTTCTCATTACATCCATCCTATAGTATAACAAGGTTCTTGGGATCCAGGAAAGTCCATGAACCCCAAATGCTAGGTTTGTTTATAATTTTAATCAAAGAATTAAAAAGACTGAGAATGATAATTATTAAGTTATTATATTAATTGAGGGAAGTACAGAGCCAAGGAAAGGCACCCATGTGGCTAGAGGTCCTGCCATGTGGGAAGCTGGAGGGAATAAAGAATCCATGTGGACAGTAAGGACTAGGGAGTCCTGCTCGGCTCAACCTGGCTGGGCCTGGGCTGGCTTCGCCCACCGGAGGGCAAAACTCACCCACAGCTAGAAGCTCCCAAATGGTCAGAGAGTGTGCCCTCCACATGCAAAGGTATTTATAACCTTATAGTGTTGGGCTGTCATCCAGCTCAAGTGAACTAAAGGGACAGCTGGTGGGTTAGAGCTGGGCGCTGTCTCAGGAAGAGGCTAATTCTGACACCAAATTCAGGAGGCTGAACTTGACCAACTATAATGTTTAAATCCTATGAATGATCTCCCTTCCAGGACCAGTCCTGGTTGTTTGTGGGAAAAACAGGTCTAGAGAACTAGGCAAGAAATAAGAAGTCAGATCATCTCTGAATTCTAGCAAGTGCAGACTTTCCTGCCTCTTTTACTTTTAGGGGTCCAATCACTGTAACTGTACTCTCTCACATTAGAATGACTCCAGAGGCTTAAACAACAAACATTGCTTTTTCCTGTTGATCTGAAGTATGGAAGTTCAAGATGAAGGTGTCAAAGGGTCTTTCTCCTTAGCTTGCAGGTGGCTACCTTCTCCCTGGTCCTCACATGGTCTTATCTACATGCTGCCCATCCTGGTGTCTCTGTGTGCCCAAGTTTTATTGTCTTAAACAAATACCAGTTAGGTTGGGTGAGAGTCCATCCTAATAGACTCATTCTAATCTAGTAAGGCCCTGATGCCAAATACAACCCCATTCTGAAGTACTGGGTTTTACAGCTTCAGTATACAGATTTGGGGTTGTACACAGTTCATTCTATAACACTCCTCAAAGGGCCACTGCCATTTCTGTTTCATTATTTTTTTTTTACAGAGAACAGAATCATAGCATATATTTACATAGTTAATATGCCTAGTTTTCATCAGTCTCATGGCCTTTCTTTATGGCTCATCTCAACTTGCAGCTGTCCCTTTCAGCAAGTCTGATCTTACCTTCAAGTTGCCCCTGTACCATGAAAGAAGCCATCAAACAAATGTTCATTCTGTGAGCTGTGCTAGTCAAATACCCTTTATTTTTATTTGTTTTGTATGTGTGTGATCTGGGTCTGCATGCATGTGTGTGGAGGCCAGAAGGTATCATCTTCATTTACCTCTATTTAAGAAGGTGTCTTTCATTGGCCTCAGCTCATAGCTCATTAGTCTAGACTGACTAGCTAATGAACTCCAGAGGTCTACCTGCCTTTGTCTTCCTAACACTGGACTACAGATGAATACCACCTGGCATTGACATGGTACTGCTCAAATTTAGATCCTCATGCTTCTGAGGCAACTGCTTTACTGATGAGCTTCTCCCAGTACCAGCTGTTATTTGTAAAAAGAATATCTTGCACTTTAACATTTTAGCTATTCATAATCACCCATTGTAATTTTCTATCCATGTTCATTATATTTTGCCATTATGCCATATTTCTGGGAAGGGATAGTATCTCTGTAGATCTCTTTGGATGTGTCCTCACTGAAAAGTTTAAAGCCATGCTATATTTTGGAGTTAGAAGAAGAGAAGGAAAGAAGGATCTTAAGACCTATTTCTTCCCTTCTGCCACATCTTACCCTAAGAGAGAAGTTCATTTGATTGCAATCTACTTTTTAGTTCTTTTGCTGAGATTAAACAATTTTTTTTTCTTTTAAGGAAAAATGGTTCTCAAGTTTACAGCAAGATTTTAATTAATCACCAGGAAACTAGAAACTCTAGGGATAGCAAAGGCATTTAGTTATGACTCCTGAGCAGACTTCCAACTGGAGAAGGTAGAGACTTTTCAAGCCTGAAGAAAGTTTTAGGAAACACTGAAGAAACATGATTGGAACTTTCCTTCTTTCTTTTAGTAATAAAGATACTCAGAGTTCTGGCCTGCTTTCATTTCCCAAGGCTGGATTCTAAAAATCCTCTCCAGCTGGTGCCAGGAGAGGCCACCAGGCAAAACTGGCAACAAAGGAAAGAGTACAAAATACCTTTTGGGTAGAGCACAGTGTCTAAAACTTGAATTAATATTGTTATTCTTGTGGTATTTTGAAAACTCACTCCTAATTTCTGACTGAACAAGGTATAGAAGCAAAGAGAATTGTGGGTCCCAAACCAAGCAATGTGAGGGATGTGGGTATTAAGGGATGGTTGAAAAAAGAAAACACCATTGTGGTGGTTTGAATGTAAATGTATGTTCCCCATAGACTTGGGCATTTTTGTTTAAGCTTTCTACTTAGTCTTCAGCAGGTAGAATCCTGCTGGAGGAGGTGTCTCTCTTGGGTTGGACCTTGAATCCAGCCCTACTAGGTGTGTAGAGAGCCAGCTTCAGCTCTGGATGTTATTGTTTGCTGGTGTTAGCTTTTCTCTCTCTGTGCTGTGGGTGTTTACTAAAGTGAGCCAGCTTCTTCTGCCATGATGATACTTCCCCTGGACAGCGTAAGCCTGAAATAAACCCTTTCCTTCCATAAGGTACTCCTAGTCAGATGCTTGCCCCAGCAATGAGAAGGTAACTGCAACAACTATTCAGGGAATTCAGAAATAATGAATCCGATTTGATATGAGAGAAGAAGAAATATGTGCCTGCAACTGCAAGTCCACAGTAGTAAAAACTTCGCCCTCCCATGGGTGTTGACAGGAATGTGCTTTGTGCATTGTGTGCACAGACAGCAGGTGCTCTCCTCTGTTCCCCTTGTGTTTGCACAGCCAGCAGGGACTCTTCCCAGTCCCCCTCTCCATTCCAAGGTCATTTATCAGTGGGGACAGACAGTGTAGGGTTTTTCAAAGAGCAAAGGGCAGAATACTTACAGTTCCCTTCCCACTTGATACTGTAGCAGGAATATGATCCCACAGACATAGAAGTGTTCTGCAGCACTGCCCTGGACAGCAAATACAAGACTGAAGTAAAAGCCATGCGTTTCAAAGAAATCATTAACATTCATTCCTTAATGAAAAATATTTTATTATTAAAAATATGTAAATGAGCTGAAGGAAAAACCTGAAAATCTACCCTTCCATAAGAAACCACTCAATATCTTTATATGCAACCTTTTGTATATTATTTTAAATATAAACAAATGTACAATATTTATAAATGTAGCCTTAAAATCATTTTCTTTATAACCTACTTTTTAAAATACATAACCATATTCCCATGGAATTTAATATGAGTCCTTCCATTATTGTTTTTACTTTCACAGCATTTCATTTTAACAAATTCATTGAGGCACAGTTGATATATACATGATAAAATAATTTAAATGATAGACAATATAACTAATTACTCTCATATTTGTAAGACATTTCCATTATTTTCAAGTTTTTCCCCTGAACATTTTCTAATTACTTTATATTACAAACATGTTATATCAGAAACATAGATGAAAATTTATGCCTTTCACAATGTCGAAGTTTGTTGAATACAATAAATTCACAAGGTTTCCTTAGCAACAGTTTACCAGGTAGTCTTAATTCCCTTGATAGCCAAACAAAGCAAACAGAAATCATTTTATTCTCATCTTATTCAATAATATTTACTCTTAGATCACACAATAAATCTATATATGAAGGTCACAGAACAACTACAGAGTTAAAGAGGCCACAATGGAGCTCAAGGAGTTTCAAGCAGGTCCTAACTGAGAAGCAGAAAGAGGTACCCTAAGAGGAAGGCAAATAGAGTGTGGGGGGCGGGGTAGCTGGGAGGTCTAGATATCTAGCTAACTCTGATGGAGGTCTAATGGAAACATTGCTGCAGAGATGAGTTGCATGGTCAGAGTTGCCTCAAGCCTCAAGATCAAGTCATGTTGCAGAACTGAGGTACCAGACTTTGGAGGCTGTAGAGATGAAAGACAAGACTGGGTTCACCTAGATAAGTGATGGATGGATGGACAGATAGTTGGATGGATGGAAAGTGCAGTCAGACAAATGGGTAGACAGACAAGAAAGGTGGCTGGCAATTCAAGAAGGCTCTGTTAACAGTGGAGACTAAGCTGCACTAGAACCCCAAAACAGTCAGTTTTCTGCCTGCGGGTCCCTTGATACACATACACAGATGACAGATCAGTGAGGGCCATCTTCATTGCAGGGCTAGATATCTTCTTCAACATGGGGGTCCAAGTGAGAGTGTTACATCCTTTCCTCAGTCTGGTGCATTTCATAAGTTCTTGGGTTCATTTTTCCTGGTACGATTTTAATAATGCACCTGTGCTTATACAATCCCAATTTACTTTGATGAATTTATAGAACAATGCCCTTTCTACTTTTAGAAATAAATTTTTTATCAGTATGTACCTCATGGGTAATGCAAGACAGATGGTTTTCTTGACATGTCCACCAAGGTACAAAGTCATCCTATTTCTACGTTTGTGCTCAAAATGTAGTCTCTCAGGGCAAGGCACACCTTGAAAACCACTGGTGAAGGATATAGAGTAACTGAGGATGGGAAATGACCTGATTTCAACAGTTTCCTTATAGCAAATCTGTGACCCTTTGAATTACTTTGTTAGAGTAAAAATTCCTGATTCAGAGGATGTGTACATCTTAAGGAAGTCTTAAAATAAGAACGGATAGATATCTTGCTGAGATATCCTGATATATACTGTCTCACTGGTGTGGAATTATGTTCATTTTCCCTTCCCTGGTCAGTACTGGGGCAGTATGCCCTTATGCTTTCTGCATTCGTAGGGAAGACAGTAGTGAGGTATTTGAGTTCTCACTAAAACTAGGAGTTAGTAAGTACTGATGTACTTGTTTAGCTGAGCTCATTTCTCTAAAATTTGGCTTTATTATGAGCAGTAGATAGAGTTTCATAATCATTTTATGGTATGGAAAACCCATATGTAATATTGTCTTAAAACTAATTATTTATATACCTAGTCCCTCATTTCATCATACCATGTCACGCTAGTAAGGAAATATGACTGTTTTTGGGACATGTGCATTTATAGCACAGATGTCATTACAGGGCCAGATTTTCTTGCCTTATTTAAATTATTTTCTCTTGCTCAAACCAGAGCTGCATCTGTGGTCCTACTTGAATTGTCACCTGACCGGCAGTGCTGTAGTGTAAAGCTGCTTGGCATGCACTGGAGAATGTATGCGTAGATTTTACTTATTCAGCCAGGCATGCATTCATTGAGTGCTGAACAGTATTCTGACTCAAAGCTAGGTGTGTATCTGATGGAAGATAGAGGGGAGAGGAGATGAAAATATGTAGATATATATGACATTTTGTCTATTGGTGACTTCTTCTGAAATTTTGTTTTCACACAAAAGATGAAATAGTCTCAGACTGCCAGCTTCAACTTTTGAGAACTTGTTTCATATAAGCACTGGCTGTTCTGGGAGGTCCATGCTAGTTCAACTGGATCAGTCAGTCCACTGTCTAGTGGAGAAGCCCAGGTCACCAGCAGGCTTTGCCTTTCACCTCCCCCCCCCCACCCACATACACACAATGTGGCTGCCCAGGCAATCCTAGCTGTGAAGACTGGCCTTTCCCCGCTCCCTCTGTCAGGCTTCTTGCAGCATGCCCTAAGTATAGCAAAGACAGTCCTCAGTGGAACCCCACCCTAGGGCTCTGCAAGAAGTTGTATCACAAAGGCGTGAGTGGCCAATCTCTGTCTGAGGTGGCTCTGCCAGGGACTATTTAAACAGCATGTGCCCTTACTCACCTCCTCTTCCTCTATCTTTACCCATTGCACTGGGAATGGAAATAAAAAGGATCATACCACCAGCTTAAAGAAAAGCTTATCTTCTACTGGTGCAAAAAATGACCCTCCTTGGGCTGGGGCAAGCTGTCTGTGAAATCTTAGCATTAGCATGAACCAGTTCTCTTCTGTTCACATTTTTTAAAAAGGGAGGTATACTGGGCAAGCCAGAGAGAATTTCAGCTTGGACAGTGGGAGATAGCACTTTTCCCTTTGCCTTTTACATAGTCTGAAACAAAAGGGTGCCAAAGCTGAGCCACGAGAAGCAGTAGCTAGGCCTATTTGACCCATGCTGTCTGGACAGGGAGGACTCTTGAGCTAAATATTCATATATTGCTTAATATATTAATCATGGATGTGAGTGCATGCTTACACAGGCACACATTCATGTACACACACACATAAACAATTTTATTTTATACCTGAAAAGATGCAGTGATTGCACTGGGACCTTCCATTGTTCATCTAGAAACTCCACTCGAGTTTTTCATTCATCCTGGCTGCATTTAAAAAAATATTTTATTTATTTATTTATTTGAGAGTGACACAGATAGAGAGAGAAAGAGGCAGAGAGAGAGAGAGAGAGAATGGGCATATCAGGGCCTCCAGCCACTGTAAACTGAACTCCAGGTGCATATGCCACCTTGTACATCTGGCTTATGTGGATACTGGGGAATTGAGCCTCAAACCAGGGTCCTTAGATTTTCAGGCAATCACTCAGCAATCTCTCTAGCCCCTAGCTGCATTTTTTTAAAAAATTGTTTTACTGGCTATCAAACCCAGGGCCTATTTGTGCTAGGTAAGTGTTCTACCATTGAGCTATACCCAGGCATTTTTTTTCTTTGAGACAAAATCTAGGCATGTAGCCTAATTTTTTAATCTTCTTGTATCCATTTCCTAAGTGCTGAGATTACAGGTATGCATCACACTGGTCTAGTTGCATCTTTTAATATAAAGAATCTAACTTCAGGTGGCAGGCTCCTGCTAGTTTTCTTCAGTCTGGAAGAGTTCCATGGTTGTTCTCTCTTTTCTTT
Source organism: Jaculus jaculus (assembly GCF_020740685.1). Classification (NCBI taxonomy): domain Eukaryota; kingdom Metazoa; phylum Chordata; class Mammalia; order Rodentia; family Dipodidae; genus Jaculus; species Jaculus jaculus. Next base: position 1,981,166 of record NC_059117.1, read on the forward strand.
TTAATATTTTTTATTTATTTATTTGCCAGAGAGAAAAAGGAAGAGAGAGAGAGAATGGGTGCACCAGGGCTCCAGCCACTGCAAACGAATTCCAGACATGTGTGCCCCCTTGTGCATCTGATTTACAAGGGTCCTGGGAAATAGAACCTGGGTCCTTTGGCTTTGTAGACAAATGCCTTAACTGCTAAGCCATCCCTCCAGCCCTGTTCTTTCTTTTCTTGTTCTTGAGTGACTGACATGTTTCAGTATTGTAGGTAATCAGTTTGCTAAGTACCCTCAGATAAGGATTGTTAAAAGGCAATTTGTTAAAAGTAATTATTAGGTAATTAAAGGTCATTGCTAAAATGTAATTAAGATAAGTTTCAAGTAAAGGTAAAATGATGACTGTCATACAAATATACAAATTACTATGTGCTAAAAGAATTTATTTTATCTGTAGAACATGAGAGAATATGCTATAATATTTTCAGAGCTCAATTTATGTAGTACATAGGAATATGAGATGAATTGCAAATGGAGGCCAAGCTGGTTTTCCTCCAGCAGGGAGGAAGACAATTAAATTACCACCAGACTTAACAAGAATATATGTCCATCAGTTACCTGCAGCTTGCAAGGAAATTTAAAATAGTTCAAAGTCAGGAGGGCTAGGATTGATGATGCAGAAGAATGTGTCATCAAAGCTGTGTAGTGTCCCACTGAAACATATTTTCATCAAATGTTTTCTCATGATCAGACACACATTTTATGTCGTTAGCTGGGATATCACAGATGTCTCACTGTTTTAAGAATATGCATCTTATTGTTGTCATATTGTAATATGTCTCTTTATTATATTGGTCATGTTAAATTCAGATACTTGATTAAGAACATCTAGGTGTCATTATTGAGACAGTACTTCAAACTTTGTGATTCATTTATAAATAATTTATAGAGAGCTACTCTGAAACCCTGTAACATCTAGTTCTTCATCTCAACTTTACCCATCAGTTTTTTTTCTGAATTTCTTACAACTATGGTGATTTACAAGTGAGGATTTTTCTGATGCTATCATTTTTGTTTCATAATTCCTGATAATTATGGAAGGGCCTTATAAAGTTCTAGTCTACATGTTTATGCATTTATAAGTTGCTTTCCAGTGAGATATTGAGATAGTTCCTAGTCACTTTTGCATTATTTCCAAACTCACAGATGCCATGTTGGTATTTTAAACTGGCCAAGAGAAGTGATCAGTTACTTTCTCATTACTGGGATAAAATACCCAGCCAGAAGAAAATAATGGAAGGAAAAGAGGTTTAATGTGGCTTGCAGTTCCAGAAAGTAGAATCCATCATGGTGGGGAAAACATGGCATGAACATGAAGCTGACATCACATCATTATATCATCAAGGAGGAAGGAAAGAGAAAGAGGACAGCAAGCAAGGTCAGGCTGGAACTCAGGGCCCACCCCCCCCCCACAGACACACTTCCTCCAGGTAGGCTCAACCTTTTTAAAAGTTCCATAACCTTCAGAACAGTGTCACCAGCTGGGGTTTGACTATTTAAACACATGAGCCTATGTGGGGGCACTTTATATATCAATCACCACATTCTACCCCTGCCCTCCAGAGGGCCTGTGGCCATCACATGAGGCAAAATACATTCAGGCCAATTCGAAAAGTCTATTTATTTATTTATTTATTTATTTATTTATTTATTTATTTATTTATTTATTTATTTTTACCAGTCAAGAACTATTCAAAAGTACAGTCTCATCTGAGACTCAAGGCAGTTTCTTCAACGGTGAGGCCTGTAAAATCAAAATAAAAGTTACATACTGTCAAAATGCAATGGTACATAATAAACATCCCCATTCCAAAATGGAGGAATGGGGCACCTCAAGGAAAGCAGAACTAAAACCCAGCCAGGGAAGACATCAAGTTCTGTGCTCCAAGACCAGTATCTGTGATTCTTGATGATGTTTTACATTCAAATTACCATATGACCCTATGGAAGTTTGTAAATATGTTTCTCTGTTTGCTTGGTTGGTTGTTTATTTGTTCTCAGAGATTTCTTTCTTAAACTTCAAGGCTACATCACTCTCAATAGCCATGTGGACACTTGTTCCTCTTCTGTTGATGGGCTGTCATCTGTCACTACTATTGTTTAGAGTAATGCTCAGTTCCTCCCAGACTTGGCCTGTGGTTGTTTCTTCAAGCAAACTGTCTTGCATTAGTTTTAGAACATTTGTTCACTGTCAGGTTTGACATGGTGTTCCCTCCTATCTGGATCTGCTCTGCCCCAGCCCTGGCATTGGCCATTTTCCCTTCTGTCTGGATCTGCTCTGCCCCAGCCCTGGCATTGGCCATTTTCCCTTCTGTCTGGATCTGCTCTGCCCCAGCCCTGGCACTGGCCATTTTAAAGGAACCTTAGTTAGTTCTCTTTGATTGTACTTGGCTCTGACCATTTCCCTCGTTTCTGCCCTGGCTTGCCTTCTCTGCCTCTTGCATTCTGCCAGTGGAGTTTTGATACAGAAAGGAAAGAAAATAATAAGCGCTGTTTTAAGGGAGGCAGGCAAAGAGGGAAAGGGAAGAGGTCGAAGAAAACCTCCTTTATTTTGCCCTATCAGGTTTACCAGTGACTAAATTTCAGTCTTCATTTAGCTGTTTGAGGGATTTTTTTTTAAATATTTTTATTTGTTCGAGAGAGAGAGAGAATCAGAAATAGGCAGGTAGAGAGAGAGAAAGAGAGAGTGACAGAATGGGCAAACCAGGGCCTCTAGCCACTGCATACAAACTCCAGATGCATGTGCCCCTTGTGCATCTGGCTTATGTGGGTCCTGGGGAGTCAAACCTAGGTCCTTTGGCTCTGAAGGCAAATGCCTTAACCACTAAGCCATCTGTCCAGCCCCAAGCCATTTGAGTTTTTGAAGTGGTTTTATTTTATGTGCTTTAGAATGTCCACTATAGGTTCTTCTGAAGAATGATGTTCTTCACCAATCTCTTGAGTACCTGCTGTGTGCTTGGCATTCTGTCCTGGCCTTCAAATACCCAGAAGGGCAATGAGCTTAGAGTTGAAGCAACCCAGATCAGACATGTTGTTCCCATCATTTTACTTGAAAAGAGAAAATCAGAGGCCAACGGCCCCTACAGAATCCTTGAGTGAAAAGATTTCAGGGTAGGACATGACTAGTTGTAAGGAAAGAACCACAAAGCTGAGAAATTTGTCTGACTTAAGGGATGGATGGAAGACAGTTTGTACAGACTGATACCAGTTTTCTCTTTATCCCCTTATGTCTAAGTTTCGGGATTTTGCCTTGTTTTTAGCAAAGAGCCAGTCCTCATATCATATGTCACCTTTAATCCCAGTATTTGAGAAGCTGAGCTAGGAGGATTGCAAGTTCAAGGCCAGCATGGGTTGCATAATGTGATCTTGTCTCAAAACAAATGAGGAAGTATGAGAACTTTAAAATGGACATATATTTGAAAGCCCATTTGTCCCTTGTTGCAGCTGGGATTGCCCGTGACTGGCTCCATTCCTCATTCTCTGGCTTGATGTCCTTTAATGCCATGGATCCTTGTGGGCATTGCAGTGTCTTCTCCCAGGAGAAATACTGGTTCTCTCAAAATAAGAAGTAAAATCAGTGGTAACTTTACTGAAGACAGATAACTTATTTGTTTATAATACTTTTAGGCATGACTTTTCTCATATGTTCCCCCATTCCTATTATTGGAGTTCCCTTGCCCCATGGAACCTGTGTTCATTCTGATTCAGTGGAATTTCCTCATTGCCTTTACTCAGAAGCACATGCAATAGCTCTCATATGTGAAGTAATCCTTATCAATATCAATTTATTATTTTGAATGATGTTTTAAAATGGACAAAGTGTTTTTATTGACCTCTTTCTAATCTTATTTTCTTCAGGATGTGTTTATTGTATAAAAATCATTGATTTGAAACATGTTCCTAACATTGTTGTTTCTTAATTTGTAGACGATACCAAAAATTGCAGAAGATTATGAAGCCTTGGTAAGAATACCTAATATGTTATGGTTTATGTGATGGTTTCATTCTTCCTCTTTCCTGTGCATATCCTGTCTTCTGACTAATTTTGTAATGATACATCTAGGTATTTTGAATATTTTATTTCATGTTTTTATAAACTGTTTATCTGAATTTTTGTTTTCTACTTCTTTTTACATTGTGGTAGAAAGTGTATTTTGTGATTGTTACCACTAAATGGTCACGTCAGAATTGTTCTGTTCCTTGAGCAATGTTAAACATACTTTTATAGATTACTTTAAAAAACTTTCTTTTTGTAGCCTATGTGACATTCAGAGTTTAAAAACTTGAACCTTCTTCAGTGGCTCAGAAAGAAAAAGATAAACATTTATTTTAAATGCAGGGTTTATACATAGAGTTAATTATTTTGGGTCTGAAAAAAATGTTTGATAACTGATTACCTATATATTAAATCAGTTTCATGACAATTGTATCTTGAATTTCTTCAAGTTTTCCTCCATGAATTACTTCCTTATCCACTAACCATTAGAGTACAGATATGTGTAACCAACTCTGAAGTAGGCTAAACATTTCTGTGGTGCCCAGATGTCAAGTAGATAACTTCAGTTTGAGAAAGAAAACTGAAAAGCATCCCAAAGTGTGGGCCTTAGTTTCAAGCCTCCAGACAAATTCTTATCACCTCCATGTGGTGTGATACTGAGCTTTCATTGTTCTTCCCCCACTCCTCTCACATAGCAAGACTGTGAGTTACAGAAAGTCTTCTGTGTATTAAGTACACAGAAAGTGGAAAGTACTGCATTTCTTAGGTCAAGCCTCCTAAATGTTATTATCCCACACATTTTTAGTAGAATAGAAGTATTTGTGTAAAGACAATAGAAGCCATCTTATGCAAGTCTGTCCTATGTGTGATGTCCCCCGCATCACTTCTAACCCACACTTACTCCCCTACAGGGAGTAACACACATTAACATAATCTTTGGGGGAAAGAACTTAAAATCAGATGGCAGAGCTGAGATGAAAACTTCCCATCGACCTCATACAGTTTGCCAATGCGGAGGATCAAAGAAATAGGCACAATAATTTCTTTAAAATTTGCCAACCAGCAGTTTTAATCTTTTGCTGTGTGTGTGTGGGGGGGGTACAGAACAGTTTGATGGTTTCCATTTATCAATCATGCATACAAATCAATGATTATGAATCTGATTTTCCAAAAATGTGGTACAATCAGACTAATAGCTAAAAATTATAAAATTCTGAGCAGGGCATGGTGGCACAGGCCTTTAATCCCAGCACTTGGGAGGCAGAGGTAGGAGAATCACCATAAGTTTGAGGCCACCCTAAGACTACATAGTGAATTCCAGAGCAGCCTGAGCTAGGGTGAAATCCTACCTCAAAAAACAAAAACAAAAACAAACAAAACAAAATGTGTGTGTGTGTGTGTGTGTGTGTGTGTGTGTGTGTGTGTGTGTATAAAATTCTGGATAAAATGCGAAAACAAAACATCTAAAAGCAACTACTTGAGGGCACTAAAAACATGAAGTTTACCCTTGAGATGACAGTCGTTGAATCGGTTTTGTGTTTTCTTTTGCCCCAGATCCAGGAGGGTAGGAAGACTGCAGGAGCCCCAGCATTAATCAACTCCTAGTTTTCAGGTGGCAGCCAACTAGATAATTAAGGGAAATCCATGGAAGATGGGAAGTTGGCATTATGTAAGACCCGATATCGTCACATAACCTCTATAGGTCTCCATCCCTGATCACTGAAACGTCTAATGGGCATGTCTGGGGATACTGTAGAGGAACAAGGAAAAACAGTTATTCAAAATTTAAAGAATTGAGCATGGAGATGAGCTCTTAGTCACTGAAGGATTTACTTTGGTTAACTACCTACTAGAATAAAAATTAACATTTTGAAGGAACAAAATTGAATTATGAGCCGTGACTATGTCTCTAGTCTGTGATCAGTATACAAAAAGAAAAATACCATAAAATGCATAGATAAATATAAAATATTTAAAAAAGCAGAATAGGATGAACCATAGTTAAGAGAGGAAAAAATGTATTTTGTAGAAACTGATCATAAGATTACCCAGATAATAGCCCGGCATTGCGGCACCCACTTTTAACCCCACATTCAGGAGGCTGAGGTAGGAGGATCAGTATGAGTTACAGGTCAGCCTGATGTAGAGTGAGATACTACCTTGACAAACAAAAGATTACTCAGATAATAAACTTAGGTGGAAATTTTTAAAGAATTATTTTAAAAGTATTTATATATGTATGTGTGTGTGTGTGTGTGTGTGTGTGTGTGTGTTTCTGTGTAGAGATACATCAGTAATGTAAATTTATACTTAAGCTAGGAAAAATCTGAATTTATTTAGTAGAAAAAAAGAATAGAAAATGAACAACCAAGTAAATAGGCAGGAGGAAAATAGCAAAAATTTAAAGCCAAAAATTATTTCAAAATATTTTGGTGGAATAAAAGAAAACCACCCCAAATGTCAATACTAGGAATAAAGGAGCATATCACTGTATGTCCTACTGACTTCTTAAAATAATTTTTTTTTATTTGCAAGCAAAGAGGGGGTGAGGTGGCAGGCACACCAGGGCCTCTTGCTACTACCAACTCCAAGTGCATGTGCCAGTGTGTGTAACTGGCTCGACATGAGTACTAGGGAATTGATCCCAAGCCATCAGGCTTTACAAGCAAGTATCTTTAACCAATTCTACTGATTTTAAAAGCAAAATAAAGGAATGTTGTAAACAATTTTATACCAGTAAGTTGTAAATTTTACATAAAACGGACAAAGAAAGGTTTTTGGAAACAAAAGTTACCGAATTTTCAGTCAAGGAGATTCAAGGATCTGATATCCCTGAGAAATAACTTACTACTTAGCAAAAAAAAAAAAAAAAAAGGAAAGAAAGAAAAGAAAAGTAAAGAATATAATTAAAGAATATAATTATGTAGTACATTTTAGCTACAACAGTCAAAGACCGTGACCGCAGCTTTGAAGTGGAAGTCAAGGCTACACTCTGTGCCAGGCAGCCTGTAATCAGTGAGCCTGGGAACATTCTAGGGCCTCTGTCTGCTCACCATGGGACTTCTCCACAGACATTGTCTGTCCTGGCTTTCCTGTGAGTGGACTGTTAGGTTTACATCTGTCTCCTCTCCCCTCTCCTCCCTCAGACATCTAATCTTCCTCATGGCCTGTAAACTTGCTATGCCCAATCCTGCTTTCTGCTCTTTATCTTTCACAAACATTACCCTCTTTCCCAACACACCTCTTATTCTCCTAACACCATCTAGCTTTTAGAGGACTAAAGAAGACATATTAAAATTAACACTTGAAAAAGCAGAAAATATGAATGCCTATGGATATTAAAGTAACTGAAATCATTATCAGAAATCTTCCCATAATGTGAACTGATGCCAGTGGTGAATTCTATTATGTATTTGTAGAAGAAATACTAAATGTGCAATAAGGGAGGAAAGGTTAGTTTTAATAATTATATGTGGCCAGCATCACTGTGATACCAAAAACTGACAGGAAATAAAAATTAGTGGCCAATGTCTTATTGAACAGTGGTGCAGAAACACCCAGCAGATATTAACAAGTGTAGCCAAACACTGCACCAGTAATAAGACATGCTGACCATGTTGGTTAATCTTTATTTCAGCCTGATCTACCTAGGAGATTAGTATAGTACAGTCCTTGGTGCATCTTTGAGGAGATTTCCAGAGAGTTGTAACCAAGGGAAATAAAAAACCTCACCTTGAATGTGGGAGAATACTTCCCTAGACTGAACTCACAGATAGAATAAAAAGGGAATGAGGAGGTCAGCTAGTTCAGTCATTCATGTGCTCTTTCTTGCTTTCATGTCCTTCCTCCTGACTCTTTCCCTCCCTCCCACCCTCCCACTCTCTTTACCACCATTAGATAAACAGTCCTTGCCACACATTCCCACTGCCTCACCTCAAGCTCAAAGCAATGAATCCAGCTGACTATCAATCTTCCCTTCCATAAGTCTCTTTCCTTACATATTTGTCACAGCAGTGAAAACTCTAATAATTGACTAATAAGAATTTATTCCAGAAATGGCTCAACTTGAAAGTTAGTGTAATTGAACATTTAAGAAAATAAATACAGGAAAGACAGAAAATCATCTAATAGAGAAAAAGAACTTCATAAACTCAACATTCATTCATAATAAAAGTTCCCAACAGTCTTGGGCCAAGGGAGCCACTTAAACTGAAAAAGATCATCTACAAATAATAATAATAATCCTAAACTAATAACTGAGAGTCTGGCTTTTTCCCACCCTGATGATTAGCAAGCATGTTTTCCTTCTGTGCAGCAGAGCTATTTACTACAATGGTGAGTCAAGGAAGAAGTGTTGTAGAAATTTTTTGCAATGACTCTTACAATAACTCACAAATCAATTCAACTTTTAATTTCTTTTATAACACAGAAGTACAAGGCATAGCGTCAGAAAGGAAGACATGGAACTATTTCTAGTCACAAAAGACTGTACAAAATTCTAACAAAGCTACAAAGACACTTGTGGATAATTCAGCAAGGTCTCAAGATATAATATCATTCTATAAAAACCATCTATTTTTATATGTTGACATCAAACAAATATAAAATGATACTTTAAAGCTTCCATTTATAAAGTATCAAAAAATGATAAAATTCTTAGGAATAAGTCCAAATGGAAACATGTAGTGTGTATTCACAGAACACTTTTGCTAAAAGAAATTACAGACCTAAATAAAGGGGCAGACATTCCATTTCTTGGGTTGAGAGATAATCTTAAAGATTCCTGTGGTCTCTGAATGAATCTATAGAATCAATGCTATAGCAATCACTTAAAAATTATAAGACAAGCTGGGCGTGGTGGTGCACACCTTTAATCCCAGCACTGGGGAGGCAGAGGTAGGAGGATTGCTGTGAATTCGAGGCCACCCTGAAACTACATAGTGAATTCCAGGTCAGCCTAAGCTAGAGTGAGACCCTACATCAAAAAACCAAAAAAAAATTTTTAAAAATAAATAAAAATAAAAATTATAAGTCAAGGCTGGGCTTGGTGGCCCATGCCTTTAACCCCAGTACTTGGGAAGCAGAGGTAGGAGAATCACTGTAAGTTCAAAGCCAGCCTGGAACTACAGAGTGAGTTCTAGGTCAGCCTGGGTTACAGTGAAAACCTAGCCCCAAATAAAATTATAAGACACTCTTAACTTGAAACCTAGAATAGTCAAAGAGTCAACAACAATATTGGAAAATTTTATTAAGTGACTTCAAGATCTATTATAAGGTTAGTTATCAAGATAGTGTGATATTGATATAAAGAGGTAATATTGACAAACAAATCAATAGAATAGGGTCCAATTAAGTTTTCAAAAACAAAACAATGAGAATGCTTTCTGATATGCTGATTCTGAAAGGCAAGGGCAGTGTCTTAGCTGAATGATGGATGAATCCATACATTCCAATGTATATAGATTTTACCACTGATATAGAAAGTACATGGAAAAATCCACTGGGGATGGAAGCACTATAGCCAGTAATATTGACAGACAAGGAATTATTCAATACAATTTATCAATAGCTTTAAAATATTCCCTTTGGGCAGAGAGATGGCTTAGAAGTTAGGTGCATGCCTGCAAAGCCTAAGGACCCAGGTTCGGTTCTGTAGGTCCTATATAAGACAGATGTACATGGTGGTGCATGTGTCTGGAGGCCCTGGTGCATCCATTCTCTCTCTCAATCTGTGTGTGTGTGTGTGTGTCTGTTTGTCTGTCTCAAATAAATAAATAAATAAAAATCTTTTAAAAAAAGATAGTTGACATTTCTTTAAAAACATTGCCTTTAAGCTGGGCATGGTGGCACATGCCTTTAAACCCAGTACTCAGGAGGCTGAGGTAGGAGAATTGCCATGAGTTTAAGGCCATCCTGAGACTACAGAGTTAATTCCAGGTCAGCCCTGGCCAGAGTGAGACCCTACCTCGAAAAACCAATATATATGGAGAAAAGAAGAAAATAAAGTCAATAGCCTTTATTTTCATAAATTAAGGCTATATACTTTATTTTCATCTTTTTTCCACTTATGTATTGGGCATATCATCCCACAGAAACATTGGATAGCACTATGCTTTTTGTGAAATTAGCAATATAAGTTTACTCTCTTCTTTTTAGCTTGATTGGGTTTTTGCTGGAATGAAGTCATATGATCTCTCCTAAGTTGATGAGAAACATTTGAATTATTCCAGCACACATGGTGTTTTGGCTGTGAGAGTGTCTATCGACCAGCATGAAAAATTTGCAGAAGACTTACTTTGTGGCAGTCAATACTATAAAATTATTAACCTCACACTTTATAAAAAAAAATCAAAGGCACTCAAATGAATAAAAATGCCACAGAATGTGTTACATGATTGCTTTATTTTTGCAATTCTTTTAAGGCCTGATCCTCTGCTCAGCCTGGACTTCAGAGTATAAATGGGCTTCTGCCTTTGCTCTGTGAAGTCTGAATCTCTCCTTTGGGAGTGTAAACCAATACTGGTGTCAAGAGGCAATAAGAGCTGTCAATGTGGGCTGGAAATATCACTTAATGGATAAGGCACTCACCTGCAAAGCCTAAGGACCCAGGTTCAATTCCCCAGTACCCACATAAGCCAGATGCACAAGGTGACACATGTGTCTGGAGTTGCTTTGCAGTGGCTAGAGACCCTGGCAGTCTATTCTTTATGTCTCTTTCTCTCCCCCATTTCTCAAATACATAGATAAAATATTTTTAAAGAGTTGTTAATGCAACCTCATCTGAAAGAGGACATTTGATGTAAAGTAAATAAAAATTTAGCATGTCACCCTTTTCTTACAAGTAAAGATTTGAAGTTGAATCTCAAAAAATTCTTCTTTCAAGGAAACATTGTACCCTCCAGCACTAAGTCATAATGAAGTTCATGTTATGGTTTATAAATGCTCTATTATATAATATGTATATTAAATATATGTGTAGTATATATTTTACTATATAATATATACCCATAATATTGTTAACATTTAGTGCATTTTAGAATACTTGTCATTGTATAGTAGGTTACATTCTACAATTCTTTCTGTCATCTGTTATCTATCATCTATCACATTAGTAAATGGGCCAGAAGAACAACCTTTCCTGAAAGCACCTTACTTGGCCTGTGATGGGAGTCAGGCTTTCTCTCACCTGTCACACGTCAGTGCTGATGGATAACTCACAATATGCTACCTGCAGTCTCAGAGTTGGTGCTTTGCCTCCTCAGCTATATAGATTAAACCCTTCAGCCCAACCCAGCTAGGAGATTCAATGCCAAGAGACACTGTTTCCCCTCTCCATCCCCCCTTCCTAGGTCCCTGTAGTCTATCTGAGGAGCCTACAGACAGAGTTCTGGAGCATCTTAAGGGACATTGACTGTCTTCAGTTTGCATCCCCAAGGCCAGGGTAAGGGTTTCACTAGCAGGTAGGAGAGGAGCTGAGACATTTTGTCTTTCTGATCAATAAGGAGTGTGTATGGGTTATTTGTGGCTTTAAAAGTGCATCTTTAAGACTAATGCCAAGCCTAGGTTATGTGTGTTCCCAGCTCTGTCTGTAAGTGCTAAGGAGCTGAGCCCAGCAGTGACTGCTGCTGCATACCTGCGTCTATTTCTGAGATTACTGAAGCAGGCATTTTGGGGCTGAGGCCATCGGGGGTGGCATCCTTCCATGACAAACATGGCAGACTCATAGCATTTGCAATCTTTTCACATACCAGGTATAAGAAAATACCAATTATTAGCTTTTGTGTAATGATTCCTTCCAACTTAACAAACAAAATAGCCAATATTGCTTCCAAATAATGCATTAAGTGTAATAATGCTTTCACAGCAATACTGATACATACCCAGTCTATTAATAATATATGTAATGATGTTTTCACAATAACACTAATGTATTAATAAATCTTACTCAAAGAATTTTAATCTTACATTTGAATGCAGTTTTAACCTGTATTCCACCCTTCTTCCAATTTATTTTGCACTTTCAATAATTTTTTATTGTCTGGTTTGGAGTTCTTTTTGAAGCATGATCTTCTTGATGCCACCTAGGGGCACATATAAGGTTGGGACTCTGTGATTTTCCATTGGGCAGGAATGGTCTGGCTTGCTTCGCATTTTCCCCTGGTTTTAAAAACAGACAACCCCTTACACAATGAAAGAGAAGTATTTGAAAGTTGCTGACTCCAGTTGCGTCTGTGAATACTGCTCTTCTGGAGGGAAATCAGCTAGCCTGCACATGCTGCTGTTGTCACACAGTCCTAAGTGCTATTAGTCTGTTAGCTTCCTTCCTTTGTCCAGCAGTCCCTGTGCTAGGATCTCTGTCACCACCACCATTGTCACCCTCCTCACTGGCTTCTCATAAGTGAGGAAACTGAGGCATAGCATGGTGAAGTAACTTGCCACGTAGAGTGGGAGCTGAAATCTCTGCCCTGTGCTTCTGGAGACCATCAGTGCAACTATCTCTCTCTAGTGGGTTTCTGCTCTCTATTCTGTGAATTAAGATCCTTCCCTGAGACTCTTGTCCCTTCTTATAGTTCCTTTCATCAATCTAACTTCCCATATGAAACAAAACTTTACAGATAATGTTATAAAGCTAGACTGAAGAGTTCAGGAAGGCCAATACAGAAGCTGTTACAGTAAACTATTTCTTTGTTTTCTGTTGCATTCATTGAAAATGGGAGGCTTTGGCCTACCTTTATTGTAACTCTTTAAAAAAATATTTTATTTACTTATTTGAGAAAGTGAAAGAGGCAGAGAGAGAGAGAGAGATTGTGAGTAGGCATACCAGGGCCTCCAGCCACTGCAAACAAACTTCAGATGCATGCACCCCCTTGTGCATCTGGCTTACGTGGGTCCTGGAGAATCAACCTGGAGAAACGAACTGGGATCCTTTGGCTTTGTAGGCAAAACGCCTTAACCACTCAGCCATCTCCCCAGCCCTGTTGTAACTCTTTGTAATATAAAAACAATATGATGTGTAGCCTAGAGATGAAAAGACTGAATGACCAACTTTATTTTGTAAAAATTTAGTGTGGGTATTTATGACATATTTAATGTATTATAGAAATCCTGAATGGCATACATCTGTGTGTATTAGTAGCTTCAGTTAACATTTATGATGATAATTTAGATAATAAAGATGAATATTTAAAAGATTTGAAACAGATAGGTCTCTGTCAAAGTGCTACTTTGTAAGTACTAAACACAAGGACATTGTTTGATAAGCATCCCAGAGGAGTTGTTTTAGAAAAATCATGCTTGAACTTGTATATATTAGTCAGTTTCCCATCATGATAACAAATGCTGGAGCTAATCCACATGCAAAAAGAGAAGGTTTATTTGGGCTCACAGATTTAGAGGTTCCATCCTATGATCAGCTGACCCTGCAGTGCATCATGGAGGAATGGTCATTTGTCCCTGTTGCCTTGGGTGAGGTAGTGCGTCATGATGAGAGCATGTGGAGGTGGGGGGAATCCTCACCTTATGGCCAGAAAGAGGAAGAGACTAAGGCCTCACAATCCCTTTCAAGAGAGATCTAAGACCTCTCACTTAGCTCTCACCTCTTAAAGTTTCTACCATCTCCCAATAGCATCAAGCTGGGGACCTTTGAGTTATACTTGTCAAAACTTCCTGCTCTGTCTGCGAATTTCTAAAGCATGTATTAGACCCTGCACATAGTGGTCTGAGTCAGCAAGACCATTATTTGGAATCATTAGTTCCATAGACATTCCATAAAGCCCATTAACTAAAGATATACTCCTAGCCAGTGTAACAACAAATAAAAGAGATTTTTTACATACCCATTTGTATGAGCATATATGTACAAGCATCCATATAGAGTACTAGGATCCTTTCCTAGGCTAATATTCTTTTTTTCTTTAATTTTCTTTCTCTTATTGACAGCTTCCATATTACAAACAATAAACCATGACAATTTCCTACCCTCCCACACTTTTCCCTTCACAACTCTACACTCCATCATATCCCCTTCCTCTCTCCATTAGTCAGTCTTTTATTTTGATGTGTCATATTTTACTCCTACTATGAGGGTCTTGGAAAGATAGTACTAGGTACTGCAAAGTAGGTCATGGATATCAAGGTCAATGTGTGTCTGGTTGATTGCATTGTAACCAGTCCTACTCTACTTTGGCTCTTACATTCTTTCTGTCACCTCTTCTGCAATGGACCCTGAGCCTTGGAAGGTGTGATAGGGATTTTTCAGTGCTGAACATTCCTCCATCACATCTTCTCAGCACCATGGTGCCTGTTGGGTCATCCCAGTGGTCACCATCACCTGAAAAGAGAAGCTTATCTTTTAACCAAAAGTGAGAGTAGCATTAATATATGGGTATAAACATTAAGTACAGTGCTTACAGGGCATTTTGGTGACCATAATATATGCATTTAGCCAGATAAGAGCAGACATTACATGTTCATGACCTCCTCTGCCATAGGCTTTTGGTTAGGTTTTCAGTATCACACATGTATTCCCTCCCATAGAGCAGGTGTCCATCCGATTAGAGAGCAATTAGTTTCCCCCATAATAGACATGCCACTATTGCACCTGTTGTCATTTGGCCTGGATGGTCAAACTTGAGGCTTGCAGGGTCCACTGTTTTCATGACTGATGGCTTCTGTCTCCCATAAGGCTGTATGCAATGCAAGTTGTTCCAGTTTTCTGTCAGCTGGTCTACTGGGAGAAGGTTCTCAGCTCAGCCCCAGTTTGATTTCTCAGTGACCTTGCAGCCCAGGCATGTGGAGTCTTCAGCAATAGGGTCTTATTATCTATTCCTGCTGGGAAACCAAGAGCCTTGACAATAGCCTGTAATGTTTTGGGGGCATCAGGGACTTCCCTGTCCAATACCTCACTGGAAGGTATCCCATTCCTGGCACTGAAATTTTTCTAGTAACAGCCTATGGCCTCTGGGTGTGCCATTATTTAAAAAAGTAGGTTACCATTTGGCTTATTCACAATATCCTAAATATGTCTTACCCCTCCCTCCACACTCCTTTTACTAGTTCTCTTCCTCTGACCTTGCTTAGGCCATTCTACCCACAGTAATCTGTCCATCTACTTACATATATACAGTACCATCCCCTTAAGTTCACTCCTTCCTTCCCTCCCGTATAGCACTTTTCCAGTTTACTGGCTTCTGCTACTGATTTTACTCCAAATCACACACATTCTTAATAAAATTAATGAGCTCCTCCCTTATATGAAAGAAGTGCTTTGCCCTGTCTTAGTTACTCTAGCTGTCATTTGATGAGAAGTTACTCTTTAAGCTATCATTTACCTAATGATTATGCCCTTAACACTTTATTAAGTGTTCATTAAACAGCCTTAGGGTTAAATACCTATTACCCAGCTTGCCTGCAGATTAAACAGGCTCAGAGGGGTTAAGTGAATTGTCCAGTGTGACACACCTCCAGAGTATGGTCAGTGTGAGGCAACCTGTCTAATTCTATAAACTCTGACTTTGAGTGATTGCTCCTTCCTATAATTTATGTGTCTCTACTCAGCTGCTTGTCCCGGTGTTCTTTGAATATTCTGCTTATCTAAAGCTGTCTCACACTTGCATCTTTCCTGATGCTTGGTTTTGGGTCCATGACTCTGTACACCTTCTGTTTTTCAGCTTTGGAGATATGTTGTCCTTCACATTGACAGCTTTTGTGGAACTAATGGACCATGGCATCGTGTCGTGGGATACATTCTCTGTGGCTTTTATTAAGAAGGTAATGTGGACTGTGCTTCCATAAGGTTGACATTATTTCTTTCTTTCACAGATCCACTTTGGGGATATTTTATAATGCTAAGATGGTGTCGTCTGTACAGTATTATATATGTAGGGTAGAGGACCCTCAAATTCTATGTGAAAATGACATTTTGTCCCCACAGATATCATGAAAGAATCATATATAGGAGGCCAAAGTTACAGAGATATAAAAAAATGCCATGGTATTAATAACTACATAATCAGATAATTGATACCCTGTACATGATTGCAAATATTAAGATCTAATCAGAGCTCCTAGTGACCTTTTTCAAAGGTCTTTTCCCAGCCTGATGTCCAGGAACAGGAAAAGAAGCAAAGGATAGAGATTCCTCCATTCCTAGTTTCAACCAGGCATGAAGAGGCAGAACTGGGCCCATGCATCTTGGGCAGAGAGTCCTGTTTACTTGTCATCATGGCGCAATAAACACCTCAGGCATCAGCCAGCCCCAAGGGTTCCTCTTTAGAAAAGGAGAGGCCACTGTGGACTTGGGGTAAAGAGAGAAGGGAGAAAGGAGAAGGGTCTTACCTTTCTCTGCAATTGGCAAACCTACTGACGCAAGCTCGCAGTTCCAATTCTGTTTCCTTTTGTTTAAGAAAGAATGACTTATCCTAGCCAGGTGTGATGGTACACACCTTTAATCCCAGCACTAGGAGAGCAGTGATATGAGGATCAATGTGAGTTTAAGGCCAGCCTGGGACTACACATAGAGTTCTAGTCTGCCTGGGCTAAAGTGAGACCCTACCTCAAAAAAAGTAATAACAACAAAAAAGAATAACTTATCCTGGTCTACTAATATTATCATAACTTTACACCATAGGTGGCTGTTATTTAACAACTTTTCCTCCATTTGTATTTGTGAAAAAAGTTATTGGCATTTTATTCTCTCTACTATAGTGGTAAGAATAATGAGATGTTAAGGACTTCAAATATTTATATGTATAACATCTTGGGAGAGATTGCTAAAAAATTCAAGAATTTCAATGAATCTATGCAAAAGCTAGAGAATAAAAGTCAAGTCCAGTATGGGTCATTTGAATTTTTAACCATGTATTACCAAACAGTGGTAGATTTAAAGTAAAGTTGTGGGATGGGAAGGATTGTTCAGTGCTTAAAAGGTCTTGCTTGAAAAGCTTGCTGGCCAGGGTTCAGTTCCCCACCCACCCACATAACACCAGATGCAAAAAGTGGCACAAGTGTCTAGAATTCGTTTGCAATAGCAGGAGATCCTGGTATGCCCATATACCCCCCTCTCTCTCACCCCACAAATAAATATTTAAACATAAAAAATTTAAACATGAAGCAGAGTTGCCCAAAAAAGTATAAAATATTCTTTTATTTCATTCATTCAGCTTCCCTTGGTATGAATATTGTGCATGGTATCACAGTTGTCAGAACTACTATGTTAATATAGGTGTAATAATACCTTCATTTGATTTTTTAGCTTTTCCACTGACATCCTTCTCTGGTAGAGCACTGATCCAAGATCTCACTCTTATTTTTCTTGTGCTTTCCAACCTGAGATGGTTCTTCAGCTTTCCTTTGTCACTTGTGATTTTTCACATTTGTGTAAAGTATTGGTAATTTTGTAGAAAATTCCTGAAAATGGAAATGTCTGGTATTTCCCTCATGGTTAATTTAAGGAAGGTTATGCATTTGGGGCAAAAAGCCTACATAAGTAACGGTATGCTCTCTCAGTACACCACTTCTGAGCAAGGCACATTGGTATGTCTTCTTGATGATGATGATGTTATCACGTGTTTCTTGGTTTGGGATGGTATCTGTGTGAAGTTACTGCAACCTAATGAAATGGTTTGTACTTTGGTACATTCAAAGCCAAAATAAGCATAGGCAGGAAATAATTGTGGAGAAAGATGGATTATCTGCAGCAGGTAAGGTGATCATGGAGGTCATTTCCAAGCAATGCTCTCTCTGAACAAAGGTGTACATCCACATGCTCTGTACACATTCATATAGGAAAGCACTTTAGTGGTAGATGCATTCCTGAGATACTCAGTTTCAGCTTATAGTTCAGCTCAAGAAGGAAAGCTGACAGACATGTTTTGAATTATGCTTAGCTCAAAGTCATGGAGCACATGTTCAAAGGATTAGTATGGCACCTCGGGACCTGTCCAGTTTGCATCATAAAGATGGCAAACAAGAATGCATCTGGGCATGCTCAGTTTTCTCCAGAAATTTTAGCTGACAAAAATGGCAAGGATTTGTCAAAGGTGCATCAGTACAGAAGTTACCCATGTCAAGGCCTGTGTTTGGTTAAGGGCTGACTTTGCTGGTTTGGGAGTTGAAGTTCATCTTGATAAGGGGCAACTTTGAATTGAAAGGCAGAAGAGGGACCGAGGCTTTGGAACAAAGGTGTTGACCAGGGGCAACTTTGAATTGAAAGGCAGAAGAGGGACCGAAGCTTTGGAACCTGTATTTAGGGTGAAAGGAGCTCATTGGAAACTAAAGGCCTTCCTGACAAACATTTGAATATGTCCCTTTATAATTCCATAAAACCAAAGGAGATGGGCACAGGAACTAAAAGGAAATGTTCCAAAATGGGGCAAGGACAGGGGCTTGGAGACTGATGAGGTTGCAGTGAAGAAGAATACTGGGTCACACAGGCCACAGACCACGGCTGTCTCCTCTGGTGAAGAGGGGGCAGAGCCATCAGAAGCTCTGCCACCACAATTTCTCCTGTGTAACCCTAGGGCCTTCCCAGAAGACTTCAGTGATTTTGCTTCTCCCTTTCCCCTCCCATCTATCATGTGCCAGCCCTTTTCCCATCTCTGTGAAGTTTTGTTCCCTTGGTTATCTCTCTCAGTAGTCCCTGAGCCCAGGAAGGAGAAATGTGACTTTCTTCATGACTTCATCCTCAGGGCCTAGTAGATGGTAGAGCCCATATAATATACATGTCTATCAAATGTAGGAATGACATTTGCTTAGAAACATTTATTTTTAAAGAAAGACACTGAAGTTGAAAATGAGGGACTACAATGGTACTTTATTTAAATATATTTTAAGGGCTGGAGAGATGGCTTAGCAGTTAAGCGCTTGCCTGTGAAGCCTGAGGACCCCAGTTCGAGGCTCCATTCCCCAGGACCCATGTTAGCCAGATGCACAAGGAGGTGCACGTGTCTGGAGTTTGTTTGCAATGGCTGGAGGCCCTGGTGTGCCCATTCTCTCTGTCTCTCTCTCTCTGCCTCTTTCTCTGTCTGTTGCTCTCAAATAAATAAAAATAAACAAAAAAATTTTTTAAAAATAAATATATTTTAAGCATAATTTTGGTTGTAAGGTGTAAGGAACAACCAAACTGTGTTTCTTTAAATAATGTGAGTGGTGGCTAGAGAGAATGACATTAATTTCATTTTCTAAATGTTTGAGATGATTTTATTTTACCAAAATTAAATTTAAAAAATCACATTGAATCAAAGGAAGAAAAGGCTAACAAGTGCTAACATTGTAAATGTTTGCAAAGGTCAGCAAGTTAACATATTCTATGTCTTCATTTCCATTATACTGCTACCTGTAGTACTCCACATGAAATGGAAAACAGTCACCAGAAAAGGACTTAACTTGCGGAAGGCCGACTTGTTATTCATTACTGGGGCCAGATTCAGTACTCTGACAGGTCTGACTCAGCCACAGTCACTTAGGGTGCCTGACTCTGTGGTCTAAAGTTGGCTTCTTACTTATGCTAAATTCATACCACTTTCCAGAAATGCTTTTCTATGCCAGCCTCTGCCTCTCCTGTGACTTTATCCTTGTTACTGTGGCTGGAGATGCTAGTTCACAAACATTCCACAAACATGCTGAAACTTGACATCCCTTAACAACAGTTTGTAATGTGCTTGCTGAAAACTTTTCTACTTAAAGGGTAGGCATGTATAGAAAATAAAGGTAAGAAATAGAAATTTCTGCATTAGGAGTTGGTTTCCCCTAGCCAAGCATAACATCAGGGCTTGGTCTTAAAGGGAAGTTTCATATATGGACTCTTGTGATGTCAGCTCTGAGGACCTAGCTCACATTTCAGATAGATATTTTTTAGGGCCTAGCTAGGCATCCAGCCATTTTTCTTCAAAGATGAGCCCCCACCAGGGTCCTTACAAAGTCAACCATGCATTTTCACGTTGTCCATGGCTTTTTAAAGTCTGGATCGCACTCAAGAAATTTGAGACCTAACAAGTGTTTATGGTTTCAGTGGTTCATATTCTGTGACATCACTCAGCTTATCAAAAATTACCCAAATGTTGAGCCTGGGGAGATGGCTTTGCAGTTAAAGGACTTAGAAAGCCTACTGGTCCAGGTTCAGATTCCCCACACCCTCATAAAAACTGAATGCAAAGTGGCATGTATGTATGGCATTCATTTGTGGCAGAAGACCCTGGTACACACACATAAGTATTTGTTTAAAAAATTTATTTATTGATTAGAGAGGAGATATATTTATATGGAGAGAGAGAGAGAGAGAGACAGAGAGAATGGGAGTGCCAGGGCCTCTGGCCCCTACAAATGAAGTCCATATGCATGTGCCACCTTATGTATCTGGCTTATGTTGGGTACTGGGGAATCAAAGCTGGGTCCTTAGGCTTCACAGGCAAGTGTCTTAACCACTAAGCAACCTCTCCAGCCCCATGTAAGTATTTTTTTAAGTTGCCCAAATATTCCTCTGAATTAGTAAATAAATGACTTGAGGATTTCATAATTATCACAAACTTCTTCATTGCTTTCTTCTTTAGGATACAGCCCACCTTTCTGAGCCTGTGCCTTGCCCAGCTAAGCTGGCTCACCTGCCTTAGCTAAAAGTGCAGCCTTTCACATAGGAAGAGGCCAAGTGGCAAACTATTGAGGGGTAAAGGGCACTGAAATTTAACCGGATAGGATTATAACCTCCTATTGCTAACTCTGAAGTATAGTCTTCAAACTGGATACAGAGGATGTTCACACATTCACTAAGGAATTCGTCTCTAGTTTCCTGGAGGAAGATAGTCATTATGTTTGCTTAGATCAGTCTTCAGTGAAAGTACTGGCAATTTAAATATCTAGTTACAACCACTGACACATAAAGCGAAAGAAGTCAGTTTCACAGCATGACTGGTACCTCGGGACTGTATAAGGACCTGATGAACTAAGTATGCACTCTGTTATCAGGCTGCTTCTCACCTCACTGGTTTATAGAAAATGCTCACTAAATGGCAGGCTTGAAGGTTGCAGATTATTGGTGTCACATATCAAGGGAAAGGAGAGTTCATAGAAAAGAATTTAAAAGAATATGTTTATCAAAGTTTCATGTGAGAAGAATGGCAAATGGAAATGATGCATGGAGGTGGGTGATAACAATGATCACAGATTATTTGACCACCACAAATAGTCCAATGGTAATAGGGAAGAATTAGTGTTTTATTAAGATTTAAAAACTGATAAGAAAGTATACTTGATCTAGGAGAATATTTGATGAGTTTTCATTGAATATTTTGTAAACAAAAATATTGTCAAAGGATATTTATGTAAATTGAGGATAAATTTCATTCATTGAAAAACTTGGCATTGGAAGCCAGGTGTGGTGGCTCATGCCTGTAATCTCAGCACTCAGGAAGCCAGACCAAGAGGATCTCTGTGAGTTGTAGCAAGCCTGAGCTACATAGAGAGTTAAAGATAGCTTGGGTTACATAGAAAGAAAAAGGGGGAGAGAGAGAAAGAACATATGAGCACATAGAGGAAACTGAAGGTGGTATTTTGGGAACTCAGAAGTGAGATGGGCCAATGAGCCAGTGTTGTGTGTATACATGAATATGTGTCAAAGAGGCACATGTTAAATGTGTCCATAGGGACAAAAGATAGGGGACATGGAACATTAACTAGTGGTGATTATGGCTACTTGGAAAAACATGATGGCTGGAAAGGAGTAAGGAGACATATGATGGTTTTTCATGCCATGTAATTATTTTTGATCTAGGGTCTCACTTTAGCCCAGGCTGACCTACAGGTCACTATGTAGTCTCAGGCTAGCCTCGAACTCACAGCTTCTCAAGTGCTAGGATTAAAGACATGCACCACCATACCCAGCACATGTAATTTTAAGATGTTGGAATAGTCACAATGGAGGTAATATTTTGGATGACCAGAATAACCTAGTGTACTTCACAGTAAATATCTGTCTGTTCCTGTTAGAGTATAAGGTACATAAATTAAAAACTGTATGTCTTGCTTATTGTGTTGTTCTGGATTATGAGAATGTATAAGTCTGATGAAAACAAACCTAGTAATACAAGAGTAAATACTTAAGGAATATAAGAATTGATGCTCAGGGAGGAGGACTTTACTGAAAAGCAGCAGTCTCTCAGGTGGAATGTTGGGACAGCCAAGTTTAACCATCAGAAACAGACAGGTTCACTGGTAAGGAGCAAATTAATGGAAAGAAAGTAAGCAGTATTGCCAATTAACTTAATCTGTTTCCTAATACCAGTTTCAGGAATTATACTGGGATAATAAACTTCATGGAGGGGTGGTGAGGAAGTCATAGGATTTACACTCTGAGAGTACCCCAAATATAAAATTATGAGAAGCCAGGCATGGGGGCACATGCTTTTAACCCCAACACTCAGGAGGCAGAGGTAGGATGATCACCATGAGTTGGAGGCCACCCTGAGAGTACATAGTGAATTCCAAGCCAGCCTGGGCTAAGGTGAAACCCTACTTCAAAAAAAAAAAAAAAAACCAGAAAACAAACAAACAAAAACATGAGAGCAATTTGACTTTTGTCAAAGAACAATGTTTTCGAATAAAGAGAGGTAGTGTTCTCATAGGTCTCATAGATAAGAGTAGATGTGAGGATTAAGGCAAGCACTTGCTAGGGACAGTTAATACATTAGTGTGAAAGGAGCTGCAACAGTTCTTAGCACCTCTTAAAATTCTCATACTCTTCCCATATGGCTTGTACTATAAAGTGATAGCTCTCAGAATGTAGGTCATCATTTCATAACACTACTCTACCTTCACTGTGTGAGATCCAGGTGGACCTGGGCCAGCAGGGCATCAGTTACTCATGCCCTTCCGCCTCTCCCTCCTCTACCTGCCACACACACCACTTTCACCAGTGAGCCAGAATAGAGACCATGGCATGGTAAGTGGAAATGCCACAGGCACATTTGCATTTTATCAGGTACAGAGATTGAAGAAGCTGGGAAAAGGGCTCATTGAATAGTACAGAGGTGGAGGTGTGGAGCAGGATCCATGGGACAGGACAGAGGAAGGGGGTGGGAGACGAGTCCATGGGAACAAAGAAGAGGAGGTAGGTGGTAGAGGGGTCTGGAACAGGACTGAAGAGGGATGGGAGATGGGTCTATTGGACAGGGCAGCGGAGGGAGGTGGGAGAGGGGCCCATGGGACAGGACTGAGGAGGGAGTGTGAGAGGGGTTTATGGGACAGGAATGAAGAGGTGGATGGGAAAGGAGTCCATGGGACACAACAGAGGAGGGGAGTGGCAGAGGGAGGGATCCATAGGACAGGACAGAGGGAGAGATTGGTATTGACAGAGAAAACAGCAAGTGTTTAATCCTCTTTGAAGCCATCTAACTTTCAAGAAAGCCCTCATTATGTTGCTCTAGCAGTTGTGTTTTAGTGTGAGTTGTTGACAGCAGTAGCTTTAAGCAAGATCTCTGAGATAAAATCTTTATAGTACTCATGTGTTCACTCATATTTGAGAAATTGTATTTAGGTTTTTAGAGATTAATAATTCCTCAGAGGACTGGAGAGATGGCTTAGCAGTCAAGTGCTTGCCTGTGAAGCCTAAGGACTCTGGTTCAAGGCTCGATTCCCCAGGACCCACGTTAGCCAGATGCACAAGGGGGCACATGCGTCTGGAGTTTGTTTTCAGAGGCTGGAGGTCCTGGTGTGCCCATTATCTCTCTCTCTCTCTCTCTCTCTCTCTCTCTCTCTCTCTCTCTCTCTCTCTCTCTCTCTGCCTCTTTCATTCTCTGTTTGTTGCTTTCAAATAAATAAATAAAAATAAACCAAAAAAAAATCCTCAAGAGAATACATTTTAGAAAGTGAGCTATATAATTTTAACTTTTAGCACTGCTGTATCAGTTACCTTTTCATTGCTAAGACAAAATAGCTGACAAAAATCAGTGAAGGGAGGAGAAGTTCATTTCACTATACAGTAGCTCCAAGTTGCAGTTCATTACGGCAGGGAAGGCATGGTAGCAAGAGCTGCTCACGCTCAGCCCTACAGTGAGGAAGCAGAGTGACAAGTGCTGCTGCTCAGCCTACTTTCTTCTTCTTCTTCTTCTTTTTTTTTTTTTTTTTTTTTTTTTTAGTTTTTCCAGGTAGGGTCTTACACCAGCCCAGGCTGACCTGGAATGAATTCACTATGGAGTCTCAGGGTGGCCTCGAACTCACGGCCATCCTCCTACCTCTGCCTCCCAAGTGCTGGGATTAAAGGCGTGCGCCACCACGCCCGGCTCCTAACTTTCTTCTTTTTAAAAATAAATTTTTAAAAATTTATTTATTTGTACATGTGGGAGAGACCATTCCACGGTCTCTTGCCAATGCACACAAATGCCTGTCTTGCTTTATGTGGGTGGTTGGGGAATTGAACCCAGGCCAGAGCAAGTGCCTTTAACTGCTGAACCATCTCTCCAGCCCCTAGTTTCCCTTTTGTCTAGTGTAGGGTTCCAGACCCTGAAAAGGTGCCACCCACAGCAGAGGTGACTCTTCCCATCTCCACTCAATGAAGATAAATCCTTATAGACATGCGCAGAGATTAAGCTAACCTATTTAATCCCTCCTAGGGAATTCTAGATCCTGGCGAGTTGACAATCAAGACAAACCATCACAAATGCTAATTTAATTGAACTTTTTGTTTTTGTGCTACTTTGTGGAAAATAGGAAGAAAGTTCACTTTAACTGTAGGGAATTGGAAAAATCAAAGATAGAGCTTTTTTTTTTTTAAATTTTACAAATAGATGAGCAGGTGCTAACAATTTGCTAATGGACAAATTTGCCTTTTGAATTTTGTTGACAAGTGTTAAGCCCTGTACGAACTTAACAGGGACATAATAAGAACAAATGTTGTTGATCTTGTGATTGAATGCCCCATTAGAATGGGAGAGGAATGATCACTGGCCTATGTAACAGTTGCTCTCTCAAAGAAACCAGAATCCTTACGGGGTCTGTGCTGAATGTCTAAAAGCTGAACTCAAAAGAATTATCCTGTGAAATCCAGACAGAATAATTCTTTGAAGATGTCTCTTAAATAGATGTGATCATCAAACCATAAAATGAGAAATGTAGCTTTGAACTGCTACTGCAAACAATCTGATCACTCACTGCATCTTTTGCTGCTCTATTGTTAAGTGCCTGGTTCTCATCACTGAGCTTCCTGCTGACATTACCTGTTCCCTTACGACTTCTGTGTTCTGCTTACCATAGCAATTAATTGTGTCCCAATTGGATTTCCAGATAGCGAGTTTTGTGAATAAGTCAGCCATCGACACCTCAATCCTACAGCGCTCCTTGGCCATTTTGGAGTCAATGGTACTGAACAGCCACGACCTCTACCAGAAGGTGGCACAAGAGATCACCATTGGCCAGCTCATTCCCCATCTTCAAGGGTAAGCATGCCTGGGCACCATGGGATGGGGTGGGTCCAGGCTAATGGAAGACAGCCACTATGATAGCCTGGGAAACACTGTGTAATGGAGAATCTTGATTTGATGTCTAACTGAACCATATCCTGTCATCATGCTGAAATGGAACAATGATGCCCTACACAACACCCCTTGTGAGCCTGTCTGTTCTTGGCACTATTCTGTCCCAACTGGCTTGATTTTTAGGAAGCTCTCAATGTTGGTGAATTTTGGTAGATATTGATAGGGTTTTACTCTTCATAAAACAGTATGACACTAAATTTCTTTCTCTTAAGTCAGTTACAGAATCATTTAAAATTTTTTATTATTGACATCATAAGAATTTTTAGTGACAAATATCTTCCTTAATTAGAGTCAAGGCATTTATAATTACAGTGATCTTCCTTTGTTTTTTTTTAAACAAAACATATGCAATGTTATAGAAGCCTGAGCTATAGTGTAGAAGTTAGACAGCTGCTCTCGCAGCCTGTGATCTTTGGGGGCTTTTCCCCTCTCTGCTATAAGGTAACTAGAAAGTTGCCACTGACACAGAGGACTCTTTTCTACAGTGTGGCTTGATCTATGTAAATATTAGAGCTGGCCAGGTGTGGTGGTACACGCCTTTAATCCAAACACTTGGGAGGCAGAAGTAGAAGAATCACCGTGAGTTTGAGGCCACCCTGAGACTAGAGTGAATTGCAGGTCAGCCTGGGCTACAGTGAGACTCAACCTGGAACAAACAAACAAAAAAATATACATATATATGTACGCACTACAAGTGGAAACAAACATTGTGATTTAGCACACACAATAAGGGGAGTTTGTTGGAAGGCTATGGGGATACCTCATAGAATCCTAAAAGGATTTTTAGTGGATGTGTTTTGGAAAGCACTTTGGGGGCATTTGGTGACCAGACTACCAATGGCTCCCTCTTCTGGCCTTTCAGGTCCCATTTTCAAATTCTTAAAAGGAAATGTAACTGACCAGTTGTGCTTGTGATAGAGAAATGTGAATTTTGGGAATGCAAGGAAATATTAATCAGTTCTAAGTACTGAAAATGTTATCTGCTACATTTATCTTAAAACTAAAAACAGCTTTCATTATATGTTTACTGCATTTAGAGGTAGGAGAATAAATGATCAGAAATTAGAATTTAAGTCACAGAAGTTATTGATTGTGGCCTCAGTGAATATTAGCTCATTTTCCATAATGATGACGTGTGTGTCTGCATGTGCACGCACGTGTGCACAATTATGTACATATCTTGTCTTGAAGAGAGATCAGTTTCACAGCCCACTGAACATGAACTATATTAGTGGTACAGTCTGCATCTTTCTTCTTGATATCGAGGGCTCAGAAAGATTCATTCACAGGGCACTACACTGAAGAGTTGATCTTTGCCAAGCACTGTGCTAAGGATTTTATATGTAGCAACTTATTTTATCCTCTGCACAGCAGCCCCAGAAATATCTATATCTTTACCCTGTGCTGCAGATAAGGAAACTGCCTAGAGAAACCCAGAAACTTGTTCAAGGCCTTCAGGTAGCCTGGCATGTGGTGAACTGACCCTTGAATCCCATCCTGTGGAAGGTTGTGCTCAAAGCTCTGCTCCCTACCCAGTGTATTGAATTATCTTGAAGCATTGCTCATCCACTGCTCTTGGTCTCTGCCTTGGGACATTGTTTACTTATTCTTCTTGCTCTTACAAAGTTTCTGTTTGGAAATATATTTTTAAAATATGTAATAGTGCTATGAAAACAAAACTATTTCCTTTAAGTAATCCTGGGACTGTGGAGACATATGCACCTCCTCCCTATCTATCATGTATCAGACAAAAAAAAATCACACACACACACACACACACACACACACACACACACACACACACCACCCCATTCTCTGGGCCCATTCTTTAAAACTCATGTCAGAGAGGAGGTACACGGCCATGTCACTGCCTGCATTCTGGGTGGTTGCCATTGAGCGGCTGGCTGTAGTAACTGTACACCAACTGAGTGTTGGCCCAGTGATGGTGGAAATACCTTCTCTGTGCTGAGTGAACTTTCTAGGTTCTGCCTTTCTTTCCTATTGCAGGAGTGTTATGTTTATGTTCTGAGCCTTACTGTGGTCAGACTCAGATCTCACCTCTTCTAATTTTTTGTATTACTCTAAACCTTACAGGACAGATCAAGAAATCCAGACCTACACCATTGCTGTAATTAATGCACTTTTCCTGAAGGCTCCTGATGAGAGAAGACAGGTAAGTTGCAATTCTTTAGCTTTAGGACTACATCCAGGGCTGGAAACTTCTCCTTCAGACCTGCCCTTCCTTTTCCCTTTAGGGGTTCTGTCCACAGGGGGTGCTCCAGAGCAGCCCTACCTCAGAGGCTTGCTAGGGTGGGGTGCAGAGTTGGAGATGGATAAGCTCTGATCTGAGGAAGGATGATAAGCATGCCCGTTCATAAAATGCAGTAAATTACAGGGACACTGTAGAGGGGAACTTGGAAAAAGGGAAATTTGCAGTCTTAGGATCTGGCTCACTCTTCAAAGTCCATTCACGTGCTTTTTCTATCAACAATTTAAGAGCCTGGTGGTCTTTCCACCATTATGAACACTGATGGTGGCTCCACAACAATGCTAAGGATCTGTTTCAGAAAGGTTTAGAAAGCTGACTTGCTACTACATGTGGTACCTAGCATCCTTTTCTAGTTTTGTGTCCACGGTAGCCCTCAGTGAACTTATGTGATTCTAGTTTTTCATTTAGAACTGTGTGATCATTCTGGTCACTGCATTTGCACAGTCAGCGGTGCCATTTTATAGTCTCATGTGTGATTGGAATTTGATGGGAGTTAGTAAGAAGTGCCTGACATCCCTAACTTTACTGGGGGATCTAGTACCTGGGGTAGATTTTAAAGGATGACTTTGTTGGTCTTGTGTGGGGCTCCTTTTTAATACCTGTCCTGAGTTTGTGATGATCCCAGGCAGCCTAAGAAACTGCTTGGCAGCTTTCAGGGAGCCCCATCCTAGGCTGAGTCCAGGGCACCTCATCAAACCAAAACCCCTGAGTTAGTGTGGTTAGTCCTGGTTAGGACATTTGCATTCTAGTCTGAACTCTTTGGAGTTTCCTTTTTCTATCTAAATAAGAAAAGGTTACATCTGAGGAAATGGAAGTCCATGACTGCCCAAGGGCTGTGGTTTCGCCTGGATGTCTGGTTCTACATAAGGCAGATGCTCATACCTGCAGCCTTTGCATCTCATTTTACCGTTAGGTTGTTGAATTGGATTGTTGTGGCCATGAACAAATAGAGAATCTGTTGTCTATCTCTACTGATTTGGAAGATTGATAATGGAAAATAATATAACATTAGGTTTGAAGTCTATGAATCATTCTTTTAAATTATGCAACATAGCATGAGTAAGACAAAATTTAAAGTAAACTACCATAAAGAGTAGTCTAATAACCTCTAACCATTTCCTAGTATAATCCAACTAACAAGAATATGAATAATCCAGCAAAAATTTAAAGAGTATTGTATGACTCATTCAGTCTTTGAAACAAATTAGCCAAACGGTTTTTACTTGCTTATGGAAAAATCAAGGCTGACTATATAAATCATTAAATATAAGACTTGCTTATGAAAACAAAGTACTGTGATTTTTAAAGTAAAAATACTTGATGATATAGAGAGATGGCTCAGTGGTTAAAAGTGTTTGCTTGTGGATCCCAAAGGCCCAAGTTCAATTCCCCAGTACTCACTTA
This sequence comes from Jaculus jaculus, assembly GCF_020740685.1. Classification (NCBI taxonomy): domain Eukaryota; kingdom Metazoa; phylum Chordata; class Mammalia; order Rodentia; family Dipodidae; genus Jaculus; species Jaculus jaculus. The sequence goes on from NC_059117.1 coordinate 2,010,399, forward strand.
AAGCCAGATGCACAAAGTGGCACATGCATCTGGAGTCTGTGCAGTGGCAAGAGGCCCTGATATGTCTCTTCTTCATTCTCTCTTTCCCTCCCCCCTCCTTGAAAATAAATTAAAATAAAATGTTTGAGTTAGGATAAATAACACCAAAATAGATTGTAATTTTACAATGAAAAAAGTTGGTTTGCAGTCAGTGGAGGCCATAAGTGGGAAATAAAGGTAATTATAATATTACCTAGGTTGATATAGATTATATCAACAGCTGACAGTATATGCCTTTATGTGAACTCCACCTTAGATATAAAATAACATCTTAGCTGGGGTAAATTCAATGTTGACATTATTATTAGCATATGTGCTAAAATTTTAATTTCTTAATTTTACTGGAAAGGAAAATTTACCAAGCTAAAGCTCAGCCATCAATAACAGTGTTATCAAGAGCCTGCCACATTCAGGTGTGCTGACACCTTTGAGTGATGGCTACACCTTCTCCTCCTTCTAGACATAGGCATTCTCTCTTTCCTCACAGATGAAGGCAGATGTGCTTTGATTTTTTGGGGAAAGGGTTGCTGTTGTACTGGCAGAATGATTTTCCCTTATAGCTTCTTGGCATTATTGTGTTTGCTATATTATTATATATTTATTTGCCCTATAGCTTCTTGCCATTATTGGGTTTACTATGTTATTATATTTATTTGAGAGAAAAGAGAGAGAGTGAGTATGGGTATGCCAAGTAATTTGCTGCTATAAACAAGCTTCAGATACATGCCCCACACTGTGCATCTGGCTTTATGTGGGTTTTGGGGGACCCTGGCAAACATGCTTTGCAAGCAAGTGCTTTTAACCACTGAGCCATCTCTCCAGCCCCAGGTTACTATTTCAAATGGCAAGTATGTTGAAAGATGCCTTCCAAATGTCACTACAAATATTAGTTTTCATAAGCATTATGCAAATTTTTAAATATAAAACTAAGAAAAATCAGAGGAGATAGATGCTCAGGAAGGAAGCTTCACAGACTCCCTTATCACTTCCCCACAGACACCCCTGCGCTTAGTTACTCACCTCTCTGCTCCTTCATGATATAGCTTGCTTTCTTCTGCTCACATATTCCCCTTCTTGTGTCACTACTTTACCAAAGTCAGACATACCACATGATTTATTTTTATGTAAAAACTACTTTTAAAACTAGCATAAATAGACAGACCTCTTTGCGGACATCTTTCCACAACAGTATGGCTATGTATTTATCTCCATCTGGATGTGAATATAATTTTAATGCTATAAAATATTTCCTGTAGGTTCTCATGTTTATTGAAACAATTTCCTAGCATTGGACATACATTCATGATGTGGATAAGTATACTTGTTTCCCTCTGTCCAAGTTCCTGTTCATTAGGAGAATTGTATAAAATAATTTGATCTTTTTTCAAATATGTATTGTCTGCTGTGTGCTAGACACCATAACTAGGCTTGGAATATAGAAAGAGACATCCTCTGTATCTGTACCTCTGAGGAGCCCAATGAGATAAATATTGTAAGAAATTAAATAATACTCTAGTAGATGATAAAACTACCCTCTTCCTTTGCATTTTTAAATCTTTCCTTTTAAAAAGTATTTTTATTTGTTTGTGTCTGAGAGACAGAGAGGAGAGAGAGAAAAATGGGTAAACCAGGGTTTCTTGCCACTGCAAATGAATTACAGACACATGTACCACTTTGTGCACCTGGCTTTGTGTGGGTACTGGGGAATCAAACCTGGACCAATAGGCTTTGCAGGCGAGTGTCTTAAACCACTGAGCCATATTCCCAGACTGCTTTCAAATCTTGTAAACGTGGATGCTAAAATAAACACAGAGCATACGCTGTTTTCATTTTGCATGTGTGATGATTATTGAGTAGTATTTTCATTTTGTAAATAAGTTCATAAAGTTTGTTAAAAGTGATTAAAAGAACTACAGGATCCTTTGTCCCTGTCTGCTATCTGGTCCAAGAAGATGAAACCAAAACAGAGTCCGTGTGCCTTCTTGTTTCCATTAGAAAGAGAGAAAGCACTGCTTTCTCCACTGTAGAAGGTCAGGTCTTCTGAGCTTTCATCAGCTTCTGAAGGTCTTCTTGGCCCATGTTCTTGCCTTGTGTAGACAAGAGCACAGAAAAGGGCCTAGTCCCAGATTTGTACTGTAATACCCTCTAGCCCTTTCAAATCGATGGATAGTGTATAAACCCTTTTCAGTGCACAAGGTCGGCAGGAGGCATCATTAAATCTGCCAGCTTCTAACAGTGCTCTGAATTTCCATCCTTTCTTTCTACTGCTTGCCTTCCTTTCTGTGTGACGATGGCGCTGTTAGGTTGATGTAGAGAGCAATGTTGACATCCTTGATTGTCCTCTGACTGTAAGTCACCCATGTGCCCTTTGCCAGGCGAAATAAATGGGCCCTGATCTCCCATTCTGCTGTCTACCGTGCCTGTATGTCCCTTGTAGCTCCTCCCCTTTGTTCTTCCCTTGTAGCTCCTCCCCTTAGCTTTCCCAGCTCTCTGCAGATGCGCTTTAGCCTCAGTAGCATTTAGTCTATTTTCTTTTCTGCTTAATTAGAGTTGCATCACCAAAAATCCTCCCTAGGGGGAAACAAACCTAGTGTCTTCCTGAATATGAGCAGTATTTTTACTTTTTTGAAAGTATATAACAAGAGCATTTTTGACTTTAAATTTCCCTTTCACTTGCTTGTCAATATTTATAAAGTCTATTAATCACTGCACTTAATAAAATCACCCCCAGATCTTCTGTACCATTCAGAAATGCCAGAGCACACATCACAACTTACAGACAAGAGGCTGAGCAGAGTGTGAACTCCACAGGGCACCCTTGCACACATCACAACTTACAGACAAGAGGCTGAGCAGAGTGTGAACTCCACAGGGCATCCTTGCACACATCACAACTTACAGACAAGAGGCTGAGCAGAGTGTGAACTCCACAGGGCGTCCTTGCACACATCACAACTTACAGACAAGAGGCTGAGCAGAGTGTGAACTCCACAGGGCGTCCTTGCACACATCACAACTTACAGACAAGAGGCTGAGCAGAGTGTGAACTCCACAGGGCGTCCTTGCACAGCCACTTCCTAGTCATGCATGTGCTCCCTCTAGCTCCACACAGGTTAAGATGGACGGGCTTTTAGCAGACCTGGGTCTTTGCACCATTGCTGCTGACACTGGCATGCCTGTGTGGTGGCATTGGACCTATCTGCACAGTGTTTACTGGAAGAAAGATGGTCCTGAGCCTTTTTTTCATAGAAAAGCATACTTTACTTGGGATGTTTGCTTTTTATTCCTTCTTAGAAGGAAGAACTTGTCTAGGAGGGGAAATGAAGGTTACAAGTGCCTCATATCTCCTTCTTTGCCTTTGGTCCTGGCTTTTATAATCCAAATTGAATCTCCAAACAATAATTTAAATACTACTGTTTGTTGGTGTTTTCTTGGAAATACTGCTGATATACAGCTATGAAGCACACTCCAGGACAAAGTCATTCTCTGCCCTGTTGAGCCCGTCTCTCTAACGGAAACCTTTGGTGGTGTTCTTCTCTCACAGGAGATGGCAAATATTTTGGCTCAGAAGCAGCTGCGCTCCATCATTTTAACAGTGAGTACCTGAGGGCAGAAAATGCAGTGCTGGGAAGGGATCACCTGGTATTCCTGGGCTGGGCTGTGGTGATGGACAGCAAGTTTGTCTTGTGGCTGGAGGAGCAGGGACTGTGGTCTTGGAACCTGCTGTAGGAAGCCAGAGGCAGCAGCTACCCCTCCCCCACTCAGTGCAGTAGGCTTAATACATGCAACTCAGCCTTAGCATTATAAGGGGCTCAGGGGCTTTGTGGCATAAAAATAAAGTCCTCTTATATGAGCTCCTACTGTTGTTAATGAGGAAGCAAGGCAGAAACACATAAGGTCCCAAGAGAAGTCCTCAAAATATTGCCATCATTTCCTCTGCCCCTTTGAAAGAGGAAGGAAGCAGAGACATAGGAACCACTCATTCACTGCAATGCAAAAATGACCTTAAGCCTCAGTGGGAAAGAAGTGCTCAGTATCACCATTTGAATGTTCAGAAATGAACCAAACAGCAAGATTTCCTAAGGCCTTACCAGCTCCTTTACCAGTTATTGAAAGGAAGTAGGTCTGCTGTTACCAAACAACTGAAATTCTGATACTGTAATTCCAGAGAGTTTAAAAACCTTAAAGTTCACATTTATTCTCTTTCCCAAATAAATAAATTAGTAAATAAATAAAAATATTGTTTAATAAAGCTTAAAAATTTTCTGTACTAAATGCTCTACCCTGAGCTATACCTGTCCCCACTCAAAAAAAAAAAAAAAATGAAACTTTCTAAGGGCAAAGAAACTAAAAAGCACAGAACCCCAGGGTAATGGTTTGGACTGCAGTCTGTCATCAGGCTTAGTTTTTAGATTTCCTGTCTGTTGGGGAGGAAGAAAGACATGAGAATGATTTCCATTGGCTAATACAGTTATTCTACATCTTCTCATGTAAGAATGGTACCCCCTTCTGCTGTCCGGACTGAAATTGAAATGTGTCTTGATACAGCATCCTGACAGATTTTGTGTATCATGATGGTTTTAGGGAAAAAGGAGTTCACAGTAGACTGTTCTTTATATCACTTCTCAAAAGAAATAGAAGCTTCACTATAACAGTATAGTTCAATGAGGTTTGTTGGAGAGTGGGAAAAGGAAGGCTTAGAAATGATGAAGGCCTTGACTTCTGATTTTTACCTTGGTGAGACAGTTGAAGTTCACATGTCCAGGAAAATGGGTGTGAGAATTGACTGTAGCCACTCTGCCTCACAAATGACATTACAAGAACTTCTTTTATGATTCTTTGATGTTTAAAATGTTCAAAGATGATATTTGCTCACAATGTGGAGTACAGATACTTTTGGGATTATTAACAGAATAAGTGACTTAACAGAATAAAAGACTGCATGCTTTGGACAATAACCTTCTATTCCAATGAGTGAAAACTAGTCTTATCACTTCTCCTTTCCATTCTATTGCCTAGCTTCTCCCTCCCCAATAATTTTGCTTCAGAAACTTTGTGTTACATTATTTTTCTCCTCCTCTCCTTTCTTGCCCTCAATCTTCTCCCATCCCTCCTTCTCTAATTGACTATTTCTGCATGTGCTCATTGCCAGTGTGGGGAATGCAGGTGTATACCAGGTCAGGGGACACCCAGACAACACCCTCCAGTCCTGACTGCAAGATAATTTATTCCATTCTAAAGAGAGCTCTGACATTCAAGGAGCACTTAGAACTTAATTTCTAGAAATCTAACAACAAGTTAATGCAAAAGAATGTACTCATTCTGGTAGACTGGTTGGCATAGCTTGTTTGAAACCATGAACTTGAATGTTTCACCACAATGACCAGTTGTTTGGCATTTTCAAGGTATAATCAAGTTCTATCCAAAATACATATAATGAGTGTTGAATGGGCAGCTTCTGTTCCATTCCTGTCGAAACCTGGCTGTCCTGGGAGGAAAACTCATGAATCCTGCCTCCTGCACTGTGTCCAGGGTAGGGAAGAGCCATTTAACTTTTGTATGTTTAATCTACAACTTTAGCCCATTTGCAAATGGGATCATGTGGCCAAGGCTATCCTGGGTTGAGATAAGGCTGAAGTTGCTTGTAATACAGAGACACTGTTTTCCCTCTGCTACAGCAAGGACTGCTTAGGCTATACAGACAAACCCAGGGATGTCATACAGATACTGACTTCTGGTACATATTCCCTAGAATTGCTTTTCTTTTTGCTCTCCTTCCTGCACACCATAGGCCTTTTTGTGGATTGCCGAACCCTGTTTTGTCAAGGATAATATGCCCTGACTTTACTTCTGAAAAGTAGATCCATTCTTTTGTCCCCATTCTTTGTGCCTTTAAACGAAAAGTACTAATGTTCTGTTTGGCATAGTAACAAGGTTAAAACTTGTGGTTCACATTGCTTTCTTTACTAACTTTTTTTTTTCAAATGTCATTTGTGAACCATCTCCCTAGCATGTCATCCGAGCCCAGCGAGCCATTAACAATGAGATGGCACACCAGTTGTATGTCCTCCAAGTGCTCACCTTTAACCTCCTGGAAGACAGGATGATGACCAAGATGGATCCCCAGGACCAGGTGGGTGCTCCAGACAACAATGAAAGCACTGAGAAAAAGTGTCATCAAAAGTCTGTCATTGAGTGACCCTGAAACCAGAATTTTTAGATAGCAGTGTGTTCTTTCATTATCATCTCAGAACATGGGGCATGGCTTTAAAATTTAGGTGAAACCAGAATCAGAGAATAAGATAAATGGATTCTTCCATAAGGCTCCAAACACATGCATAGCCTTCTTTGTTGTATGAGAAAGCTCAATGGGCAAGGCATGGTGGCGCATGCCTTTAATCCCAGCACTTGGGAGGCAGATCACTGTTCAAGGCCAGCCTGGGACCACAGAGTGAATTCCAGGTCAGCCTGGGCTACAATGAGACCCAACCTCAAAAAACAAAATAACAACAAAGAAAGAAAGAGAGAGAGAAAGCAAGCAAGCAAGCTCGCTCATGGCTACAGACATTGGCACTTAGCCACATTATTTTCAAGTAGCCACAGTACCTTGGAGTCATGTTGCCAGATAACAGGGCCCAAGGATGGTTCTGGGTGGGAATTCTGTGGATGGAAAATAATTTCCATTCTCTAGTGACCAGGGCCAGGGTTAGGCTCTTACCCATCCCATACCCAGTAAGACCTGATTTCTTGGCTGATATTTTTGATGACTGGTCATTTGGTATAACTTCCTGCTGGGTCTCTGGCTGTTGTGCATGAAGTCTTTGGGGAAGTTTAACTGTGTGAGGGTAGAGTGAGAGGAAACATCTAGGAACCTTATTCCTGATATATACATTTTCACCTTACACAGCACTGCAGCTTTGGAAAGGAAAACCTTCATTATTGGCACATGAGGGTCTGATCTAATGCAGATGTGGGCTGCACGTGTGGGGTGGGCAGCTGCTGAAACTATTCCATCATGGTGTAAGACCATGAAAGTCAGAGTGATGGAGAGGCTTGGACAGCCAGTGACTGTGCCCACTGCTTTTGGAAGGACCGAGTATAGTCCTCATGGGAAGACAAGACTGTCCTCTTACCCCTTCTAAGGACCAAGAACCATGCATCTTAATATCAAGTATAGAGTCTTCTAGTTCAACAGAACCTGGCACTGTGATAAAATACACATAGCATAAAATTTACCATTTTTATCATTTAACCTTTACATTGTTGTGCAATGTCACCACATCCATCTCCACATCTTAAATTTTGTCAAACTGAATTCCTTTGTCCACTAGATAATAACTCTCCCTTTGCTCTCCTCCCCTCCAGCTCCTCTGACCACCATACTGCTTTCTGTCTCTGAGTTTTAGCATGGTAGGAAGTTACATGGAACAAAGATAGTATTTGTCACTTTGTGTCTGGCTTACTTTACTCAGCATATTTTTAAGGTTCTTTAATATAGTAGATAATATGTCAGAATTTTGTTCCTTTCTAAAGCTGAATAATCCACTGAATGACCATTCTTACATGTTTTTCAACTTACCCTTGGATGGACATTGGCATTGTTTCCACCATTTAGATCTTCCTTAATTTTTTTCCTGTGTTAATTGCCATGAAGTCACTCCTTTCTCGAGTACTGCCCAAGAATCTTGTGTACCTCTCTGTTTCAAACAGAACATTGTGGTCAGGTTCTGTAACAGAGCTTCCTCCAGTTGCAGCCCTTCCATCATATTTGGTGCTTTCATGAAGGACTGTCCTGGAACATTGACATTAGCACTCTCAATGACTTGGCTAAAGGATCGCTGGGGATTGATGGCAAGCCCCAGCAGTGGGGAGAGTGGCAGGAGGAATAAGGTCTGCAAAGCCCTAGCTGAGAACATTGGTTTCCTTTTATCTGTTTCTCTCTTCCTGAATAAGTGACTCATTTAGACCCTAGGGAAAGACTAGTCCATGGCACATCACACAATGAAAGCAACTTTCCCTCCCTTCCTAACTCTTTCAGGCTCAAAGAGACATCATATTTGAACTTCGAAGAATTGCTTTTGATGCAGAGTCTGAACCAAATAACAGCAGTGGCAGCATGGAGAAACGCAAGTCCATGTACACCCGGGATTATAAAAAACTTGGCTTTATTGTAAGTAAGCTGTCTCCAGTAAGCTCTCTCCTCCCAACTTCCCCGACTGACCTCAGCCACATCGAGCGTGTGGTCCTCATGTGCTTTACAGAATAGTTTCCACATTTCCAGATGTGTAGCTGGTTTAAACAGGATCATATGAAATCTCTTCTGGCTGCAGCGAAGTGGAATAATTTACACAAGTGTGACTAATACTGCGTTGTTTATTCAGTTATGATCAAGTGTAACCAAGCACAGTTAGCCTAGAATGCATCTAGCCTTCATCAGTCCTACTTCACAGGATGCTTGAAATTCTGTTTGAATTGAGTGGATAATGTCAGCTCTGAGTCGATCTTATTATTGGGTTAGTTATTAGAGTACTTATATGTATTCATTTCATGTCAAGAGAATGCTTGAAGCCTCTTGAAATTTAGTTATGATGAGATATATACAGTTGATATTTCTCTTGGTTTGTCTTGCTACAAATGCTAACAGGGTATTTCCTACATTTTTTTCCACTATGAAACTCAGAGCATAACTTGCCCTGCGTCTCATCTGTTGTTATTATGTTTGCATTACACTCTTACCCTCCTCACCACCAGTTTTGGAATGACTTTTAGTTAACCTCAAATTCTGCAGTTGTAAAATTGGGTTTCCATTTTAACTTGAATCATAAATGACATGAATAAAGTTTTAGATCCAGTGATTAGAAACTACTAGGCAGTATTTTCTAAATTCAAATACTCTTCCCTGGGGGGGAAGTATAAAGTAGACTTTTTATAGTGCCACTTTGCTTGTCTTAAATACAGTAGTTTCTAGTTCATCTACAGTGCATTAAAGTAACTAGTATTTAATCCTTTTTAATAGTATCTGTGAAATTTAAAAATCTAAGCTATTGAATTATATCGTTGGTATTTTTCCTAGTAAGAATATTTGTTGGACTGGGGAGATGGCTCAGAGGTTAAAGGTGCTTGCTTGCAAAGCCTGGCTTCCTGGGTTCAGTTTCCCAGTACCCACATAAAGCCAGATGCACCACATGGCACATGTATTTTTAGCTCATTTGTAATGGCAAGAGGTCCTGGTATGCCCATTCCCTTTCTCTCTTCCTCTCTTCCTATCTCCCTTTCTCTCAAATAACTTAATAAAAAATATTCTTTAAAACAGACCATTTGTAGGCAACATATTCTGCTTCACAGTTTGCTTTACAGAGACATTCTTGTAATATTTGTATTCTGCCATATCCCATTTTTGATCTTAACATTACACTTGATCTTTTAGTCGAATTGAATTAAGAGTTTGTACCGTGCTGTTTGTCAGTGACCAAGACCCTGGCCTCATCCACCCATGGGAGAGCCCTTTCCCAGAGATGCAGCCAGGAAAGGTGAACAGGATTCCTCTTGTGCCTCACTTCCACTTCCTTCTAAGTTTTCTTTCTGTGTGCTGAACAAGGCCTATTTATTTCAATCAGGAAGCTTTGCAGGATCAACTAGTTTCTCTTACACCCAAATTATCAAAATCACTAGAGAAAAGATCAAAGTGTATGAAGTTTTAAACTGCTCCCAAGTGATTCTGTTCCCTTGTTTTGACTCATAGCCTGGATCTAGCATACTTCTGCCTATACCTCTTTTGCATTACATATAACATGCCAATCCAGAGCTCTTTCTGCATCCTGCCTCCAGGATTCATTGTGGCTACATGAGGCCTTGGTGGATTTTAGTAGGGAAAATTGGATCCCAGAATGCACAGTATGGAGAGGCAGACAGAAGAAAACAGGAGGGAGTAGGAGGAGAACTGTGAGGAGACCTGGGATTCCTCCAGACCTTGGGTCTCTGTGAAGGTGAAAGGGTGGCAGGCCTGAAACAAGGTGGTATTCTTTTATAAAATCACAAGTGTACATTATGAGCCAGGATCTGAGAGATTCTCTTCAATGTAGCTCCATCTGTTCTCATGTTATTAATTCTGTCCCCACCTCAGTCTTAGGGAGTCTTTGTCTTCATTTTCTGAAGAACTCTGCTTCATGAGTGCTTAATAAAGAATGGTTTAGATTTTTTTCAATGAACATCAATTTGAAGTGATTCTAAGTCTTTAGTATTTATGGGGCTCCTTCCCTCAAGGACTTGCAAGTTATTTTAGAAAGAGAAAAAAGACCTTTAGTTGAGAATAATGGAATGAGAACATTGTTTCCCTTAGTTTTCCATAATTCACTTTCAGCTTTCAATTTTAAAACTTCCCCCACAGCTTCTCCCAGACCATGGTCTTGCATCAGAGAGTTGAGAAGCTGGAAAGGTTATTGAGTAATGGTCATGCTGAAAATGATCCAAACACTTTGACAAGCTGATGTTTTCACTTTTGTATACCCAGCCAGGCTGACATGAGCCTTAGTGCATGGAATCACTAGCTTATTCTGCCATCTAGTGACATTTACAGAAATACCATGAGCTGGCTGAGCACCCAAGTCCACCGAGCCACAATGGTATGAAGGAGCCTATGCCAAATTCTCTTTGTGCTTCCAACAGAAAAATCATTCAGACTCCTTACTGAACTTGAAAGAGCAATTTTAGGTTTGGATTATCTTTTGGATCTCTTGGTAGAAAAGTTCAATTTGTAAGAGGAATTGAATTTCTACTTTGCTTGTCCCAATGCTCAGAGAGCATTAAATGACTAGTCCTTGGAGTCCTGGGGGTGGGGGGTGTCTAGATTTTAACTTTAGCTTTCCTATTTCTGAGCCATGGGCCAGTGGGTCTGTCATTTAATATATGTGTGATCAATTTCCTCATCCTAGGCAACAGCACTTTTTTTTTTTTTTAATCTCAAGGTTATTGAAGATCCCTGCAATGCAGGCTGCTAGCAGCTAGCACAGAACTGTAACCAGGAGCACTGCCCTCCTTCCTTCTGGGAAGGACAGTTACGGAAATAACAGGCATGGTTTTGAGTTTTCCAGAGTAGAAGGGCCACTGCTCCCACGTAGCTTTGAGGTTTCCAATGCTCCACACCTTCTCAGCACAGCATCCCCAAAGAGGAGATCTTTCTGATAAAAACAATTCCAAAGGCTAGATCTAGGTCTGTGAGCTTAGTAATGACACAGAAAGGCACCTGCTTTTAAAATAGAGCTGCTTGATCTTGTAAGACTATTATTGCTATTCTTAGTTTCAAGGTAGACAGACCTCTTTAGGTTCCTTGTGAGAGGAGGGCACAGAGGAATCTGGAAGGCTACAATCTTGCCAGAATCTTAGTATGGAAGGTTGCCTATGTCCCTTGAGATGTGAGGCAGCCTCTGCATTTCAGAATGACTGGCTGTGTACAGACTATGCCTGGCTGATTATAATGACCAATGGCTGTGCAAAAAGGCTTTCAGATGTGAGGAAGGTTGTGTTCCTAGCCAGAGTCCTGTCTCATCTGTCTTTGACTTGAGTTTGAACTCATAATTTGTGAACTAAAAATTTGTTTTGCTCAGTTTTGTTTGGCACAAGTATTAGAAAGAAACTATAACTTATCTTCCAGCTTTCTTCTGAACCAAGGCAGATGCTAAAATTGAACAAAACTGGTTTTCTGTAGAGGTCTTCCTTCCCATTCCTTTTCTTTGAGGACAAACAGTGTTAAAAACATGCTTAAAATGTTTTCGAATCACATAATTTTCTTCAACCTAAAAATTTTCAAACATTTCCCTTAACTTATTCTGACACATCCTAAGAGAAAAAAAAATGAAAAAGTGGAAATAATAAATAAGTAGAAAAGGTAATAGGTAATGGGATATTTAACTTCTAAATTAAGATTCATGCTCAGAATTTTAAATATATTTTTATTTATTTGTATGTCCATGTGTATGGGCTTTGTGCGTGAGAGAGAGAGACTATAGGTACATCAAGGCTTCTTGAATCTGCAAACAAACTCTAGAAACATGCCACATTGTACATCTGGCTTTACGTGGGCACTGCAGAATCAAACCCAGGAAGTCAAGCTTTGCAATCAAGTACTTTTAACCTCTGAGCAATCTCCCCAGTCCTTCATATTCAAAAATTTAAGAAAATTTCTACCTTCTTAGGTAATGTAGAATAATTATGCACAGTTACACAAATATAAGTATATATAATCCCATATGCAATGCTTGGTATCATTTTAATATATTTTTTCCTGGATGCTCATGGAAGGGAAAAAGTGAACTGTATACTTATTTATTCCTTCTTCCCTCTCCATCCCAGTTCTCAGATTGCAAGAGAAAGGCCTTGATGTGCTGAATAGACTACAGACACAAATACATGTTTTAGAAAAGCTTCATGTGGGCATGAATTACAGCACAGTTGATTGTCAATTGAATGTAACAAATGAGTAATGTATATATTATTACATATAGTATTATATATGTAAAGTAGAATCACACTTAACTTAGGTAATGTAGTGTAAAGTAATTAACAAATCTGCTGTGATGTTCCTTTCTCATTGCTGGGACAAAAACCTGGCCAGAAGCAGCTTTTGCAGCAGAGGGCTTCTTTTGGCTTACAAACTCAATGGGAAGCTCCATAATGGCAGGTGAAATCATGGCATGAGCAAAGGCTGGACATCACCTTTGCCATAGCAGGTGTGAAATAACAGCAGAGAGTGAGGCAAACTCTGGCAAGGGGGCAGGCTATCATATCCCACCAACAACACACCTCCCAAGTTACCATCATCTGAAGACCAAGCATTCAGAATACATGATTTTATGGGGAGCATCTGATTCAAACCCCCACACTGCCCATAGGAGCCATGCAGTTGTGAACTTGGGGTTATGTGTGACATAAAACATCTGCTGCCACTAAGGAGCATGTGCTACATTTGGCTTCCCTGCAGAGTAATATGGCAAGAGTCTCTCACAAAAATGAGGATTGGGCTAGAAAATGGTTCAGTGGTTAAGGCATTTGCTTGCAAAGTCTCATGGGCCCAGATCTGATTCCCCAGTACTCCCATAAAGCCAAACACAAAAAGTGGCACATGCATCTAGAGTTGATTTGCAATGGCAATAGGTTCTGGTATGTCCATACTTTCTGTCTGCCTCTTTCTTTCTAACTCTCAAATAAGTAAATAAAATATTTACAAAATGAGAGTCCCAGAGGAGGCTCCCATCTGTAGTAGGTGGAGAAGAGAAAGCCTACCCTAAGTAGCACATGCGTGTGTAAAAATAAGTCAAGTTTCTGCAAATCACTCTGCTTGTAACTTAGTTACAGATGTAGCCCATAAACACATGTTTGTGGTCCACATTTTCTGAAATTGTGTAAATTTTAGCTATATAGAATTCTAGAAGCCCTTGGCTGCTCTGCAGGAAAATTCTCACCAGCACTAGGGAGCAAAGCGGCTCCAGCCAGTCCCTTCAATCCAAGGGCCTTTCAGGTAAAGGGCAAAGGGAACAAAGCCTTGTCTGGGGAAGGCTAAGAAGACAGTCTTTTGGTGAAATTCTCGCCACTGCAAACATGAGGACCTGTAATCCTCAGTACTTATATAAAGTGCCAGGCATGGTGGTATGTGCCTAAAATCCCAGTGCTGGGGTGGCAGTAACAAGAAACCCCTGGGGCTCCCTGGCCAGCTAGCTAGATTAGCCAAATTGGTGAGTGCCAGATCCAGTGAGATGCCCTGTCTCAAAGAGTAAGGTGGAGAGCAATTGGACTTCTAGTAGTGAATTAGTCCTGGATATCTTAAGTTGTCCGTCTTCTGCTTAACTTGAAGTAGCTATGTTTGGTTTCCAGGGAGACTGAATCTGATTGGTATTAACAAGTAGTTATTACTGGTTAGTTATGGATTATTATGGGATTATTATTATTACTGGATTACTGGATTAGTTATAATTCAGCCTGCAAGGTTTATTCATTCATCCTTCAAGTACTTATTGAGACCTGCTATTCTTCTAAATTAGGTGAGTGGTGATATTTGTGCATGGCTTTCTACTAAGACAGTCCTAGGGCTGGGAGACAGCTCTGCAAGCATGAGAGCATGAGACTGAGTATCACTATCCACATAATATGGCAGGTGTGGTGGCACACACCTGTAATTCCAAGAGCTGAGAAAGCAAAAGCAAGTGGATCCACAGAGCTTGCTGGTGCTGGCCAGCCCATCTAGCCTAATTAGTGAACTCCAGCCCAATGAGCAAACCTTTGCAAAGAGAGATGGATGGCAGGGGACTGGAGAGATTGCTCAGTGGTTAAGGTGCTTGCCTACAATACTTAACAACCTTGGTTTTATTCCCTGGTACCCATGTAAAGAAAGATGCACAAAGTGGTGCATGCATTTGGAGTTCATTTGCAGTGGCTAGGAGCCCTGGTATGCCCATTCTCTTTGTCTCTCTCCTATCTCCCCCCATGCTCACAAATAAATAAAAATGGTTAAAAAAAAGAGGTGGGTGGCATAACTGAGGATGACACCTAAATTGTCCTCTGGCCACCCCATATATGCACACACATACACACACACACACACACACACACCATGCAGTGTAAATGCTCAAGCAGACAATGGCCAAGTCCTTGGGGACCAGATCTTTCATTTTCTACCTATGAGGTGCTTCATTCTGAGCAGACACCTCCTTTTCCTATGGGAAATCCAGAAGACCCTGGCTCTAGTAATTTCTAGGCTCAGTCATGGAACCATTGCTTATTGGACACAGCCTTAGTGTCCTTAGTGAAGTCAGACCAGAAATCACCACTAGGTGGCACAAACCACTGCTCTGGATGGGATGCCAGGTGCTTGGCAGTCTGCTTCCCAGGGTGCAGGATTCACAGGTGTGGGGTTAAATCAGTGGCTTCAGAGTCACCCTAGAGGGCTCTGAAGCCTTCTCTGGGTCCCAGACATGTGATAGAAGCATTCTGAGGTGTCCAACTCTCCTCCTTTAGCAGAACTTGCTACTCTCAGCAGATGACCTTTTACCATTACTCTCATTTCTTGAGTCTCATTTCCAATTATTTTTTTCTTATGCTGCTATGAAAGTCTTGTAATTGTGGTAGAGTAAATCTAGTATGTTTTTTCTGTCTTAACATGAAAATGCATTGTAAATAAAAAAATCTAAATACTGCGAAGCAATAATAATGTATTTTGCAGTTTAAAAATATGCATCGTTAACAATACATACCAGTACTGCCATAGAGGAAGTAAGAGTTAGTTGGTCAAAGTGAACCAACATTGCTGGAAAGCAGAGCAAAGTGGTCTGTGAAAGCTTGGCTTGATGACTGGCAGCATTTCTTGGGTAGCTAGCACTTATTAGAATCACTTTTCAACATTGACCTTAAGTGGACACTTTTGGACTTCAGCAGTATCTTTCTTGGATGATTTCCATAGCATCACATAGAACCCAGCATAGCCTATCTTCACATATGTGCAATAGACCATAGTTACCTTAAAGTCATAGCTGCCAAGGTAAAGACAGAAGTAAGCTTGGGAACTCTCTTATGTACAACCCAAGGAGAAATGATGATCAATGTTGTTTCCAGTCAGTGAGCTGAGTTCAGTTCCTCTGTGGGCAGGGCTCCCAACCAGTATTTCACTGATGTTCAAGGTCATTGTGACATCATCTTATGCCTTAGTGATGTAGGAAGGGATGGAAATTCTTCCAACAGTGCTTGAAGTCTACTCTGCCCTGACCTACCTTTGTTGTTCATTTGCCACGGGCATAGGCACCTCAGACTGTCCCTGTCTAAGTTTTAGGTTTGGCCCCATTTCTCCGCTTGTTTCAGGCATGTTTTCTCTTTGTCATTTTTATCCATTTGGTGATTTTACATATGTGTTGTATTATTTCTTTCTTCCTGTCTCAGCAGGGGGAAAGAACAGAGCAGTGTGACTGTGGAGTATTAAAGGAAAGCTTGTAAAAAAGTGACCTGTGATTCATCACTATGACACATTTAAAAATTATATATATTATATATATATTTAAATATATATAATATAAAATAAATATAAATAATATATATGTATGTATATATGTGTATGTGTATATGTATATATATATATATATATATATATATATATATATATATATATTTGAGAGCAACAGAGAGAGTGAGACAGAGAGAATGGGCACTCCAGGACCTCCAGCCACTGCAAATGAACTTGAGACACATGCACCCCTTTCAGCATCTGCTTACATGGGTCCTGGAAAATCGAACCGGGGTCCTTTGGCTTTGCAGGCAAAGACCTTAACTGCTAAGCCATCTCTCCAGCCCCATGACACATTTGGAGTTTCACTCTTCTTGAATTTTTTTTTTTACTGCGATTAATTTTAAGTATAGACAAGGTTTCCTAGGAATGGTTTTGAAAATATGGTGAGAAGACAGGTTTACTCCATTGGTTTTCCCACCTGCTTTCTTGTGTGGACTCATTCATGGCCTAAGGACATTTCTTTCCTTTTGAATGGATCTGTTTTCTGGCCCCCTAGGGGGCACACTTCCCAGAGCCATGCAAATTGGAAACTACAGGATGATGGTGGTCTTATTAAGAGCGCCTCTGATATGATTGTAAAGGTAAAGTACATAAGCTTCAATAAATGTAATTTTAAAAGGCTCAAGAAAAAGTTTTGCAACTATAATCTTCATCTTTCCATTTTTAGCTTAAAATCCACAAGAATTTTTCCCCTTTAAAATATGGCTTCTGTAACCCCAGCACCCCAGCAAGAAAGGAGGCAGAAACTGGAGAATTTCCAGGAAGCCTTAAGATCCACTAGCCTGGCAAATAGATTAGCAATGAACCAAAGACCCCTGCCTCAAAACAATGTGACAGGCAAGGACTGACCCCAGAAAGTTTTCCTTTGACCTCCACACACTTGCTATGGAACATATACTCCTATACTCACACACAGAAGCACACATACACCAAAAAAATTAAATTTAAAAAACATGGATGTGGCAGAAAGAAACAACTTATCAGTGAGGTCCATTTTTCACCTCTTAGTGAAATGTGAAAACCTTCCCAGCAAAAGACATTCAGCAAATGCAAGGGTGATATATGAGATGAAGGCAGAAAATAGGAAGGACTAGTAGAGTACTTAGAAGAAGCCAGTTTTCCTTGAGACTGAAATGGCATAGCTCTGTGGCCTCACAGCCTCTGAAACCAGACTCCAGATTTTGCAACTCACCTCCATTCCTCTTTAGTTGGGTGACCTTGCACAGTGTGTTCAACCTTCTGGTGATTCATCAGCAGGTACAGGATAGTAGCCATTCCGACTTATGCTTGTACTGGAAGTTAATGAGTTAATAGTTATCAAAAAGTCTTAATATCAGCATTGCCATTTGGATCTGATGGTCAGAATGAATCAGGGGTCTGCATTGTTCTGTCTGGATAAGTGAAGAGTTCTACATGTGACCAAAACCAACTGAGTTAGAGTAGACGCAGAAGGCTGTAATGCTAGAGCTGATCCCTAAATCCTGAATTCTAGGGAAGTGTCCTAAGAGTGCTTAATAGGGCAGGACTTTGGGGCTGGAGAGATGGCTTAGTGGTTAAGCACTTGCCTGTGAAGCCTAAGGACCCTGGTTTGAGGCTCGATTCCCCAGGACCTACGTTAGCCAGATGCACAAGGGAGCGCACACATCTGGAGTTTGTTTGCAGTGGCTGGAGACCCTGGCTCGCCCATTCTCTCTCTCTTCCCCTTTCTCTCTGTGTCTGTTGCTCTCAAATAAGTAAAGAAATAATGAACAAAAATAAATTTAAAAAAAATAAGTCCAGACTTTTGTCATCTAACAAACACCTTTATGAAGAAAGCAGTTGTTTATTCCTCTTTATTTAATCTAGTGAGGAACCACTGTTAGAGGGTCTGGTCTTGAGAAAATGATGTCAAAGGGAAGAAAGGCTGAGAACCATAGCATACATTAAGTTGATTTTCCTGTCCACAATAGGAAGTACATAGAATTGAATAACTCTATCCATAAAATATTTTTATTTGTTTTAGAGGCAGGGTCTTGTTGTATAGCCCAGGCTAACTTCTAACTCCCAGTCCTCCTGCCTCACTTCCCAAGTGCTGGAATTCCAGGTGCACAGGCATTCAGCATGACGCTTAGCTTCCTGGTACTTTATTTTTGAGAGCACCTTGGCCTGAGGCTAGACAGCACTGGCACGAGTGTGTAGAATGAGAGTGGACTGGGCTGAGCACTCTGAGTTCTGGCTCCTGTGATGGGTCCTATGCCCTAGAAGCAGTTTGTTGTACTTGCCTGGTGGTAGTTTGAATATATGGCCCCCAATTTATTCGATGTTTTATTAGTTTGTATCTGCAGCCACCTAGCTGGGGATAGTATCACTAGGGGGAATCTTAGGGTCCAGCCCTAAAGTGTAGTGGTAGATTTGCAGTTCTGATCTGGAGATATGCAAAGTGCCTAGTTCCACCTGGAGTTCCTGAAGTGTGCTGTGGCTTTTTGTTTCTTTCTGTGCTTGCACCTGTGAAAGCAGACCAGCTGCTTCTGCCATTATAGAACTTCTCCTGGATCTGTAAGCTTCAATAAATACCCCTTCTTTCATAACTGTGCTTGGTTTGGAAGTTCATCTCAGCAAACCTGAAGCTGTCTGCTACACTGCTGGTGGTTTTTCCCTAGAGGGTCATATTAAAGCATGCCTGAGAGCAGTGTTGGGTGTTATTTGGGTACAGACAGGAGGCTGAAGGAATGGATAGATCAAAGGGTCATCCAGCCACCATAGATCCCACTGATCTTGCATTTAACCACCTTGAACCCCATAGCATGTTTTCGGGTTTTGTCCTTTTACCTGAGACTTTGCACAGTTACAATACTTGTTTTCTATTTTCCAAGCCAGAATGCCCTTCATAACTGAATTCCATGTGATGCAACTTCATGGGTTGTGGGGAGGGGCTTAACATCTAGACTTGGACATGTCTTTCATGTCTGTGAGGAAGCAATTTATACACCAGGAGCTGGCTGCATGATGTGGGATTCTAATTCTAGGGATGGCATTTTGTATGTGTAGGAAGACTGTCAAAACCTTTCCACTGAGAAGGGACAGAACCAATTTGAGAATAACATACTTATGTAAGAACTAGCCTCATGTAGGCCTCTTGGCACACTTTCTGTTCTTATTCATGCTGAAGAGGAAAGAGGTGCAGGAGGAATTTTCCATGCACTCCTGAAAACCTGCTGATGTTCAGATGTGTGCTCTGAGGCAGTGCTTGGGACAATATCTTAGAAGTGTGATATCCATGTGATTTCTTACTATTCTCACACCTTCTCTTTAAAAGTTTACCTAAGTGACTCACCAATGAGCATAGATCATGGGAGTTTCATCGAACTTATATCAGTAAGTAAAAAGCTTATAGATGACCCCCAGGAACAGGGGCATTTAGGGTACTTTTTTGCACTTCAGTCATATGGGTCCTCTGCACATCTCACTTCATGTCCATGAGACACAGGTGTGTAATCTAGTTTAGAGATGAGGAAAGCATGGTTTCACAGTTCTAGCTCACTCTGAGGCTTTCAGTTTCAGCAGGACAAGGACACAAGAAAACTGTTTTCATTCTGGAGTTGTTCAGCAAAGGGTGCATACTACCATGGAGGCAAAGTGGAGAAGTATGTGAAGGAGTTTATGTCTGTGTGCTTCCCAGGCATTCTAAAGATATACCTAGGGCATGCTCCACTTCCTGGAGTCCTTGAGAAAACCACTGGTAGCTTGTAAGACTGAGCATGACAATGCCACTGATGAGAACCAGACAGCAACACCTTGCTTCTCTTTCAGGGAACATGAACATACAGTTCTCAAACTGATGTGCACAGGAGCAAGGATACAGGTTTGTCTGGGATCAAAAGCAGGAGCGTGCTTACTGGTCACTGCAGATAATCTTCTCTCCAGCTTCCCAGGAAAGACCATCCCAAATACCCATGGCAGCAGGTGACACCACTTATGTCTGACTCCAGTATCCCTGCTGGTTGGCCTGTAAACTAGGCTGTTGCTCCGTGGGGCAGAAAAGATGTTCTGGGTGAAAGGACTTAGTCTCTGCAGGGTGCACTCCCAAAGGGAGGATGTTTCTTTCTTTGCTTGGCTTGCTTCTGCTGTTCTCAACATTTTCATTCATTCACATTTTATTCTCTCACTTTCTGAATTTTCTTTGTCCTCCTCCTCCTTCCTGTCAGTTTTGAGATGCTTTCTCTCTAGTATACTCATTCGCCATCCTGCACAGCCAGAGAGTGCAGTGAAGGAAGTTAGACATTGTGATTACTGAGGCTCAAAATGCCCATCACCCTTTATTCCATGGTAACCATGAAACTGGCCTTCCTGGGTTTTTTTTTTTTCCTACTGTTTATTTTGGCTCTTTTGACTGCTTGTTAGCCCTTTCCTATATTTATCTATGAAAGCATTTACTAAGATTGTTAGAGCCACAAGTTGGGACATTATGCACAGAGACATTGCCTCTTCCCCATAACTGATGGTTACCCCCACAATGCATGACCCACATCCCCAATGGAGAGGGTCCCTATAGCGGGGGGAGGACAGGGAGGAGGCTAACAATGGTACCAACATGACTGATTACAAACTGAATATGTACATAACTAATAAAGAAAAATAAATACATTTAAAAAGTTATGTTCTTAGCTCCAAGGAGAGGCTTTCCCATAGAGCAGAGCAGCTACTCTTTGTTACTCATGCACAGTAGAGAAAAGAAGAAGGGCTGGAGTGTGGTGGCCAATATAGTTGCTGGCCTAATGGGGTCACCACAGTCTATGAGGACAAGGAGAGCTGGGTTAGCCCTACCAGACAGGAAAGCTGGGATGTGGAGAGGACACACATCTCCATTATCTAAGAAGAACATTATAAATCCTGCATCTCACTGGAGGGTACCCGCCCCAAGCTGGCTGGGCATGGCTAAGAATTCACCCCAGTTCCCAAGGCAAGAAGAATGAGGCTTTGTATTCCAGCTGCC
Organism: Jaculus jaculus; assembly: GCF_020740685.1. NCBI lineage: Eukaryota > Metazoa > Chordata > Mammalia > Rodentia > Dipodidae > Jaculus > Jaculus jaculus. The sequence goes on from NC_059117.1 coordinate 2,031,455, forward strand.
TGGACCATAAAAAGATGGCTTCTCCATTGGCCACCTATACAGTGTGCTGGGAGCTGCCCGGGCTTCTGGTCCTCCTCCTTCCCATCTTAGCACCTATCACCGTGCTTTGTTGCTACGTATTTACCAACCTGTGTTCCTCTGTGGCCATAGCAACTTGTCTACTTGGCATACCATTACATTCCTTGCAACAAGCATAGTTTCTAACATTGAACAAACATACGATGACTGAAAATTAAATGAATGAATGAAGGGATAAATTAATGGATCTCCATTCTAAAAAGATGTTTACATTTGAGTGTGTATATGATAACAAGTTTTCCTTCGGTTTGTGTTCCTTTGACTCTGAGTCCTGGAAGAACATGTGTTGGCCATTTGGATGATGTTTGATAATTTTGAGAGTAGGAAACAATTTAAAAATAGTATGGCTGGAGCTGAGAATTTCACTATGTTGTAAATATAAAGTTGATAGGAAGTTGGAAGACTGCAGGCAGTATTGGCCAAAATCAGAAATAGAAACAAAGTCAGTGTCAGAAAAAAGCAGAAGATGCTGGGTTTTGGTAATTGATGGAAAATAGCAGAACTAGTGTGGATAGGATGATCAGGTATCTCTTTGTGCATACAAGAAAGCTCTGGGAAGTAGATGGTTTATTCTGTTTTGGAAATAGGATTCTGTGGATTGAATTCCTCTCCCTAAACTCATTTCATGACGTCTAATCCCTAATGTGGTATTCAGAAGTACAGCTTTTATGGGATGATTAGTGCTTTTATGAAAGAGGCCATGGGGAGTGTGCTTGCCTTTCTACCACATAGGAACAGTGTTCAGAGAGCCATCTTTGAAGCTGACAGCCCTTGCCAGATACTGAATTTACTGGCACTTCTGTCTGAGACATGTCAATCTCCACACATATGAGAGAACTTTCTATTGCTTGTGTTGCTCAGTCTAGAGTGTTTTGTCATAGCAGCTCAAAAATACTAGGACATTTGAATGACCGGTGGGACTTTCACAGGAGCTATCAAGACAACCATTCAGGCCTGGGGAGATTTTTCAGTGGTTAAAGGTTCTTGCTTGCAAAATCGGACAACCTGGGTTCAGTTGCTCAGAACCCATATAAAAGCAAAAGCTCAAAGTAGCACATGTGTCTGGAGTTTGTTTGCAGTGGTCTGAGCCCTCCCATCATCATGCTCTCTCTCCTTTTCTCTCGCCTTAATGAATGAATAAAAATATTTTTAGAGCTGGAGAGATGGCTTAGTGGTTAAGCACTGTGAAGCCTAAGGACCCTGGTTCGAGGCTTGATTCCCCAGGACCTACATTAACCAGATGCACAAGGGGGCACACACATCTGGAGTTTGTATGCAGTGGCTGGAGGCCCTGACATGGCCATTCTCTCTCTCTCTCTCTGCCTCTTTCTCTCTCTGTCTGTTGCTGTAAAATAAATAAAAAATTAAAAGTATATTTTAAAATACATATTTTTAAAGACCATTCAAAGTACACATATTACATGCCATATCATGTTCTGTTAGACACACAATAATGTCACCAGTCTTATCTTATTTTAAAGAAAAATAAATGAGGAAACTGATAAAAAGAAAAAAAAGAATTGTCCACATCTTATATGTGCATGGGGCCTAGGGTTCCTTCCTATTTTTACCTCTCTGAGACCTAGCCTTGCTTTTGAGAACATCCCAGGTAATGCCAGGGCCAGAGCATACAAGTGAGACGTTCCAATGTGATGGTTTACAGAGGGAAAAATTGTTGAAAGAACCTGAATGAGACCTTTAGCCACAACTGAGAGCTTATTAGAAGGGAAGGAGTCAATGCCACCTACGTTGAGGGTTATGGGCACCCATGTGGAGTACAAAAGCCAGAGGAGGAAGTCCTCATGGAAGTGGGCCAACAGGGGAGTCCTGAAATAGAAATGAGCCAGGACTACAATGGCCAATACTGTGAGGAGAAGCAGGGATATGGGAAAGAACACAGAAGAAAGTAGAGAAGCAACTGAAAAATTTAGAGGGGAGCCAGTCAGAAGAGGCCTTGGTGGGCTTTGGGAGAGTAGATTTAGAAATATAGAAGAGACATGTATCAGTCCTACAGAGCATGTGATATGAATCAGTTGGCAATGTCAAGAGTTTTTATATGCCTAGCCATATTTCTCTTAAAGTGTATTTGTATTCTTCTTGTTATAGTTCAAGTGTACTTATATTATGAAAAGTTGAGGAAATACTGATAAGCAACAACAACAAATCACATATAAGCATTTAGCTTTTGCCTATATCACTTCTATCTCATCTTGTCTATACACACATGTCCTTCCATTCTTCTTGTATATGCATACACGTCCTTCCATCTCCTTCCTGTCTGTGCACACATGTCCTTGCATCTCCTTCCTGTCTGTGCACATATGACCTTCCTTCCATCTCCTTCCTGTCTGTTCACATATGACCTTCCATCTCCTTCCTGTCTGTGCACACACAACCTTCCATCTTCTTCCTGTCTGTGCACATATGACCTTCCTTCCATCTCCTTCCTGTCTGTTCACATATGACCTTCCATCTCCTTCCTGTCTGTACACACACGTCCTTCCATCTTCTACCTGTCTCTGTACACATATGACCTTCCTACCATCTCCTTCCTGCCTATGCACACATGTCCTTCCATCTCCTTCCTGTCTGTGCACATGTCCTTCCATCTTCTTCCTGTCTGTACACACACAACCTTCCATCTTCTTCCTGTCTGTGCACACAAGTCCTTCCATCTTCTTCCTGTCTGTACACACACAACCTTCCATCTTCTTCCTGTCTGTGCACATATGACCTTCCTTCCATCTCCTTCCTGTCTGTGCACACATGTCCTTCCATCTCCTTCCTGTCTGTGCACATGTCCTTCCATCTCCTTCCTGTCTGTGCACACATGTCCTTCCATCTTCTTCCTGTCTGTGCACATGTCCTTCCATCTCCTTCCTGTCTGTGCACATGTCCTTCCATCTCCTTCCTGTCTGTGCACACATGTCCTTCCATCTTCTTCCTGTCTGTGCACATGTCCTTCCATCTTCTTCCTGTCTGTGCACATGTCCTTCCATCTCCTTCCTGTCAGTGCACACATGTCCTTCCATCTCCTTCCTGTCTGTGCACACATGTCCTTCCATCTTCTTCCTGTCTGTGCACATGTCCTTCCATCTCCTTCCTGTCTGTGCACACATGTCCTTCCATCTTCTTCCTGCTGTGCACATATGTCCTTCCATCTCCTTCCTGTCTGTGCACACATGTCCTTCCATCTCCTTCCTGTCTGTGCACACATGTCCTTCCATCTCCTTCCTGTCTGTGCACATGTCCTTCCATCTCCTTCCTGTCTGTGCACATGTCCTTCCATCTCCTTCCTGTCTGTGCACACATGTCCTTCCATCTTCTTCCTGTCTGTGCACACATGTCCTTCCATCTCCTTCCTGTCTGTGCACACATGTCCTTCCATCTCCTTCCTGTCTGTGCACACATGTCCTTCCATCTCCTTCCTGTCTGTGCACACATATCCTTCCATCTCCTTCCTGTCTGTGCACACATGTCCTTCCATCTCCTTCCTGTCTGTGCACATGTCCTTCCATCTCCTTCCTGTCTGTGCACATGTCCTTCCATCTCCTTCCTGTCTGTGCACATGTCCTTCCATCTCCTTCCTGTCTGTGCACACATGTCCTTCCATCTTCTTCCTGTCTGTGCACATGTCCTTCCGTCTCCTTCCTGTCTGTGCACATGTGTTCTTCCATCTACTTCCTGTCTGTGCACACATGTCCTTCCATCTTCTTCCTGTCTGTGCACACATGTCCTTCCATCTCCTTCCTGTCTGTGCACATGTCCTTCCATCTCCTTCCTGTCTGTGCACATGTGTTCTTCCATCTACTTCCTGTCTGTGCACACATGTCCTTCCATCTTCTTCCTGTCTGTGCACATGTCCTTCCATCTCCTTCCTGTCTGTGCACATGTGTTCTTCCATCTACATCCTGTCTGTGCACACATGTCCTTCCATCTTCTTCCTGTCTGTGCACACATGTCCTTCCATCTCCTTCCTGTCTGTGCACATGTCCTTCCATCTCCTTCCTGTCTGTGCACATGTGTTCTTCCATCTACTTCCTGTCTGTGCACACATGTCCTTCCATCTTCTTCCTGCTGTGCACACATGTCCTTCCATCTCCATCCTGTCTATGCACATGTCCTTCCATCTCCTTCCTGTCTGTGCACATGTCCTTCCATATCCTTCCTGTCTGTGCACATATGACCTTCCTTCCATCTCATTCCTGTCTGTGCACACACAACCTTCCATCTTCTTCCTGTCTGTGCACACATGTCCTTCCGTCTTCTTCCTGTCTGTGCACATGTCCTTCCATCTCCTTCCTGTATGTGCACATGTCCTTCCATCTCCTTCCTGTCTGTGCACACATGTCCTTCCATCTTCTTCCTGCTGTGCACACATGTCCTTCCATCTTCTTCCTGTCTGTGCACATGTCCTTCCATCTCCTTCCTGTATGTGCACATGTCCTTCCATCTCCTTCCTGTCTGTGCACACATGTCCTTCCATCTTCTTCCTGCTGTGCACACATGTCCTTCCATCTTCTTCCTGTCTGTGCACATGTCCTTCCATCTCCTTCCTGTCTGTGCACATGTCCTTCCATCTCCTTCCTGTCTGTGCACATGTGTTCTTCCATCTACTTCCTGTCTGTGCACACATGTCCTTCCATCTTCTTCCTGTCTGTGCACACATGTCCTTCCATCTTCTTCCTGTCTGTGCACATGTCCTTCCGTCTCCTTCCTGTCTGTGCACATGTGTTCTTCCATCTACTTCCTGTCTGTGCACACATGTCCTTCCATCTTCTTCCTGTCTGTGCACACATGTCCTTCCATCTCCTTCCTGTCTGTGCACATGTCCTTCCATCTCCTTCCTGTCTGTGCACATGTGTTCTTCCATCTACTTCCTGTCTGTGCACACATGTCCTTCCATCTTCTTCCTGTCTGTGCACATGTCCTTCCATCTCCTTCCTGTCTGTGCACATGTGTTCTTCCATCTACTTCCTGTCTGTGCACACATGTCCTTCCATCTTCTTCCTGTCTGTGCACATGTCCTTCCATCTCCTTCCTGTCTGTGCACATGTGTTCTTCCATCTACTTCCTGTCTGTGCACACATGTCCTTCCATCTCCTTCCTGTCTGTGCACATGTCCTTCCATCTCCTTCCTGTCTGTGCTCATGTGTTCTTCCATCTACTTCCTGTCTGTGCACACATGTCCTTCCATCTTCTTCCTGCTGTGCACACATGTCCTTCCATCTCCATCCTGTCTATGCACATGTCCTTCCATCTCCTTCCTGTCTGTGCACATGTCCTTCCATCTCCTTCCTGTCTGTGCACATATGACCTTCCTTCCATCTCCTTCCTGTCTGTGCACACACAACCTTCCATCTTCTTCCTGTCTGTGCACACATGTCCTTCCATCTCCTTCCTGCCTGTTCACATATGACCTTCCATCTCCTTCCTGTCTGTGCACACATGTCCTTCCATCTCCTTCCTGCCTGTTCACATATGACCTTCCATCTCCTTCCTGTCTGTGCACACATGTCCTTCCATCTCCTTCCTGTCTGTGCACACATGTCCTTCCATCTCCTTCCTGTCTTGCACATATGTCCTTCCATCTTCTTCCTGTCTGTGCACATGTCCTTCCATCTCCTTCCTGTCTGTGCACACATGTCCTTCCATCTCCTTCCTGTCTGTGCACACATGTCCTTCCATCTCCTTCCTGTCTGTGCACATATGTCCTTCCATCTTCTTCCTGTCTGTTCACATATGACCTTCCATCTCCTTCCTGTCTGTGCACACATGTCCTTCCATCTCCTTCCTGCCTGTTCACATATGACCTTCCATCTCCTTCCTGTCTGTGCACACATGTCCTTCCATCTCCTTCCTGTCTGTGCACACATGTCCTTCCATCTCCTTCCTGTATGTGCACATATGTCCTTCCATCTTCTTCCTGTCTGTGCACATGTCCTTCCATCTCCTTCCTGTCTGTGCACATATGTCCTTCCATCTCCTTCCTGTCTGTGCACACATGTCCTTCCATCTCCTTCCTGTCTGTGCACACATGTCCTTCCATCTCCTTCCTGTCTGTGCACATGTCCTTCCATCTCCTTCCTGTCTGTGCACATGTCCTTCCATCTACTTCCTGTCTCTGCACATGTGTTCTTCCATCTTCTTCCTGTCTGTGCACATGTCTTTCCATCTCCTTCCTGTCTGTGCACATGTCCTTCCATCTCCTTCCTGTCTGTGCACATGTCCTTCCATCTCCTTCCTGTCTGTGCACATATGACCTTCCTTCCGTCTCCTTCCTGTCTGTGCACATGTCCTTCCATCTCCTTCCTGTCTGTGCACACATGAGCTTCCATCTTCTTCCTGTCTGTGCACATATGACCTTCCTTCCATCTCCTTCCTGTCTGTTCACATATGACCTTCCATCTCCTTCCTGTCTGTACACACACAACCTTCCATCTCCATCCTGTCTATGCACATGTCCTTCCATCTTCTTCCTGTCTGTGCACATGTCCTTCCATCTCCTTCCTGTCTGTGCACATATGACCTTCCTTCCATCTCCTTCCTGTCTGTGCACGTGTGTTCTTCCATCTACTTCCTGTCGTTTACATATATCCTTCCATTTCCCACCTATATACATATGTCCTTCGATTCTTTCTGTCAATGCACACATGTCCTTCCATCTCCTTCCTGCCTGTACACACATGTTCTACCATTTCCTTCCTGTCTGTGCACATATGTTCTTCCTTCTCCTTTCTGTTTGTGCACATGTCTCCTTTCATTTCCTTCCTATCTACACACATAACCTTCCATCTCCTTGTCTTTGTACATGTGTCCTTCCATCTACTTCCTGTGTATGCACACAGGTCCTTCAACCTCCTTCCTGTCTATGTACATGTGGCCCTACTTCTCCTTCCTGTCTGGACACATGTTCTACCATTTCCTTCCTGTCTGTGCACACATGTCCTTCTATCTCTTTCCTGTCTGTGTATGTCTCCATCTCTATGCACATGTGTCCTTCAATCTCCCTCCTTTTACACAAGTTCTTTTCATCTCTTTTCCTATGCACATATGTGAGAGAACTAGATTTAGCCCCAAGGTGAGTTCTGAGCAGAAGGTGAGATGCGCATTTACATGTGCTCATGTGCATGCATGTGTGCCTGCACAAGGCTGTGTGCCCATGCATGTACCTCTTGACTAGAACAAGATAACATAATAAAAAAATTTAAATTGGGTAGCCTACAACTTCGATTTGTTTGTAAGAGCTAGGAAACAAACCTGATATTCTTCCTATAAAAAGCCATTGCCGCAGTCCTACTTTTATTGTTTCCTAGTGATTCAACATGGAATATATGGTGCTGCCTTATTTTTAGTACTGAGTATGAGTAAGTGTGCTATGTAGAGCTGCTGGTACCAAGAGCTAACTCCTGGCTCTCTCTGTAGGGAGTTTCTCTAAGTTGATACTTCCGACTATATCACTCTGATATTCCTCATTAACCCATGTGGTCAACACCTCTCTATCTCCATCTTCCATTCCTGCTCTTATAATAGTCTTTTTGTGTTCACTCAGTTTATATGTTGAAAAGTTAGCTCTATCCTAAAAGAGATGTCTTTTTTTTTTTTTTTTTTTTTTAGTATTTTTATTTACTTGAGACAGAAAGAGAGAAGTAGGGGAGAACACACCATGGCCTCCTGCCACTGCAGACAAACTCCAAACACATGCACCACATTATGCATATGGCTTTACATGGGTATTGAGAAATCAAACCTTGGCTGGAAGGCTTTGCAAGCAAACATCTTTAACCACTGAACTATCTCCTCAGCCCCTAAAAGATATTTCTGTGAACACATCAACCTGGTTTAGTCACAGGTAGCCATAGCCTCTGTTGGATAAGTATCAAGGTTTAGGATTGGCAGTTCAGCCTCTGTATAATACAGGGGCTTGGAACTCCCTTAGCCCCTGAGCCTATCTTCCTCCCAAAGAAACCAGAAGAAAGGCTGTCACAGCACTCACAAATCGTAAGACAGTGCAAACGCCATATACAGGTCACTGTCAGATTGAATTCTTCAAGTCCTTCACAAAAATTCCCTCCTAGTGTCTAAGGACACATCTGCAGGGTTTTAATTTGAGTCTTTTTAGCATGTTTCTTTCCAAATTTTAACAATATTTACTTTTGTTACTCAGCCTAATTATATAGTTTGGGAGAGGAAATTATGAAAAAACCAAACAGATACATGAGAAAACAGAGCCTCTTCTTTTCCAGGCAACCAGTGATGCCCATCAACAGATCAGCAGCTAGACCTGTCCATTTTTTCTGTGACCTGTGATTTGTTGTCTTTTTTTTTTTTTTTTTTTTTTTTTGGCGGGGCGGAGTGAGCTAAGGTCTTGCTGTAGCCCAGGCTGACTTGGAATTCACTATATAGTCTCAGGGTGGCCTCTAACTTGCTGTTATCCTCCTAGCTTTGCCTCCCAAGTGCTGAGATTAAAAGCAAGTGCCACCATCCCGAAGTTGTCTTTCTTTTTTGTTTATTTTGTTTCTCTGCTTGCTTGCTTGCTTGTATTAGCAGTGTACCTCTGTGTAGCCCAGGCTAGCTTCTTGTCTCAGCCTCCTGAGTGCTGAGATAACAGCTACATACCACCATTCAGTCTCCTAAATGGAGTTCTTTATATACTTGAGCTTGACTAACCAAAATTATCATAAGTTATCAATAAACCTTGCTGTAAGTGCAATGGCTAGATCGTATTTCACTACGTTTTTGAACCATAAAGTTTTAAACATTCTCCTATATATGTAGAGGGTTTTCTTTTTTTAATTACAAGAGAGGATTCTAGGAGGCTGGGATCAGTTGATGGCTCAGTGGCTAAAGTGTTTACCTTGCAAGTATGAGGAACTGAGTTCTGTCCTCAGATTTGTTGTCAAAATTTAGGGCATGGTGGCACACACTGGGGAGGCCGAGCTATGCAGATCCCTGAGGCTCAGTGACAAGCCAGTCTAGTCTCATTGACAAGCTCTGGGCCAATGAGAGACCCTATCTCAAAAAAAAAAAAAAAGTGAATGCTGTTTCTGAGGAATGGCACCTGAGATTGTCCTCTGGTGTCCATACACACTCATACACATGTATTACCCCCAATACACACACACACACACACACACACACACACACACACACAACCTGCATTAGCAGAAAGGGATTCTGGGGATACAGAGATGGCACGGTGGTTAAAGACACTTGTTTATAAGGCTGCCTACTCAAGTTCAGTTCCCCATGAAAAGCTGGATGCAAAGTTGTGCCTGTGTCTGTAATCCCAGTATGCTTGTGGCAATGGGACGTGAAGCCAAGAGAATCTGCAGCTTGTGGGCCTGATCATCTGATGTCTGCAGTGACAGAAGACTGTGTCTCAAGGAGGGTGGGCAGAAGAGCACAGACTCATCAAGGTTGTCCTCTGACCTCTACACACATATACATATGGACACTCATGCAAATAAATCATGGAAAAGAAAATACCTTCTACATGATCAAATCATATGCTGAAAGCATACTCATTTTGTTCCACAGAAACCTTCCACCATGTATTTTATTTCAATTTTCAAGTGTAGCAGTAATTTATCAGACAATATTTTCTGAATTCTTCCCAGGAAATGTGTCTCTTCCTTCACTTGAGAGATTACCACTTAACTAGGAAACCATCTAATTTCATGTAGGAACTGAAAGTCAGCTTTGGTATACCACAGCTAATAATCACATAGCTCTCCAGGGCAGCTAGCTGGCCCTCCTCACACCTTCTAAGTCTTAGTCCTCATGGATCTCAGCATTCATTATCTCTTTCCTCAGAATCCCATGAGTTCCCACTGTGTCATTTTGAATAATGTCATGTGATATGGAGACTCGTCTGTTTTAGCTTTGGTGTCAGGTCTTCTTTGCATGAGTCTCATGAATTTCTGTAGGAATCCAAAAGCCAATATTTTTAATTTTTGAGGCAGAATCTCACTCTAGCCCAGGTTATCTGGAATTCACTCCCTATCTGTCCCATGCTGGCCTCAAACTCACAGGGATCATCTTACCTCAGCTTCCCAAATGCTGAGTTGCTGGCTTAGTAAGCAACATTTTAAAATAAATTTCTCTTCCTCTATACATGTTCATGTGAGAGTTTCTATCTCTCTTTTTATGATTGCATGTCTGGTTTTAAAAATGTATGCCACACCTCCACTATCTGCTTATGGGAATTCTTTTTTGTCCTATCACAATTTTGCATCTGTTTCATATAATGAAACATTCCAACATCTATGCATTGTCAGAATTCTTACATGACATAGAATTTTTTCCCAAATGCACATGTCATCAATTCAAAACTATTATCTATAGTAGTATTGTGAAAACATTTGTATTTTAGTTCCTATGAAGGGCATGCTCAGTTGTAATTGTTATGAACTTAATGGACATCTCAGAAACATAAGAGCTAGGCTAAACTGATGATGAACTTTGTATTTTTGTATGCTTTGGGAGACTTCAAATAGAAAGTCAATTTTATAATTGATTATTACAGCCACAGCTAAGAATTCTGTTCCCAGCTCCAGTAATATGCAGTTATACGTAAGTAATATTTGTAAGGATTTTGATGTGTGTGGTAATATTTTCCAAATGAACCATGGTAGCAATGTCATTCCCATCGTTGACCTTAGGAAGTGCTCACCAGACTAACTACTCAATAATTCTGAAGACTTAGTCTGTTTCACTAAGAGTGTCTTAATATGCCTTTCTCTATCTCTTACCATCAGACTATAGTCATCTCTTGCTCTCAAGTATTATTTATATGTTAACTTTTCCCACTAGCCTGTGAATTTGTTTTTGTAATAAAAGGAACAGTATACAAAGCACTTCTCTTCCTTGAATACATGATTCTAAGGTGTTACCTCATACCCAAGCATAGCAGAGTAATCCAGTTCCAAGAACCAGCTCCCCGGTATCATCTGGAGCCAGGTCAGAGCTCCATCATCTCCAGTCCCTCCTGAAACTTTTGATCAAAACTTTAACTAATATTTTTATAAAGTGGTGATGGTGATTTTATGTTCCTCCTTTCGTGGATGGTAGAAATCAGTGAGAGTATGCATACTTCACAACTTCTGAAGCACTCACAAATGACTATAATTACCCTTGGAAGCAAGATTTTGAGGACTATTTTGTTAAGCTCTGAGAATGAAGCTACTTGTCACAAGATGAAATAAAATATTAGACTGAGAATCACTGACTAACCAGAGTGGTTCACATCCTCCAATTTGGGTAATATAGAAACTCCCAGAAACAACATTCCAAAAATTCTCTTGACAAAACAGCCTTAAAAAAAAAAAAAAAGACTTCCTATTCCATATGGAGTCATGCTTGATATGATTTTTGCATAAAATTGGCTATTCCTTAAAGGAAATAGTCAACACATTGGAATCACAGATGCATGCACTGCTTTGCTTATGACTTTGTGAGTGATGGGGAACTGAAACTGGGCTAGCAGGTTTTGCAAGCAACCACTGAGCCATTCCCCCAGCCTCTACGCTGTCATTGTACAGAAGGATAAGTGTGTAGGATTCTTCCTACTCTACTGCTCTTTTACTACTGAAATAGTATCATACAGAATCGAGCCGGGCGTGGTGGCACACGCTTTTAATCCCAGCACTCGGGAGGCAGAGGTAGGAGGATTGCTGTGAGTTCAAGGCCACCCTGAGACTCCATAGTGAATTCCAGGTCAGCCTGGGCTAGAGTGAGACCCTACCTTGAAAAACCAAAAAAAAAAAAAAAAAACCAAACAAACAAAAAAAAAGAGCCGGGAAGTGGCGCAGAATAATTCATTTTTACCAGAATTATATTAATCACTGACATGATTTTTTTTACTGAATATGAATGGCAGGATGTTTACCATTTTTAGCAACCAGATTTAAAAACTATATTTTATTATTTATTTATTTATTAGAGAGCAACTCTAAAGTAGACTTAAAACACCCACCATGGCTCAGGGGAAAGAGGGGCAGAAAGATTGTAAGAGCCACAGAGTGGAAGGAAATGTCCAGACACTGCCCCACCCCTTACAATGACTGACTGAGGCTCTCACATCTCATAACCTGCAACTCTAGGGGAATACTATCAATGCCACTGAAGAGGGCCCTCAGTGGAATGTGGTTAGGGGCAGGGAAACAATGGTACTAACATATGATGTGTCCATACAACTTTCTACTTAGAGGCTTTCTTTCCCAATGCAGCCAAGCAGAGTGGGAAATGATCTTCCTATGCAGATCTAACTCCTTGAAATGCCACCAGGGGGCAGCATATTAGCATATTTTGTGCATGTGCTGACCTAAAAGCAGGGCTGTAGGATGCTAACCCATCTTATCTGTTCTACCATTAAACCGCAGTTTAGGCACTTGCTAGCAATGTGGCCTTGGGCAAGTAATGTTTTAAAAGCTTTTCCAATACATTTTAATACCAAAATTTACCTGAAAGTTTAACAAGACAATACAATTTATCTGAATATTATATTACACTTATCTATCTATCAATGCCAACAAGTATTAAGTGAAATGCCACCTTCAAACAAACCAAAAACATAATACATTTTTAATACTTTTATTTATTTATTTGCAAGAAGAAAGAAAGAGAGAATGAGAGAGATAGAGAACGGGCATTGCAGGCCTCATTGCCACTGCAAATGAACGCCAGATGCATGAACCACTTCATGCATCTGGCTTTATGTGGGTACTGGAGAATCAAACACAGGCCAATAGGCTTTGCAAGTAAGTGTTGGGCAAGTAATTTAACGTCTCTGAAGATTGCATATTCATCTGTTACATGAGGACTATAGCTAATTCTACTTTCTTCATTTAATAAGTATTTACAGAATTTTTCTTCTATGTGGAATGTGATCTTCTGCTCTAGATATAACAGTCTTTATGTGTAATCCTGATTCCTTTCAAACTAACTGACCTATTGTTTATGTAACTAGATGCATATCTGTCAGAAGCTGTGCTCATAGAGGATGCTTCCTAGATGCATCTGTGCATCTAGCGGCCTCTGGGAATGGTAGATTATTTAAGCTTTGTAGAGGAACACACAGAGAGGGCAGCTTGGTGAACCTCTTCTCTGACCCTGAGGAGTAAGGCAGGCATTCTTCTTCACAGCTGATCCTGGTCTGGCAAGAGAAAGCGAGGCAAGCAGCTTCTGAGCTGGGCCTCAAGGTGAAGAAATAACCTGTTTTAGGCAGGCTGTCCATGTCCCCTGGGCATGCCAGCGGCTTCCCAAGGAAGCTAATGTCTGTTCCTGGTGCCCATATGTGACTAGGCAACTGTGCTCCCTGAAACTATGGATTTTGAGACTATCATTTTTATTTTTATTGAGGTAACTTTGCATAATACAGCTATTTTAAATAATTCAGTGTGTTCACAATGTGCTGTAACAACCCTCTCATTCCAAGAATCACATTTTTAACTTTTTATTTTTGATGTAATTCTAGATTAGAGAACAGTTCAAGAATAGTACAAGGAAATCCTTTATAACCTTCAGCCAGATTTACTCTTTATATTACTCATTTATTTGTTTGTCTCTGTGTCTATCCACATAGATGTGTGTGGTGAGACATTGCACCCCTGTATGTTAAAGACCTTAGCTTATATGTGTTTCCTTATGAGATCACCGGAAAAATTCTAAGGCCCTGCAAGTTTAACATTAACACAGTTGTGGTTTTGTTTTTCTTTTTTCTCACATCTCAGCAATTGTTTCCTGTACCACAGTCATACTCACTTTTTATTGTGCCTTCCTTCCTCAGAGCAGTTCTGCTTTACTTCGTATTCCTTGACCTTGACATTCTTGCCACATGCAGGCCAATTGTTTTCTGCATTGTCTGTTTCAAGTTGAGGTTGTCAGGCTACATTCAAGTTCTTAGCATATTTCAGACTGTCCTCTCCCTATGAATACATGAGTCCTGAGTCTCAGATGCTGTAAACATTTTTCATTATGCTGCCTCAAAACAGTGAACATTTGTGTGCTACGTCTTAGTTTTACTATGTAGAGTAGCTGCTATCCTATGGGCTATGGTGATAACAGGTCGTGTTTCTGCAAGAACACACTGAAAATCTCAAGTATAACTTTGGCTTCTGGAATCCTGTAGGGGAAGTTTATGGGGCAGGCAGGATGGAAAGGCCTGGGTGTGGCACTGTGGGTAAACCATAGTTCTTGATGCTGTGTGGCCCATGGAGGCTCATTTATTTGTCGGATGCTGTGTAGATGGCAGTTTTCTATGGTTTTCTATGGCACAGTGACTCTGAGGCCATGGAATGGGCTCCTTTGCCTATCCTAAGCAGTTTGAATTTTATTTTATTTTTATTTATTTGAGAGAGAGAAAAAGAGAGGTGAAGAGAGAGAGAAAGAGAATGGAACTGCAGACACATGCACCCCCTTGTGCATCTGGCTTACATGGGTCCTGGAGAGGGTAACCAGTATTCTTTGGCTTAGCAGACAAATGCCTTAACCGCTAAGCCATCTCTCCAGCCCTATCCTAGGCAGTTTGGACCAGGGATCTTCCCAGCAGTTCGATTTCCCTCTGCCAGGCAGAGCCGTGTTACTGCCCTGAGAATAAAATGCAATCCCAGTCTTGATATGTGGCTCACTTCTTCTGATTGTTTGTTATTTTACAGCTAACAGCAGAAGCAGATCTAGTGAAGAAGCAACTTAGCTTTGTACCCTTTTCTCAAGCCTCTGCCTTCAGCTTCTCCTAAATATTTGCTTCTTTTCATACCGTCCTGATTTACCTGGTAACTCAGCCTTTACTAAAAGCATTTGAGCTGTTGTTGAAATGCAAAAGCTAAATGTAAGTGTACAGATTAAATTAAGATTATGTGGCTAAAACTGTCACCTCTCCAATCTGTTCCTAAAGAAAATTTCTGTGTTCTTTAAATTTTTAATTTGAAATTTTTAATTTGAGACTAACTGAAATGGTGCCATGATAGTATAAACAGCTACTGTACCTCCTGTTCCTTCCCTTTGCCCAGCATCTGGTCATGCTAACATCTTACATTACAAAGTCAGAGTGTACTGTAAACTTCAGGGAGTGTTGAAGAGTTTCACTGGCTTCCCACGAAGCTCCTTTACCTCTCCCAGGATTCTCTGTAGCATTCTTGTCAAACCTTGTACCCTTCAGCCCACAGGAGTGAGAGTAAAAGTGTGAGTAAAATCGAGTTAGCAATTTTGAGAATATTTTTCAATTTGAGTTTATTTTCTTATGGTTAAACTGGAGTTACTTTTTGTTGCCTGTGAGTGTTCACATGCATATGTGCGTGCGTAAGATGTGTGGTATGATGTATTATGTGTAGCACATGTGTGTAGATGCACATACTATGCACATCATGCAGCAGCGAGAGGAGAGCTTTAGGTATCCTTTGAGATGGGATCTCTCCTCAATTCTGAGCTGCCAGTTTTGGTTAGCTAGCCCCAGCAATTCTCTGGTTTGTCTGCACCACCTGCCCCCATATTGTAGTCACAGACCTACATGCCCGTTACATGGCTTCTGGGGAAAATGAACTGAAGTATCTCAGGGTATCCCAGGCCCTCATGCTTAAGTGGCAAGCACTTTTTACCTCTGAGTCCTCTCCCCAGCCCTGCAATTATTTTTTTAAAGAACACCAGAGATAGAGTGCCCTTCTCATCAGAACATAAGAAGAGAACATGATATTTTCCTTGATGTCTAAGAGTTTTCTTATTTCTCTCCTCTGCCCCATGGTGTATAGTTCAAATGTGGGTTTTTTATAAAGTGAAGTACTGTGAACTGGTTACTTAGTCATTCATGGTTCAAATTATCTGCACCAAATGGTGTGTCACCATCATGAAAGTCAAATCAGAACTTTGCTGCTTCTTCCCCAAATCATTTGGCAAACTCACTTCTAAGTGCAAAGCATGGACATATGACTTTGTGAAATATTTAGAGACTCTTAGACAAAGTCTTGAGAGTTTTTCTAGAGTTATTTTCAGAGACTCATTAACTGAGGAAATGAGGTGTCTGAGTGAGTATAAACAGAACACGTGTGAGATACAGCCAATATTAATAAGCAATATTATGAGAAGTTGGCTACACAAGGCTTTAGGGCTGAGAAGTTTCTTGATCTGCTGCCTACTGACTGGAGACACACAACAGCTACTGTGTTGGTAGAAGTCCCAAGCACTGGAGTGATCCCTGGTGCCGTGAGTCTAAAGGTCTGAAAAACAGAAGCACTGGGACCAAACACCCATGTCCACCCCAAATGTAGAGGGCTATCTGCTTCACACCAAGGATTCATGTTTAACCATTGTACCCAAGTTTAATCCTTGAGTCTAGTCAAGTTGATATCTAGGATTAACTTTTATACCTTGAATGTTTCCTCCTAACTAGGTTGAATTTTAATTGCTGTTAGACTCATAATAAGAGGAAGGCCTTGTAAAGGTTATTAGGCAATAAAGCTCCACTCATGGGTGGATCATAGCAGCTATTGAAAGGGTGGGCCAGTTGTCACACTAATGAAAAGGGTTATGAGGTCCATTTTTCTATTTCTGCCATGTGCTCTGTTGCCCTTCCACTGTGATATGATTTAGTAGGGAAGCTCTTTAGATGTGATCCCCTTAGTCTTAGACTTCCAATCCTCCAAAATAGTGAGCCAAATGAATTTTTATTACTTGTAACTTGCTGAGGCTGTGATGTAACTGAATGAGTGAGTGAACCCTCCAGCTTCTGACTTCTTACAGGAGCTACTCTGACTATGTTGGGATTTAGTTTGAGGCTTCTGTGAATCATGCAGGAAGCCAATTTCAATCCATAAGATAAGCTTCGCCTTCCAATGGAACAAACATTGATGTGGATTATGTCTTACTTCTTTCATTTATGAGCTGTCTTGGTCCTAGTATATAGACTGATAAGTGGTTAGTCCAGTAATACAGCTGGACTAGCCCACAGTTTGCTTAATCCATAACCAGCCAGCGGCTAAAACAGCCACTCATCAATGGGACATCCTAGAAGATATCACAGTAGCATCCTGTCGGCACAGTGACAGGATGAAATAAAATGCACAGTAAAGGGAGCCAAATTTACATATGGTTTGTTTTTCTAATTTTTAAAAGTTAGTTTATCTTTAGACGGTCACCTTTGTTTATTTCATAAGATTTGATTCTGCTTGTGATTCCTGGAACATATTCTAAATTATAGTGCTGTAACTTGAATATCACTAATTATCTGTGCTTCCAGTTAGAAAGGGAAAAGTTTAATTAGCTCTATAGTTTGAGAATGGTGGAAACAAGCACCATCTCCTCACTGCTTCTGCACCTCCTTGTGCTTCTGGTGTCTGTAATTCCTCATATTTTTGCTTGATATGTGATTTTGGCAACCATGGCCATAGACTGACATACCTGGAGCCACACAAGTGCAAAAGACTTCTTGAAAATAACATCTGTTTGCCTAGTCCACCGTCTTCTGCTAAACACTCTATGTTTGGAGTACTGGTTATAAAAGAATCTAATTGGCAACCTGTGACTCCTTGAGGCTCTTGATTTCAATTCCACTGAGAACGCTTTCACTTTTTACCTTGTTTGAAACACACCAGGTATGTCCATTTCTGGGCAGGTTTCCATTCCCCATGGAGTAACTTCCACGCTAGCCTAGAATTTACCACATAGGTTAGACTGATTGGCCAGTGAGGCCTAGGAATCCACCTGTCTCTGCCTCCCTAGTGATTGTATTACCAACAACCACCATGACATTGAGCATTGTTTATGTGTATTCCGGGGATGAAACTCAGGTCCTTGTTCTCACAGAGCAAGCACTTTCTTGACTGGGATATCTTTCCAGCCTCCTCTCTTCCTAAGATCCTACTTCCCTCTTGGTTTGGGGCATTCTTAGCTCCATTCCTTTTCCTCTGGAAAAACAGGTTTAAATTTGGCGTATACTAAGAAGATGTCATTTTTGAGTGAAGAAATTACAGGATTCATGGACTGAATTTGTGGCTTATAGAGTGGGGCTATGGGAGCTGCTGCATGAACATGATCTCAGCATGACAGTGAAGAGAGACGCAGGTGCATCTGATTACATTGCAGGACAACTGATGGCATTCCAGCCAGAATTTACCTCTTATTGACATGTAGCTAATTGTATGGCAGCCACTGTTTGTAAAGAATACTACCATACATTAGTGCCTGTAGTTTCTTACCCCAGGCATCCAGTCAGCATGAGGCCATCTGAATATCTAGCTTGGAGTGGCATCTAAACTCACTTGCTGCTGCTGGATTCCGAGAGCTCTGACATGCAGCCCCAGACAGCTGCTCAATAACAGATGGCTGATGGGTTCTGAAGCTTCAGTCTGATGTGCCTAGTCACCCAGGAGCAAACTGACCTCTTTAGGCACAACATCAGTGGTGGGTGTTTAGAAAATCATCAGAAAATATTTCAACTTATTTTTCAGCTAGAGCTTAAGGGGCTCCAGTTTGGATGATTACGTGACTAAATGCATTTCCCCAAGCCCTAGACACCATTAACAGAGAGTATACATGGGAACAGTTTTGCCTCCCTGGATCTGTGTCTCAGTGAAGCCAGACCTTTCCAGGTCGTCTACATTGTGCACTGGCTGCAGACAATCCCTGGGAGAGGTGTGAGGCAGGCACAGAGCTCATGAGATGGATAACGGATTTGCTGAGATGCACAGGCAGGTGGAAGTAGGCTGGGGAGGGGTAGGACAGAGGCTCACCATGCAGATTCAGGGTGCAGAGTGGAATAAAGTGCACGTTCTCCTCCAGTTCCTCGTACGGTATTATTTAGAACACAACCAGACCACTTGACTTTCACCAAAAGATGGACAGAGGTGGCTATGTGGGTTTGGTATCTCCTGCACTTGTAGATGCCACCACCACAGCAATTTTTCCTCCCAAAGTCCCATTTAGGCCTTGCTGGACAGGCTTTCAGAGAAGGGGAGGGGTTTAAGTGGAGCCTGCAGAGGAGGAGAGCCTTTAAGAAGAATACATTTCTTGTTTTGAATGTAACAAGCTGACGTCAAAGGTGGGTTCACCCTGCTCTTATGCCTTGAGCCTACCTGAAGCACTGCTGCTGGGCCTTATGGAGGGCAGAGAGGATAGGAGGCCTGGCCATCCTGAATGCCCTTCAGAACCTGCTTTGGTTCACCCAGAAACCTCGTCCAGACTCAGGAGCTAGTAGAGATTTTGAGGTATGCTTCTGTATTTAATTTGAAGTATAGCTTCTCTATTTAATTTGAGCTATGGCTTCCCCATTTAACTAGAAATAAATTCCCTGACAGTTGGTCCCATGTACAATCAAAGGCAGATTGGATAAAACACATTGAAATGCAAATCACAAGGAGTTTCCAATGATCTAATCCCTTGCTACCTCCCTTCAATGGGCACTGAGGTGTCTGGCCTATCTTTCTTCATTGGTTCTTCTTAGAATCACAGATGTTGATAGGGCCAGCAGCAGGTGTAGCATATACACGAAGAGATGGGCCACTCTCCTGGGCACCCTACAGTGAGACTGGAGAACCAGAGGGCTTATAGGTTACTGCTGTCCCTTAGTCTGACTTCATCTCTAAAGTTAAAAAAAAAGTTTGTTTTAAATACTGTGCTGCTGCAGATGACATAAGTCTTCCAGACATTTTACTAGGTAGGTTAAGTTACTATACAGGAAATAGCATCTCACATTTCACTGAAGAAGAAATAAAGTCCAATCTCCTGAAAATTATTTACTGTAACAGAAGGTTTCCACCTGTCCATTTCAACTGACTTTCCACATTGTTTTCAAGCTCCAAATTCCACACTGTCCCTTACTCCTCTCATAGTAGAAAGATAACCTGTTCCATGCCCACTGGGATGGGAAGCTGGAAAGCCAGGAGGCTCAGTGAGAACTACCAATGGAAACCTGTTGGCCGTCTCAAGCATGCAGTGCTTACATACACACCTAGAGCTTATTTGTTTAGCTCCGTCACCCAAAAGAGCCTAACACTTTCCTTTCTCAGTACACATGTACTTCCGTGCCCATGAGCTGTAATTGAGCAGCAGATTTAAGTTCCATATCATCAGTAATGTTTCCACCTAAGAAAAGTCGCTGAACCACTAGCTACAGGCTAAAGTCCTAACCAAAATTAGTAGTTCCCCCTGGGCCCAACTTAGCGCCTCTGTTTTTATAAATCTTGTGCCAAATTTTACCTTTTATTCATGTAAGTGATGAAGCTTATGAGAGGATGGAGAAAATAATATCAACTGGTTTGAGGTGTAGTGTTCTACATGAGAGTTCCTGGAGGGCATAGATGAGGAACATTAAAATGCTTCTTAGTCTTTCTCCTATTAAAATCAGTAACGGGGGCACTTCCATCATATTATAGGTACAGTACTTTCCTGAGACATCTTAAGTGGCATAGAAGAGGACTACTGTTTAAAATGAAAATTTTTGAAAATAAAAGCATGGAGGGCTGGATAGATGGCATAGTTGTTAAGCGCTTGCCTGTGAAGCCTAACGTTCAAGGCTTAATTCCCCAGAATCCACGTTAGCCAGATGCACAAGGAGGTGCACGCATCTGAAGTTCGTTTGCAGTGGCTGGAGGCCCTGGCGTGCCCATTCTCTCTCTTTTTCTCTCTGCCTCTTTCTCTCTCTCTCTCTGTCACTCTCAAATAGATAAATAAATAAATAACAAAAATTTTAAAAAAAATAAAAGCATGGACAATTTCTGTCCAACCACAACCTTTACAAAATTCAAACAAACAATGAGTTTCCAAGGAGAGGAGAAATGGAAATGAAGTTGACAAGAGAAGCCATCTAAAATTAATGTTCACCATACAGAATGACTTTTTCTTTTCTTCTGATGCTGTCCTTACTCTGGGACCTAGAACTCAGTTATGTTTGAGACTTTTCTTACAGGAGGTTTGTTGGAGACTGTGGTCTCCTCTGTCTTCTGTTACTGTCAGATGATTTATATTATCCATGTGATGGAAATGTGTTCTTCCAGGTAACATGATTTTTATGTTAACAATATGGTTATAATAGAATTGTCATACTAGTACCATAACCCATACTGAACAGATAGTGGTAACAAGTTCCAAAGGCACAACAAAGCAAATGTCCATTGTGTCTCTTTGTCCCCTTCTTCCATATTTTCTTTTCTCTTACAGAGGCAAATTGTTTCCAACTTCAATCTTGAAGTTTAGTCTTTGGTTTGGATTTAATTGTGTTTAGGAGAAGATGAGATATAACATATTCTTTAAGGGGCTGGAGAGATGGCTTAGCAGTTAAGGTGCTTGCAGGCGAAGCCTAAGCATAGATCCATGTTTGACTCTCCAGATTCCATGTAAGATGCACAAAGGTGAGACAAGCGCAAGGGGTCACATGCCCACTAGGTGGCGCAAGCATCTGAACTGTGATTTTAGTGGCTGAGGCACTGGCATGCCAACTCTCTCTCTTTCACTCTCACTCTCGGTCTCTCTAAAAAAATATTTTTAAATATTCTTTAAGCTAAATTGTTTTATAGGTCCCCACATCTGAAAATGTATTAGAAGAGAGTAAGACTTGGATTTAGGGATAGAGTAATGGATTATGTTTAGCTAATACATTGATGTTCTGGCTACTGTATCTACATTTATATCGTCATATGTCATTCTCCAAGATGGCAAATACACATTTTATGTTCAACTAGGAAAATAATAAAAAGCCTAACCCTTAAAACTATTACCCAATACCTACAATTATTTAGGTATTTAAAAATATTAGATTTACTGAACAAGCTCTACTGGACTTTTGATGGCACACTGATGTCTGTTTTAACACTCCTGTAGACACAAACAAATACAATGAAAATACAATAGATGGAACTTGTTTCTGAAACCTTTATCTCTGAAGTATTGCTCTTTGAAATAACTTGGCTCAGCCTCAGCTTGCCACAATCCTGCCTGATTCTTAGGTGATGCATTTTAGAATCTGAAAAAGGCTGGAACTTCCATCTGCCAACACCCTGTGCTTCATCTATATATGTCATTGGTTTTTCAGAGATATAGTCAGCCCACTTTTGAGAGCTGCTTAGCAAGGGATGTAGAGAAACAGGCCAGGATGATGCGGTTTTTACCATCCTAATGACCATGTGGAGCTTGGAATTAACACTGTGCTGTGTCTTGGGGTTATTATCTGGACCTCAATTTCCAATATGCTTATTTGATGTTGGGATTGTTAATATCACACATGGCCATTTGATGAAAATTACAATCTACCTTACAGCAATTGAAAGATGAAATTAATTGCAAAGTCCTTCCCAAAGTAACCATTAAAATTTGAAGAAAAGTCTATAGGATCAACAAAAGTAGTAATATTGGGCTGGAGGAATGGCTAAGCCATTAAGGCATTTGCCTGTGAAACCAAAGGACCCAGGTTCGATTCCCCAGGACCCATATTAACCAGATGTAGAAGGGGCGCATGTGTCTGGAATTTGTTTGCAGTGGCTGGATGCCTTGGTGCACCCATTCTCTCTCTCTCCTCCTCTTTATCTCTGTCAAATAAATAAATATTTTTAAGTGGTAATATTAATTCTGAGTCTTAGTAAGTAAAACAGAAATTCTAGAACTTTGGATGTTTAGATGATAATTATATCTATATTATAGACTTTTGTAATACTTCTAAACTAAACTCGTAAGTCAAAAGCTTTGAGATTTAAATTATTTTCAGTTTCTAGTGTAAGCCATCTTCTCTCAGCGCTCACAAATATCAACAATATATTTATTTTTCAAACGTTTATAGTGAGTCATTTTGAATATTTAAATGGAAGGTTAAGAATCCCTTCCCTAATGAATCAGCTGCTTGTTTTCCTAGAAAAAAATGATCTAAAGATACTCTCTAAATTAATAAAAGGAAAAGCAAAACCTATTTGCAATCCAACATGACTCAACTCAGCTAGTTTTTCCTTTCTTAGAAATATTTAGTGTTACAGCCATAACTTATGAATTTTTTTCAGAAATGTAAATAAAACAAAAATATTACTGATATATGACTGTCTTATTACATTTTCAAATAAGGTTGGGCCAGTATTATCTAATTCTCCCTAATAGTCTTGTGTTTGACTTTGTTTTTATGTGTTCACCAAATCTGACAGCCAAATGCGAAGGTCATTGTACAGACATTTGCCTGGTACAGTAGGCAAGCTAACCCTACACATTGTGACATCCCACTGACATTCTAGCTTCCTAACTAAGCTAGCAAACCTTGACAGAAACCCTTCTTGAAAATACTATAGCCGGGTGTGGTGGCGCACGCCTTTAATCCCAGCACTTGGGAGGCAGAGGTAGGAGGATTGCCGTGAGTTCGGGGCCACCCTGAGACTACATAGTTAATTCCAGGTCAGCCTGAGCCAGAGTGAGACCCTATCTCGAAAAAAACTAAAAAGCAACTAAAAAAAAAAAAAATACTATAGACACTTTCTCCTGCAAAAGCTTGCTTTTTTTAACCATCCTGCCAGGCTTTTCATTTTTGAGTTATATATCTTTACACATGCTTATTCTGTGTTTTCAAGAGTCTCATGTTTAGCTTTTAGAAAATGTTACTTTATCAAGACTTAAACACAGAGTTATGTCCATCATCATGATCCATATTTATATCGTAACAATGTGTGTCAAGACAGTGTTGACCATCTGTAGGAGTGGATGGCTGTTGGAGTGTTAGACTTTCTCCAGAGGTTCCATTATGATCAACCAGTGAGTCTCTATGTGTGGAGGAATGAGTTTTGGGAGACAGGCCTGGAACATAAAGGTATTATCTACAGAGTGCAAAACCACTTCAAGAAGGTAGCCTGTGAGTGTGAGAAGCAGCTATTTGCACTTGCTCCTTTCACTCCTGGAGCTGGTGGGCCTTCTGCTCTGTCAGAGTCATCACCTGTCCCTCAGGGAATATGAAACCATTCTTCTATTTCATAGGTTCCTGAAACCCTTGGTTGGGTTTTCAGAATGGTCTCTTAAAAGCATTCTGCTAGGAGATATTAAACTTAGTGAGAATCTATGCACACTGTGATGTTCACCTCCTTGTCCATCATCCTATTTCTATTCTTCCCTCCCAATTTCCTCTCTCCCTGCCTCCTGCCATTTACAAATGCTACCTTGCTTGAAATGGCATAGAAGATGGCATCTTGTCTAACTAAGATGGATATTTATTTGGTAACTTGGAGTTTTCTCATAGTACCTTGGTAAAATCCTTTTGCTTGGTGTAGTGGATGAAATCCTTAATAGTGAAGCACATAGAAACCAGGGAAGAGAAGTTTCCAGTGGGTTTTAATATTGTTGTAGTTCTGTTACTTTGTGTGCTTAGCCATTGCCCCAAGTTAGTCTGAGCAGGAAGTTGGGCATTGTGGTGCATGCTTTTACTCCCAACACTTGGGAGATTGAGGTAGGAGGATCACTGTATGTTCAAGGCCAGCCTAGGACTTCAGAGTGAGTTCCAGGTCAACCCGGGCTAGAGTGAGACACTGCCTACAAAACAACAACAAAAGAAAAAAAGGTGTGGGCAGGGCATCATTATGCTTGGGAACAGGGGTGGTTCAGGTTCAGAAGTGTTTCGATTTTGAATGTTTGCAAATATCTTATTGGTTGAGCACCCTTAATCTTAAATATAATATATAGTTCAAAAGCAGAAACTTTTTTGAGTGTCATTTGGGGCTCCAAAAAGTTCCTGATTTTGAAGCATTTCAGATTTTGGCTATTGAGATTATGACTGTTCACCTTGTAATTCCAGTGCTCCACACTGAGCTGATTTAGGTTGCTGATTTGATCTGAATCTACTGCACCCCAGTGCCACAGTGTCTGTGTAACTCAGTGCCTGGAAGTCAGGTAAAATGTGGCTCAGTCAAAATGAGAAATGTTATATCATCTTCTTTGCCAATAACCTTTCAAAGTAGAGCAAGTTACCATCCACATGGGACACTGGAAACTTCCATCTTTGATCACAGGGAGCAAAAGAAGGAAGAAGATCCCTCCTATCTTTGGGGATCTTTTATTTTTTAATTTGTTGCTGATTTATTTTTATTTTTTTATTTATAAGAGACAGAGAGAAGGACAGAGATAGAGTGTGTGTGTGTGAGAGAGAATGGGCATGCCAGGGCCTCTAGGCACTACAAACGAACTCCAGACCCAAGTGCCACCACGTGCATCTGGTTTAAGTGGAACCTGGAGAATCAAACCTGGGTTCTTAGGCTTCACAGGCAAGTGCCTTAACCAGTAAGCCACTTCTCCAGCCTGATCTTTGATTTTTAATCAGCTGTCTTCTTCCTTGTGGAAGAAGCGTGGGAATAGGATAATGCAAGAGTGTCAGGAAAGGGTCCCCATTAGTAAAACATTTGTGTAATCCAGAAGTGTCAAGTCAGAGCAATTCTTACAATCAGAACCTTGAGGTCAGTGAAAAAAGTTAAATAATTACATCAAAACAGAAAAGAGACAAGTTGGTAAGAAGTAGGGATTCAGTGGAGGGGAGACTTGGGAGGGAAAAAAAGAATGGTGTGAGGGGATTATGCTCATTGTATGTTGTCTATATTTATGAAAGTCATCAATAAAGAGCTGTTCTTTTTGTTTTTTATTTTTCTTTTTTAAAATATTTTTTATTAATTAGTTTTATACTCAGCGAATACAGTCAATTTGGTACCATTGTTAGGCTCATCCATGACCTACCCCCTCCCCCAGCCCCTCCTTATTGAGGTATCTGGATCCTCCTTGTTGAGGTATATGGGTCATGCATTCTGAAGTTATCCCCCAGTTATGGGTAGGATAAATGTCTCTGCATATCATGACCCAGCATCTGGCTCTGACATTCTTTCTGCCCCCTCTTCCGCAAAATTTCCCTGAGCATGTTGGGTTCATTTTTGGTCTGCTTCAGTGATGAGGTGTTGGGGGCCTCTGGATCTGTGGATCTCTGATTTGGTAGAAGTTGATTTTTTTCAGTGTTGATCTTCACCCTTGTGCTGGTACTCGGTTCACCAAGAAAACAGCACCCTTGCTTGTTTCGCCAATTGTTCTTAGTTTCAGCCGGGGCCCTTTTGAGGTATAATGGGGTGGCTCTTTCTCTAGGATCTACATCTATCTGAAAAAGAGAAGCAGATTCTCCAATGGAGAATGAGTTAGCACCAGAAAAATAAGATAACCCTTACTTTTTTATAGAGAATTTAATAGGTGTAGACCCTCTTGTAGCCCACAATTGGTGATAGCTTGATAATGGAGAGCAGGCTTATGTTTGGATATAGTTCTGACTTGTTTCCCAGCTCCAGCTATGGGTCTTGTACCACTGAGGGGATCAGTTAGCCAAATCAAGAGCAATTGGTTCCCCACCATGGCCATATGCCACTATTGCACTTGTGTGAGCATCACAACAGGTTGTTTGCTGCTAAGTAGATTAGACCATGAATTGCTTGGACAGATATTGGTCATTTTCCCCCAGTCGCCCATGTAGCACCTCCTGGCACTAGACGTGCTGTCTGGGGACTGACTCTCTTCCAGCTTCCAGCAAGCCAAACTGTGAACTAATTTCTAAAGCCTAAGAGGTCAGATGAGTTCAAATAAGGGCCAGGATTTGCACACTGGGAGCTGTGGCCGAGAGCAGTGGAGGGCAGTGAGGTTGGGAAGTACTCCCATTGACAGCTGATATATACTTCCTAGAGGCCTGTTTTTCTGTGCATTATGTTGCTTGACTGTATGCCAGGCCAGCAGAGAGGCAGGGAGGCAGTACCTCCTCAGTAGTCCAAGTAGAGAAGTGGGTGAAGGCGAAGTTTCTAGAAGTGAACTTTCCTTTCTTAGAGCAGCATTTCATGTAGGTGATTGCACTGGACAGAGTCATGTGAGCCCTGTAAGCAAGCACCAACAAGGGACTGTCATAGGCGCCCACACTCCTATGGGAGGGTCTTTGGGGGACCAGTAGTGCTTTCTTGTAAGATGTTCTTGCTAGTCCTCTCCACCTTGTCCCCCAGAGAGGGGACTCATGCTAAATTCACACATGAAGAATGAGTACTTGTGCTATTGGCTTTCTCTGGGTTTTATCTGACAGTGTGAGAAGCCCACAGAAGCTTTTTCACATCAGGTGCCAAAGAGAAAACACAATCATTGAGTATTCTGAGATAGTGCTAGGAAGGAAACTGTCCTCTAAGTGAGTGGGGGAATATAACTCTACCATAGATGGGTGAGAGTAATATAGCTCTTCCACAGATGGGTAGAAGGACTGTAACTCTTCCATGGACAGGTGTGTATGAGGGGAATAATTTTTCCCCAAATGGGTGGAGAGGTATCTTCTGTGGACAGGTTGTGGGGAGGTATTGTCCATAGAAAGGGGGGAATCTTCCACAAATGCGTGGGTGTATCTTTCATAGAAGTGGGGGTATCTTCACAGAGAAGAGCATCTTCCACAGATGGGAGTTATACATCTCTTCTGCAGAAAGGTGGGAGGGCATTTTCTGTGTATGCGGGCCAAATAACTCTTCCGTGGACAGGAAGAGTGGGTATATAAATGTGTTCAGAGAGATTTGACAAATATTTCACATGCATGCCCTGAGTCTGTTCAGACAAGTCATTTGTGGAGGATTGAAATATTCCTGTTAACGCTTCTTATCTGAAAGGAGCAGAGGCATCTAGTGGATGACAGAAAATATAACATGAAAACTGATTTCCAAAGGTCTTTTTTAGCATTTTCCTTCATCCATTGTGAAAGATGTATTTCAGCTTTCCTTTACATACTGGCCTATAGCAAAAGAAAAGCCTATAGAATCAGTATGATTCTATGCTTACAATCAAATGTAAGCATCTATTTGGATTCTTGGCAAAACCACTTTTGATTTTCTATTATTGTATTATTCATGGATATTTAAGGTACAAAGTCCTGGAGTAATTAAACGTACTTGAGTTTGCTGTAGTTATATTCTGATTTAAATAGGCTCTAAAGCAATCAGTATAGATTTTTGAAACTACAGTTTTCATTATGAATATTTTAACCATTGGAAAAAGATAATGCAAATGGTACTCACATGTGTTCCCACTACTCAAATAGAATAGCATTTTGCTATACTTTCTTCAACTGTGACTATCTTGTGATAATTAAGGAAACAATACAAGTTAGATATGGATGATGTCTAGCCTTTTCCAGTTCTCTTCTCGCACTCATGTCTACATTTTCCACAACACAGTTTCATATTTTGAAAAGTGAATGTGGTAATATTAAGAGAAATTTTCTTTCAAATTGCATTCTATAGTCATAGCATCAGTGTACAGCCTTAAGAATATTTTGATGTTATTTTTCTGTGAGGTATAATTTTTTATTATTAATTAGTTTTGTACTCAGCGAATACAGTCAATTTGGTACCATTGTTAGGCTCATCCATGTCCTACCCCCTCCCCCTGGCCCCTCCTTTTTGAGGTATATAGGTCATGCATTGTGGAGTTAGCCCTTAGTTATGGGTAGGATAAATGTCTGCATATCATGACCCAATATGTGGCTCTGACATTCTTTCCGCCCCCTCTTCCACAAAATTTCCCTGAGCCATGTTGGGTTCGTTTTTGGTCTGCTTCAGTGATAAGGTGTTGGGGGACTCTGGGACTCTAGATCTCCGATTTGATAGGAGTTGATTGTTCTCTAAGTTGATCTCCTTCACCCTTGTGCTGGTACTCGGTTCACCAAGAAAACAGCACCCTTGCTTGTTTTGCTAATTGTACTTAGTTTCAGCTGGGGCCCTTTTGAGGTATGATGGGGTGTCTCTCTCTTTGATGACCCACCAAAGTTTAGTGATAAGACCCTACTGCTAAAGACACCTTATGTGGTTGACACATAAAATTGAATGGCATGGCTGGAAGCTGGAAGAGAGTCAGTCCCCAGACAGTCAGCATGTCTAGTGCCAGAAGGTGCTACACGGGCAACTGGGGGAAAATGACCAATATCTGTCCAAGCAACTCATGGTCTAACCTACGTAGCAGCAAATAACCTGTCGTGATGCTTGCATAAGTCAATAGTGGCACACAGCCATGGTGGGGAACCAACTGCTCTTGATTTGGCTAACTGATCCCCTCAGTGGTACAAGACCCATAGCTGGATCTGGGAAACAAGTCAGAACCGTATCCAAACATAAGCCTGCTCTCCATTATCAAGCTACCACCAATCATGGGCTACAAGAGGGCCCTTACCTATTAAATTCTCTATAAAAAAAAAAAAGTAAGGGTTATCTCATTTGTCTGGTGCTAACTTACTCTCTGTTAGAGAATTTGCTTCTCTTTTTCAGATAGACATAGATCCTAAGGAGAGAGCCACCCCATCATACCTCAAGAGGTATAATTTTTGAAATGTCTCTTGAGAGAAGGTTGAATTCAGTAAAATAACAAACAAGGGCTGGGGAAATGGCTTAGCAGTTAAGGAGTTTGCCTGTGAAGCCTAAGGACCTGGGTTCAATTCCCCAGGAGCCACATAAGCCAGATGCATATGGTAGCACATGCATCTAGAATTTGTTTGCAGTGGCTGGAGGCCCTGGTGTGCCCATTCTCTCTTTCTCTCTGCTTCTTACTCCCTCCCTCTCTCTCTCTGTCTCTCTCTCATAAATAAAGATGTGAAGTGTTTTTTTTTTTTTAAAGAATGTTTATAAAAAAAACAACCAAAAGAAAGTTAGTTGAAATTGATGAAGTTAATTCTCCTTTCTCTTGCCTATTTCACCCTCCTCTGAGCCAGCAGCAGAGCCTTCCATACATGCTCCATGTGGTCCCTTATGACCAGGTCACATCACAAACTCTGCTGTCTTTACCTTCTTCAAAAAGAAAATAATCTCTCTCTTTGATGGCATGAGCTAAAACTGTCTCTTTGCTTCAGGCCCTACCTTCTTTCCGCTCATTCATTGCTATACCAACATGGAACCCAGCACGGCATCACTTGATACATTCTCTATACTAACTGCTTATTACTGTTGAGGCTTGAAAAACAGTTTTAGAACATTTTATGAAGAGTCTTTCTTAAGGTGTCATGAAAAGCTTGGCAGAGCCCAAACTGTCCTAGACCTTCTCTGCAAGCCCTCTTCCCCATGTCTCAGCTTCCATGGGAGCCCAGATTAGCCTCTGTGTATCCTTCAGACCTTCTCTAACCTACACTGCCCAGTTCCAGGCTCCTGAGGTCAGGCTCCATGCTGCTTAGGGCCCTGATCACATGAGGCTCACTAGGACAGACAAAGCTTTCAAACAGTTCTTAATTCTAATCCATTTGCTAAGGTTAGGGGCCACTTGGCATTCTCATGATATTTACCTAACATTTCTAGCATGTCTCATCTTTTTTTTTTTTTTTATTCAGGTTTATTGCTTCTCTTGTTGTTCATTGTCTAAGATCTGTATTCCCAGTCTGAGACAGGCACGTATGTGGCTCTGTTTGTAGATGCAACAGATTTTTATAGGCCAAACTGAAATTGCTGGCCTTAAGTAATAATATGGAAAAAGGCCTTTGTTATCTCCATGTTTGTTAGTTTTTTTGTTGTTGTTGTTTGGTT
The DNA here is from genome assembly GCF_020740685.1 of Jaculus jaculus. Classification (NCBI taxonomy): domain Eukaryota; kingdom Metazoa; phylum Chordata; class Mammalia; order Rodentia; family Dipodidae; genus Jaculus; species Jaculus jaculus. The sequence continues at coordinate 2,062,024 of NC_059117.1, forward strand.
GTTTTAATATTCTTATTTATTTAATTACCAGCAGAGAGAAAGAGCTGGAGGGAAGGGAGATAATGGGCACACCAGGTTCGCTTGCCACTGCAAACAAACTCCAGATGCATGCACCACTTGGTGTATCTGGCTTCACATGGGTACTGGGGAATTGAACCCAGGCTGCCAGGCTTTGTAAGCAAACTTGTTTAACTGCTGAGCCATCTCCTTAGCCCCATTTTTGTTAGTTTTGTAGTACAGTGTCATAAGAACAACTTAAAAAGTTAATTTTAAAATTCATTTACTACTTATTTTTAAACAGTTTTCCTCTGTGCTCTGACCTTTCCTCCACAATTGCTTCCATTTCTCAAGAAATCCATTACCTCAGCACGTTTATATCCCAGGGGTGATTATAGGTATTTATAATTTTGTGTATGAGAAGTACATAGATGTGTGTTTGTATGTTTATGGGCACATGGTAGGTGTTTCCTCAATCACTCATCATCACCTCCTGATTCTGTGAGACAAGGTTTCTAGCTAAACATAGAGCTCACTGATGTGGTTAATCTAGCTAGCCAACAAGTCCTAAGTATTCTCCCCAAACAGTCTTCCTAGTGCTGGGAATACACCCCAGCATTTTACATGGAAACCGTGGGTCAAAACCCAGGTCCTTATGTTTGTACAGTAAATACTTTACACACTGAGCAATACCCAAGGTTGAACTATATAAAATTCTGTTTTTGAGGGTAAAAAAAATGGCTGGTTATTGGCAGTTCATTGATCATACTTGTGGAATCTTGAATATGCAGGTTAGAGGGGTTTGTAGCTGGAAAGGAAAGTTGCATTACAATCATGCTGTCCAGTTCTCAACATTGACAGGTAATCACTGAAGGCTGGGCTTGGATTACACAGTTGGAAAAGAAGTGATACCTCAAGAGGAGAGCCCTGATCCTACAATCCCCTGACAAATCATGAAGTGTAGTGGTATGAGCTGACAGGCTCCTGAAAAGGCTGGCTTAAAGGTCCAAAATAAAAGAGGCTAGTCCCTTAATGTTCCTCTGGGCTGTACTATAGCAAATCAGGCAGATTGAACAAATGCCCTTTTGTGGCCCAAGTCCATGAGGCTTCAGAAACTGATAATGAATTTGTCTTCTTGTAAGTGAGCTGTGGAACAACCCTGGTCAATTATAAGTAAAAATCAATGTACCTTCATTAGGAAAATATGGACACTACAAATCATTATTAATATTTTGGTGAATTTTCTTCCATTTTTAATGCATTTTAAAACTACATAATTATGAGAGTTCTGTCTTTATTTGTGTAATAAGAACATAAGGAATATTGTAAAAAATATACACATAGATAAAAACCTGTGCTACCATAGAAATTGTGCATGGAATGTAGTAAACATCCCTCTTCACTTGTAATAAATGTTGTATGAACATAGTTTTAAAAGGTTGTAAAATGCCCCATGGAATAGAGTTTCCATCATGTAGCTAACTATTTTTCCCCTTAAGGTGTTAGTTTGCAACATAGACTTGGGACTGTTGACATAACTCCCAGCATACTGGTTGTTTATGTGGGCAAGATACTTAACCTCTAAGTGCCAGAGTTTGTTAATATTTGCATGACCATAAGAATTATATTTGGCCTGCTATGGGAAAGGAGTCATGCTTTCTAAATTTAAAGGCCAAAGTGCTATCTTTTATGAGATTTACTGAAAGGAAAAAAGAAAACACTTACCAGGTCAACCTAGATCCCTACTACATCAAAGTTATGGGTTGCCATTTATATCTGAATACATGGAAAGCTCTGTGGTCTTTTGAATGCATAGCACTCCCCACATGCTCGTGTGTTTGAATAATTGATCCCCAGAGGAAAATGCTGTTTGGGAAGGCTATGGAACCTTTAGGAGGTGGATTCTTGCTGGAAGAGGTACACCACTGGGGATAGGCCTTGCGATGTGGCAGCCCGGTGGTGTTCTCCACCTCCCTGTCTCCTCCCTGCTGCTGTGATGCCAGCTGTTCTGTTCATGTCATACTCCCTCCACCATGATAGATTCCCCCCTGAATTGTAAGCCAAATTAACCCCCTTTCTGGTTGGGTAATTTGTCCCATCAATAAGAAAGTAAATGACACAAGGCCTTGTCTGAGGTTTACTTTCAGATAATAAAGAAAATGTGTCCAGGCACACTAAGGCTGGACACTGAATCACTGTGTTAGTGATTGGAGGGGAAAAGGGAAGGGTGAATTTCAGTGACAAGTGAAGGCTACTAAACACATTCCTTTCAACCTGACATTTGACGATTTTGTTCAGTTGAACACTCAGGAATCAGCAGTGCCATTACAACATTTCACGAACTAGGTAAAAGACTGAACATATCCAAAGATTCATGGTGTTTTGCAGGGGGAAAAATATTAGCATTTCTTGATTAACTGAAAATTTTAATTTTTGGTTAAGGAGTACTCCTTTTCTTACCAACCCATAGAGCTGCCAAGAGGACCAAATGCTTAGAATAAGGGTTGTCAGATACTATCAATAAAAGCCAAGAAGCAGTGATTTAGACTTTGTGAGTCACCTGGAAGCCTGTGTCACATCTTGCCTCTGCTGGTTCTGTCACATCATGAGAAAGCAGCCATGGCCACCATGAGTGTGATTGACTACAAAAAGCATCTGTGACAGACATTGGGATTTGAACTCATGTGATTTACAAACCACAGTTTATTCCCTTCTTGACTATAAAAAAATAATTCTGTTTGAAAATGTAAAACAAAAGTATTAGGAAGCTAAGCTATACAGAAAAAATAGTGGACCTGGTTTGGCACCTAAGCAGTAGATTTTGCCAATCCCAGGCTTGAAATAGTGCCACGCATCCGTTCAAGTTGTAAATGTGTTGTGTTGCCTCTAGGACTGAGTTCTTGGCTGTTGTCATCATCTAAGGCCTTTCTGTTCTATTAAACAAAGCCCAGAAGAACATTATGTTAGGGTGGATCTAAAAATGATGGCCTGTGCTCCCAGAAAAGACATTGATATAGGGGGAGGCTCTGATGATGGACTCCCAGGAAGGGTGTTGGTATAGGGGAGGCTCGGATGATGGACTCTCAGGAAGGACATTGGTAAAGGGGAGACTCTGATGATGGACTCCCAGGAAAGACATTGGTGTAGGGGAGGCTCTGATGATGGACTCTCAGGAATGACATTGGTAAAGGGGCGTCTCTGATGATGGACTTGCAGGAAGGATATTGATATAGGTGGACACTCTCTGATGATGGACTCCCAGGAAGGACATTGATATAGAGGAGGCTCTGATGATGGAATCCAAGGAAAGACATCGTCATAGGGGCAGGCTCTGATGACGGACTCCCAGGAAGGCCATTGATATAGGGTGAGGTTCTGACAGTGGATTCCCATGAAGGACATTGATAAAGGGGAGTCTCTGATGATGGACTCCCAGGAAGGATATTGACATAGGTGGAAGCTCTGATGATGGGCTCCCAGACAGGACATTGGTATAAGGGAGTCTCTGATGATGGATTCTCAGGAATAATATTGATAGGGGGAAGCTCTGATGATGGACTCCCAGGAAGGATATTGACATGTGGGAAGCTCTGATGATGGACTCCCAGGAAGGACATTGGTATAGGGGAGGCTCTGATGATGGACTCCCAGGAAAGACATTAATATAGGGGAGGCTCTGATGATGGACTCCCAGGAAGGACATTGGTATAGGAGAGGTTCTGATATTGGATTCCCAGGTAGGACATTTATATATGGGAGGCTCTGATGATGGATTCCCAGGAAAGACATTGGTATAGGGTAGGTTATGATGATGGACTCTCAGGAAGGACATTTATATATGGGCAGGCTCTGATGATGTGCTCTCAGTAAGGATATTGATATAGGGGGAGGCTCTGATGATGGATTCCCAGGAAGGACATTGATATAGGGGGAGGCTCTGATGATGGACTTCCAGGAATAACAATGATATAGGGGAGGCTCTGATGATGGACTTCCAGGAAGGATATTGGTATAGGGGAGGCTCTGATGATGGACTCCCAGGAAGGATATTGGTATAGGGGAGGCTCTGATGATGGACTCTCAGGAAGGACATTGGTATAGGAGAGGCTCTGATGATGGACTCCCAGGAATGGTATTGATATAGCGGAGGCTCTGATGATGGACTCCCAGGAAGAACATTGGTATAGGCGGAGGCTCTTATGATGGGCTCCCAGGAAGGACATTGGTATAGGAGAGGCTCTGATGATGGACTCCCTGGAAGGCCATTGTATAGAGGAAGCACTGATGATGGACTCCCTGGAAGGACACTGGGATACGAGGAGGCTGTGATGATAGATTCCCAAGAAGGGCATTGATATAGGGGAGACTCTGATGATGGACTCCCAGGAAGGACATTGGTATAGGAGAAGATCTGATGATAGACTCCCAGGAAGGATATTGGTATAGGGGGAGGCTCTGATGATGGACTCCCAGGAAGGACATTGATATAGGGGAGGCTCTGATGATGGACCCCTAGGAAGGATATTAGTATAGTGGGAGGTTCTGATGATGGACTCACTGGAAGGATATTGATATAGGGGAGGATCTGATGATGGATTCCAAGGAAAGACATTGGTATAGGGTAGGTTATGATGATGGACTCTCAGGAAGGACATTTATGTATGGGCAGGCTCTGATGATGTGCTCCCAGTAAGGAAATTGTTATAGGGGGAGGCTCCGATGATGGATTCCCAGGAAGGTCATTGATATAGGGGAGGCTCTGACGATGGACTCCCAGAAAGAACATTGATATAGTGGAGGCTCTGATGATGGACTCTCAGGAAGGACATTGGTATAAGGGAGTCTCTGATGATGGATTCTCAGGAAGGATATTGATATAGGGGGAGCTCTCTGATGATGGACACCCAGGAAGGACACTGATATGGGGAGGCTCTGATGATGGAATCCAAGGAAAGACATCGTTATAGGGGCAGGCTCTTATGATGGATTCCCAGGAAGGACATTGGTAAAGGGAAGGCTCTAATGACGGACTTCCAGGAAGGACATTGATAAAGGGGAAGCCCTGATGATGTACTCCCCGGAAGGATATTGATATAGGGGGAAGCTCTGATGATGGAATCTCAGGGCATTGGTATAGGGGAGTCTCTGATGATGGACTCCCCAGAAGGATATTGGTATAGGAGAGGCTCTGATGATGGATTCCCAGGAAGGACATTGGTATAGGAGAGGCTCTGATGATGGACTCCCATGAAGGACATTGGTATAGGAGGAGGCTCTGATGATGGACTCCCAGGAAGGACATTGGTATAGGAGGAGGCTCTGATGATGGATTCCCAGGAAGGACATTGGTATAGGGTGAGGCTCCAATGATGGACTCCAGGAAGGACATCAGTGTAGCAGGAGGCAGCATTTGGTCCTCTATAAAGTGTGTAGGTGTAGGGAGAGGCTTAAGATACTTGGCTCCCAGGTCCATCAGATCATCGAAGTTTTGCTTTATTTCCTCTTACCAGTTGCAGCCCTTCATCAGAGGCTGCTGGGACAGGTGGACAGTTGTCTGGCACCATGGAAGGGGGTTGCAATGAACAAATCAGGCCTACTCTGCAGCAGTGGTTGCATGTGAGGTGCATTCTTTGCTGAATGGTTTAGCCTGCACCCTTCCTAGGGATGTAGCTAGAGGACCACTATACATGATTTCCAACCACCTCTACTTCACTCCTTGTTTTCAAGTGATTTGGAAGAAAGGAGGAGTGGTACAGAAAGGAGATGGGAGGGAAGTGAAGAAGAGTCTGGCACCATATTTAGATTGTTAACTGTCCTGTTTATGCTCAGCTGAGTAGAAGAATAACAGCTGTCTTTATAAACCTTGAGCACTCCATTTCATTGTCAGAAGACTTTTTAAAAATAACCAGTGTCATTTTAAAGAAAATTTATTCCCAAGGCATTTTAATTCAGTTTTTATGGTAATTCTGTGTGTTGAGTATTGAATCAACATACAAAATAAACTTTGCCCCCATTTACCCTTTTATTCAGTGAATCTCAGCTTTGTTTCTTCATAATAATGAAGTGAGAATCAACACAGATTTTTCACAAATTGTATGTGTGATGAGTCACAGCCTTTTCTGATGTTTTACAAGTAATTTACGACATTATTTTTCACTTGGGGAAGTTTACCTTGAATGCAGAATTTGTGTCTCTGTGGGAGTTTAGAACATATGTATATGTGTGTTCATATACATGAATGTGGTTATGCACATATCATGGCACATATGTAGAGATCAGAAGGCAACCTCGGGTGTGTGTTCTCACCTTCTACCTTGTTTGAAACAGGGTTTGTCATTGTCAGCCACTACATTTTCCAGTTTAGTGGGTCTGTGAACTTCTAGAGATTCTTCTGTCTTCACTTCCCACAGCTTTAGGTGGGCTCTAAAAATCCCAAGTCAAGGACTCATACTTGCACAGCAAGTATTTTATCCACTGGGCCATCTTCCCAACCCTGAATGCAGAGTTTTGCTTTCCAGTGTACATTTGTGAAGTCTCCTGCATGTGAGTGTACTTTTGTGTGCCTGGGTGATTGCCTGGACATTTCAAAGCTACACTGAAAACACATTTCCGAAATAGAAGGTATTGTTTGGTTTTAAGTTCATCTTCAGATGAAATGCGTTATTTCTGTATGGCACAGTGATCCCTACAGGAATAAGCCTTAGAAGTCAGGCAATGAAAGACTAGGCCAGGAATCATGAAGACCTGATCAGGGTCTTCCACTCCAGCCTTCTGCTCTGTGCTCTCCTGCTTTGTCTCCAGCCTCTCCTTTAGTGTTTCAAAGGTTAGAAACTTTTCTGCTAATCTTGTGTTCTATAGTAGCACAAAATTGTCTCTGCACTTTTTCAGATGTCTAGGGACAATAGATAGTTTGAATCCCCCCACCCCTTACATACATACTTTTACTTTTACCTTGGATAAAATCTAAAGTTTTTTCATTATTTTCTGACATGCTTCTCTATTAACATTTCTGCTGCTTTTAGCATCCTTTTGGTGCATGATTTCCATTGTCAGGAGCTGAATCTGAGTGTGGCCTTTTTTAAAATGCCCTGTCCTCCTATGACCTGCCCCAGCTACTGGCATAGTGGAATCAATTCTGTCCTTCTTATTACCCTTCATGAAATCCAGTATGCCAGATCCTTCCGACTGCCTAATGATCTTGACCTCCTTGGACTTAGGGCCCACTCTGAACTTTTAGTTCTTAATAGTAGAGGTGGATATGAACTCTCTTGGGCTGCGGAACATTCCCAGGCAAGAGGTTACCTTCATGACACTAGGACTGTTGAAGATAGTCCAGGGTTCAGCTGAACTGAGGTTATCATTCAATAATTTATTTTGAAATCACCAAGCCAAAAGACACATAGCTGGGGTTGGAGGCCAGGAGGGGGCAGGAGGGTGAAAGGAAGTAGAGGGAGCATCAGAGGTCCTAGGGAGGCTAGGCAAAGAGAAAAGAAACCACAGCTCAGAGAAAGAGTCATTGTACTGTTGGCAGGCTTAGAATGTGTGGGCTGAGTCTTCAGCATCTTCCTCGAATTGTGTCTCATGAGGATCTTTGTGCTTCACAAAGAATTAATGATGAGGAATTTTATATTCACAAGCCAGATTTTCTTGTTCTGTAGAGGTGTGCTTAAATTTCTGAAAACCATTTTTATATTTCACTACCTAAATTCTCTATGCTAATGTGGCCTGTACTCCTAGTTTCTATAGACTTTCTAGTTCCTAAGTGAGGGGGGCAAAAAGCTGTGGAATAGAGGAAGTGACTGCCACTTAATAGCTCTGATCTGTGCAAGGTGTAGGTTCTGACCTTCATTCTTATCCTTATAAGAATTGCATTTACCTCTTTCCTCACCTTCATTCTTATCCTTATAAGAACTTCATCTACCTCTTTCCTCATACTTGCCTCTTTGGGGAGTTGGAGGATTGACTGAACTTCTGCCTTTATAGTAGCTGACATGATACCAACCTGTACTAATGCATTTCTCTACATTTGAACATTCTTGCCATCTCTTAAGTTAGATTTGATAGGTCACCATCTTTGTTTTCATCCTATTGTATGTTTTGTTTTTGAGGTAGAATCTTACTGTATAGTTCAGACTGGTCTCAAACTTAGCAATCTCCTGATTCAGCTTCCCACATACTAGAATTAAAGTTGTGAGTCTTTTTACCCAGAAAACCCTATTTTTATTGAATTTAATGGGGAGGGAGCAAGGCTAGACTGGGAAGATTTTCTGAGACTACTTGTCTTTCTTGAGGATGCCAGTCTATGCCAGAGATTATGAAGTCTTTTTTAAATTTTTTTTGTTCATTTTTTATTTATTTATTTGAGAGTGACCTACACAGAGAGAAAGACAGATAGAGGGAGACAGAGAGAATGGGCCAGCCAGGGCTTCCAGCCACTGCAAACGAACTCCAGACGCATGCGCACCCTTGTGCATCTGGCTAACGTGGGACCTGGGGAATCGAGCCTCGAACCAGGGTCCTTAGGCTTCACAGGCAAGCGCTTAACTGCTAAGCCATCTCTCCAGCCCATGAAGTCTTTTGTTTTCAAGAACCTCATTATACAGATGTCTTGGGCCACAAGTGGCACAATGGTGATCATACGTTAACTCAGAGAATGTCCTGCCAAACGCAGCTATTCCAATAAAATTTTCTGCCTAACACAATGCCTTATACATGGCATGGAAAACTCAGCTGCATGCACTGGACAGAGACCCCTAACCTCTTCTCCATTTAGTTTCTGTGGCTTTAGAACAATAATTCTCACAGTGTGTTCCCAACATCAGCTGAACATGGGGACTTGTTTGACTGACAGTTCTTGAGCTCTACCCAGACCTACTAGCACCCCAAACCCTCTAGAAGGCTCAGATGCTCATTCAAGTTTTGGAATCACTGATCTGGAAAATGGTTTTCAGAATCACCTGGTGAGCTTGAAGAATTCAGTCACTAATCTCCCAGTAGTACAGATTTGGAGTATCGCCTACACATTAAGACTTTTAAGGGTTCCCCAGTGAAAGTTCAGGTATATCCCAGGTGGAGAACTGAATCTATAGGGAGTTTGCTAAAATATCAGCATACTGCTACTGCGTGGGGAAGGTGGAAGAGGATAAAGTTGTGGTTTAGAGCTGTGTGGCCACTTTCATTCCCTTTGGAGAAACTGGTGTTAAACTGCCAGACTAAGCAGTGTCTTTGGATGGGGCATTTTGTGAACTAAGCGAATATTCAACAGTGTGAATTGTTTTAAATTTTGATTTTCATAGTGTATTTTTGAGCAGTTGTAGGCACTGTATAGCACAAATATTAATGTCTAAATCCTCAAAGGTTTTCCTTGTGACATGCCATCTGGCAGGCATTATAATAATTATAATCATTTCTTTATTATACTCACTAATGAAAGTCTGACATGGTATTGGTAATTGAAAAACACAAAACATTTTAAAAAATCATTCAGCTAGTACCAGCTCTGCTTCCCCACCCAGAATACACTCGAGTAGAAGATATTGATTGATATCAGCTTCTCACAAAAGTACCAATATATAATACTTTTGTTAGAAATTTGTGCAAAGAATAAGGGAGAGATTTCTAAATTACAGTTCTCTTTTCTGAATGAATGAGTTTGTTTTCTTGACAAAACACTGAACTCCAGGAAGATGAATATAAGGTTAATTTAATATTTAGCCAGTGAGCTGTACAGTGGGATATAATGTGTGCTGCATGGGATCCAGGATATTGGTCAATTCAGATTCCAGATCTTCTAATATTTCCTATGTTGTAAGAGATGAGCCATTGTATCATCCAGGGGTTCTCAAAATACAGTTCCCAACTAGCAGTAGCTGTATTGTCTGGGAAGTTGTGAGAGATACAAGTTCTTGACCCACCCCAGTGCTAACAAATGAGAGGTTTGCCTCAGCAGTTGTTGCTTCAGCCAGGCCCACATGAGATCCAGGTGCCTGCTTAGTGTGAGCAGTGCTCTTCTCCGCCAGAGGCACATCAGTATAAGGAATTGGCCTGGGTTACATTGATGGCCCAACCCTCTCCAAAAGCTTTGTATCCAGATCAGGTTAGAGATTTTCTGTCTTATAGGTCATAAACTTCCTTGCATGTGATTAAGATAATTCAGCCAAAATCTCACACATGGATAGAAGAGACTTTGACCCCAGGACCTAGATGTTGAGCTGCACATGGGATCCTCACTGTAAAATAACTTGTGATATCTCTAGCTGTTTGGTACCAAGTTCCCCAAATGCAAACTCTGGTGCTTTGGAGCAGGAAGCAGCCTTTTCCTCTCCCCTAGGATCTGAGAAATGCCCACCAGGATTCACTGAACAACACTTTAGAAGGAGTGAGTCACATTTCAGATGTATGGAGGTACACAGGATTTGCAGTAAAACAAGGGGGAATTTCAGGCTCTTATAGCTTCCATTTTAAGATAGGTGGAAAAAATAACATGAAACAAGAAAAGAAAATAAATTTTTGCTCAGAGCTCATAAATAAGGAAAGAGAAAAGTAGCCCTTGGCCTTGCTGAGATCTCAGAATGTCTTTGTCACCATGCAGAAAGCTTTCAAATATTTAGACCTGTTACTTTTCTCCTTTACATATTTTCAAAACTGCATGATTGTGAAATTATTTCACTATTGTTGCAGTCAGGTTCACATTGCTTGTAGAAATCACACAACCAAGAGCAGCTTGTGGGACAAAAAGAGGTTTATTTTGGCTTACAGTCTCAAGGGGGAAGCTCCATGATGGCAAGGGTAAACAATGGCATGAGCAGAGGGTGGATACCACCCCCTGGCCAATATAAGGAGGACAATAGCAACAGGAGAGTATGCCAAACACTGATATGGGGAAACTAGCTATCATACCCATAAGCTCACCCCCCCCTAACAATACACTGCCTCCAGAAGGTGTTAATTCTCAAATGTCTATCAGTTGAGAATCTAGCATTCAGAACACCTAAGTTTATGGGGGATACCTGAATCAAACCACCACATTCTGCCCCTGATCTTCATAAACTGAAAACTATACATGATATAAAATCCGACTTTAAAAGTCCCCATTTTTTTTATCAATCCCAATGATGTCCATGTATCCCCATAGTCCAAGATCTTTTAACTGAGCCATAATACCAAAAAATAACCTCAAAAAAACCCATAGTGGAACAGAATAAATATTCACACTGCAAAAGATGGCATTGGACATAGCAGAGAAATACTCAAGCAATACATGATTTAAATGGGGCAAACACCAAACTCTGTAGCTCTAAGTCCAACAACTCTAGTTGATGACAAGTCTCCAAGTCCGATAACTCTAACCAGCAACAAGTCTCTGGAGTTCTAATTCTGCCCCTTCAGCTAGGCTTTCACAGTACTAGAAAACGTCTCATCTGGGGCTTGCAGCTTTCCTTAGCAGCCATCTTATGGTCTCAGCATCTCCACTCAGTGCCCACTGCAATCCACAATTCATCCTCATATTCATGGCCCCATGGGGTCTCCATGCAGGCATCCAGCAAACCTGCTTCACACTGCCCATGGCCGTTTGCAAAACACAAGATCATGTTGCAAACTCAATGACCTTCTCTTTCCTGCATCTCTTATACTCCACAATACCAGGTAGGTTAATTTGTTAATCCAGGGGGGAATAAAGCAGATTTTGAAGAACAGGACACTCCTTGAGCACTCAGACCCCTTCAAAAGAGTTTGCATTCTTCCTGTTGCCCCAGTGCAGGCAGCTGGCCCAATCTCAAAGGTTGTAATCTCTCAATTGCAGCTGAACAGGCAGCAGTTAACCCAAAGATTTCATTTTTTTTTTCTGTGCCATATCCCTCTGCTCACTCCAGTTCATTTCTACACAAAGCAACCCTGCACAAGTTCTCAGGACATGGGCATAACAGCAAGCTTCTCAAACAAACTGCTAACCTAGCCCATGGAAAGATATTTCTCACCCTAATAAGTCAAACCTCACAGTCCATAGTTCTTACTGCATTCAGGTCTTTCAACTCTGATCAGAATAGTCCATCAAGCTGTACTTACCACACTCCAAGGCATCTCTTAGGACAAGGTTTCAAATCCTTCCACATTCCTCTGAAAATCAGCTCCAAAAGACCACAGCCACACAACCAGGTGCCTAGCAGCAGTGCCACTCCTCAGTACCACTTTATTGTTGCAGTCAGGTTCACATTGCTGGTAGAAATCACCCAACTAAGAGCAGCTTGTGGGAAAAAAGAGGTCTATTTTGGCTTACAGGCTCGAAGGGGAAGCTCCATGATGGCAGGCAAAAACAATGGCATAAGCACAGGTGGACTTCACCCCCTGGCCAACATAAGGTGGACAATAGCCACAGGAAAATGTGCCAAACACTGGCTTGGGGAAACTGGCTATAACATCCATAAGCCAGCGGCCAACAACACTGCCTCCAGAAGATGTTAATTCTCAAATCTCCATCAGTTGGGAACCTAGCATTCAAAACACCTAAGTTTATGGGGGACACCTGAATCAAACTACCACGACTATTAAAACAAGAAAAAGAACAAATGTGAAAACCATTATTTCAATAGAGGCTGAGAAGATGACATAAAGAATAAGAGCCAGAGAATGGGGAGGAGTGTTTTGGGACACTGTATGCTGGACATGAAGTGGCTTGACTAGTGGTACTGTCATTACCTGATGAAAATACATTATATTCATAATACATAATTCATAAATTGTTAATAGCAAAGTTTTAAAAAGAGACAAAGTAAAAGGAGGCATGGTAGTTCACATCTTTAATCCCAGCACTCAGGAGGCAGAGGTAGGAAGATTGCTGTGAAGTTAAGGCCACCTTGAGATTACATAGTGAATTCCAGGTCAGCCTGGGCTAGAGAGTAAGACCCTCCTTCGAAAGACAGAGAGAGAAAGAAAGAGAGAGAAAGTATAGTTTACTCCTATCTACGAAAATATGGATTCTTTTCATCTACAATAGAGGGCTATTTCGTTCTGTAGAGGAAATCACTAAAAACAAAAGTCAATTTCTCATTGGCTTTGTGAGGTAAGATCTGTATGTTAATGACAATGAAGACATAGGTCATCACACATGAGAGAAACTTCAGTGTACTGTAATGTCTGGAAGGGATGAAAAAATGATAACTCTTACTAAGAAGAATGGATCACAAGCCAGTCCTTGTGAAGGAATAATGCTGATTGACAGGAACAGACTGCATGCCTTTGTGAAATGTGTAGAAATGTCAGGTATTCAGCAACCTAACACCACAAAATCCAGCTTCAAAATCTGTGCTTTAGCCGGGTGTGGTGGCGCACGCCTTTAATCCCAGCACTGGGGAGGCAGAGGTAAGAGGATTGCCGAGAGTTCGAGGCCACCCTGAGAATACATAGTGACTTCCAGGTCAGCCTGAGCTAGAGTGAGACCCTACCTTAGAAAATCAAAAAACGGGCTAGAGAGATGACTTAGCGGTTAAGCGCTTGCCTGTGAAGCCTAAGGACCCCGGTTCGAGGCTCGGTTCCCCAGGTCCCACGTTAGCCAGATGCACAAGGGGGCGCACGCATCTGGAGTTTATTTGCAGAGGCTGCAAGCCCTGGCGCGCCCATTCTCTCTCTCTCCCTCTATCTGTCTTTCTCTCTGTGTCTGTCGCTCTCAAATAAATAAATTAAAAATTTTTTAAAAATGAAAAAGAAAATCAAAAAACAAAACAAAACAAAACCTGTGCTTTGAGTTGACCTTATTGCTCTAAAACTCTGGAAAAATTAATCAGGCTGTCAGTACCTCAGCTTCCTTCTCTTGAAGAGAAGACAATGATAGCATCCCTCTAGGAAGAGTTTGATGAGGATTAAGAGGTAGTACATGCAGGGCACTTCGCACAATGTTGACAGCCTGAGTAGGTATGATTAACTGTATGGTACTTTAAAAGAACTGTGACCATCAGTTACAGTCAGCATTCCATATCCATGTCATCCCCACCCATAGATTCAAGCAAACATGGATTGAAAATATTTGGGAAAAATTGCATCAGTACTGAACATGAACAGACCTTTGGCCTATCATTATTCTCTAATCAACAATAACAGTCTCCATAGCACTTATGTTGCATTAGGTACAACAGAGACAACTTAATGTGTATGGAGGCATGAGTTTGGATATGTGCAAATACTATGCTATTCTATTATATAGACTTTAATACTGAAGAATGCTAGGCAAGCATTCTGCCACTGACCTATATCCCCATCTCTCTTTATACGTACAAAACTTTTACTTAGAGTTTCTTTTAGGATGAAATATATATTGATGATTCCAAATACTTGGATTTTTTTCTTTTCCTACTAGTGGGATTTTTTATTATGAACCTACTTTGTGTGGCCACATCATGTGTTGGTACTATTTTTTTTTTCTCTTCTTGCTCCCCCATTCTGCTGGGGGATTCTTCTCAGTGGGGTTGCTGCTATTCCTCATGGGGTGGGAGCAGCAGTCAGTTATTCAGGGGAGGCTATGCCTCTGGGTATGACATCCCAACTAATGACTATAAATATCTTTCCATCCCCTCTCCTAACAAATTCCCTGAACCTTGCTGTGTATGTCTACTCCTGTGATGAGCTCTTAGGAGCCTCTGGATATCTGCTGTGTTATGTAGTATTGAGTGTCCTCAGCATCTGTCTCCTTTACCATGGTGCTGATTGTCAGGCTCACTGGTGGAAGCAAAACTCATGCTTGTCTCCCCAGTTCCTTTGTGGTTTCACTTGGGCGTTGGCTAAAATGTGAAGGGTGGTTTATCTCCTTGGGTCTTGCTACCTTCTGAAAAAGACAAACAGATTCTTCAGTGAAGAGTGAAGGCAGCATAGGTTAAATAGGATAAGCGTTATTAATTTAGGGAGATTTCGATGGATCTAGCCTCTCTTTCAACCAAAGACTAGTGGAAGATTGACATTGGAGAGAATACTCATTGTCTCCATAGAATTCCGACCTGGTTCCCAGTTCCAGATATGGGTTTTCTTCCATGGAGCAGTTCTCTTAGCCAATGAGAAAGCCATTGGTTACCAACCAATGCTGTGTGCCACTATTGCACTGGTGCATACTTCTCATCAGGGTGGTTGCTTGAGTAGCTTAGACCCCTGTTTGCTCACATCATTGTTGGCCACTTTCCCCCAGTAACTCATGAAGTGCTTTCCAGCTCTAGACAGGCTAGCTGGGGACTGGCTCTCTTCCAGATTCCACCCAGATTTCTCTATGTTCTGTGTCGGCAGCATATGGTGTCTTCAGCAATAGGGTCTTACCTTTTACTTCAGGCGGGTAATCAAGTGCTTTGACAGAAGACCATTTTGTTTTGGGGACCTCACATTTCTCTATGATAAAAAACTCAAAGTAGGTAGCACCAATTTCTGGTACTGTGAGTAGTAGGACATAGCCAAGCTTTTTCAAGGTGAGGCTTCATCCCACCCTGTCTAGAACTCTTCATAAACTCCCCCTATACTCCTTAGGGGGTTAAATCTAAAGTCTACTTTCAACAAGGAAGATTTATATGGTACCAGTTCATTTTAGGTTTAGTTTTGGATTTATTTCTACCACCTTACTCTTCCCCTAAACACTTCTGCTCCTATTGTCTGGGCCTGAAGTTTCCTATCAGGTATGCCAGCAACTCAGACTGACCCAAGTTATGAACCACAGATGAGTGAGAATATGCAGCGTTTGTCTTTCTGTGATTGCATGTGTTCTTTGAGTATGATCTGTTCCAAGAATTTCCATTTTTCTACAAATTTCATTGTATCACTTTTTCTTACTGCTGAGTAGAATTCTATTGTTTATATGTACCACAACTTCTTTATCAATTTGTCCAATGATGGGCACCTGGGTTGATACCAGTTCTTAGCTATTATGAATTGAGCAGCTATAAACATGCTTGAACAATTATCTCTGTAGTGAAGCATGGAGCATTTAGGGCAAATGCCAAGTAAGGAAATAACTGGGTCTATTGGTACTTCTATATTCATTTTTTTTCCAAAAATCTCCATATTGATTTCCATAGCATTGTATAAGTTTACATTCCCACCAACAGTGAATGAGGGTTCTTCTTTCCCCACAACCTTGCCAACATTTGTTGTTGATTTTTTAATGATTGCCATCCTGACTGGAATAAGGTGGAATCTCATAGTTGTTTTAATTTGAATTTCCTTGATGGTTAGGGATTTTGAACATTTTATTAAGTGTGTGTTAGCCATTTGTATTTCTTCCATTGAGAACTCCCTATTCAGTTCTCTACTCCATTTTTCAGAGAGGTATTTAATTTTTTTTTGTTTAGTTTTTTTGAGATTTTTGTAGATTCTAGATATTAGGCCTCTGTCAGTGGTATAGCTGGCAAAAATTTTCTCCCATTCTGTGGGTAATCTGTTGGTTCTGCTTATAGTATGTTTGTGCAAAATCTTTTAGCTTTATGTCATCTCATTATTTGAGTGATTGTTATATTTACAGATAATACTATGTGATTTTTATCATATACAACATAATGTTTCAAAGTATTTATACATTGTGAAATAAGTGATTCTAGCTAATTAAGATACCTATCATTTTTGTGCTAGAACAAGGTACCCATTTCCACAGCTCTTCTTCACCATAGTACTGGAAGTGCTAGCCAGAGCAATTATGCAAGAGAAAGGAATGCAAGCCATACAAACTAGAAAAGAAGATATCAAATCATCCCTGTTTGAAGATGACACCATCTTATGTAGAGAAAACCCAGATGACTTCACAAAAGAAAAACAACTATGAAACCTGTTAGTGAATTTATCATATTTGAAGGTTATATAGTCAGCAGGCAAAAGCCAATAGCATTTCTAGACAGCAACAATTGTCTCTGGCATTCTTTTCATGTTTTGAAAATGCAGAAAGAAAAAAGCATGACTTCTTCTAAGTCATTCACTATTTCTCTTCATGGTCA
This sequence comes from Jaculus jaculus, assembly GCF_020740685.1. Taxonomy (NCBI): domain Eukaryota; kingdom Metazoa; phylum Chordata; class Mammalia; order Rodentia; family Dipodidae; genus Jaculus; species Jaculus jaculus. Next base: position 2,078,973 of record NC_059117.1, read on the forward strand.
GAATTGTTTTTGGTGATTAATAAGAGAGAACGTTTGGCCCCCTGAATATGTGTCCTGGTAGTGCATAGTGGATGGTGTCAAGCATATGAAGAGGCATACCAGCCAGGCCTGAACCTCTGTTTGACATATTTATAACTATTAAGTCATCACTATATTGTATGTAGTGACTGTGAAACCAGACACCCTCCCTGAGAGAAACAGATGTCATGACCCTGTGCACATATGAATTGTGCCCAGTATCTGTGCTTTGGCCTACATAACCTTGACAGTTCACAAGCCCACCAACTAGTATGGCCATACCTAGTCTTGAAATGGAAATTTGGAAGTTCCTTACCAATATGCCAACATACCAATAAATTTAGAGTATTCTGAATTCTTGTCTTATGAATTTAAAGAATTAAAATCCATAAACCAGAGGGCAAGATTTAAAGAGACTATTAGATTAAGAGAAGAAAGCACAGAGAGCTCCTGCCATGTGGAGGGCAGGAGGAAGTAGAGAGCTCATGGGGGGGGGGGAGCATGTGGGAGTTGGTTTTCCCTTGTCTCAGCCCTGCTGGGCTGACCAGAACCTAGAACCTGGAAGTTAAGGAGCCAGCCAAGAGACTTTGTCCCCCTAGTAAGGGTCTATTTATAACTCATGGTCGTGGGCTTTACCTTTAGGCTCAGGTGAACCAGAGTGAGGGCTGACTGGTTTGGTTCAGAGGATGGCTCAAGAAGAGGCCAGGCATGATGCCAAAATCTGTGAGCTTCACCAATCACAATGTCAGGATCATAGTTAAATTTTAGAAAAGAGAAAATCCCTCCCAGGGAGAGGCTCAGGTTGTTCATAGAAAAATGGGTATAGGGAATTCCTTTAGGCAAGAGGTAAGAAGTCAGATCATTCTCTGATCTCTAGCAAAGTAGAGATTGTAAGGGCAGACTTAAGGACATTCCTGGCCTTACTTTTAGGGGCCTAGTCACCCTAAGTGCCTCAGCATCACATGCTAAAGTGAAGAAGTTAGAATATGATTGCTAATGACTTACTGGATTTAGCTTCTGAGATAAATGACAGAGCTGTGGCTTCATCCACAGTTCACCTCCAGTGTACCCTTGGTTTCATTTCTACGAAGCTACCAGAAAAATAAAACTTCTGTGCTATTTTTTTTTAAAATGCTATGTGTCTAAGAATAATTCTACATTTTGACTTTCAGCTAGCTCTCTTAACCTCAGGTATAAAAAAAGGCTAGTTCTGGAAGTCCTTCCCTCAACCTAGTAGATTCATGTTGAGACAGAAAATATCATCATTTAGAGCTCACCTTATGATGTTTCATTCTCTTGTGGTCTGTGACTTCTGCTGAAAAGTTAACCTTGCAAAACAATCTCTCCTTACAGAATCACGTTAACCCTGCCATGGACTTTACTCAAACTCCTCCTGGGATGCTGGCATTAGACAATATGCTCTACTTTGCTAAGCACCACCAGGATGCATACATCCGGGTAAGCATGCCAGTCTTTCTCGAAAGATTATTATGAGCTATGTGAATATAGAGTTTTTTGCTCTCACTAATAGGTAAACTGAAAAAAATAAATTAATTGAAATTGATCAAGAGAATCAAAATGAGGATGTTCATGTATATATTTTTCCCCACATGATGATGTTTCAAAAGATATACTTGGTTTTAGGAACATTATATATAGTTCAGTATTGAAATATGACAGAAACTCTTAAATAACAACAGAAATGAACCACTTGAAGAGAAACCTACATGACCTCAAATTTAATAGAAACACCTTTTCCTTTGTTTCTATACTTGAAAAGATGCCCTAAGTTCTTGCTGGTACATTGCTTTATTTCAATCTTGTGCTTGAGATTAATAAAATAAAAAATGGGAGAGGTTGGAGAACATATTCTTCTATTTCATAGCAGACTGAGCACATGCCAGTCACCAAGTTAGACACTTGGTGAAAGGCAGAAGGAAGTGGAGGACTGTATTGTTTTCTGTGGAATAGAAGGTGCCATCAGCTACCTGGGCAGTGCCATGTGGAGAAGACAAAGTGTGAGTGGCTAGAGCCTTGGGTGACAGTGATATAGAAAGCTTGTCCATTTGGTAGCATGTTTGCCCTGGATTCATGGTGACATCATTTACATGTCCTCAGGGCATAGCTGGGATAAGGGAGATCTAAGACTGAAGTCAGGGAGGGGAGAGATATGATTAAAAGGGTAAGAGGATTAACTAGTAGTTACAATGATGACTAGTTATACAGTTAGAAAGTATTTGATGAACAAATTGCCCAAAGCAGGAAGTGCAAGGCTAAGCTGACAGTCAACCCAGAGCAGGTCCTACATGTAGTCTGACAGTACCTGCTGGGTTCTCTGCAGCACTGGTTTCCAAGAGACCCAGCTTCCAGACCTGGTGCCCATACTACCAAGTGATGTAAACGTGGGCAGTGCCTTTTGTCTAAGCTAAAATTTCTTCAGTTCAGCAAGAGAGACATGAGGCTCTCAGCCATGCATGTGCTTTCCTAGAGGGTATTTGGGAACAAATTGCCATGTTTCCTTGGTTTTCACCATGTCTAGTAGCAACCTGCTAGCCAAAACTTAAGGTATGGGGCAATGTACAGTAAAAAAAAAAAAAAAAAAAAAAAAAACTATACTTCCCAGAAATGGACCCCTTGAATGAAGTCATGCCAAGATTCCATGTGCTCTGTCAGCCATATGCTATAAATGAATGTGATTTTCTATTAATGTGATTTAGAAACATTCATTATTCTGAATTATTATTTGTAATTTGAGTATATAAGATTTTATTGCTATGCTTCTAAAAGGTTTAAAATCAGGTGCTTGGTCAGAAATTCAATCCTCTCTAAGATAAGACTTTCTTTCCATAAAACATCTGTCTTGCCTACTATTGTATAGCCATTTCTAGATTCTAATATTTCATAGTAGACATATTAGTATTTGGGTGATACCGTGTGACATGTAGCCTTGGAGAATTAACTGTGAAAAGTAGAAGCTGGATAGAAATAAATTTACCATCCACTGATTGATGGTTATAGATAAATGTCTTTAAAATTAGAGCTTTTTGATGCCAAATATATTGTTAATTGCATAAGAAACATATGTCTTATGAAAAGTAAGTTAATGTTTTATGCTTGATCTTGTCAATACATTCTTAAAACTGTTTTAAATGAAATTAATACCATGGCAACCTGAAAGAACTTTATATCTAGTGGAGATTTAAAGAGAAACCTATGTGTAAAGAAAAGCATGGTTCTTTTTGTTCCCCTGAACTTTTCTGTCTTGGTTAAGATTTATACTCCTTAAATGTCTTTAATTTTTCTTGAGTCCCTTCTGTAATAGTTTCCAGGTTGCCTGTGACTTTGAGGCATTGACCACTAGATGGAAAGCCAAAGCTCTATTGCCATTAGTGGGTCATATGGAAAATCTAAGGCTTTCTGCATTGCAGTGTTTGGCAGCTGAGGAAGTTGGAGTAGAGGTGTTCTATAGTGCAAACAGGTCTCATACAGCTCGTTGAGTTTCATCTATGAGTTGGAGGGGACTCTTCTAAAACATAAGAAGGGATTTTGTTTTTTATTTATTTTATTTATTTTTTTACTAATTAGTTTTGTATCCAGCAAATACAGTAAGTTTGGTACCATTATTAGGCTCATCCGTGACTTACCCCCTCCCCTTGGCCCCTCCTTGTTGACATATATGGGTCATGCATTGTGGAGTTAGCTCTCAGTTATGGGTAGGATAAATGTCTCTGCACATCATGACCCAACATGTGGCTCTGACATTTTTTCCACCCCCTCTTCCACAAAATTTCCCTGAGCCATGTTGGGTTCATTTTTGGTCTGCTTCATTGATGAGGTGCTGGGGGCCTCTGGGTCTCTGGCTCTCTGATCTGGTTGGAGTTGATTTTTCTCTGTGTTGATCTCCTTCCCCCTTGTACTGGTACCTGGTTCACCAGGAAAACAGCACCCTTGCTTGTTTCGCCAATTGTTCTTAGTTTCAGTTGGGGCCCTTTTGAGGTATGATGGGGTGGCTCTCTCCTTAGGATCTGAAAAAGAGAAGCAGATTCTCCAAAGGAAAGTAAGTTAGCACCTGGACAAATGAGATAACCCTTACATTTTTTTAGAGAATTTAAGAGGTGTAGGCCCTCTTTTAGCCCACAATTGATGGTAGCTTGATAACGGAAAGTGGGCTTATGTTTGGATATGGCTCTGACTTGTTTCCCAGCTCCAGCTATGGGTCTCATACTACTGAGGGGATCAGTTAGCCAAATCAAGAGCAGTTGAATCCCCACCATGGCTGTGTGCCACTATTGCACTTGTGTGGGCATCACAACAGGTTATTTACTGCTAAGTAGGTTAGAATCTTGAACAGAAATTGGTCATTTTCCCCTAGTCGCCCATGTAGCACCTTCTGGCACAAGACTCACTCACTGTCTGGGGACTGACTCTCTTTCAGCTTCCAGCCATGCCATTCCATTTTACATGTCTACCACATACAGTGTCTTCAACAGTAGGGTCTTACCACTAACATTTGGTGGGTCATCAAGTACTCGGACAGAAATCTGCCTTTCATTTAGGAAACCTTGTAGGTTTCTCTGATCAAAAGCTCATTGTGGATGATAGCCACATGCTGGTACTGGGAGTTACAGGTCAGTGCCCAGTAAGAAAAGGAAGAAAAAGATAACTAATACAAAAGAATTAGAAGAGAGAGAGAGAGAGAGGGAGAGAGAGAGAAAGAAAGAAAGAAAGTGAGAAGGGGGAGGAGAGAGGGAGAGAGGGAAGCTGTAGAAGATTAAGGTTGGTCTTCATCATACCCTCTCCAGTGTCTTGTGGCTCAGGTGTTACCTCTAAGGGCCTGGTGAAGGTTCAGCCATTTGGTCTGCCTTTTAGGGAGTAGAATTTTATGGTACCATTGCTGTTTGGGTCTAGATTTGTGTTTCCCACCCCTCTATTGCCCTCTCCTCCCTCCCCACCTATCCTATTGTCTAGTCCATGAGATCCTTGCTGGGTATGTAAGGCATCTTGGGTAGATTCAGATTAGGTGCTGTAGATGAGTGAGACTATGTGGCATTTTTTTTTTTTTTCTGTGATTGGATAAGTTCACTGAGAATGATCTGTTCCAGGTTCAACCATTTTTCCTCAATTTTTTTTTGTGTCATTTTTTCTTACTGCTGTGTAGAATTCCATTGTGTAGATATACCACATCTTAGTTATCCATTCTTCTAGTGATGGACATCTGGGTTGATTCCAGCTCTAAGCTATTATGGGTAATCTATTGGCTTTGCTTATTGTATGCTTGTCTGTAAAGAAACTCTTCAGCTTCATGAGATCCCATTGGTTGAGTGACTGTTTAAGATTGAGGGCTACTGGGGTTTTGTTCAGGAAGTCTTTTTCCATTCCTATATCATGGAAGGTACTTCCTAAATTTTCTTCCAATAGTAGTCGAGCTTCTCTACTAGTACTGGGATTTTGTTTAAGTTTACATTTTGATAAAAGTTTATTCCTCTTTTGACAAGGTCAAGCTCTGGTATGAATGCAGCTATTCATTTATTATTTATACATCCCACTTGATGCATGTTCATTCTGTACCTGGATACACACTTGCCATTCACTTGCTTTGCCAGAAAGATTTATGACTGACTTTTTAAAGGAATATTCCCCCCCACACACACACCATATACACATTCCCTTTGCTCTAAAGCTCCACCATCCCCAGACTTCATCCTTTCTCAGTCACTGTGATGGTTTGAATAGAATAGATGTCCCCCAGTATATTCAGTTCTTTATTGTTTGTAGTTTGCATCTGCTGGCTACCTGGCTGGAGGCAATGTCACTGGGTGGATCTTAAGGTGCGGTGGTGGGTTTCTGATTTCAATCTAAAGATATGCAAAGTGTGCCTAGCAGGAGTTCCAGAAGTGTGCTGTGGCTTTTGACCTTTAGGCTTGTGCTTCTCTCTGTCTGCTTGGGCCTGTGAAGGCAGGCCAGCTTCTTCTGCTATTATGGAACTTCCCCTGGATCTGTAGGCTTCAATAAATCCCTTCTTCCATAACTGTGCCTGGTCTGAAAGTTCATCTCAGTGAACCTGAAGCTGTCTGCTACAGTCACTTTGTAGTCACATGTTGTCTTACCCTCTGTCCTTGTCTCTCCCTTGGTAGCGCTGGGGCCCCACACTTGCACCCGATGCTCTCCAAAGGTGGTTCCCTGCAGCCTGTAGTCTGTCCTGCTTCTCAGCTGAACTATTAATAAGCCTCCCTGATGGCTTCTTTGCCACCTGCCTGTCACTTATATATGATATCCAGAGCTCTGGCTGTGGATATTTGCCATTTTCATGTGTTTCATGAATAACTAAAGGTACCCAGCACTGAGCCAAGTGGTATTCCTCAGAGAGCATGTTGTTCATGGGTATTGGCACTGGGGAATACTGTCTAGGATGGACAGGAAAGGTACAGGTGGGGTGCTAGACAAATAGCAGGCAGTTTCTAAGCCACTTGGAACATACTACCTTAATAGGAATGAGGGTACTGAATCGAGGAAAAATCCCCAGCACAATATGGGGGGGGGGGTGTCAGATGGGGAAAGCTTCCTAGAGGATGTGCTGTTAGCCAGGCAGGAGAAAACATAAGCAGTGTGCCAAATGGTGGGAACAATGAGAGTGATGTGTGATGGTGTGTTCCTTATTCACACAACCAGCCAAGATAACACAGCTAAGCTAGGAGTGGTACAGAGGGTGCTGATCTAAGGCAAATGTGGGAAGGGCATCATGGGCATGTGAAGCCATAGTAAGGCACTTGATGGAATCGAGACACAGTAAAAAATTTCTGAAGCCTGTTTAGTAAAAATGATAAGAACTCATTTTAGAAAAATCTTTCATACTAAAATATCAGCATGAGAAATCTGGCTAGGGAGAAAGGGGAAGGAAAGTGGGTAGGCAGTAAGAGCCATACATGGTGTAAAAGGTGGGTTTGGAAAATTGTAGAGAAGTAATGGTAACCTGAACTAGGTAAGTAAGCACAGCAGCAGAGAGAAGCAGTTTAGTTAGAGGCAAAATCAACTAAGCTCTCCAAGAAAGAGGATGATTCCTAGCTTGATGGGATGGGTGAACAGTGGCGCTTTCTAGAGACAGAGAGTGGGACGGTGAGAATGGGTCTCTGGAGCATCCCAGGTCTTCTACACGGTGGTCTGTCTGCCTGAGTAAACCATGCAGAGGCAGAGATAGGGAACCAGAGCCAGAACTCCCCGGCTACTGCTTCCTCTGTTCATACCCCCCATGATCGAGTCATCCTCCATATGGCTGCATTTCATCACAGTGGTTTCCCTGCTAAGCCACTTTCTCCACAATCTCAATGTCTTTTGCCCTCACTGTATGCCTTATCTCTCTTCTATCCTACACTACTACCTAACCCTATTCCCCTACAAAATGTTGGCAGGCCATAAATATGCCAGACAGATCCCCAATTATAGGTCTTTGCCAGCATCCTTCCTTGTGCCTGGATATTTCTGGCCATCTGCCTGCTAAACAGCCTTTAAGGCAAAGCTCATCTCTTTGAAAAAATGTTCTGGTTTTCTCTCTGCATGATATTATAGACTGTGCACCTTGTACACACAATTTAAAGTCTGTGACCTTTTATGACTTTAAATGTATCTACTGTGTCTCCCATAATTGACCAAAATAAACTCTGTATAAGCAGGAACCATAATTCACTTATGCTTCCCGCCCCTGACCCAGTTTATAATACATGTGACTTGCAATTTTTTATTAATTGACAAGGAATGAATTTCTTTAGTTTATGTAAATGATATCTTTTCAATGATATTTTTCTCACATCTGAAAATCATGACCTTCATGCCTCATAACAGTATAAAGGTATTTTTACCACATTAATCTCTTAATGGGTGGGTTGGTTCCTTGTATAATGTTTTAACAAACCATGGGAACTGTGTGATAATGAAAGCAGTTGATATAATTGAATTATCCTACACTTGACAGACCCAGAACATGAGGAAGAATTGCAAATCTGAGCATCCCACTCTGTGTGGAGGAATATCTGGACGCATCACATGATTTCAGCCTTTGAGTCTTATTTACTCTGGGCATAATTGTTCCCCATTTCTCATGAGATATTATACTCCCCAGCTTTCCCACCAAGGGAGTGGCTAAGCACTCTCTATGAGGAGATAGGTAGAAGGCGCGTGCTCAGCCGACTGCCTCGATCCTGCTTTCAGCACGGCAGAGACAGCAGAGTAGGACAGTACTGAGTATGTTGTACATTTTTTGTTATAATCCACATTTTTAAAAAGTCACTATACTTACTCATTGTACATGTTATTAAGTTACATAAGAACATTTTCATGCACATATATCTTGTACATTGAGCATTTTTTCTCATCCCCGGAGTGGCATTTCCCAGTGTCTTGGAAGACAGAAGGCATGTGACTTCCTTATAAATGAAACTTAGAACCTATGTTCATGGTGTATTCAACTGTTGATTGAGCACTACTGAGAAACCCAAGTAAGTAGTTGGTCCTTAGCTCTGACACATCCTGGGAACCAAAACTCAGCCACAGAGTAGGAAGTAATAGCAGAAAGACCTCAGGCCTCCAAGAGCCAAGAAAAATGTGATACTTAACAGAAAGGGTAGCTATAGGTAGTCCTTCCTGATGCTAATATCTCCCTTTCCATTTGATTAGCAAAAGTGAGTGCCAAGTGTGGGTTAGGTAACATACAAGACATTCTACACAGGTTAGATCAATTTCCTAGAACATGTAGGAAATAAGCCCTGCTATCACCATCTTGTAGATTCAGGAACTGAGATATAAGACAAAGGCAGAGCTCCAGCAACAAGTGAAATCTGAGCTTGTCTCTCTGGATATTGTTATTGTTTAAATATGAGATGCTTCCTACAGATTTATGGATAGTATGTTTGGTTCTTAGTGGATGGTGCTGTTTGGGGAGACTGTAGAAATTTTGGATGTTGGGAACTGGCTGTGGGAAGTGAGTCACTGAAAATGAGACCTTGGGGAACTACTATCCCTGGCCATTTCCTGTCTCTCTGCTTCCCACATGCCATTTGGTAAACAACTCTCTTTCCTACACACTTCCACTACTACAGTTGTTCTGCCTAAGCACATGGGCCCTAGTGGCCATGGACTGAGCCCAATAAACAATCTTCCCTCCCTAGGGCCTGTCCTAGGCTTGGGGTTTGATAGATACAATTCTATCCTTGACATAGAAGGAAAGGGAGCAGCGTCAGCGTAGAGGACACAGGAAACCCACAGCAACACCACTCCAAGAAGTTCAGTTAAGATCTTCCTGAATCCAATCTGGTTGGAAAGCCATTTCTAAAAATGAGAGAAGCCACATTGTCCCTCTCTCTCTCTTTTAATAGATTTTTAATACAATACCCACAAATCTCCATTACATTTTTAAACACTGTCTTATTCCTACATATCACCATCAAATATTTGATTGATGCCACTCAATGTTATTTCAAGGAATGAATGAGCCCAGTGGAGGGATACATGCAGAGCTTTCCTCATTTCATAGGTGGTTTTCCGTTTCAGACTAGTGACATGTACTTCAAAAATGGAACCTATTCCCAGTCATTGGCCCCTTCTTGGCATTATAGCCAGATCAAAACGCACTGTGTATTAATCTCAGACCTTTAAAAAATCAGATAAGCATGTAATGTCCAACAATACAAGCCAAATTTATGGAAATAAGATGTTTATATTATTATTTGTTTCTTTGTCAGAGAATAAAAAAGCCACAGAAAACAAAAATAATCTGTTTTCTTAGTCACTAAAGAAAATCTAACCAAAGAACTAAGGAAGAAAACTCTTCTAATACAACCATTCATTAATGGATCCATTCAAGAAATATTATCAAATATTTACCAAGCAGAGACAGTATGTCCAATGGATATAGTGTTAAGAAAGAAAGCTGGGATTTGGCTCTTACATCACAGAAATATAAAAACAAGCAAGGCAAATAAGTAGCAATTTTCTTTTTGTTTGAGTTACCCCTTGTTTCCTTTGGGATTTTTAGATTGTGGCCTAGAGAGAGAGAGTAAACAACCTTGCCTGATACTTCTTTATAGTTTTTCACAATCTGAAGATATAAATATTTCATCATTTTATAATAAATTATGATAAGATTTAGCTCTACCAGACTCAATCAGGACTTCCTATTTCCCCTGTGACTTGATTTAAAAACTGGCAATAGTTTCCAGTGAAACTTGGCTCTCTTGGTCAGTATGGAATAGAGCAGACTCAATTGTTATCTCTGTTTTATTTCCTATGGTACTATATCATAAAAGGTTATCTTAATTAAACTATTACCCAACTAATTTATATGATCTTACCAACAGAGATGTTAACTAACAAAATTAATAAGATCTGGTACCTTCCAGGAACAAAATGAAAAGTTCAACCTGGAGATGGCTTGTTCTTTAGTTAACCTCTAATCTTTCCTTTATTGAGGTATAATTAATATAGATAAACATTCTGCATAATTAATATATACAACTTGAGGAAGTATCTTATAATTATTGCTTCATCATACATACTTTAGAGTTTATGATCTGGGGGCTGGAGAGATGGTTCAGCAGTTAAGGTAGTTGTCTACATTTTTATTCACTTGTAATTTCTTGAAATACTGTGTGACTGTAGTAGAACATAATTAATTTCCTGAGGAAAAAATACATAGAAATGTCTTTAGTGTAATATTAATTGTAATAGTTTCACACAATTGTGAGACAGTGCATAAATATATACATATACATATATATATTATATCAATTCAGAACAGCAACATTGATAATGTATGATTTTTTTTCCTTTTTTGCATATGTATGTGTGGTGAACATGCATGTATGCACATATGCTCGCATGCATGTGGGTGGGTGTGTGTGTATGTGCACATGGAGGCCAGAGATCATTATTGAGTGTCTTTTATGATCACTCTCTTCCTCTTTATTTCTTGAGGCCAGGTCTCTCACTGGAGCACAGAACTTACAGCCACTTGGGGAACCTGACTTTGCCTCTGGGACTCTGGTATAACAGGAGGCCACCATGCCCACCTGGCATTTGCTTATGTGTTGGCGCTCCAAACTAAGGTCCTTGTGCTGGCACAGCAAGTGCTTTATTCACTGAGCCATCTTTCTACCCCTTTGCTATAAATTCACAGCCTAAGTTCTGGGAGCTGTGACACTGTCAGACCTCCGTGCCTTCATTGTCATCCACCACCCTGCCCTGGAAGAATACAGGACCAGTGGCTCATGTGGAGGAGATGCTGAGTGTTCAAAGTAAATTAAGGAACTTTTCACTTTTCAAGGGGGAAATTGGCACTTTACCAAGTGGCATAATTACAGGACAGTGTGCAATGTATAATTAAACCTGACTATGAAGCAGATGATTGGAATAAAGCCTGGTAGAGTGTCATTTTGTTCCCATGGTGCTGACAGACCTCCCCTCCCCTTGTCCCTGAAGCTGCTTCAAGCACCAATTGCTTCTAATTTTTAAAAAAATAAAATAAAATAAAATTATATGTTGCCAGTTAAACACACAGTTTCATGTAAAGGAACCTTTTTGAGTGACATTTTGCTTCTAAGTGATGTGAAGCAAAGATTCAGCTTAGAATAACAAGAACCCTACTGCACTGCCTTATGGGGACTTTTTAAATGATTCTTTGTCTAACAATTTATTTAAATTGTTTGTTCTTTTATTTTTATTATTTCTGGTAACCAAAGTCCACAGTTTGGAGGTTTGTTTTGTGTACAGTTATTTTTCACATGTTTTAAAAATAGTGGCATTACTTTCACTGGTTGTGAATAGACAGGCTGTTATTGCCAAGCAGCGGGACCCCTTGAGGGCGTGAGTGTATGTGATCAGATTTACTAATTGAGCTGATAGGCACAAATTCTGGCTTTCAAAGCCAAAGATTTGAATAGATACTTCAGGCCTTAGGATGATATCATTGTTAAGCATGGATCTGGTTTTATTTCAAGCAACACATCCTACCAAGGAGGGAGGGCAGATTCCACACACATCAGCAACAACATCACCAGAGCACCTGCCTTCCTGTGGTCCTAGATTCTGTGTCTGAAATCTATGGCAAATCTGTCTCAGAATTGGCAGTCCTCGGACTTAGCCTTGCTTGGTACATGCCCAAGGTAGACCTCAGGTTCAGAACTTTTGACTAGGCTTGCGTCTTCTTGTAATTTAAACTTTAAAACAGGTGTTGCAGTCAGGTTCACATTGCTGGCAGAAATCACCTGACCAAGAGCAACTTGTGGGTAAAAAGGGTTTATTTTGGCTTACAGACTTGAGGGAAAGCTCCATCATGGAAGGGGAAAACAATAGCATAAGCAGAGGGTGGCCATCAACCTCTTGGCCAACATCAGGTGGACAATAGCAACAGAAGAGTGTGCCAAACACTGGCAAGGGGAAACTGGCTATAATACCCATAAGCCCACCCCCAACAATACACTGCCTCCAGGTCGCATTAATTTCTAATTGCCATCAGTTGAGAAGCATTCAAAACACCTATGTTTAAAGTCCTTAATCAAACCACTTCATTATGCCGCTGGCCCCCATAAACTGATAACCATCCATGACGTAAAATGCAATGCATTAATTCCAACTTTTAAAAAGTCCTCATAGTTTTTATCAGTCCTAATGCTGTTTAAACATTCTCATAGCCCAAGATCTTTTAACTGAGCCATAACACCAAAATATACACCCCCCCCAAAAAAAAAAAGCTGGACATAATGGCTCACACTTTTAATCCCAGAACTTGGGAGCAAAGGTAGGAGGATCCCCTTGAGTTTGAGGCTATCCTGAGTGAATTTCAGGTCAGGCCTGGGCTAGAGCAAGACCCTACCTTGCAAAACAAACAAACAAAAAAGCAGAAACAAAAAAATTATAATGGCACAGAATACACATTTACACTGCAAAAGATGGCATTGGGTATAGCAAAGAAATATTAAACCAATACAAGATTTAAAGCAACCAGGGCAAACACCAAACTCTAGTCATTGACAAATCTCCAAGTCCAATAATTCTAACCAGCAGCAAGTCTCTGGAGTTCCAATTCCACCCCTCCAGCTAGGCTACTCACAGTCCTAGAAAATTTCATCCAGGGCTGTCAGCTTTCCTCAGCAGCCATCTCATGGTCCTTGCATCTCCACTGTGTCTCCACTGCAACCCATAATCCATCCTTATGGCTGCATAAAGTCTCCATGCAGGCATCCAGCAAACCTGCTTCACATTGCCCATGGCCATTTCCAAAACACAAGACCATGTTGCAAATTCAATGACCCTCTCTTTCCTGCATTTCTTATACTCCATAATACCAGGTAAGGTGCCAGTTTGTTAATCCAGAGAGGAATAAGGCAGACTTTGAAGAACAGGACACTCCTTGAGCACTCAGACCCCTTCAAGGAGTGCATTTTTCCTGTTGCCCTAGTGCAGGTCAGCTGGCCCAATCTCAAAGGTTGTAATCTATCATATAATTGTAGCTGAATAGGCATAACAGCAAGCCTCTCATACAAACTGCTTCTATCCCAGTCCAGGCAAAGTTCTTTCTTACCCTCATAAGCCCAACCTCATAGTCCATAGTTCTTACTGCATTCAGGTCTGAGTTTGACCAGAACAATCCATCAAGCTGTACTTACAGCACTGCACAGTGTGTCTTACGCCAAAGTTTCAAATCCTTTCACGTTCCTCTTGCAAATCAGCTCCAAAAGGCCAAAGCCACACAGTCAGGTGTCCAGCAGCAAATGACACCACCCCTTGGTACCAACATTGCTGTTGTAGTCAGGTTTGCATTGCTGGCAGAAATCACCTGACCAGAAGCAACTTGTGGGAAAATAGGGTTTATTTTTGCTTACAGACTCAAGGACAAGCTTCATTATGGCAGGGGGAAGTGATGGCATGAGCAGAGGATGTACATCAACCTCCTGGCCAACATCATGTGGACAATAGCAACAGGAGAGTGTGCCAAACACTGGCAAGGGGAAACTGGCTATAATACTCATAAGATCACCCCCAATAATATACTGCCTTCAGAAGGTGTTAATTCCCAAATCTCTGCAGCTAGAAACCTAACATTCAGAACACCTAAGTTTATGGGGGACACCTGAATCAAACCACCACAACAGGGAGAAGATTGACATGTGACTTAGTGGTAGAGGGTGTGTTTAGTATGTTCAAGGCCATGGGTTGTATTGCAATAACAAAACAAACAAAGACAAATACAGTGGATCTTAAGTCAGTGAGGGATGCTTTGGTTGAGAAAATATGAAACCCCAATATATGGTGATCTGTCTGTGACTAACACATTGCAAACTGAGGTCCAATGTGATCCTTAAGGTTTCAGCCTACATAAGGCTCCCATGTGGATGCCACCTCACTGCCCTTAGTTGAAAGTAGCTGCAGTTTCTGCTCTTCAGATCAAGTTCATAATTTCTCTATCTTGGCCAAACTGGTTCACCAAAGACTAGTTCATGTTGTATATTTCTGTTTCTAACTAGGCTGGTAAAGTAACTATGTATGGGTTCCCTGCTTTGTGACAGGCCCTCCACCTTTCTACTTCTGGCTATAACTGATCAGTCTTCCTGTTCTGACTGTGTGTTTGTGGCCTTGACTGCAGAGCTCAGCAGCTGCCTCACAGATTATGCTCTCATTTCCTGTGCTGCTCCATGATGTGCTGGGGTGTTTAGAATGTCAGTTCACTTTTGCCCACTCTATCAGAGTAAAGGAATTCTTGGAATTCCTGGTCTTGCACTTGTCCAGAGGTAGAATGGGTGAGAGGCCCTTTTTCCTTTTTGTTTTCATTAATAGACGTTACATTTTGGAACAGTTTTGGGTTTATAGAAGAGTTAGCAGTGCTGGGCACAGAGATGTCAGAGGAAGGTCGGACTGACTGTGAGCTCCAGGTGCCTGTGCTATGTAGAGAGACTTTGCCCACCCACCCCTGCAATAGCAGATATAAAGTTCTCACTCCCCACCCCACTTCCCCATGCTGTTCCTTGTGGCTGCATCCTGGATTAGTTCCCTGTCTGTTTAGTCCTGAAAGGATCCTGTGGCTTTATTGCAGTCACTTGTTAGCTAGTAGGGATTTTTGGATTAAGGGATCTTGTCATCAATAAATAAAGACAGGTTTATCTCTTCCTTTCCAATCTATATACTGTTTATTTACTTCCTTAATTTGTTGCATTACCTAGAGCT
Source organism: Jaculus jaculus (assembly GCF_020740685.1). Lineage (NCBI taxonomy): Eukaryota > Metazoa > Chordata > Mammalia > Rodentia > Dipodidae > Jaculus > Jaculus jaculus. Next base: position 2,094,198 of record NC_059117.1, read on the forward strand.
ATAAGGAAGATGCTTGAACAGTCTTGGTAAAGGACTATCTTGACCTTGATCCAGATCTTAGAGAGAAGGAGTTGAGAGCCTCACCTAGAAAGATGTTGTTAGCTGTTGTTTTCTTATAGAAGTTCCTACCACACAGATTTTCCTTTGTTCTTACTTTCCTTTCTTAGTTATTGTGAATGGGTGTTAGAGTTTTTTCAAATGCCTTTTCTCTGTCTGTTGATATTATTATATATCAAACCTGTTACTACAGAGGATTATATTAATTGATATTTCAATTCATTGAAGGATGCAATTTTTTATACATAGGTACACTGTTTTCAATTGTATAGTACTTTTAATACTTTTTTTTTTTTATTCAGGTAGGGTTTCACTCTAGCCCAGGCTGACCTGTAATTCACTATGTAGTCTCAGGATGGCCTCAAACTCACAGAAATCCTCCTACCTTAGCCTCCCTAATGCTGGGATTAAAAGCATGTGCCACCACGCCCTATTCAATTTAATAGTATTTTGTCCATAATTTTTGCACCTCTGTTCAAAAGAACTGTTGGTCTATAGTTCTCCTTTCTTCTGGTTTGGGTATCCTGGGATGCTTGCTACAGGAGAAGTTAGGAAGTGTTCCTTTGTCTTTTGTTCTCTGGAAGAGATTTTAGGAATCAGGACCATTTTGCTTCTTAAGTGTTTAATAAAATTCACAAAGGAAATGACCTGGACCTGATGTGTGATTATTTGGGGGAGGTTGTTAATTACTGATTCAGTTCCTTTCATGGAAATGGAAGCATCCAGATGGTCTCCTTTCTCTTGTCTGTTTGGTGCATTGTGCCATTCAAGGAATTCATCCATTTCATCCAAGTTACCAGCTTTGTGAACACAATTGTTCTAGGTCTCCATCTTTAAGCCTGCGAGTTCTACAACCTGGCTTGTTTTTCACTCTCAGTGTTGGTAGTTTGTTTTGTTTTTTCCCCCTTAGCTTTGCTAGTGTCATCATTTTTATTGATCTTTTCAAAATTCAGCTTTTGATTTCATTTCTGATATTTTTGGTTTTGATTTAATAGATTTCTACCTTGGCTCTTGTTACTTCTTTTCTCCTGCTTACTTTGGATTTAGTTTATTCTTCTTTTTCTAACTTCCTAAGATAAACTTTTAGAAGTGGCTTTCTTTGGCCTCACTAAACCTATTCGAGACTTTCTCCAGGATGCTTCCTGGTTCTGAAGATGGCTTTCCTAGGTGGAGTTTCCAATGACTCTAAAATCTCTGGTTCAAGATTACTCTTCATTCCACTAGGACTGTTAGCAACCAACCTTCCTCAGCAAGTTCTGTTGATTTTGTCTTCCAATATATGCACACCCATGCTATTACCCACCTATACCACAGCTCAGAGACTGAAAGTCCAAGACCAAGGTGCCAGTGCCACCCATATGACTTTCTCCTGAGATCTCTCTCCTTTGCTTGTAAATTCTGTCCTCTTGCTGCCTCTCACACAGTTGTCCCTTAGTGCCCACATCATATTGCATTAGTGGCCCACCTGATGACATCATTGCTTAATTGCTTCTTTAAGGCCTTGTTTTCAAATACAGTGATGTACTGAGACACTGTGGGTTAGGGCTTTGAGATATGAAGCTTGCAGGAGAGGGGCACAATTAAGTCCACAGTGTCCTTGCTGACCTTGAACATACCAGGTGCACTGCAGCCTCCAGGCAGTCCACGGCCATCTGTCCACTCATCTAATCTCCAATTAGCCACGAGCCTTGTTTTCCTCTTTCTTGCTCTCAGAGCAGATTCTGGACCAGCAAACAAAATTCCACTCCTTTGCTCTCTATCCACCTCAGCTCCCATGTTTTTCTCCAAGTTTGATGTGGTTTTGGTATTTTCATTATTTAGTGTTCCATTCATTTCCTGGCCATCCTCCCTGCATGGGAGCCCAAGAGAGTGTCACCCAGAGCCTAGAGCATTCGCAGGCATGAAAGGCATTCAGCCCATGTAGGTGAGTGGCAGGATCCTCCTTCTGGTGTGCTACCTGCCATTAAAACTAAGCCATGGAAATATGTTTTCATTTGAGCTGAACCCTCTAGGTTGTGGCTGCATTTCTGGCCTGTGTCCACCCTTAGAACAAGAACCACAGAAGCAGCATAGTGCTATGTTGCAAAATAGCTTGCCCAGATACCCTGATGCTCACACTTTGGTGACTCAATGCTGACCTTCATCTCTGAGTTGTACTCATGTGACCAAAGCCCAGCCAGCATTAGCAAACAACCCACCTACCAAATCAGAAGGCATTTTGCATTGGTATTATAAAATTTAGGTGACAGTGTTCCGAAACATCCCATTATATTAGTTAAAAATAGTTTTTCCCTAAGGAACTGTGCAGTACACCTGATGTGCCCAGGAGTGTTTGACATTGGCAGGCAATTTTATTTTTACATTGACCTTAATTTTGTCAAATTTCCCCTGCATTGGTAGAACTTGAGATCACAAAATTTAGTATAAATAATTAATAATAGACAGCATTTTCTGAGCTTTTGTAAACTGATTGAAACCATTTTAGTAACAGATATACAGCACAAGGAAGTTTGACTAGTTTATTAAATGTTGTTTGTTAGATCATAGACATGTTCCCTTTAACAGGACAGAATAGTAGCCATGCCCTCATGAAGTTCCTTCTAACCCTAGGTACTACAGCGAGAGAGACAAGCTGTCGGGCTTCGAAGGACAGCAGGACCAGATATTCTGATTTACAACTTTGTCTTTCCTGTGCCTTCTTGCAGCCTCTGGCACTAGAAACATAAGTCACATCCACCCTATAGAAAGGCTTCACCTCTAGTTAAAGACATCACCTTAAAAGTTTATAAAAATGGGCTGGAAGGATAGCTTAGCTGTTAAGGCACTTGCCTGCAAAGCCTAAGGACTTGGGTTTGACTTCCTACAGCATACATAAGCCACATGCACAAGGTGATGCATGCACAAGGTCTTGCATGTACACAAGGTGATGCTCACATCTGGAGTTTGATTGCAGTGGTTAGAAGCCCTAATACACCAATTTTCACTCTCCTTTCTCTCTCTTTTTCTCTCTTTCTCTCTCTCATTAGAAAGAAAATAAAATAAAAAGTTTGTGAAAGTAAGCAATCTCCTTTGTTCTGAGAGCTTCTGTCTTTGGCCATCTTGAGAATCTCCTGCCTGGTCTTTTAGTTCTTTGGTGCTCCTGCGTCACAGGGCCTTTGCACATGTAGTTTACCCTGACTGTCCTTTCTCCATTTGACTTCATCCCTTAAAATCCCATCTATCATTTCACAGCTTTTTTTTTAAAGTTTGCTTTCTTTCTATGCTACTCTCCTCAACACACCATAATTAGTTGAGAAATATATAATCATGTTTTATTATTTGATTATCATTTTTCTCAACCATAAAATTTTGAGCAGGGGCCATGTCTCTTTCCCTGGGCCCTCACTATCACTGGACTATTTAAATTGTTCACTAAATGAATGGTGAAAGACATGATGTGTTAAGCCTCTGACTACTTTTTCCATCTTCTGAAATCTTTTATGGCCAAAGGTAACATACACTAAAGGATCAAAGTGTTGTAGCAGAGAGATTGGGCTGGGATTAGAACCCCTGAGCCAGTGACTCTTAAGTCTCAAGTCCTTGACCACTTTTAACAAAAAATTGAGAAATAGAGATACTGATAAGGTAAATTATGAAGAATTTATTTAGTTATTATGAAGGGAGAATTGAAGCAAGAGAAAAAAATCAAGAGAACGTCCAAGCCAAGAGGCACTCCTTCCCTCCCAGCCAATTAAAAAATCTCTTCTGGAAGCTTGGATCAGGCCCTTATATAAATTAGATGTCCATTTAGAATGAACCTCATTGCCAGGTCCAAAATATATTATCAAGAATCTTGATTGATTGTTGGGACCAGGAGGAATGCTAACTAGGAAGAGTCTACCCATGGATGCTAAGCCAGCAAAAAGTTAAGGAGGAAGAATCAGCAAGCTGCTGTTTGTTATCACCTTGAGTAAGACTGCAACAGACTGGAGTTCTAGCCTCACCAGTGGCCTCCATGCTTCTTTGGGCCTGTGTATGTAGCTAACTACCTATAAGAAAGCTACCTGGCTCCTAATGCATATCAAAAGCTAAGGCTCATGTAGTAAGCATCTGCCTGTGATGAGCTAGGGAGACCATCAAGTACTAAAGTTTGTGTGGCATGGCATCAAGCATTATGTAAAGTCTTAGTTATGAAACATATGCACATGTATGCATAAATAAGGATAGATACAGGTTCCATATGAACTAATGACAAAGAAGGCCGAAAATTAGTTATTTGGCAGAAGAGTCAGTTCTGCTGATAGTTGGGCAGCCCAAGGCTCTGGGTACCAGGAACAAAAATAAACTAAAATTATGTGAAGAATTTATGCCAGACACCATGGTGAACATTTCACATAGATCTTGAATTTTCACAGCTACCCTTTAGGGTAGGTACCCTTACTGGATCTACCTTGCAGCCAAGAACAGTGAACTCACAGGGATGAAGTAATTTGGTCATTATTACAATTAAATGGAAATGTAAAATGTAATTAGAAACTTTGGACTTTGGTTCCAGACAGTGTTGGTGTTGATCTTTTAGTACTTTAACTATATGCTTGTAAATAAACAGTAAATAAATACTATTTCTAGTACCTAACATTTGCTAATTCCTGTGGTAAAAAAGTTCCAAGGCAGATTTTAAGCTGCTTGTAAAATTGCTGACAGTTAAAGCATTCGTCTATGTGGAGACTCCTCACAGTAAGCTCTTTCTGCCACGATAGTTTTCTTTTTCTATCTAGGAATTGCTTGTTCTCACGGCAGTAAGATGAATTGTAAAATGGTTTCCTGATCTTTTCAGTGTGTAGGTGGGGGAAAGGGCAGTTCACATTATTAAGCAGTTATGGAATGAGGGAGGGGCATTCCTACAGATTCTCTTTGGGCCAGATCAAGAGGATGTCAAGCTGACCTCAGAGCCCAGGAGGTCCACTGTTAGGAGGACAGAAGCCCTGACCAAAGTTTCTTGGCAGGAATAGAAGAGCCCCATGGGAAGGGAATGAATTAACTTGTCAAATTCTGAGTTCTGGATTCTCTGAAGTCATCAATTACTTACTTGGTATAGAAATTCTTACCCCAAATCCATAACTAACCTTCCATCCTCACCACCACCCCAGGCCATAGAAGGAGCCTGGTAGCAGGAGGAAGGGCCCTGGAATGCTGTAGCATTGGGGGTGACTGGCTACCTCATGGATGAGGATGTGGATACAGCAGCTGGCTGACTATGAAAAACATAGTGCCCACCAGCCACACACCCTGAGAACAATGGTAAAGGTGCTCAGATTTTCTGACCTTACCCTAAGTTCAGATGAACTGAACAGAAGAATGTGAGATGGCACATGCCGCTTAGACAGTGGCTCAGATGCTGCCATCCTTCCACTTAACCTTCCATCTCTAGAAACTAGAAATGCTCCTTACAAGTAACGTTGTGATGGACATAAAGTTACTATGAAAGAATGCTTGTCATTGAGCTCCAGGGCACTGCAAGTGAAGTGTGTTGCAGGAGCCAGGCCCAGGGGACAAAGATGTGAGAGGCAACAAACCAAACTGGGCTCAGCATACATAGCAGCCCAGCCAGACCACTGGGACATTTTGCCTTGGCAGGTTTTGACTCATTAGATTTGTGTCCTTTCACTCTCTCTCTCTCTTTAAAGGAAAGATCTGAAGTACAACAAAAAGCAAAATATTTTTGGTATATTAGTCTGTGAGATAATTACTCTTCCTAATATTTCAACACATGTGCTGTTTATTTTGTGGGCTTCTAGGGATCCAAGAGCAGCCAGCCTCTATGATGCCAGCATGTCCCTTATGGTAGAAGTAGAGAGCCAGCTTCATTTCAGGAGGAAGTTTTGATCTGGTCAGAAAAAAGTGAACATATCCATCACTTTGGCCTGGAGCACCCTCTTCCCTCCCCATCTCCAGAGGCTCTGGACCTTTGTAGAGACATTGAGAAAAATGTCCCCATTCATCCTGCTCTCTAGAAATATGTTTAGTCTGTGTATTTCTTTTTGCCTTTTTCCATCTGGAAGCTTCCTTGAGTTAACAGTGAAGCAGGCCAGTCTCCAGTCAGGAAAGGCAGGGTGGGAGTATAGGGTAGGTTTCCAATTAGAAGGGGAGCCCTAAAATACATGAAGGAGTAGGAGAGTCCACTGGGGCATCATCTCCTAAGAAATAAGTGGATTCTGCTCTGTGTGTTTCCTTATGGGGGTCAAGATATGAACAGCCCCTTTTCACTTGATGGTCCTCTAACATCACCCACCTGAGGTTCCCAGGACTTTATTTGTGGGTGACTGACCAATGGTGTTATGGAGACAGCAGGTAAGTGTGTGGCAGAGACATTTCTGTGGGAGTTGGCTTCCCATCATCCCCTGTGTTTTCCTGCAGCTTCTCACTCACAGCATTTATAGCAAATACTTGCCAAATGTTTTCCATAAACCCACAACTAGGGACATTTTTCACACATTCTTTCAGTATATAAATGTTTATTTCTTCACAACACACAAAGAAGGTTGAGTGCAGTTTCGCTAAAAGGGACTTTGATGTGTGGATTTTGGCCTGATGAAAATTCACTTCTGGCTTTGTTCTTCCACACAGCCACATTGTCTGTAGGTACACCCCAAGCATGTGAAGCTACCAGTGGTTTCCAGGTGTGATTTCCTCCAGGGTTTAGAGTCTGTGTGGATGTGTGTGTGTGTGTGTGTGTGTGTGTGTCTGTGTGTGTGTACACATGTGCCCAGACACTGGCTCTGAGCCAGACTTATGAAGAGTGAAGCTGGAGTCTAGAAGCCACAAGTAGAGGATGAGAAGATAATGGTGTCTCGTTATGATTAACATGCACGTGAACATAAATGACAAGTATGGAGTCTTCTGGAAAGGCCAGAGATGCTGCGACACAACCACCCTGGTAGTGGCTAGAGCCATGCTATATACTGTCCACTCTCTTTACAGTAACCACTTCATTAATAGGCACTGCTATAGGTACTACTGTGCTACAGGGTGAGAAATTCACAGGTGAGAAAACCATGGCAAGGTCAGCTAACATACCCATCCTTCACTCAATTTGAGGCAGAAAGTTAGAATTACTATAGGAAAAGAAATAGAAAGGATTCTAGAGACCTAGAGGCAGGAGTTATGTAAAATTTTATGGAGAAAGTGGCATTTGAGATGGAAAAAAGAACATGGGGTATAGGTTGGTACCAGAGAGATGGGGCGGGAGGGGGGGGAATCCAGGCCCACCTCTGTAGGAGAGCTACCTCACCACACAATCTCTCCTTTAGCAGGAATAACCAAGACTTAGTATTATTGTAAAGCATAAGATATAATGAGATGAATCCCATTTTAAAGGTAAATTTTCATAGAACACCGACCTACAACTCCATGGAGAATATCAGCAACACCACTGGGGAGGGGCCCTACAGAATGGAGGCAGAGGGGAGTGAAAAGATGGTACAAACACATGATGTATCCATACAAAATATATTCTTAATAAAACAAAAGGCATGATAATGAAAAAAAAAAAAAGATTTCCTTTCCACATGTCTTTAGTTTCAACTAAATGTAAATCAACACATGGCCTAACTTTTTTTAAACTGGGTATTAGACAAAAACCTTCCTATAGCAGCTAAGTTACATGTGCAAAACAGGGAATGGTTTTCATTTGTACATGTCTGAATTGTCTGTGCATCATTTATGCAGAAGAACTGATGTGAAATAGTCTTCACCTTCATGCACCCTTTGAGTCTCTGCACCCAAATCAGAGTGGACTTCTGAATATGGAAGCTAAGCTAGGAAGTGAGGTGGGTGCTGGCATAGAAAAATTAATTTCACTACTGTTGCTTCTATAGTATGTTTGTTCAGTAAAGCAAGATAAATCCAAATATGCTTCAGACAATATATACAGAAGGGAATTTTGCATTAAGCTGGCCATAGTTGTTAACACAGTGGTGACAATTTCTCAATATCGAACCAGGCTTGAGAAATGTCAAGCTTAATTTTTCATTCATCAATGACCATTAGACAAAGACAAACATTTTGGTGTCTTCGTGTTCTGGCGGAGGAGGCGAGGCATTTGTGTTCAGTCATATGCTGCTGAGCAAGTCCAAAGTATGTCCTGTGAGCTTGGGATTTGTTTTTGATAAGGTCTGCAATGTGGAGGGGCTCCTTTGTCTTCTCTTAGCACCCATTTCTCAGGTGTAATGAGCTGTCTGCATGTCCTCACTCATCCTGATTTGGAATGGTAAAAACATGCCTTAGGGGAGGCAAGTGACTCTTTCTTCTTCTTTGACACTGAACCTGGAGCCACCCTCCACTAAGCTCCCCTGCCTGCCCACTGCACCCCACATGTACACTTGCTGCAGAACTTGGTACTACCTTCTAACAGTGCAGACTTTGGAAGTGTCAGAATGAAGGCTGAGAAGTAGGTCTGTCACTTTGCCTCATCTCCTCTATCATTCATCATATCAACTGTAAACCTGTGAACATGCTGTTTTGTCCATGCATGTCTGTTTTTAATGTCATGCAAATTGTTCTGCAATAAAATACTTAAAATACTGTTGAAAGAATGATGTATCATAGGGACATGGGCAAGTATAGAGCTAGGATGCAGGTAGTAGACTAGAGAAGTAGTGCTCAGTTTTTCACAATATAGACCTTAGACTTGCAGTGTCAGCTTCATCTGGGAGTTTGTAGCAATGCCTGAGCAGAATTCTACCGTATACTTACCAAATCATAACTAGCATTTTTGTTTGTATGTTTGTTTGTTTATTTGTTTGTTTGTTTCAAGGCAGGGGTCTCGCTCTAGCCCAAGCTGATCTAGAATTCACTATGTAGTCTCAGGGTGGCCTTGAACCCAAACAGTCCTCCTATATCTGCCTCCCAAGTGCTGGGATTAAAAGCATATACCACTACATCCAGCAGAATTGGCATTTTTTAACAAGATACCCAGTGAACTATATATACTTTAAAGTTCTGTAGGTGAGGGAGAGTAAATATCTGAAATAATGAACAGTATAGCTGTCAATCTCTAAAATAGGGAAGTGGATGTGGACATGGTAAGGCTTTGCCCTTCATTCCCTTGAACATCCAGTTCCCAACCTTAGGCCCTCTGTAGGACTCATCTGACTGCCTCTGCAGTGAGTCTTCTGGTCAGTCCTAAAATGCACATAGGTGACTTGAGTTCTATGGCATGCTCTCCTAATCTGTGAAATCTCATTTCATTTCAGTGGCATATGAGGGCCAAGTGAGCTGAGCACTTAGCAATCTTTTGTTTTAAGCCTTTCTTTTAATAGAGATTGAATTCAAATAGCATAAAATTAGTCATTTTAAAATGAACGATTCAGAAACTCTTCACACATTCACAATTTTGTACAACCATTGCCTGTTGTATTACAAGACATTATCATCTCCCCCAAAGCCCCATCTTTATTAAACAGTTGTTCCTGTTTCCTTTTGCTTCCAGCCCCTGTCAACCACCAATCTACATTCTATCTCATAACTCATTAATGATATTCATTAAGAGTCACAGAAAAAACACTTATTGCTTTCCATATCTTTAAAACAGGAGATTTGCTAATGATATATAAAGTGGGAGACTCTATCTAAAACCTTTATTATTTAGTTTCTTGCTATTCATGCTAGGCAAGTGTTATACCATTGAGCCACTCCCCCAGCCCAATATAGATACCTTTAAATCAGTGATTCTCTGAGTATAGATTCAAACTAACAGTGGCCACATTACCTGAGAATTGTTAGGAATGGAAATTCTCAGGTCCACACCAGAATGACTGTAGCACAATTCTAGCAGGGGTCCCTAGCAAACTCAAGTTAAAGGACCACTATTAGTAATAAACAAACCTGAAGTGACACTTACAGGTGCCCACCACACCTGCACCAATCACTAGGCTCTGAAGCATGTGCAGTGGCCTGCAAGGAGCTATTTGAATGAGAGGATCTACTATCGGGCAGAGTTTCTGCTATCAGTGGCTTCCCAATAGTCAGCAGAGCCAATTTCGCAACCTTTCTCAGTGGTGCTGGGGTTGCTGCAGGTACAGACACAAGTTGTCTCTGTCATCAGTCATTTAATTCCCTTCCTTCACTGTACTGTCCACCTCAGTGTTCAAAGGTGGGGAGGTCTTTCAACAGAGAGCTCTGTGATTGGTCTGTGGGTTTTACACATCCAGCTTTTATGGCACTATTATCAAAGTGCAGGGTATGTTTCTTTTTGGTTGATTAATGATCAACTCAAGGTCTATTATGAACCTCCAGGCTTTAATTACTACACCATTACCCAGTCAATTCCTTGCCATTTTATATTTATGGCCTTTATTACACCTCAGTATGTGCAACTGCCTGATTTTATTCTAGACACATATTACCTCATTAACTGCATCTTATTCCATTTCTCTTGTTTGTCCAGATTGTTATTTATCTCGGTTCCCTGGGTGCATTTTCTGCTTCTGCTTTTTTTTACCAGTCTATCCATTTACCAATTTTCTTCTTCCTTTTCCTTGGATGCATTCACTGTTCTTTGACCCTTTGAAACAGACCTTAGAGTTTTTGCATACTCTGCACTCACCTACAATGAGATTACACTTGTTAGGAATTTTCATTCCTAATAAATTGCCAGTTTCTGCATACATACCCTGGTGGCCAGTTATATGTACACTCTTAATTCAATTGTATGGAATCTTCTGAAAGCCCAATTGAGCTCTTGATATTCTAGGTACTGTCACAAGCTTTCCACTCTGTACACACTGCCTTTCTCTAAATGAAGGCTGAAGGATGGTCAGGTTTTTTTTTTTTTTTAATTTATTTACTTACAAGTAGGAAGAAAGAGAATATGGGTGCACCAGGGCCTTTGCCTCTGCAAATGAGCTCCAAAAACATGTGCCATTTGGTGCATCTTGATTTACATGGGTAATAGGGAATTGAATCTGGGGCTGGCAGGCTTTGCAAGGAAGCACCTTTAATTGCCAAGTCATCTCCCCAAAAAGAAAGAGAAAGAGGGAGAGAGAGAAAGAGAATGGGCAAGCCAGGCCTCTAGTCACTGCAAATGAACTCCAGACACATGCACCACCTTGTGTCTCTGGCTTACATGGGACCTGGTAAAATGAACCTGGGTCCTTAGGCTTCTCAGGCAAGTGCCTTAACCACTAAACCATTTCACCAGCCAGAGCCCTATCTTTCTATATTTAAACTATGTAGCTAAATTTAATTTTTTATTTATTCTCTTAAATACCTTTCTAACACATCCTCAATCCCCTTCATTGTTTCAGAAAATTCAGGGTTTGGCTTTCTGACTTGCTTATTTTCTTGGGTTCTACCCTAGACCAACTATATCAAGCTGGGTACCAACCAGCAAGAAAGCAGCCTGTGTTCACCAGACCCTCCAGAACCTTCTGGTTGTAAACTACAGTTAAAGAATCACCTTTCTGCTGGGCATGGTGGCGCACGCCTTTAATCCCAGCACTTGGGAGGCAGAGGTGGGAGTATCGCCATGAGTTCAAGGCCACCCTGAGATTCCATAATGAATTCCAGGTCAGCCTGGGCTAGAGTAAGACTCTACCTCAAAAAAAAAAAAAAAAAAAAAAAAAAAAAAAGAATCACCTTTCTAAAAAGGTGCCATAAGAATTTCAAGAGACTTTCTTAAATCAGAAATAATATTTATTCCACTTGAATGTTTACCTCCTCCCTATAGAAAAATGAATAATCTGTACATCTGTTATGTTTTGTTTTCTGCTATATTTGTGCCAACTGCTTTGCCCTAGAGCTATAAGAATATTTCAGAAATGCCAGCAGTGGTCACCTAGAATACGAGTACATGTAGTTATGATATCAGTATTACCATCGCTCCCTTCCATCATATAGTCTGTGCTATTTGGGGCATGAAGGATATCTTACTCTCGTTTCTATTTTCATTTGATCTTTCCATTGCTTTGTGGTAAGCATTGTTACATGAAAAAACAGGTAGAAAAATGTGCAAAAGTCACCAAGAAGTAGGCTTTGTTAGATATCAACGTAAGAATTTTTTTCTGCCCAGAGCCATAGTGTTGTCCACTCATCTTTCCTGATTGAGGCCTTTCGTTTCCTGGTCAAAGCTTATCACTCTACTTTTTGCTTTTGCAGTAAGCATAAGTAACCAATAATGTGTGCTCTGGGGTTCCGCCACATAATTGCCTGGCTAGGCTTATTTATTTTTGTGCTGTGTGACCTTGGACAAATTGCACATCTCTTTGTCTCCCCACCTGGGAAGTGGGATGGTATAGCATTTCTGACATGTGAGTAAAATGAGGGAATCATAGAAAAGGCCAGGGAGATCAACATTTTCTGTAAAAATTGATGGCTACTGATCTTTTAGTTCTGCCATGCCTGCATCTGTAAAGATTTAATTTTTATTTATTTATTTGAGAGAGAAAGAGGCAGAGAGAGAGAGAGAATTGGTGTGCCAGGGCCTCTAGCCATTGCAAACAAACTCCAGACACATGAGCCACCTTGTGCATCTGGCTTATGTGGGTACTGGAAAATCAAACCTCGGTTCTTAGGCTTTACAGACGACTGCCTTAACCACTAAGCCATCTCTCCAGTCCCCTTTATATTTTATTTTGTGTTAGGTTAATGCACTCTTCCCTCACTTCACTCAGTCTTCAGATGTGGTGGGTCAGTAACCCATGGTTCTGATTTGCTATGGTTTGTTTCCTGGTGTGGCATACTTTCAATAGTTTTAAAGTTCTTTCTTTGCTTTTTAAAGTCAACACACTAGGACTCCCCACATAGTTTGCACTCCGTATCAGAATAAAGCAATGTTCACCGTCCCTCCTCTCTGAAGAGAACATAGTAGACCTCTCACATAATCCTCCATGGTCTGTGAGGAGAACCCTGTGTCTTCTCCCATCCTAGATGAAGTCATGGTGACATGAAGGAGGTTCAGTGGAAAAGCCTCTATAGATGACTAGGAGAGGAGACACTAACAGGCTCATTCAGGCCTGGCCACAGAACCAGAGGATAGATGGACTCATCCCCAATGAAGAAACTTCAACCAAAAATGGAAGAAAGTGGTTCAGACAGGACATTGAGTATTCAGCAACAGGGAGAAGATAAACACAGAGCACAAAAGTCAAGAAAATGGACAGGTCTTGGAAGGTGGTCATCAGGTACTGAGTGAGCACTTGGCAGTCAGGACCAAGCCACATGATTTCACAGTCTGACTACTGGAGCTGAGGTAGAAAGAACGGAGCATTCTGGGAACTCCACAGAGAGCTCAAGGTCTATGGAAGTAAGTCTTGGGAGTGGAGTGCCCCAGCCGTTTTGGTCTGAAACTTGTCATTAGAGGGTTAACAATACAAGGGGGAAGCTTAGAGTTTTGTCTCAGAAGGGCAGATTTCAAGGAGATAGAGGACATAGAAAGTTCTTTTGAGGGCTGGAGAGATAGCTAAGTGGTTAAGGTGCATGCCTGTGAAGCCTAAGGATCCAGGTTTGATTCTCCAGGTCCCACGAAGCCAGATGCACATGGTGGAACATGCATCTGGAGTTCATTTGCAGTGGCTAGAGGCCCTGGCGTGCCCATTCTCACTCTCTCTGTCTCTAATAAATAAATAAATAAAGTTCTCTTGAGTATACTCCACTAAGGTCTCTGCCTTTCCAGCAAGGTGTGTTTGAAGCCAATTAGTAAACTGCAAAGAAGCAAAAAGAGATTTTATATTAGAAAACTTGAAAAGAATTGAGATAGAGTTTTTCTGTCTGTGAAACTCAGTCTAGTCTTGAACTCACAATCCTCACAATCTCCATGCCTGTAGTTCTGGAATGCTAAGATTATAGGCATTTTGAAGCACTGTACAATAGCAGGTTAAAATTTAACAGTGAGGAGAAAATAAAGATAAAAAACATACATCAATGTTTCCAATTGAAGCTAATATTAGAATATTGAAATTGAAGGTAAGTGCTATCAGTGTGTTCCAAAAATAATCTGGGCAGATTTCTCAGTGGTTAGAGGTACTTAGTCCTCACTCCTGCAAACCAGAGCCTGGATCCCCAGCACCCATGTAAAGCTGGACCAAAGTGCCTATGGCAGTGGGAAGCAGAGTCAGGAGAACCCTAAAGCTCATAGGCAACTAATCTGACTCTCCCAGTGGCAAACGAGAGAGAACCTGTCTCAAGGTAGAAGGAGAGTACAACTCTCTAAGGTGGTCCTCTTACCTACACACATGCACACAAAGAAAGAGTACATGAGACACAAACCTTTGAGGCTGGATAGCTAGCTAAGTGGGAAAAGTGCCTGTCACATACGCATGAGGACCTGAGTTTGGACCCCCAGAACCCACTTAAAATGCTGGATGAGTGGGGGCTGGAGAGATGGCTTAGCAGTTAAGATGCTGGCCTGCAAAGCCTAAGGACTGGTCCAATTCCCCAGTACCCATGTAAGCATGATGCACAAGGTGGCACTTGTATCTGGAGTTTGTTTGCAGTGGCAGCCCTAGCATGCCCATTCTCTCTTTATCTGCCTCTTTTTCTCTCTCAAAATAAATAAATAAAATATTTTTTTAAAAAATCTTTAAGGGCTAGAAACATGACTTAGCAGTTAAGGCGCTTGCCTGCAAAGCCAAAAGACCCAGGTTCTATTCCCTAGGAATTACATAAGCCAGATGCACAAGGTGGTACCTGCTTCTGGAGTTGGTTTGCCATGGCTGAAGGCCATGGTGTGCCCATTCTCTCTCTCTCTCTTTCTCTCTCTCTCTCTCAAATAAATAAAATTAGAAAAAAAATCCTTTTAAAAAATGCTGGATGTGGTGGTGTATACCTTTAATCTCAGTCCTGGGGAGTTGGAGTCTTGGAATCCCTGGGTAGTCTAGCCAAATTGATGGGCTTTAGGTCAGCAAGAGCCTTTCTCAGAGAATAAGGTGGAAGGTGACTAAGGAGGATTCCAATGTCTACCTCCATACATATGCACATGCATGTGCACATACACCTGCATATAGAAACATATAAATGCACATACATGTGGAAGAAAAAATAAAAGCTATTACCCCACTTAAGGATTATCCCTCACTATAATATCTACTTAACAATATTCATAATCGTGGTCTTTCTGACATTATTCCTGAAAGAATGTTCACCTTAAAATTGAAAAAGGAACTTTAAATACTGTGTCTGCCTTGAGTACAGGAATCAGGAAGGAAGATTCATTTTTCTTCCGGCAAATAAATAAGAAAATATAGATGGTGCATTAAACAGTAAAGAGAAGGGCTTCTCCAAGCGATTTACATGCTGATTAGTTAAATTACTGTTTAATTTAGTGACTGCTAATAAACTGTGCCTTGGAAATGTTTCCCGAACATTTATTGGCTGCAGTAATTCTACCTACAGTGTATGCGGATCACATCTTCATTAAGTATTGATGCATTCATGAAATGTTAATCGAATGTTAATGTGAAGTACAAGGGAATGTGCTTGCTGGAGGCCGGCTGGGAACTACCTGCCTCTGTATTTGCTTTATGTCCTGTCTGCTTGCTGTTTGCTTCAGCTTGTTTCCCATCACCAGGAGGTTCACATTTGTTCCCTGACCTGCTGTCTCCAATACCAAACTATAAAAAGAGAAATGAGATTCACTGATGGACAGGAGTAAAGTTACTGCTCCTCATCCCTGCTTTGCCAAACTGGAATTCCTGCAGAGAACCATGAAGAATTCCCTTTAGAAGGAGTGATGCAGGCTGTTCATGTCGCACCCTGGCCAGACATCCAGGCTTTCAATGACTCAGGCAGTGGCCCTTCCCTGTTTAGCAAGAGGAGGGGTTTCTAGTTAGTTCTCTCAGAGCTGACTGGAACCAATCAACCCCACACATATGTTATCTAACAAGAGAGTAAGGGAGTATCTGTCCTAAATCCATGGGCAGAGGAGGCTACATTCATGTTATTGTTCAATGCATAATTATTCATGTGAGGCTATATTGTTATGGTTGAAAACTCTTACCAAATGGCATCGTTAATCTTCTTCGTGGATAATCACAGAAGATGTGAGAAGCGCCTGTGTACATCAACTGAAGAAGAGATTGAATTTCCAGTCCATCTATGTGATGAGATGATTGGCTAAGAATGTTATGCTAGAAGGAGCATTCCAAATGGAAACAGAAAGGGAGAGATAGAGGAAGAGAGAGGGAGGGGAGCCATTGTTATGGTGTTTGTGCAGAAAATTGAAACATTTTTGTCAAGGTCCTACTCTTCTGGTTTTAAACAACTTACCCTATACGAAGGGGGTCACCATCACTCCTGTTTTTCTAATGGTCCGTTCCTACAGAATGAATCAGAACTTACATTTTATTTTTCCCCTCCCTTCAAATTTCTTTTCTTAATCTCTTTCAGAACTGCCTTCCCCTCCTTGTTCTCTTTGTCCTCTATTGGTCACTCCTCTACATTGGGGCTTCCATGGCCCACTCTGCTGTGGCTTGGCCTTCTTAGGTCCTGGAACCTGAGCACTGACTGACCTGCAGGTTCCACACTGTAGATCAGGCAGTGTGGTGGGCTCCCTTAGACAGACCTACTAATTCAAAGACATTGACCTTGATCTCTCTACCTGGAGTGTTTCCATGCTCAGAAACCTAGGCTTAGAAAGCACTTGCTCATTTTATGATTTTCAATAATCAGAGAATTTTTTTTGATTACTTGGTCTCAGGACTGTCTCCTGGGACTTTCCTGACTCTTCATCATTTCAAGCAGCTACTTTCTTCATAGCATGTATGAAGAATTATAACTACATTGCATATTTATTTTTATTTTTGCTTGTGTGTTATACATACACCCCATGCTAATGCATGCAGATGCCAGAGGAGAATGTTAAATGTCTTCCTCCTTCCTCTGTTGTTCATCATGGGTTTCTTTGAGGCATTATCTCTCACTAACCCTGGGGCTGCACTTGCTGATCAGCAAGCCCCAGCAATTTCCTTATCACTGATCCCAACGAAACTAGGATTACAGGCATGTGGCCATGCCCGGCTATTTACATGAGTGCTGGAGAATAGAACTTACAGTGAATCAGACCCTCATGCTTGTGCAGCAAGCACACTAACCCACTGAGCCATCTCTCCAACCCATACATTTTATATTTTTATCTTTCTCATTTAAGTAGAATTACTGTTTGATGAACTCAGGACCTTGTTCCTTGCTTGATGAAATTCATTTATCCTCCTAGTAGATAATGGATGATCAATTAATACTGATTAAATGAATAAGACACCATACCTTCCACTGAAGAGGTCATGGGCCAGAGGGCATATTAGTTTGTTTTGTGTTATTATAATGAGATACCTGAAGTCAAGGGCTAACATATGGTGATGGCCTTCTTGTTGGCAGTATCCTGAGGTAGTGCAGGATGTCATACTACCTCACAGAGAAAAGAAGCACACACATATATATCTCCACTGCTCTATCATCTCTCATATACCTTCTATCACCTATCCTCTGCATCATCTATCATTGATCATCATCTATCAGCTAGCTCTGTCCTCTATCATCTGTCTTAAATCTTATATTAGCTGTCATCATTTAGCATCATTTATCATCTAGCTTCTATTTTCTATCACCTATCAGTCTATATATCTCATTATCTAGTTATCTCCTTCTTTCTTCCCTTTTTCTCTTTTCTTTCCCTCTCTCCTGCCCTCCTTACCTTATAAAATCACCAGTATTCAGTCATGGGGCTCTGTTCTAATGACCTGATCTAATTCCAGTGGCTTCCCGATGGCCTTACTTCTCAACACCATAGCCTTAATACCTCACAGTAGGCATTAACTTTCAACATATTTAGCCACAGGGAACTCAAACTATATCAAGTTATATTCAAGGGGAACCAGAGCATTATTTCAATGCACATCTCAGTACTGTAGATGCTCCTGGGAGGCAAGTATCTGAACTGGTGCTTCTGCTAAGGAGATGCCCAGACCACCCTTACAGGGGAGAGTTGTAGGAGTAAACTGGTTCCTTGGTGAGATAAATAGCCTCCTTAAGTATTATTGCTTTTGTTGACACATGACATTTCAATGTAGTTACTATACAGTTTTTCAACCTATGTGCAGAGTAGTTGCTTAGATTGGAGTGATGAGACCATTTTCAACTAGATGAAGGAAAGAGGAGACTGTTGTAAGTGAACAGAAGGATTTTTAGAAAAAGGATGAAGAGCACAAATGTGAGGACGAGAAGCTCTGCTATATGAGTGAGTGGGACAGGATCTCACACACTTCTTAACTCTTCAGTCTTTTCCATAGAATTGTTTTTCTGGCCAACATCTTGTAATATCTATGTAATTTCTAAGTTCATTGCACCACTAACAGGGGTAGACCCGAGTTTCCCTGTTACATCAGGTACCATTTTGTCACTGTTGTCTACTTATCACCTGATAGAAACAGCTGAAAGGGAGATGGGTTTGTTTTGGTTCATGATTGCAAAACATGGCAAGGTAAAGTAGTTCACGTCAAAGTAGACAAGAGAAGTAAAAGGTTACAGCAGACAGCCAATGTACACACCTCCAGTGGTCTGCTTCCTCCAACTAGGCCCCATCTCCCAGTAATTCCACTACCTGATGAATCCATTAAAGAACCAATTTACTGATCAGCTTGGAGCTGTCATGATATAATTATGTCCAGAAATGCCATGCCAGATATACCTAGAGTTGTGCTTTCCCAATCTTCCAAGTCCAATCCAACCAATTTGGCAATAAAAGTTAAACACACTTAGAAGCTCCAGGGAAGGACCTTTGTTGTTATCCACTTAGAAGTCCCAGGGAATGGCCATGATTGGTCCACCTCTGTTTCATGTGTTGCAAGCAGGCATGGTTTAGTGAGGTTTTGCAGACTACAGAAACCAAGACAGTAAATATAAAGTTATATGTGGAAGTTAAAATCATGGAAGGAGTTGCTGTTCCCAAGGAAGGGAAGCTGGGCCTGGAGAACAAAGAAATGGTTTTATCACTGAAATTATAAATCTTTATCAAACTGTTTTGAAAAAAAAATGCTTCACAGATGCCTCTGTGAAAATGGGAGCCAACAAAAATAAATATCTTCCTGAAGGTTGGAGTTGTGGGAGATTTGGAAAACATCAGAGTTTTAGGTACTACATAGCCAAAGTACTCTGTTTTGTTCTGGTCCCAGTTGTCTTCAGTTGAAGATCTGGAGTGAGCCTCCTTATTTCCTTATTAGAATAAAAGCAATAGGCTTGAAGTGTTTGGTCATGGAATTCCTCTTCTGACCTCTTCCTCCTTCTCTACTGCAGATTGTACTGGAGAACAGCAGCCGAGAAGATAAGCATGAATGTCCCTTTGGTCGCAGTAGCATAGAGCTGACCAAGATGCTGTGTGAGATCCTGAAAGTGGGCGAGCTGCGTAAGTACACTTGTGTCTCCTATGGGTATGAAGCTTACAGATACCCAGCTTCTGAGGTTGAGCTGCGCCTATGCAAAGAGTTGCCTCATGTTAAAACCTCACAGATATCACTGTGAGTCAGTTTTTCCCTGGCTTAGGTTTCTTGGTTACGTATTTCTGAGTATCTTCTCTAGATAGAAACAATATTCAAGCCTGCAGGAATAGAAAAACTCTGGCTGAATTTCCAATATTAAGAAGATAAGTACATATTACAACAGCCTTGCTGCTAGTTAGAAAAAGATCTATACAGTTTTTTCCTTAACTCCAGTTTATAACCTTGTAGATCATTTCCTTTTCTTTCTTCAAAGTGATTTTTCTCTATAAAGAAAAATTGAATACCTTAATGAAATTCTCTTGCTTCCAGTATTTCAGTTGTGTGGAATACTTGCTTTAAAGGAAGGAATTATTGCAGATAAAGGGTAGCTGAAAATGAAAAATTGGTCAGAGATAAAGCTTTGGTTCTTTTTCTTACTTATATTACAAAATTTATGGGAGAACATCCAGAAAAAGAGATGATAATTTTTTTTGCTTTTTTTTTTCTTATTGGCTTAATTTGTCTTTAATGTGAAGGAGGATATGATTTAACCTACTTCAATTATTATTGTCAGTGTTGAGTATCCTTAAAGTGCCTCAATTACTTCCTTCTATTGCCTATGGAGCTGATGCACATATAAATGTTTCCTCTTTTACTTAATGACATGAATACCAGAGAAGACTGCTTATATCAGGACAATGTTGACTGGGGGGGGAAGTATTTGGTTTTATTTTGAAAGGCACCTGCTTTAGAGCTTAAAATAATGGTCTAGGATGATAAGCAAAAGGAATCTCATGATCAAATTGAAAGGGGGGTTATAGTTTATTTACATGTAGAGCTATCTACAGGTGCTGCTAAGAAAAACTAGAAAATCTGGTGGTTAGTAAAGACAAAACTAAGACTTGGAGCTATGATACCACAGGAAGCTTCATCATCTTCCTGGGAAAATAAGCCAGTGTTGACATGGAATTACACAGAATGTCATTGCCAAGGAGCCCCATGGGACACATTGGTATTATGACAAAGAGCAACCTGCCCTCTTTCCTGTCCACCAAATGTTGAGATTTTTGGTTGTAGGGACCCTTGAGGTAAGTTGTTCATCCTTCCCTCATTAGACAAACTCATGTAGATTTCCGTCTCAAGGCTCCCTGCTTATTGTTTGTAAGTCCTAACTCAAACAAATCCTGTGACTCTTTCATGCTCATTTCAGTTCCATGGAGGAAATGGTTTAAAGTGACTGGCTAAAATGCATTTCAAAGACATCTGAATGTTTTCAGGACTAGAGAACATTTGTGCTCAGCTAAGCGAGAGTTTCTTTGTGTAAGCTATGGCCCTGCATTAACTCTGTCACCCCACCTTTTCCATCCTCCCAACAGCACACTTCTGGCAGTCTGATCTTGTATTGAAGGGAAGAGTAGGTACACTCAAGTCCAGTTTCCTGTTCCTGTCCTTTGCCCAGAAGAAATATTTTATTGTGCTAAAGCTAACCCAGAAAAATGACATGGTGTAGATAATGAAAAGGTACTAGGTTCTATTTCTACCACTTGGGACTCTAGTGTCCGTGGGTAGTTACTCACCACAGTCACTGGTCTCTTACAGCCCTACATGTTCCTCAGGACCAACCATCTGGAACTGGATTGGTAGTATTTGGGGTGATGATTTGAGTAGTACCTTCAGTTTGTAGCTAAAAATGAAGAAGTAGCAGTGTGAGGAACCTATGAGGAGTGGCTTGGAAACCATGCTCAAATTCTGGTGGGCAGGGCGAATACAGGTCTAATGTGGTCAGTGGAAGGGAAGGGGAACCAGGATGGCAGGACTCTGAACTCTCAGTCCTTCCCTGGTGATTGTGCTTGGGACTGGAGTCAGTGTGGAATAAGGGGCAGGGTCTGAATTTAGGCAGGGTGGAGTAGCTCTCTCAACCATATGAGCAGTTGGAACTCAGAAGGCCATACGGTATCCCATTTCTGTGGGCTCAGATAACAAGGTAGAGATGCAGGCAAATGACTCATGGACCTAGCCTACTGACACAGCTGAGCCTCTTGCACAGTAGGCTCCATAGCCCTCCTTCTTGTGAAGAAGAGTCTCCAACATTCCACAACAAATCACAGCACATGTGCTACAGCTGTCCATGTGTGGGGCAGGAATTGGGTGGCTGGAGCCTGCAATTATCTGAGTGGTGTCTATTTGTCTAAGAAGCACATTTACTTGTTTGTTCAGTAAAAAAATCTACTAAACATTTACAATGCACTGGACACCGCAAGTACAATTGAAACAGATAAGGCCCCAGCCCCTAAAAACTTGCAGAAGCTTCACAGAACTCAGAGAGGAAAAGAGCTGAGGTTGATACTTCTTCCTATGAATTGAAATGTACTATACTTTAAATGCCTGTCTATTCTGTAGTACAATTTCTCAATATTTTGATGGTTTCAAGTTTAACTTTTCCCCTTTGACCTCTTGCTTGCCATCTTCTGTAAAAAGCCATTATGGACATTTTTCAAGGCTGACAGAGAAGTTCACATTTCAGAAGTCTACATGCCCAAATGAATTGTTTTCCACTCATAAAAATTAAAAGGTTGCTATATTCTGATTGTATGTTAGACATCAAATGACGAGACACCCCATGGTAAGAGGAAAAATTACTTTTTTAATGGATTTCCTTTTGCCCACTGCCGTAGTAAATAAGTTACCAATGTGAAAAACAAATTTGATTGTCCCCATGTGCTGAAGGGGAGATCTGTCTTTCTTCTAAGGCACATCAGTGTCACAGACAAATCCATCTTCTTCAGGTTTATGTGCATCTATTTTTGTCATTCCTGGGTTCATGACTCAGTACTTCTCAGCTTTGTTTTAGTAATTGACCTTGAAAACCATGGTCAAGTTCTCTTCATAAGCAAATGCTGAAGCCAACAAAAAAGTACCAATTAAAAATCTATTGGGGGGGACAGACAACAAATATCTGAATGTCTAGAAATGGTTCCTCTCTTAAGTTGAGGCATCTTGAGAAAATCCACTTTTGAAATGCCAATTTTATTTTGGCTTCTAAAGCAAGCATGTTAAATGTTCAATTAAATTACTAATGCTAAATATTTTTGAACATCTTTAAGATTGCTTTTAAAGTTATATTATTGTTTTGCTTCTCAATTACTGACATGGCAAGAGGCAAATGTTATCTTTAATAGTATGGTCTAAAAATAATGTTGGTGTTCTCAGAGCACTTTAACAAGATTATTTAATTGAAGTCTGTAACATTCCCAGGAGTTAACCAAATCAATACTGCCTATGTTTATTAATGAAGGGAAGGCCTGCAGTGATTGCACATTGTGGAGTCATCGCATTGTTCTGAATGCCCAAAGAAGAATCAGGTAGGAAAGTAGAATAGGTCTTTGGCAATCTCACTGAACAATGTGGTACTTTGAATGTAAAAATGTCCCCTGTAGCCTCAAGTTTTTGTGATTAAGCCTCATATTCGATCTGAAACTGATGGAGCCAGCTAGAGTAATCTTGAGTAACTGGGAGCAAACCTTCAGTTTATTAGTCTAGCCTGACTTGTTGTTAGCTAGCTAACTCACTCAGACTACTCCTGATGATGTGGAGATGTGACAACGAGCTGCCTACTGTGTTTTCCCCACCATGGTGAACTTCCTCTCAAAACTGTAAGCTGAAATAAATCCTTTCCTCCCCTAAACTGCTCTGCTCAGGTGCTTGGTCCCAGAGGTAAGAAAGTAATTGTAGCAACCATCTTTGAGTCACAACTCAGCAACTGTTTGGATGCTTTATTTATGTTTCTGTATTGTGTTGAACTTCTTATTCTTCGTCTATGAAATACACATTGGGGGTTGGGGAGGTAGTTCTGCAGTTAAGGCACTTGCCTGCAAAGCCTAATGACCCAGGTTTGATTCCCTAGTACCTACATTAAGTTAAATGCACAACATAACACATGCACCTGGAGTTTGTTTGCATTGGTGGGAAACCCTGGTGCGCCCTTTCTCTGCTCCCTCCAGATCTTTCTCCCTGTCCCTGTCAAATAAATAAACAAATAAACAGAGAAAGGGGGGTTAGAGAGAGAGAATGGGCACACCAGGGCCTCCAGACACTGCAAATGAACTCTAGACACATGTGCCCCATTGTGTATCTGGCTAACGTGGATCCTGGGGACTCAAGCCTGGGTCCTTTGGCTTTGGAGACAAATGCCTTAACCACTAAGCAATCCTTCCTGCCCCAAACAAGTAAATATTTTTAACATGCAGTGTTGGTGTGGAAGCTTAAATGAGATAATGAATGTTGCTTCAGTTGGAATGTGGACAGTCTTCTAGATTTTTGTTTCTTCGCAAGTGATACAGAGTCTCACTTTCTGTGAGCAAACTGAAGGTTAAGTGGAGAGGGGATGGTGCTCCTGCTTATTGACAGCTAGCATCTGGACCTGGAACAGTGTCCTTGGTTTCTTCATTCTGCATATTGATGAAATTCAGTATAGTTAGCCATCCATATATCTGTGAGTTCTAAATCTACAGACTCAACCAACTGTGGATGGAAAATACTTGGAAAATAAATTCCATCTGTACTGAATACATACAAACTTTGTGTTATTATTAATCACTAAGTAATATAGTAAAAGCTATATATGTGTAGTATTTACTACAGTAAGTTATAAATCATCAAGAGATTAGTTAGTATATATAGGCAGCTATGCATAAGCTATATGCATTTACCACTTTATGTAAGAGGCTTGAGCTTTCTTGAATTTTGGTGCCCTCTGGGGGTTCAGGAACCTATCTCCCATGGACGCCAAGGAACAATTCTTTTGGACCTGCTTTTGCCATAAGGCTCTGCTGAGAGATTTGCTCATGTTGCGCTCAGTTTCAACTTTAAAAATCATAACAAATACTTGCACAACTGATTGTGGCCACATGCACCCATAGTCTCAGGAATATTTTAGGCAGCCCCAATTAGAATAAAATTGAAGAGGAAAGGGGAATAACTATTCAAATGATTATATGTTTGCTTGAAGTTGCTGAGGAGAAGTGAGCAAGACATGATGGCCTTACAGAGGAGAGGAGCCTGAACAGAGACAAACACACAGTTGTCTGGTACAGGATTTAAAGACATATCCAGCTCCTAACTGGTGAGAAAACTAGGGGTAGCTGTTGTTTCTGTTCATATGCCATTTGTCCTAAAAGAAGTAGTAAATTACTGAATGAAAACATGATTTCTGACGCAGAGACTACTGAATGTCGACCATGTACCACTATACCCCCTCCTACTTCATTAAGTAGCTATAGGGCTCCTCTGTGTCTCAGAATCGTACTAGTCACTATGGCATGGACTTAGAATGTATTCTCCATTCTCATGACGCCTGCATGCTAACTAAAGAACCCTTCATATGAATAAATGCTTACAAAATCCTTTGTCACCCAAAGCATTACACTGAAATAAGACTAATATATCTAGGAGGCACTGTTTGTTCTGTTCTGTTTCTGGAGTGAGCAGGACTTGAAATAGTCACTAGAGAGGCAGAGAAACTTGGACATATGGAAAACACAAAGGTGAAGAGAGAATAATGGTGGCATTCCATCAATAATACCTCCAGGTATTCATAGCTATGGGGATGGTGGAAACCATAGGAGGAAGGATCTGTGGACTCAGAGAACTCTAGTTCTATGCACTTACAAAGAGAACTTAAGGGAACAAAAAAAATTAAAGGAGATGCCAGACAAAGAAGCAAGTGTCACATCATAAACATTTGCCATCAGAGAACCTTGGACCTGACTTTTCAGCTGTGCAAACCAAGAGAAAGACTTTTAAAAATTCTTTTTAATTGACAACTTCCATAAATATAATATATGCCATGATCATAATACCCTCCCACAACCCTTACTTTGCCTCTTTCCAAATCTTCCCTCTACTGAATCCCTTCTTTCCAACTAGTCTCTCGTCTATTTTGATGTCATCATTTTTCCCTCCTATTATCTTCTGCAGGTCTTGTGTAGGTAGCAACAGCCACTGTGAGGTCATGAATATCAAGGCTTTTGTGTGTCTGAAAGACAACATTGTAAGCATTTCTCCCTTCATTGGCTCTTACATTCTTTCCACCACCCCTTCCACAATGGACCTGAACCATGGAGGGTGTGATGCAGATGTCTCATGTAGTACTGTCACTTTTTATTATTATTTTGAGTCACTGCCATCTGAAAAAGAGAAGTTCTCTAACCAGAAGTGAGAGTAGCAGTATTCTATGGGCATAAACAAGTATTTTGAGGGCATACTGGTGGGCATAACATATCAATTTAGCCAGACAGCAGTGGTAATTCCACCCCTAGGGCTTAAGACCTCACAAACCATGGAATTTTTTAAATTTTCATTTATTTATTTTTATTAATAGCATATACTTTGTATGGATACATCATGTGCTAGTACCATCATTTCCCTCCTCCCTGCCCCCAGTGCAATGATGTTGCTGGTATTCCCCATTGGGTTGTGGGTTATGTGTGGCGGGAGCAGCAGGCAGTTATTTGGGGGAGGCAATGCCACTGGGCATGACATCCCAACCTGTGGCTCTTACAATCTTTACACCACTCTTCTGAAAAATTCCCTGAGCTTTCATGGGTGTATTGTAAGTCTACTTCAGTGATGAGCTCTTAGGAGCCTCTGGATTTCTGCTTTAATATGGGTTGAGTATCCTCAGCATCTGTCTCCTTCACTGTGGTGCTGATTGTTGGGCTCACAATGGAAGCAGCACTTTTTGCTCATCTTCCCAATTCTTAAGGTGGTTTCAGCTGGGCCTTCACTAAAATGTAAGGGGTAGTTTATCTCCTTGGTTCTCCCTACCTTCAGAAAAAGTAAAACAGATTCTCCAACAGAGAGTGAAGTCAGCATAGGTTAAATAGTTTAAGTGTTACTAACTTCAGGAGATTCTGGTGGATGTAGCCCTTCTTTTAGCCAAAGACTACTAGGAGATTGACATTGGAGAGCATAATCTTTGTCTTCATAGGATTCAGATCTGGTTCCCAGTTCCAGATATGGATTCCACTGAGCAAGCTCTTAGCCAGTGAGAAAGCCATTGGTTACCCACCAAGGCTATGTGCCACCATTCCACTGGTGTATAATTCTTATCAGTCTGGTTACTTCTAAGTAACTTAGACCCCTGCTTGCTCACAACATTGCTGACCACTTTTCCCCAGTAGCTCATGTAGTGCTTTCCAAGACTAAATGGGCTAATCATCTGGGGACTTGCTCTCTTCTGGATTCCAACCAAATTTCTCTATGTTCTGAATTGGCAGCATATGGTGTCTTCAGCAATAGGATCTTACATTTTACCTCAGATTGGTAATCAAGTGCTTTGACAGAAGCCTGTCTTGTTTGGGGGACCAAATAGGTCTCTGATCAAAAACTCAATGTGGTGCTCGCTTCGGCAGCACATATACTAAAAACTCAATGTGGGTAGCACCAATTTCTAATAATAGGAGTTACAGGTCAGAGCCAAAAATTTTTAAGGTTAGGTAGGCTTTATCCCACCCTCTCCAGGACCCTTCTTTATAGACACTTCCCCCACCCTCCTGTTAAGGGTTATATCTTTTTGTCTATCCTCAAGGAGAAATGTTTCTATGGTACCAGTTCATTTTAGGTTTAGTTTTGTGTTTATTTCCCCAGCTTCCTCTTCCCCTCTCCTCAAGCCCTTCCATCCCTATTGTCTGGGCCTCAAGTTGCCTGTAAGGTATGCCAGAGACTCAAGTTGATCCAGGGTAGGAACCACAGATGAGTGAAAATACGCAGCATTTGTCTTTCAGTGATCGTGTGTGTTCCTTGAGTGTGATGTTTCAAGTGCATCCATCTTCCTACAAATTTCACTGTATCATTTTTTTTAACTGCTGAGTAGAATTCCATTGTGCATATGTACCACAACTTCATTACCCATTCATCCAATGATGAGTAGCTGGGTTGATATCAGTTCTTAGCTATTATGAATTGAACAGCTATAAACATGGTTGAGCAAAGATCTCTAAGTCAAGCATGGAGCACTTAGGGTAAATGCCAAGTAAGGGAATAACTGGACCTATTGGTAATTCTATATTCATCTTTTTTGGGAATCCATACTGATTTCCATAGTGGTTGTACAAGTTTGCATTCCCACCAACAGTGAATAAGGGTTCCTCTTTCCTCACATTCTCTCCAACATTTGTGGTTGATTTTTTAATGATTGTCATCCTGACTGGAATAAGGTAGACTCTCATAGTTGTTTTAATTTCCATTTTCCTTAAGGTTAGGGATGTAGAACATTTTCTTAAGTGTGTGTTAACCATTTATATTTCTTCCTCTGTGAACTCCCTATTTGGTTCTTTACCCCATTTTTTTCAGTGGGTTCTTTGATTTTTGTTTAGTATTTTTTTGCGTGTATTCTTTGTAAATTCTTGATATTGGGCCTCTGTCAGTGGCATAGCTGGTGAAAAATTTTCTCCCATTCTGTGGGTAATCTATTTGCTCTGCTTATGCTATGTTTGTCTGTACAAAAGCTTTTTAGCTTCATGATATACCATTGATTGATTGGTTAATTTTCTGGGCTACTGGGTTATTGTTCAGGAAGTCTTTTCCCACTCCTATGTCATGGAGAGTTCCTCCTGTATTTTCTCCCAGTAGTTGAAGAGGTTCAGGTCGTATATTGAGGTTTTTAATCCACTTGGAGTTGATTCTTGTGTATGCTGAGATGAGTGGGTCTAGCTTCATTTTTTAAAGTTTATTTTTATTTATTTATTTGAGAGATAGGGGGGAAAATGGATGTGCCAGGGCCTCCAGCCACTGCAAATGAACTCCAGATGCATGTGCATCTGGCTTACATGGGTCCTGGGGAATTGAACCAAGGTCCTTTGGCTTTGCAGGCAAACGCCTTAACTGCTCAGCCATCTCTCCAGCTCCTAGTTTCATTTTTCTACATGTGGTTATCCAATTTGTCCAGCACCATTTGTTGAATATGTTGTCTTTTCTTCAGTCTACATTATTGGCACCTTTGTCAAAGATCAAATAGCTATAGTTATTTGACCTAACGGCTGAGTTTTCAGTTCTGTTCCATTGGTCTGTATGTCTGTTTGTATGCTAGTACATGCTGCTTTTATTACTGTGGCTTTGTAGTATAGATTTAGATCTGGTATGATGATACCTACAGAGGTATTTCTTTTACTAAGGACATGTTTAGATATCCAAGGCCTGCTACCATTCCATATTAATTTTGAAATCCATTCCCCAATACCCATGTAAATCCATATACACAAAGTGATGCACGCATCTGGAGTTTGTTTCCAGTGGCAAGGGGTTCTTGTGCACCCATTTTCATTCTCTGTCTCACTTTTTCTCTCTGGTTGCAAGTAAATAAATGTAAAACTAAATTCAATGAAACAAGCAGGTTTTGCTATATTAGTATCTGATAAAATAGACTTTAAATCAAAAGTAATCATAAAGGACAAAGAAGGTCACTTTTTTGTCATCAAGGGAACAATTCAACATGAGCACATCACAATCATAAATCTATATGCACTAAGCACAAGTGTACCACAGTTTATACAACAAAACCTACTTTAAAACAAATCAAAAATTAACATCAAAAGCATCATAGTTGGGAACCTCAATACTTCACTATCATCAATCAGACTGTCCAAGCAGAAAATCAACAGCGAAATAATAGAGCTCAACAACATCATAGTCACAACATTGTAGCTGAAGAAATACTAAGAATTAGCTTTTGGCAATTAAACCTATTAAGGAAATTTTTTCTCCTAATACTAGCATTTCTTCTTACTCCTTAGAAAGCTAAAAATTCTCAGATCTTAATTCTGCCTAGACTTTTCAAATTCACCATAAACTTCCAAAGAAAAATAAAATAAATATTCTAAGGTTAAAATTTGTCTTGAGAAAGTTACATGCTTTTTTTTTTTTCGAGGTAGTGTCTCACTCTGGTCCAGGCTGACCTGGAATTAACTATGCAGTCTCAGGGTGGCCTCGAACTCATGGTGATCCTCCTACTTCTGCCTCCCAAGTGCTGGGATTAAAGGTATGCACCACCACACCCAGCTTGTTACATGCATTTTGACTCAAATAAAAATTTTCATAAATGTGTTTAGAATTTGTTTGCACTTGTCTGTATTTTCCAGAATTTCTACCATGACTGTATTTTGCAAGACACATTAAAAAATAATAAACCCTATTTCAGAATGACAAAAAATCATAGAACAGAGTATAAAATGAAATGATTTTTTATAATTGTAAATGTGATAGCAATATTTATAGTGTCATTACTACAATGTAGGAGAAAGTTATATAAGAGCCATGAAAGCTGATGTGAAGATGGTGAACCTTTGCCTTTCTCCATCTGGATACTAGGGACATCAGCCTCATGGGTTAACTGTGAAGTACTCTATTCTGCAGGGCATAGTCTTAACCTGGGCCAGCATATACTTGGAGACACTGACATGTATCCCAGCAAAGCCAGTAGTTCCTATGCATTCTGAGGCTGCCGTGTGAATTTGCACCTCTGAGGTAGTTTCTTCATGTTTGGAAAGGCAATATTGTAGAGGTTTCAGAAATTTTAGTAAACTGTTTTGAGATGAGGTGATGGCTCAGCAATTAAAGGTACTTGCATGCAAAACTGGTGGCCTGGGTTCCATTTCCCAATACCCATGTAAATCCATATACACAAAGTGATGCACGCATCTGAAGTTTGTTTCCAGTGGCAAGGGGTTCTTGTGCACCCATTTTCATTCTCTGTCTCACTTTTTCTCTCTGGTTGCAAGTAAATAAATGTAAAACTAAATTCAATGGTTCTTTTCATAGGTAATAAGTTCAGGGAGAAATTAATGTGGGCCATTTAAAAAAAGGGCTAGGGAAATGGCTAGGCAGATAACAGACCTGGAGAGGGCTTGAGACAGCCTGAGTTCAAGACAGTAACCATGTAAACAGCTGATCATGGCCACACATGCCTATAAACCCAGTCCTATGGGGAGCAGAGACGAGAGAACCACTGATGCTCACTGGCCAACCAGTCTGACTGATAAAACAGTAGCTCTGGTTTCAGTGAGAATCTCTGTGTCAGACACTTGGATGACCAAAAAGAGGACACCTGATGTTCTTCTCTTGCCTCCTCATGCATGTTTACAGGTTATATGCAGCTGTGCAGGCACATGCATAAACCACATCACACATACTATACACACACCTAAGAGACAGAAAGTATATCAAGCACATCTCAATTAAAAATGAATAAAAATAATTTATTTTTGTCCTTAAATTTTTAGGACTTACTCCATTTTATGTTAATTGTGAAAAGATACCCTAGTTGGAACCTGCCAGGATCAATTCCTGTTGCCTGTTAGAGTGACTGGGTTATACAGTAAGTGATAAGCCTGCTGAGTTTGCCCAGTTTATAGAGAAGAGGAAAGAACAAAGCCTCCCATTTTCTTCTCCTGCTGTCTCATAGAAACACTTCATCTTCAGGTTTTCTCTGACACTGGGTTTGAAGGACATCTCGA
Organism: Jaculus jaculus; assembly: GCF_020740685.1. NCBI lineage: Eukaryota > Metazoa > Chordata > Mammalia > Rodentia > Dipodidae > Jaculus > Jaculus jaculus. Next base: position 2,125,210 of record NC_059117.1, read on the forward strand.
TCCCTCCTGTAGCCCATGGTAGAGGGCATCGTGGTCTCAAGAAACCTAGAGCATTTTACCTTTGTCTCTCTTACCTTTTATTGTACTTTTTTTGCACATGAGTATGAGTGGTGTGATGCATGTGTGTGCATGAGCACACAGTGTATGCAAGTCTGTGTCCAAAAATGCACATGTATGTAGTATGTGTTATGTGTTGTGTGTGCACATGCATGTACTTCATGCTTGTGTACACTGCACACATGGAGGCCAGAAGACTTCATTGGGTTTCTTCCTATAACACTTGTCCATGTGTTTCCTTGAGACAAAGTTTTTCACTGGATCCAGAACTACAGCCCCAGTGATTCTACTCTCTCCACTCCACAGGACTAAGGATGCAGGTATACCCAAGTATTCTTGATTTTCTACACGGAGGCTAGAGAATCAAACCTATAGAAAATCAACCCTCTTAGACCCCAGTGCTTGTGCAGCATGTACTGAGCCATGTCCCCAGCCCTCTTTGTTTTCTGTACTTTCTAATGATTATTAATCCTTAATTTTCTATAATTCCTGGTCCCATTTCTCTTGAAAGGTTTTGTAGGAAAACCTTTAAGATAATTTAAAATATAATATGTCAAATAAATGGAAAAATAAGCAATGGTATTTCCACAGAGTATGTTGTAGAAGCCTTTGTATTTGCCTCTAGCAGACATTGAGTTTTTCTCAAGATTTCATTTATCTCAGAGAAGTAAGGGCAGACCAGTATAGCAGCTCACATGAATAAGGTCATGTAGATACCTAACACTAACTTTATCTTAATTTTTTTTTTTTAATTTGAGAGCGACAGACACAGAGAGAAAGACAGATAGAGGGAGAGAGAGAGAGTGGGTGCGCCAGGGCTTCCAGCCTCTGCAAACAAACTCCAGACGCATGCGCCCCCTTGTGCATCTGGCTAACATGGGACCTGGGGAACCGAGCCTCGAACCGGGGTCCTTAGGCTTCACAGGCAAGCGCTTAACCGCTAAGCCATCTCTCCAGCCCCCTAACACTAACTTTAGTTAATGCTCAGTTAGTGTTTGATTACATTTATTATCATGCATGAAAGATGAGGTACTAGGATCACCTTCATATCATTTTCTAAAAAGCTACTGTTGGGACAGTTTATTGCTCAGTACATAAAGTGCTTGCTGCATAAGCAGGGCTGATTTTGGATCTCCAGGGTCCACATAAAGGCCAGTGATATGGACTAGTATCCATAACCTCAACTCACCTATGGCAAGAAGGCAGGAACTCACATATGAATACACACAAACACACACACACGCAAGAAAATCAAACCAGCATTATAGTTAAAATAGTGGGACTAAAACAGCTGTTTCATTTTAAAAAAATGGAACTAAAGTAGGATACTGATATTTACATCTTTTATTTCACCTTGGTCAGAACACAACCATAGAAGCAGAGTTTGTTGACATTATCAAAGTGTTTTCATTTATAGACAATAAAGCTGTCTGTCTAAAACTCCTTGAAGATGGGCTGGAGATAGCTCAGCTATTAAGCACACTTCCTGTATAAGCATGAGTGCCTTTGGGGGCCTGAGGCTGCCTAAGTTCAAATCTTTAGATCCCACATAAAACAGCTGGGCATGGCCATGTGCACCTGTCACCCCAGTCCCACAGGTGAACAGAGATTCTTCGGAGCCCTGCAAGCTCTAGAATTAGTAAAGGAGAGTCAGGTTCAAGATAAGACCAGGGAACCAGACACTAAATGTTCCACTCTGGCCTCCACGGGAGAGTGTATGGGTGCCACAGGGCATATACACGTGCATACACACACCTGCTCCGCCCCACAGAAGCAAAAGTAAAACTTCCTGAAGCTAAAGAAAAGAGTGGATCTAACTTAGAAAATAGAGACTGGATAAACAAAACAGTAGTTTTCTATATGCCATTAATGATTAGTTCATTGCAAAGGAGAAGAAAGGTTATTTTAGCTGTGGCAATGAAAATAATCCTAGTGGAAATTGGTTTTAGGTAAAGAAAATTATAAGAGTTTACCAAAACAAAAGTTTCAAATAAACATATAAGCAAAATACTTTATTCCTGGTGGGAAAATATTAATATTGTGAACAATATAAATTATTCTAAACTAGTATGCTGGCTCATATCTCATCTTTAAGTACCAATGAGAATTAGGGTGGAAACATCAGAAAATGATTCTTGTGTTTATTTCAAAGAATAAAGAGGTCAGATTGACCATGAAAAATTGATAAATAATAGCAATGAAAACTACAAATAAAAATATATTCCCCTTTTTTAAACTCCCCCCCCCCCCGCGAAAGACCAAAGACATAAAAATATCATTCTTGTTCTGAGTTAGGCTGTCATAGCAGAATACCTGTCTAGGTAATTTACAAGGAATAGAATGAGTTTATTACAGTTCTGGTACCTAGTATCTGGAAAATTCAAGATAGAGTTACACATCTGGAGAGGTCTCCTTCCAGACATCCCTGATAGAACGTAAAAGGATTAGAGAGTTTAAAACAAAATGAGGGAGAGACAAGGAGCCAAATTCATCTTTTACCAGAAACCCATCTGTACACAGTTTATATTCTAAATGGTATTGGTCAGAAGTCACATCTTAAAGATGTGTAATTTTTGCACTGGAAATTACAGAATACATTCAAACCATATGATATAACTTTCATTCAGTTTCACACAATGTGGTTTGGTTTTGTTGGAGTTTTTGTCACGTTTTATTACCATTTGCTCGCTTGCTCGCTTGCTCGCTCTCTCTCTCTCTCTCTCTTTCTCTCTCTACACACACACACACACAAAATATGTTTCTTATGGCCAGAAAAAGAAATTTGTAAAAACACAATTAGAAAAAAAATCAAAGGAAAAGTACTTAAAGGGTCAGGGACATACCTCAATGCTAGTGCACCCGCCCTAGATTCAATCTGCATAATTGGGGAGGGGGTGTGAGAGAGAGAGAGAAAGAAAAAGAAAAGATGAAATTAAAATTGTGCTCACTCTGGCTTCTTTCTCTGAGACAAAAAAACGGAGTCCTGCCTGGAAAGGTGTCTTTGTGAAGGGCTTAGAACTTATGCTCAGCAGCCTGGGAGGCCTCACTGCTGCCAGAGGTCTCCAAAGCAGTTCAGGGGGTTGCTCAAAAGGCCCTTTCTCAGGTGAAATATTTATCACCTTCCCTTCTGGTTTGTTACACCACTCTGGTGTGACTTACCTAAAATCCCTATTTATATACCTGAGGGACTATGCATTTATGACATTTAGCTCCTTACAGAAGAGAAACCATCTTAAAATAAATAGAAAACATACTACTAATAGGATCACAGCCCATAAGAGTGGCTGTTTTCAAGAAGGGCATCATCATACCTCATCTATAAGATGGAGCTAGTATTATAGTTACTAGTCTCATCCCCCAAAGAAGAAAGTGCAATGACTTGATGTAGAGATTTACCTGGTGGGTGGGGTAGATTAGGAGATAGACACTGATCAGATTTCCCATCTTTGAGCCCTTTGATAATGATTCTAACCCAGTTCCAAAATGAAAGGATTTTTAGGTAGAATTCCTTTAACCCCTAACACTCTGGGATGGGAAGAATCTCAAGCCAGACAATAGCAGAAGCTCTTGGGACAAAGGAAATTACTTACTTCAGAAACCTTTTAGAGACAAGGCTTCCTCCAGGGTGGATGTGCCTCCACTTACTAGTGTCAGGTTGAGAGAAGGCACAGGATGTGTTGCAGTCTGGTCCTGCTGTCCCACCCAGGCTGCCAGCTTTTCTCCCTTGCAATACCTGGAGTCAAAAGGAACTGCAGAGGTCATAGCTTCTTTGTCTCCATGGAACTGACATCTCTTCTCTTAAAGTTACAGTGTATAGGGCTGGAGAGATGGCTTAGCAGTTAAGGTGCTTGCCTACAAAGCCTAAGGACTCAGATTCAATTCCCCAGTATCCATATAGCCAGATGTACAAGGAGATACATGCACCTGAAGTTCTTTTGCAGTGGCTAGAGGCCCTGGCATGCCCATTCTCTCTCTCTCTCTCTCTGCCCCCCCACACTCATAAATAAATAAATATAAAAGCTAGCAAACTTTAAAAAGAGTTACAGTGTGTAACCCTAAACCATGAGCTTCAGTTGAAAACCATTTTCTGACTTAAAGATAAATGGAAAGGATTTATTTTTTAAAAGTTTTTTGAAATGATTATAGAACATTTTTTAAATGAAGTAGTATTATGTACTAGTTTACATTACCTGACTGAATCTGATGTCTGCTTGACCTCCATCTAATTGACCTCACCACTTAACCTTTCTCCAAGACTCTGGTTCCTCATTTGTAAATACAGAAGTTTTAAGCCTCAGCAAAGGTACTATGTGCTTAGTACTGGCCACTGTTTTCCATTTTTCTTTAGTGTCTTATCTTTCTAACAAGTTAGTTTTCCACCCTAACTTCTTGTATTTCACATACAGTCTGCATTTAGTAAGTATTTGTTGTAGGAGTAGAGTTACTTTCTATTTATGTCAGGGTCAGATGCAAAAGTACTCTTCAGACATCAGTATTTTTGTGAACTTTGCATTTGACAGGAGACTCTCTTTTGCAGTCAGCCTCTTGTTGCTGGCAGAAAGCACTTGAGCAAAAGCAATTTATGGGAGGAAAGAGTTTATTTTGGCTTACAGACTCGAGGAGAAACACCATGATGGCAGGAAAAAAAATGTAGCATGAGAAGAGGCTGAACATCATCTCCTGGTCAACATCACACAGACAACAGCAACAGGAGAGTGTGCCAAACACTGGCAATAGGAAGTTGGCTATAACACCCATAAGCCCGCCCCAACAGTACACTGCCTCCAGGAAGCTCTAATTCCCAAATTGCCATCACCTGGGGACCTAGAATTCATAACACATAAGTTTATGGGGGACAACTAAACCAACCACCACATTCCACCCCTGACCCTCATAAACTGATAGTCATAATGAAGGATGCAATGAATTCAGTCCAACTTCAAAAGTCCCCATAGTTTTTACTTTATTTATTTATTTATTTATTTATTTATTTATTTATTTATGAGAGAGAAAGAGAGAGATACAGGGGGAGAGAGAGAGAGAGGGAGGGAGAGAGGGAGAGAATGGGCATGCCAAGGCCTCCAGCTTCTGCAAATGAACTCCAGGTGCATGTGCCACCTTGTACATCTAGCTTTTATGGGTCCTAGGGAATTGAATCTGGATCCTTTGGCTTTGCAGGCAAGTGCCTTAACCACTAAACCATATCTTTGGTCCAAGTTCCCATAGCTTTTATTAATCTCAGTGCTATTCAAACATCCCCATAGTCCAAGGTTTTTTTTTTTTTTAATTTTTTATTTATTTATTTCAGAGTGACAGACACAGAGAGAAAGACAGATAGAGGGGGAGAAAGAGAGAATGGGTGCGCCAGGGCTTGCAGCCTCTGCAAACAAACTCCAGACGTGTGCATCCCCTTGTGCATCTGGCTAACGTGGGACCTGGGGAACTGAGCCTCGAACCAGGGTCCTTAGGCTTCACAGGCAAGCGCTTAACCTCTAAGCCATCTCTCCAACCCAAGTCCAAGGTTTTTTAACTGAGCCATAATACCAAAATAAAATCATAATGGATTTACAGAATAAATATTTATAGTGCACAAGATGGCATTGGACATAGTAAAAGTAGATTGGAGCAATACAAGATTTAAGCAAACGGGGCAAACATCAAATTCTGTAACTCCAAGTCTGACAACTCTAACCAGTGACAAGTTTCCAAGTCCTATCATTCTAATCAGTGATGAGTCTCTGGAGTTCTAATTCTACTCATCTAGTTAGGCTACTCACAGTCTGGGAAAACTTCATTTAGTGTCAGCAGCTTTCCTTGGCATCCATCCCAGAGATGGATGGCCTCTCCTTTGGGTCTCCACTGAAATCCATGGTTCATCCTCATGGCTCCATCAGGCCTCCACACAGGTAATCCAACAAGCCTGCTTCACATCACCCATAGCCATTTCCAGAAGAATGAAACTGTGTGGCAAATTCAATGACCCTCTCTTCCCTGCATTTGTGGTACTCCACAGTACCAGGTGGGCTACCAATTTGTTAATCTAGGGGGTAATTAAGTCCAACTTTGAAGAGCAGGACACTCTTTCAGCATTCAGACCCTGTACTTAAAGAGATTGCATTCTTCTTGCTGTACCAATGAAGATCAGCTGGCCAAATTTCAATGTTTGTAATCTTTCAAATAATGGAAGCGGAGTGGGCAGCCGTTTTGGCCCAAAGATTTCGTTTCTTTCTGTTCCATATCCATCTGGTCACACTAGTCCATTTCTATGTAGTGCAGTCCTGCAAAAGCTCTCAGGACACAAGCAGGAAGAATGCAGCAAGCCTCATACAAGCTGCTTCTAGCAAGGTTCCTACAAAGTTCTTTCTAGCCTTCATAAGCTAAACCTCACAGTCCATAGGTCTTATTGCATTCAGGTCTTTCAACTCTGACAGGAATGGTCCATCAAGCCGTACTTACAGCACTGCAAGGAGTCTCTTGGTCCAAGGTTTGAAAAAGCCAAAGCCACAGAATCAGGTTTCTTTCAGTGACAACCCCACTTCTCAGTACAATTTTACTGTCATGATTAACTTCTCATTGGTGGGAGAAAGCACCCAACCAAAAGAAGCTTATGAGAGGAAAGGGTTTATTTTGGCTTACAGACTTGAGGGGAAGCTCAATGATGGCAGGAGAAAATGTGCCATGAGCAGAGGCTGGATATTATTTCCTGGGCAATAGCAGCAGGAGTGTGTGCCAAACACCAGCAAGGGAAAGTTGGCTATAACACCCATAAGCCCACCCACAGCAATACATTGCCTTCAGGATGCTCTAATTCCCAAATTGCCACCAGCTGGGAACCTAGCATTCAGAACACCTAAGTTTATGGGAGACATCTGAATCAAGCTACCACACTTTCTCAAACAACATCCCTATTCATTCTAATATAAGTGACAGTAAGTATTGCAAAAGGGCTCCCCCCTCACTCCTGCATTTCCCCCTGTTCCTCAGAGTAATTTGGGGGAGAAGGGTCACTGAGCCCAAATTTGAGTTGGAAGATACAAATATTACAATGTGTTCCCCAAAGAGAAAAAACTATGATATATTTTTAATGATGAATTTCAGAACATACAGCTCTGGGACTCCCCAGCTGTTTCCAGACAGCTCTGTGCTCTTTTCTGTCAGGGAAGCATGTCTGTTATTAGCCCAGATTAGTCTCTGATTGGGGCAGAGCTCCAGAGAGGGCTTGGGGAGGGCAGTGAACAAGGGCACTTTTCCAAAGATGCCTCAGCCTGCTGTTAACCAAGACTGGAAGAAGGGAGGATGCCCCCCTACACCACAGGGTGGCTGCAGGCTAGGAAGAATCATGGATCTAACCTTTTAGATGAGGTCAGAGAATTATTAGAATCCATTTTCTAATATTCCCAGCCATCAGTTCGTCCCCCTAGAGTGAACTTGCTCTCTGCTGCCCATGGAGGCTTACTCTTATAGGAGGAGGAGAGCACTGAATCTCAACATGCAATCAAGCCTAATGTGGCTTCCCTTGATTTGGCTTTCCAAGGGTTTTGGCTACAAGAAGAGATTATAGCTGTGGCCTGGGCATCTTTAGAAATATGAATCATATCTTTCCCACTGAAGAAGCTATTTTGAGCTTTATAATTGCATATTTCCATGTTGTTTTTCTCATAGAGTGAGTAAGAAAAAATGACTTGCATTTTTTGAAAATGGAAATCTGCTGGTTTATTTGTTCTTTTTTTAATTAATTTTTTTAAATTTTTATTTATTTATTTATTTGACAGCAACAGAGACAGAGAGAAAGACAGATAGAGGGAGAGAGAGAGAATGGGTGTGCCAGGGCTTCCAGCCTCTGCAAACGAACTCCAGACGTGTGCATCCCCTTGTGCATCTGGCTAACGTGGGACCTGGGGAACTGAACCTCGAACCGGGGTCCTTAGGCTTCACAGGCAAGCGCTTAACCGCTAAGCCATCTCTCCAGCCCATTAATTAATTTATTTTTAACAGTTTATACCCTTTTATTTCCTCTCCCATGTTCCCATTTCCCTTGGGCTCTCCTCTGTTATAAGATTTACTATGAGGTCATGAAGGCCTCAGTCAGTCCCAGTGGGATAGTGGGGAGGACCACTGTGCCTCTGGGTATTCCTACCCACTCTGTGGCTCTTACAGTCTTTCTTCCCCCTCTTCTACAATAATCCCTGAGCCATGACAGACCTGTTGGAAGTTAGATTTATTGTTGAGTTCTCTGTAGCCTCTGAATTGCTGCTTTGGTAGGTTTGCTTGATCACCATGTCTGCCACCATTATGCTGGATCTGGTTATCAGGTTAGCAGTAAGAGCAGAGTTCATGGTACCGCTTCCATGACAAATTCTCCTAGACCATGGCATACATGGAAGAGGTCACAAGTCTCATGGTGGGTAGTGGGTTATCTTCTTGTCTTATTGACAGATCCCAACTCTCTTCTGTTTCCTTTGCCATGTGTAAAATAAAGCAGACTCTCCAACCAAGAGTGAAAGCAGTGTGGGTTAAAGGGGGTATACAAAGATATTTGAGAGATTTTTGGCATATAAGCCCACTCTTTTTCTCCAGAGAGCAATGAGGGCTTCTCTCTGAAGTATGAGTTTCTTGATTATGGCAATCTGACTTTGTTTCCAGTACCAGGTATGAGTTCTCTCCCACTAAATGGATCTCATGTCCAATTAGAGAATAATTGGTTACCTGCAGAGGCTTTGTGCCACTATTGCACAAATGTGTACTTCTTGTCCAGCTGTTTTATTTTATAATATGCAGGATACCCTGCTTATTCATGATGTTGGTGACAGTTGTCTTCTAGCTGGTCCCATAGTGTTTTCCAATAATATGGGTGCTATCTAGGAGGGAGCTAGTTTCCCTTTCAATTCCAGCATGGTAATCCAATGTCCTGTGACCACAGCCTGTGGTGTCTTCAGCAACAGATCCAGCAGGTAATAAAGTGTTTTGACGATGGCTTACATTGCTTTGGGGACCACATGGGTCTCCTGGGCCAAATACTCACTGTGGAGGCAAGCAGATATCTTAATTTCTATGTCATCTCTCCATCCCTGTTTATCTCTTTTTGATTGTCTTCTAGTTCATTAAATCATCTATAGAATACTGTTTCTTGAGTGCCTCTGGTTTCCTTCAGCCATTTATTGAGATGTTCTTTTGGAGTCTTCCATTTTCTTCATCCATTCTTTGAGTTTGTCTTTTTGTTGTCTTTCTTCCAATTTCTTTGATTTGTATTTTGAAATTTGGCCAATTTTTTTTTCCATTTACTTCAGCCATCCTTGGATGTATGATTACTTTTTGTCCTGTTTCTTATCACTTAACAGGCTATATGTTTATGATTTCATTAAGTTCACTTAAAATGGTTATTGAGATTTCATTTTGCATTTCTATGTCTTGGGTTTCCACTAAGTTTTCATTGGAAGCTTCCATTGTGAGAGTAGGTAATCTCAATGGGGATCCCTTTCCTGGGTGCTGTTTGTTGTTTTGTGTTGGCTCTGCCCATCTTGAGTTCAGTTGTCTCACTGAGGATGTTGCAAAAGCAGCTCTTGTAATAGCCTGTTTTGGGTATCCTGGTCTAAATTGATCAAGGTAGGTGTGGGATTGAAGATTGTCCACTGAATTGGAGTGGGTGTACTTGAGCCTGAACAGGTGTGGTTCCTCTGGGCAATTCTGAATAAGACCTTGGAAGACCTTGCTTTCTTAGTGTCTCAACTGGGCACTTCCAGCTCAGCCTGGCTCACAGCGGCGTGTGGCTGGGCCCAGCTCCCAGCCTCTCTTGTACTAGTCATGCCATCCCAGGAAGCCACCCAGGGATTTCTTGGCTCTTTTGTCGTACATAACCTAATCTGGTAATTCCTGACCTTGGCTGCATGTCAGACTCACTTAGAGGAGCTCTGGGAAATTGCCGACCTGTAGATAAATCCAGGAACTGGCATATTTAATGCATTCTCCAGCTGATTCCTGGAGGCAGGACTGGCCCCTCCCAAGTTTAGACCTGCTTATCTATGGTAATTGTGTTATCTTTCTGAGGTAGTAATAGCTCTGGACTGGACATTAGAAAACCCAGATTCTATTCACAGCTCTCTATTATCTAGACAAGCTTCAACCTGGTCCTCATGATCTCTTGGGTTCCAACACTATGATTTGTGGAATAGAGCAGCTGTGAAATGGAAATGGAGATGCCTCTTGATGTAACGAGCAGAGTGATTGTAACCACTAAATTAATAGTACTTGAAAATAGCCATTATCGGTTCCAGTTAAGATGGTGGCTTAGGTACCAGGCCAAAGCAACTTACAGGGGAAAAAGACCAGAAAAACTCAGCAAAATACACACTTTTACTAAAAAGTGAGGTGTATAAGAAATCGAAATGGCAGTGGAGAAGTAGGAGAAATCCAGAGCATCCAGAGCCCGCACAGGCTGGCAAAAGTGGCCCTGGCAGGTCTGCCGACTACAGCGGTGGCGGCGCACCAGAAAACCACTAGGCTCGGCTCCAGCTGCAGGAAAAGCCACATGAGGGGAGCTTCCACTCACACCAGAGCTCTCCACAACTCAGGAAACGTGAAGGGAGAGCAGCAGAGAGAAACAGAGGAACAGATCACAGGGCAGAAGAACACATGGAACAGCGAGAGAACTAGAAAAGCTGCGGCTCCCTCCCCTCTCCCACCACCTGTACCCAGCTCTACCGAACAGAGCAGCGGTCCTGGGACCCAGCCACGCCAACTTGAGCCGACAGCAGGACCCAAGCAGGAGCAGAGTCCGGCAGCAACATCAGCAGCTCTGGCACCAGCAGCAGTGGCCCGAGCAGTGGCAGATCCAGTAGCAGCAGCAGCGGCAGATCCAGCAGCAGCAACTTCAGAGGCAGTAGTCGCAGATCCAGCAGCAGCAGTGGAGGAACCAGCAGTGGCAGCTGAAGCAGCAGCAGCAGTGGTGGACCCAGCAGAGGTGACAGACCCAGCAGCAGCTTTAGCAGCAGTGGTGACAGATCCAGCAGTGGCAGCTTCAGGAGTGGCAGTGGCGGTTCCAGCAGCAGGGGTGCTGATCTGCAGGACCACAGTTGCCAGGCTCAGTTTGCCCCACAGGAAAAGCCAGTGCCCAGCTCCAGAAATCAGAACAGCAGCCCAATGACCCAGCCAGCAACTTGACTGAGACCAAATCATCCAAAAAGGTAACTGGGATTGCAACAGGGAAGGTTCTTACTTGGTCACAAGCTGACTTGGCTCCCTCAAGAGACCAGAAATCTTAACCTCTTTGTTGATAGAGGATCTGGTTGTTATAACAACTACTCTTGCATAAATACTCGGTGCTGTTTTTGATTGAATGTGTACAGTGTTTAGTTAAATTTTAGAATCTACCTGTATTTTATTCCACTCAGCCTACTTGAATACTCCCATAGCAGGGAAACTCAACCCCTAGGAACACCTTTGTGGATACTCTGAGACTCTTAAGAGCCACACCTAAAACCTTAAGCTCTTACCCTGAAGATATGTAACATCAAATAAATATACAGCTACGAATACACAGCTAGCTAGAAAATCCAAGCATTAACTTAATCCAAGATGCAAAAATATATACATTATAACACAAGAAACACTAAAAAGCAAGACAATATAAATCCACATAAAAGTATTAATGCATCAGAAATTACCTCCAGTGAGAATGAGTTAGAGGAAATGCCTGAGAAAGATTTCAAAAGAATGATTGTAAATTTGTTCAAAGAAGTCAAAGAACAAACCAAAGGAATCAAAGAAGAAATCAAAGGAATCAAAGAGGAAATCAAAGAAGATGCAGGACACCAATTTAATGAAATAAAGAAGGCAATACAAGACCTACATAAGGAAATAGAAGTAATAAAAAAAAAAACAGTCAGAATTACTACCATTGAAGAACACAGTTAATGAAATAAAAAACTCTGTAGAAAATCTCACCAGTAGAATGGATGAAGGAGAGGACAGAATATTTAAGCTCAAAGACCAGGTGGCAGATCTAATACAGTCCAACAAAAAGAGAGACAAACTTATAGAAAAGTATGAATGGAAATTTCAAGATATTCGGGACACTATGAAAAGACCAAATATAAAATTTCAGGGCATAGTAGAAGGAGAAGAATTCCACACCAAAGGCATAGTAGGCGTCTTCAACAAAATCATAGAAGAAAACTTCCCCCAAATTGGAAAAGAGGTGCCAATGCAGATACAGGAAGCCTTTAGGACTGCAGCCAGACAAAACCTGGAAAGAACCTCTCCTCATCATATTATGGTCAAACTACCAAACACACAAACCAAGGAACAAATACTGAAAGCAGTTAGAGAGAAAAATCAAGTTACCTACAAAGGCAAGCACATCAGGATTACAGCAGATTATTCAACACAAACTTTAAAAGCCAGAAGGGCTTGGAGTGATGTTTTCCAAGTTCGGAAAGATAACAACTGTCAACCAAGGTTACTTTCTCCTGCAAAGCTATTCATTCAAATACATAGAGAAATAAGGAAACGCCATGACAAAAGAAGGTTAAAGGAGTATTTGAAGACAAAACCAGCTCTACAGAAAATACTTGATAGGATCCTCCATGCTGAAGAAAAGGAAAAGCACACATATAAGAAACCTGGAAAAAACAAGCAATACTCAAATACTACTTAACACAAGAAAGCAAAGGTAGAACCAGACCCACACACACAAAAAAAGGGGCAAACATAAATACACACCTTTCAATAATATCTCTGAATATCAACGGCCTCAATGTCCCAAACAAAAGACATAGGTTTGCAGACTGCGTTAAAAAGCAGGATCCTACAATTTGTTGTCTCCAAGAAACTCACCTTTCTACAAAGGATAGACATTATCTTAGGGTGAAAGGTTGGAAAATGGTGTTTTAAGCAAGTGGGCCTAGAAAACAAGCAGGAGTTGCTACCTAATATCTGACAAGGTAGACTTCAGACCAACGTTGGTCAAGAAAGATAAGGAAGATCACTTTATATTGATTAAGGGCACACTCCAACAGGAGGACATTACAATCCTAGACATATATGCACCTAACATGGGGGCTCCCAAATTCATCAAACAAACACTATTAGAACTAAGGTCACAGATAACACCAAACACAGTGGTGGTGGGTAACTTTAACACCCCAATCTCATCAACTGACAGGTCAACCTGGGGAAAAATAAACAGAGAGACATCTGGACTAAATGAGATCATAGAAGGAATGGACCTGACAGATATATACAGGACATTTCATCCAAAGGCTGCAGAATATACATTCTTTTCAGCAGCACATGGAAAATTCTCTAAAATAGACCATATATTAGAACACAAATCAAATCTTAACAAATTCAGGAAAATTGAAATAATTCCTTGCATTCTATCTGATGACAATGGAATTATCCTACAAATCAGTAGCAAGAAAGGCTATTGAACATACACAAAATGATGGAAACTAAATAATACACTACTAAATGATGAATGGGTCAATGAAGAAATCAAGAAGGAAATCAAAAAATTTATAGAGTCAAACAATAATGAGAACACAAAATACCAAAATCTCTGGGACGCATTTAAGTCAGATGTAAGAGTTAAATTTATAGTCTTAAGTGCCTATATTAAGAAATTAGAAAGGTTGCAAGTAAACGACCTAATGCTTCACCTTAAAGCCTTGGAAAAAGAAGAACAAGGTAAACCAAAAATCAGTAGATGGGAAGAAATAATAAAGATTATGGCAGAAATTAATGAAATAGAAACAAAAAAAAAATCCAAAGAATTAATGAAACAAAGAGTTGGTTCTTTGAAAGGATTAACAAGATTGATAAACCCCTAGCAAATCTGACCAAAAGAAAGAGAGAAATATTAATAAAATCAGAGACAAAAAAGGTAACACCACAACAGATTCCAGAGAAATTCAAAAAATCATAGGGACATACTATAAAAGCGTATACTCCACAAAGTATGAAAATCTGAAAGAAATGGATGATTTCCCTGATTTATATGACCTACCTAAATTAAATCAAAATGAGATTAATCATTTAAATAGACCTAGAACAAACATGGAGATCCAAACAGTTATCAATAATCTCCCAACTAAAAAAGCCCAGGCACAGATGGATTCACTGCTGAATTTTACCAGATCTTTAAGGAAGAGCTAACATCATTGCTTCTTAAGCTTTTCCATGAAATACAAAAAGGAGGAATTCTATCAAACTCCTTATATGAGGCCAGCATCACCCTGATACCAAAAACAAGCAAAGATAGAACAAAAAAAGAAAATCACACACCAATCTCCCTCATGAACATAGATGCAAAAATTCTCGACAAAATATTGGCAAACAGAATACAAGAATATATCAAAAAATCATTCAACCTGACCAAGTAGGCTTTATCCCAGAAATGCAGGGATGGTTCAATATATGCCAATCTATAAATGTAATACATTATATAAAGAACCCTAAAGACTCTACTAGCAAACTGTTAGAGCTGATCAAAACCTACAGCCATGTAGCAGGATACAAAATAAATGCACAGAAATCAGTAGCCTTCATATATGCTAACAACAAACACACAGAGGATGAAAACAGAGAATCACTCCCATTCACAATTGCATCAAAAAAAAAAAAAATTACCTTGGAATAAACCTAACCAAGGAAGTAAAGAATCTCTACAATGAGAACTTTAAAACACTCAAGTGAGAAATTGCAGAAGACACTAGAAAGTGGAGAAACATCCCTTGTTCCTGGATTGGAAGAATCAATATTGTGAAAATGGCAACCTTACCAAAAGCAATCTATACATTTAATGCAATCTCTATCAAAATTCCAAAGGAATTCTTCATGGAAATAGAAAAAACAATCTAAAAATTCATTTGGAATCACTAAAAACCTCAAATATCTAAAATAATACTGAGCAACAAAAATAAGGCTGGTGGTATCACCATACCTGATTTTAACCTATACTACAGAGCCATAGTAACAAAAACAGCATGGTACTGTCACAAAAACAGACATGTAGATCAGTGGAACAGAATAGTGGACCCAGATATAAGCCCAGGTAGCTATAGCCACCTGATATTTGATAAAAATGCCAAAAATACTCATTGGAGAAAAGACAGCTCTTCAGCAAATGGTGTTGGGAAAACTGGATATATATCTGCGGAAGGATGAAAATAGATTCTTTGCTCTCACCATGTACAAGAATTAAGTCCAAATGGATTAAAGACCGTCACATCAGACCTGAAACTCTGAAACTGCTAGAGGAAAAAGTAGGGGAAACCCTTCAACATATTGGTTTTGGCAAAGACTTTCTGGATACAACCCCAATTGCTCAGGCAATAAAACCACAGATTAATCACTGGGACCTCATGAAATTACAAAGATTTTGCACTGGAAAGGACACAGTGAAGAAAGCAAAGAGGCAACCTACAGAATGGGAAAAAAATCTTCGCCAGCTATATATCTGATAGAGGATTAATATCTAAGATATACAAAGAACTCAAAAAGTTAAATAATAAGGAATCAAACAAACCAATCAAAAATGGGCTATGGAGATAAATAGAGCATTCTCAAAGAAGAAATATGAATGGCATATAAGCATCTAAAAAATGTTCTACGTCACTAGTCATCAGGGAAATGCAGATTAAGACTACATTGAGATTCCATCTCACTCCTGTCAGATTGGCCACCATCATGAAAACAAATGATCATAAATGTTGGCGGGGATGTGGAAAACGAGGAACCCTTCTACACTGCTGGTGGGAATGCAATCTGGTCCAGCCATTGTGGAATTTAGTGTGGAGGTTCCTAAAACAGCTAAAGATTGCTCTACCATATGACCCAGCGATAGCACTCCTAGGCATATATCCTAAGGACTCATCTCATTTCGTTAGAAGTACGTGCTCAACCACGTTTATTGCTGCTCAATTTATAATAGCTGGGAAATGGAACCAGCCTAGATGTCCCTCAACTGATGAGTGGATAATGAAGATGTGGCACATTTATACAATGGAGTTCTACTCAGCGGTAAAGAAAAATGAAGTTATGAAATTTGCAGAAAAATGGATGGATCTGGAAAGGATTATACTAAGTGAGGTAACCCAGGCCCAGAAAGCCAAGCACCACATGTTTTCCCTCATATGTGGATCCTAGATACAGATGATTGGGCTTCTGCATGAGAAGTAGTAGCAGAGGCCAGTAAGTTAAAAAGGAGATATAAAGGGAAGAGAAAGGAAGGGAGGAAGGTACTTAATAGGTTGGTATTGTATATATGTAAGTACAATGATTGAGATGGGGTTGTAACATGATGAAGAATGGAATTTCAAAGGGGAAAGTGTGGGGGGAGGGAGGGTATTACTATGGGATTTTTTTTATAATCATGGAAAATGTTAATAAAAATTTTAAAAAACGAAAATAGCCATTATCTATTTTATGGAGAACTTCCTAAAAGAAGGAGGATTTATTTTTCTTTTTAATTTTTTTTTATTCACAACTTCCATGATTATAAAAAATATCCCATGGTAATATCCACCCTACCCCCCCCCAACTTTCCCCTTTGAAACTCCATTCTCCATCCTATCTCCTCCCTATCTCAGTCAGTCTCTCCTTTATTTTTGATGTCATCATCTTTTCCTCCTCTTATGATGGTCTTGTGTAGGTAGTGTCAGGCACTGTGAGGTCATGGATATCCAGGCCATTATGTATCTGGATGGAGCATATTGCCAGGAGTCCTACCCTTCCTTTGGCTCTTACATTCTTTCCACCACCTCTTCTGCAATAGACCCTGAGCCTTAGAAGGTGTGATAAAGATTTTGCACTACTGAGCACTCCTGTCACTTCTCAGCACCATGGTGCCTTCTGAGTCATCCCAAGGTCACTGCCTTCTGAAAAGAGAAGGTTCTCTACCAAGTGAGAGTAGCATTAATATAAGGGTATGAACATTAAGAGAAGTGCCTACTGGGCAGTTTGATAAGCATAATATATACATTTAGCCAGACTGCAGCAGACGTTATACTCCTTGGGCTTATGACTACCCCTGTTTTAAGTTTTCAGTATCAGGGATGTATTCCCTCCCATGGAGCAGGCCTCCAGTCCAATTAGAGGGCAGTTGGTTTTCACCATGACAGGCATGACAGTTTTGCACACGTTGGCTCATTTGGCCTGGCTGGCCAAATATAAGGTTTGCAGTGTCCAGTGTTGAGTATCTTCACTAGTGATTTCTCTTTCTGCCAATGACTGCTTGCACAATGGCTTCTTTCAGCTTTCCATCAGCTGGTCTACATGGAGGAGGTTATCAGCTCAGTTCCAGCATGATTTCTCAGTGGCCTTGCAGCCCAAGTATGTGGAGTCTTCAGCAATAGGGTTTTACCATCTATCCCTGGTGGGAAACCAAGGGCCTCAGCAATGGCCTATTATGTTTTGGGGACATCAGGGACCTCCCTGGCCAACAACTCACTGGAAGGTATCCCATTCTTGGCATTGAAAATTTTCTAGCAACAATCTATGGCTCCTGAGTGTTCCATTGTCCAAAAAAGTAGGTTTCCATATGATTTATTTATGTCCTCTTAGATTTTGATTAGCCCTCCTTCCACCTTTCCTTTACTCAGTCTCTTCACCAGACCTCGCTTTGGGCCTTTTCACCCCCATTAATCTATTCTTCTACTTACATGTATACAATACCATCCTATTAAGTCCCCCCCTTCTTAAGAAGAAGGATTTATTTAGGTTCACAATTTTAGAGGCTTCAGTCCATGGCTTCTTGGTGTCAGACTTTAAGGCAGAAGATATAATTGGTGAGAGTGTGAAGGAAAGAAGGTTCTTCATTTTGTGACCAAAGAATGGAAGAGGCTGTGACATGACACTCTTTCAAAAACCTAGTGGCCCACTGCCTCCAACAACATCTGCTCCACCTGGTTTCCGGAACCTCCTGAAACAACACCACCATCCAGAACCCAGCATTCAATGAAGAAGCCTGTGGGGGTTATTTCCTATTTAACCCACAACAGAGAGCTGTTTGGTAGTTTTCTTGGTCTTCATTTGCTTAACAACTGTTCTAGCATTGATTATTGTTCTTTTTACTGTAGCCTTTTGACTTTATCTTTCCATTCAATCTGAAGTAACCCTTCCAGTATTCTCTGTAGAGCTAATTTAATTAGTGTACATAACTTCCTTTAACCTGCTTTTAACATGAAAAGTTTCTTTCTCCTTCTATTGTAAGATATAATCTTACTGGTTATAGAAGTTTGGGTTGACAGCTGTGGTCTATCAATACCTTAAGTGTAGCTTTTTAAATCCTTCTGGTTTTTAACACTCCTGTTGAAAAATCAGATGATATTCTGATGGACTGCCTTTATATGTGACTTGATGTTTCCCATTTTACAGTTTTCATTAACCTTTCTTTGTTCTTTTTTGTTTCTTTGCTCTTTAGTGTTTTGACTACAATATGATGTGGGAGTTTCTTTGCTGGTCCTGCTGTTTGGTGTTCTGTAAGCACCTCATACCTGGATGAGCACTTCTTTCTCTAGACTTAGGAATTTTTCTTCTGTAATTTTATTGAAAATATTTTTTCTGATTTTTGCCTGAAATTCTTCTTTCTTCTATTCCTAAAAGCAAATGTCATCTTTTCATGGTGTTCCACATAGCTCTCATATGCAATTCATACATTTTTGAACTTATCATTAATTTTATCTATTTGCCCCAATTCTACTTTTTATTTGAGCTCTGATATTCTGTCATCTACATGGTTCATTTTATTGGTGAAGCTTTCCATAGAGCTTTTATTTGATTAATTTTACTTTTCATTTCCACCATCATTTAAGTTTGATTTTTCTTCAGTATTTTTGTTTATTCCATTTTTGTATCCTGGTCTGACTTCCTTGTTTCATTTAGCTGTTTGTGTTCTCTTGCATTTATTGATGTCCTCTTTGAATCTATTCAGTTGTTTGTGTTCTCTTAGATTTTGTTTAGGTGTTGATTTGTGTCCACTTTCAGTTTTTTTGTTTTTACATATTTATAATCATTCTTTTGAATTCTTTGTCTTGAATTTCTTCTAAGTAGCTCTCAAGGGTAACTATACTACAGGATAGGTAATTCTTAGAGAAAACAAACATATTGCCTTAGTTTTTCTGTATTAATTATTGTGTGTTCAGACTTGCCCATCTGGAGATAATGCATTGGTTAAGTTTTTCTTACATGCTTGTGTTAAATGAGAGCTTGCTTCTTGGTGTTCTTTTGTCTTAACTTGTCTTTGTTGTCTGCTTGATGTTGTTTGAAGTTCAGTTATTGAAACTGTTGGTGTTGATTTGTGCATGGGACAGGGGAGGTGACATCTGGTCAGT
Organism: Jaculus jaculus; assembly: GCF_020740685.1. Lineage (NCBI taxonomy): Eukaryota > Metazoa > Chordata > Mammalia > Rodentia > Dipodidae > Jaculus > Jaculus jaculus. The sequence goes on from NC_059117.1 coordinate 2,144,595, forward strand.
CTCTTTTCTTATAAGAAATGATATGTGCATTATGAGGGTGGTACACACAGGAGAAAGTGGCAAGCTCAATAGCAGGATGACATTGACAGAGTTGAGTAGGAGGGTAGTCTTGCCTAGACTCATGTGTAGGACTAACTGCAGCTGCCAGAAATAGAGGTGTAGTGAAGGGCATGCAGAGCTAGACGCTGTGCCTATTCACTTCTACAGCACTGGTGAGTGATGTGGGCAGCGGTGCCTAGACGTGCACATAGGACAGACGGCAGTTTCAAGTATGTGGTAGGGGAGTTTATTCAAACTTGCATATGTTAGAAAGATAGAATTATATTTTATAGATATGGCTATTTTGTGGATATGGATATAAATGTATTCTTTTTTATAAAATGGCAGATGGCCTATTGGACAGATACTTATATTTCTATGAGGAAGAGAGGGAAACAGAAAGGGAAGAAGGGATAGAAGGGAAAAAAGAAAGGAAATGAAAGGAAGCCAATAGATGAAGGCATTGGACAAGTGAACATGGCTCCATGTGGCCTAAGAATCCTTATAATGAAGAGACAATGCACAGTAAGTGCTTAGAAACTTTTATACTCATTTAACAGCACATAATCAGCATTTTAGTGATTAATTTTCATTATATGTTTTTAGGAAGTATTTTTTCTAATCAATAAATTGGAAACTTAAAAACAAACTGGTCACTCACCACAGTAACACTTTAAGAAAGTTATCTACATAGCAGAGCAGAAAATAAAATATGAAAGTAGAGGAATGTTACAGTCAAGTGGGGTTTTGTTTTCAGTGATTGGAGAAATTATAGTACATTTATATGCTCATGAGACAAACTGAGCAGTATAGGGTATAGCAGTCACCTTCTCATTTCTGGGACTAAACACCTGACCTGAAGCAGCTGATGAAAGGAAAGAGATAATTTCTGGCTTCCAGCTTTAAGGAGGCATTTTGTCATGGAGGGGAAAGCATGGCAGGAGCAGATTACCAGGTATCACATCTCTACTACAGCAAGGAGAAAGTAGGCTCCACCAACTGGGACTTAAGTGCAAGGCTTAATGATAAACAGATAGGCTATGGGGGGAATTTTATATTCAAAGCACCCCAAAGAGACATTGACAGTGGGGGGAGATCTTTGTCTCTTCAGACGCATCTTTGCATACATCTTTAGTGGTTTCTTTAGATAAATGTCTGCCAATGTAGCCTGAACCAGACTTTTAGCATTTTACCTTTCCAGAATAATATTCTCATTTGAAAACTCTTAAAGTATGAAGAAGCATAACTAATTATCATTCGTTATATTATCGCTAAGATAGACTCATATATTTCTTTCCAAATGTTTTGGCATTAAAATAGGGCTACTAGAGACTGGGGAGATAGCTTAGTTGGTTAAGTGCTTGCTGTACAATCATGAGGCCCAGAATTTGATCTCCAAGAACCCATGTCAGGGAAAAAAAGTGAATGGAAATATGGTGACCTGACATTGTAATCCCAGTCATGGAGAGGCAGAGAAAATCTATAAGGATAACTAGAGTCCGTCTACAGTTTAGCTTACTTGGTGAATTCCAGGCCAGTGAGAGACTGTGTCACATAAAAGGTGATCAGGTCCTGAGCAACAACACCTGAGGTTAGTCTCTGGCCTCTATGGCCATACTTGCAACTACAAACACATGAACATATGCATACTCAAGCAAAAATAAACAAATAAATATATAGAAAGATGGTTGTTGGTTATATTGTTCCTGAAGCTTCAGGAATGCAGATACATAACAGACTCCAAAAAATGCTTGCCTGGTTAATAATAAATTGTTGTCTAATGTCTAAAGAATATGGTCAAACTTTACTGGTTTTATGTTCTATTCTTTATACTAATATATTAGGTCTCTGTTCCCATGACAACAAAAATGTAATGGCATCATTATGTCAAGGCTGGGAGTACTATAATTAATTTTCAAGACTTTTTGCAGGATATGTAAATAGGTTTCCATTTTTAGTGAGAAATAGCAGTGTAATGGACATCTTTATAATTTAATCTGATGATTTACTAATAATTAATTTGTAGAAGAAAAAGTGTTAAATGACCTGCAATTTTAAGGCTTTTTAAAAAAAAAAAAACGCAGATGGATTCTACTCTGCTGAGAATATGTATGGAATTGGGTGTAGCTTTAACACTGTTTTTTTCAAACCTGGTAAAATTGGGGGTAGAGAAAAAGATCTAATTGAGATGGTTATCATTTTTGGTAAAATATTGAGAGACAGGTTGGTAACTAATAGATATAGACAGATTTACAGATATGGATATGATAGAGATATGTAAGTATTATGTATTTGTCTAGCCACAGTTATATCATGATGTTCATGGGCCCAGTAATGTTGCCTTTATGAGACCTTTCCACCCTAAAACAGTAGTAAATTATGTATTTTATAACTGTTGTTTTAAAGATGAATATAACCCAGGCTGGTTTCATTATTATTCTACTTATGTTGTTCTTATGATTTAAAAATTAAAATGAACATTAAAGTGTTTAAATGAATCTCTTAAAATGTTATAGCTTCCTGGGCTTAGGAGACCATGATTAGGTAGGGCCTTTTGGTATAAGAATAAACACTGCTTATAGCATGAAAAGTAAAAGCTGAAAATATCAAACTAAATCTATACATATTTGTGGTTCCTAAATGCATTCATTTCACTCTATTCCCAAAGGAAAGAGCCACATTTCTCATCTCTCCTGAGAGCAGTATGGGCTGTGATGAAGACCTAAACCCTGACATAAAGAAAGTTCTCTCCCACAACTTGCTACTGATCCCTAGTATGTCAGTCACCCAGTTGGTGGTCTCTGAAACATTCTGTCATCTTTGGTCAAAGCCTCATGTCCACAGCTTATCAGTGACCAAGTCTGTCAATGTGTTACCACAATATTTTCTCTCCTGATCTTTCTGCATTTCCACCATCATTTTTCTTGTTCTTTTCACCATTATATTGCTCCCACATGTGCTTCCTGTAACTCCAGCCCTGCCTCATCCTGCAGCTTTGTTTTCTTCTAAGATCTGGTGAAAAGCCCATATGAGCTCTTGCTTCCTCTCGGTGTGAATTCTAGCATATTTCTAGGACCATATACTTCAGAAACTTCCTCTTCACCCCAGACCCTTATCCACTCTGACTTTGTTCTACAATGTTCCTCCTTTCCTTGGCTTTCCTGAGCCGGACCCATGCCTTAGCTGCAATCATTGACAGCAGTTCTCCCCTGAGCTTGACTGGGTCCTCCCCATCTGAGACATATTTTATACTATGTGAAAATTACATGTTTGCTTATTTTTCTTTGCAGATTAGACTGCCTGGTATGTCATTTTCACCTTAATTCTAATGTAAGGTTGTCTGTTCACCTGGCATAGCTGTAAGGCTAAGAGGCTGCCTAAGGGGTAGTTAGTGGGCATCATTGAACTGTATTGAAGATACTTGTGTTACAAAGTTCAGTGTCTAGTGGGGCCACAATTTGGGCAGTTAATAGTTAATAGACCAGCACAAGCTGGTAAACCAGTCTAACCAGCAAACAGAGTTCCAAATCAATGAGTCTCTGTCTTAGGGAAATAAGAGTGATAGAGGACACTGGATATCTTCCTCTGTCCCTACACATGGGAATGAACATCTGTACAGACATGTGTAAATGCATACAACACTCACACCCCAAAAAGAAAAAAATAGTCAATAGAAATTTCCTGGCAGATGGGATGATAGGAAGCAGTGTCTGCCTGATGCATAGCCAGTGCTCATCACCCTCCCAAATGAAAAAGACTGGAAATCTGCCTGGCCACTAGCTTGGCCTCTGCTCTTTGATGAGACAAAGCAGTCTCAGAATGCTGTGTGCCAGTAGCAGTCAAACGAGGTCAGAAGCCAGAAGATAAGGCTGCAGCTAGATTCTTGCCAGCAGGAGTCCAGGTTTTTCTTTTTGTTTTATTTTTTACTTATTTGAAAGAGAGAGAAAGAGAATGGGCATGCCAGGGCCTCTAGCTACTATAAACAAACTCTAGACACATGTGCCACCTTGTGCATCTGGCTTACATGGGCCCTGGGGAATTGAACCTGGGTCTTTTGGCTTTGTAGGCAAGTGCCTTAACCTCTAAGCTATCCCTCCAGCCCCAGATTTTTCTCTTGATGAGAGACTGTGCTATCTGTGAAAAAGCTAGAATCATGGCTGGCTATGGGATGGGGTGTTCAGGCGATGAAGTAAATACAAAGATTAAAAAAATGTGGCTCTCTGGCTATTGGCCAACAATACCACACTGCTCACTGTGGCCATGAGATATGGGACCCTTTGCTAGACATTTATGTAGTTTACCATATCTTATGCCATGTGAATTTAGATTCAAGATAATAGTATATTTCCTATCACTTTTAAATATTCCCCTTGAGTCACAACCTTAAATCATGATTTCTGACTTTGAATAGCTGATGAGATGTACTTATAGGCATTTTATCTCAAGAAAGAAGAAAAAAATCTAGAAAGAGTCAGTCAAATTGCTCTCTTGAAGTAATTGCAAATAGTGACTCATGGGGGTTAACAAAATCACTTTAGTGACTTTTGAATAGTGTTTTCTAAAAATGAAATAAAATAAACTTGGAGTGCTTCACAAGTAGCAAAGGCAAGTGTTTCATTAAATGAGTCCTACATTGATCTGCATGTGTCCTGTGGAGCAGTACAGAATGTGTTTTGTACTGTAGGTCAGGGCTGGAAAGATTTAAATGTTCCCCAAAACCTACCCCATCATCAGGCAACTCACCTTGAAATTACTTACTCAGTAAAGCATTGTCTGCCACACCTTGGTGGATGTGTTAAGCTTTTCTGGATTCAGATGTGTTTGTTTTTCTCCATAGGGGTTGATCTTAGGGGATAAGTTGCCTGCCACATAGTGGTCTGAGTGAGGCTGGCTGGAGATACAACCATCTGCATGGTACCTGCTCACAGAATTTCTGGGTATCTGAGTGATAGCCCCAATTTCCCTGTCCTTTTCCTCTTGGAAGTGCTTCTTTCTAGGTAGAAAATGAGAAGTTTATGTGTCATTTCCTATGTGTATATCAGAGGCTGTCACAAGAGTTGTACTTAAATAAAGGGGGTGTAGTCCATCCTTTTAGCTGCCACAAGGGACTTTGGGCTCATCTTCCTGCAGCTAGACCTTGAAACCACTTTTGTGTTTCTCATTTATTTCAGTGTTTTATATGAAAGAGAATATTGTATTTCAAGTACTTCCAAATGAAAAGCCATCACCACCTTTTACATAAAATCCCTGTATCTTTAGCTACCCAGACAGAAATGGCCTTGGTTAAATGATAAATGTCCTTCCTCCTTTCTGAACTGCTTCACACACAGTCAAGGGAATAAGAATAAGTGGGGCATGAGAAAGCAATTTTAAGGCCCTGACTAATAAGAAAATCAGTGAATAGGCATTCATTCCCACTCCAGCCAAGTCTATGGAAATCCCCTGTTGCTGTTGGCCTTGGAAGATTCCCTGGCTGTCCTCTTACTTGCTTTTCTGACTTAATTCTCCAACTACTTAAACAAAAAAAAAAAAAAAGATCAAAACTAGGTTGCATTTTGCTTGTCTAGAGTCCCTTTGTAGCTCCCTAAGAAAGTCAGTCTTTCACATATCTGCCTCACCCTTCTTTCCTAGGGGTGCTTGATTCAATAATAATCAGCCTCTGTGGCCCAAGACCATGCTCACTCCTACCACAAAACCTTTCTAACTCTCCAGACTAATTTTATGTCAGTCCACTTCTGTTGAACAATTAACAAGGCTTAGATGTCCTAGTGAAGGAGACATCATATTTGTCCTGATCTTCTCGTGCCTGAGAACCAATGTTACAGAATTGTTGGACAAATATCTACTCACATTACCCTGCCCAATACCTTGTTTAAGGTGTGGAAGTCTACTGATTTGGAGATCATCTAAAAGTGGATCATGGAATTATTTTTATTCTCCTTTTGCCTGTATTCTAATATTATTTTAAACTGCTCACAAAACTTGAGTTCTATAGAAGCAAAAAAAAAGACTAGTAATCAAGGTAGTTTCCCATAGCAATTCTGATCATACTGCTGTTGATACAAGTTGTATGAGTTATATCTTTTTATAATAATAATAATTCATACTTTATTGTTTATTAGTTACATCATTCCATACAACTTTAATTAAACAGGCATTGAGAAAATATACTGGGAGTGTTCATCAGATGATGGCAATATTGATGAAAGTGTTCAAGTGTTTTACCTATGGTAACAAGAGATACTACCGCCACCATCACCCCAAGAAATTTATACATTTCATATAAAAGAGTAAAAATAGTTCATTGGTATTTAACTAGCGTTTTTCTTTGTAATTGAAAAACCATAAGCTTGACCAGTTTCATAATCTTCAGAGGAGAACAAACACATATTTTTCATTACAAAATGTTTCTTAAAAGAAAAAACATCAAATCAATATGCCAATAACATGCCATATACATAACCTTTGTTTTATATTATGATATATCAACTTATAAATATGTTTATATAGGAAAACAATACACATGTGTTATAGACATATATTTGCATATATTATATAATATTCCAAGTTAAAACTTGAGAATACTGTGTTTTTAATTTTTTAAATAAATGGTTGCATATTAATTGCCCTTGATTTTTCTCTCCCATTTCTCTGCCCTAAAACAGCAAAGTTACATGAAATTTAGAACATACAATATGTATAGAAATATATTTTAATGTTATAATATCAATGCATTTAGCATGAAGTTATAAAATATCAAATGCTTACCCAATGTTGAAAATTCAGAAACTGAGAAAATGAGAAAAATCTTTAAAGAAGAAGAGTATAACCATGTGAGATAACAGCACAGGAATAGTGATGGGTTTACTCTCAGCCTCTGCCTTATCTTTGAATCTTTGTATATCTGCCTGTATACACACGTCTGCATATGCATGCTTATGTGAAAATATGAAACTTTTATGTCTCTGTATTTCAGAACTATTACATAAGTAATTTCTTTTTTAAAAATGTTTTACTTGCCAGGTATGGTATGCACACATTTAATCCCAGCACTCGGGAAGCAGAGGTAGGAGGATTGCTATGAGTTCAAAGCCAGCCTGAGACTCCATAGTGAATTCCAGGACGGCCTGGGCTAGGGGAAGACCCTCCCTCAAAAATAAATGTTTTACTTATTTATTTGAAAGAGAAAGAATGAAGCAGATATATAGAGAGAATGGGCACACCAGGGTCTCTCACCCTGCAAAGGGACTCTAGACACATTTGCTACTTTGTACATTGGGCTTACAAGTGTCCTGGGGAATCGAACGTGGGTCCTTAACCGCTAAGCTATCTCTCCAGGCCTACATCAGTAATTACTATGTACATATTAAAATATATTTCAGAAGGATATGTTCCTTAATGACCAGAGAGCAGTCCAGGGCACAATTCAATCATAATTTATGTCTACCATATATGTTTTTATGTGTTGAGGTTATTTCTAAATTTTAATGATTACAAACACATTTGACATCCACCACCACAGTGAATTCTGAGAATTCATCTTTTATCCTTTACATAGACTGAATTCGTGCACATCTATTTTCTACTTAGTTGGGGGGGATCTCCTTAAGGGACTGGATACATATTACCCCAGTGCCCTTCAAAAGGCCCTTGCACGTGTCAGGAGGCATGACACAGCACCTGCTTGACCATGTTAAGTGTGGTCGTAGACATGACAACAGGAGCACAATGGAACACATGTCAGGAGGCATGACACAGCACCTGCTTCACCACGTTAAGTGTGGTCGTAGACATGACAACAGGAACACAATGGAACACGTGTCAGGAGGCATGACACAGCACCTGCTTCACCACGTTAAGTGTGGTCGTAGACATGACAACAGGAGCACAATGGAACACGTGTCAGGAGGCATGACACAGCACCTGCTTCACCACGTTAAGTGTGGTCGTAGACATGACAGCAGGAACACAATGGAACACGTGTCAGGAGGCATGACACAGCACCTGCTTCACCATGTTCAGTGTGGTCGTAGACATGACAGCAGGAACACAATGGAACACGTGTCAGGAGGCATGACGCAGCACCTGCTTCACCATGTTAAGTGTGGTCGTAGACATGACAACAGGAGCACAATGGAACACGTGTCAGGAGGCATGACGCAGCACCTGCTTCACCATGTTCAGTGTGGTCGTAGACATGACAGCAGGAACACAATGGAACACGTGTCAGGAGGCATGACGCAGCACCTGCTTCACCATGTTAAGTGTGGTCGTAGACATGACAGCAGGAACACAATGGAACACGTGTCAGGAGGCATGACGCAGCACCTGCTTCACCATGATAAGTGTGGTCGTAGACATGACAGCAGGAACACAATGGAACACGTGTCAGGAGGCATGACGCAGCACCTGCTTCACCATGTTAAGTGTGGTCATAGACATGACAGCAGGAGCTCAATGGAACACGTGTCAGGAGGCATGACGCAGCACCTGCTTCACCATGAAAGTGTGGTCGTAGACATGACAGCAGGAACACAATGGAACACGTGTCAGGAGGCATGACGCAGCACCTGCTTCACCATGTTAAGTGTGGTCATAGACATGACAACAGGAGCTCAATGGAACACGTGCCAGGAGGCATGACACAGCACCTGCTTCACCATGATAAGTGTGGTCATAGACATGACAACAGGAGCTCAATGGAACACGTGCCAGGAGGCATGACGCAGCACCTGCTTCACCATGTTAAGTGTGGTCATAGACATGACAACAGGAGCTCAATGGAACACGTGTCAGGAGGCATGACACAGCACCTGCTTCACCATGATAAGTGTGGTCATAGACATGACAGCAGGAACAAAATGGAACACGTGTCAGGAGGCATGACGCAGCACATGCTTCACCATGTTAAGTGTGGTCGTAGACATGACAACAGGAGCTCAATGGAACACGTGTCAGGAGGCATGACGCAGCACCTGCTTCACCATGATAAGTATGGTCATAGACATGACAGCAGGAACAAAATGGAACACGTGTCAGGAGGCATGACACAGCACCTGCTTCACCATATTCAGTGTGGTCGTAGACATGACAGCAGGAACACAATGGAACACGTGTCAGGAGGCATGACGCAGCACCTGCTTCACCATGTTAAGTGTGGTTGTAGACATGACAAAAGGAACAAAATGGAACACGTGTCAGGAGGCATGACACAGCACCTGCTTCACCATATTCAGTGTGGTCGTAGACATGACAGCAGGAACACAATGGAACATGTGTCAGGAGGCATGACACAGCACCTGCTTCACCATGTTAAGTGTGGTTGTAGACATGACAAAAGGAACACAATGGAACACGTGTCAGGAGACATGACGCAGCACCTGCTTCACCATGTTAAGTGTGGTAGTAGACATGACAACAGGAACACAATGGAACACGTGTCAGGAGGCATGACGCAGCACCTGCCTCACCATGTTAAGTGTGGTCGTAGACATGACAAAAGGAACACAATGGAACACGTGTCAGGAGGCATGACGCAGCACCTGCTTCACCATGTTAAGTGTGGTCGTAGACATGACAGCAGGAACACAATGGAACACATGTCAGGAGGCATGACACAGCACCTGCTTCACCATGTTAAGTGTGGTCATAGACATGACAGCAGGAGCACAATGGAACACGTGTCAGGAGGCATGACGCAGCACATGCTTCACCATGTTAAGTGTGGTCGTAGACATGACAACAGGAACACAATGGAACACGTGTCATGAGGCATGACGCAGCACCTGCTTCCTCATGTTCAGTGTGGTCGTAGACATGACAACAGGAACACAATGGAACACGTGTCAGGAGGCATGACGCAGCACCTGCTTCACCATGTTAAGGGTGGTCGTAGACATGACAGCAAGAACAAAATGGAACACGTGTCAGGAGGCATGACGCAGCACATGCTTCACCATGTTAAGTGTGGTCGTAGACATGACAACAGGAACACAATGGAACACGTGTCAGGAGGCATGACGCAGCACCTGCTTCACCATGTTAAGTGTAGTCGTAGACATGACAACAGGAGCACAATGGAACACGTGTCAGGAGGCATGACGCAGCACCTGCTTCACCATATTAAGTGTGGTCATAGACGTGACAACAGGAGCACAATGGAACACGTGTCAGGAGGCATGACACAGCACCTGCTTCACCATGTTAAGTGTGGTCGTAGACATGACAGCAGGAACACAATGGAACACGTGTCAGGAGGCATGACACAGCACCTGCCTCACCATGTTAAGTGTGGTCGTAGACATGACAACAGGAGCACAATGGAACACGTGTCAGGAGGCATGACACAGCACATGCTTCACCATGTTAAGTGTAGTCGTAGACGTGACAACAGGAGCACAATGGAACACGTGTCAGGAGGCATGACACAGCACCTGCTTCACCATGTTAAGTGTGGTCATAGACGTGACAACAGGAGCACAATGGAACACGTGTCAGGAGGCATGACACAGCACCTGCTTCACCATGTTAAGTGTGGTCGTAGACATGACAGCAGGAGCACAATGGAACACGTGTCAGGAGGCATGACGCAGCACCTGCTTCACCATGTTAAGTGTGGTTGTAGACATGACAGCAGGAACACAATGGAACACGTGTCAGGAGGAATGACACAGCACCTGCTTCACCATGTTCAGTGTGGTCGTAGACATGACAGCAGGAGCTCAATGGAACACGTGTCAGGAGGCATGACGCAGCACCTGCTTCACCATGTTAAGTGTGGTCGTAGACATGACAGCAGGAACACAATGGAACACGTGTCAGGAGGCATGACGCAGCACCTGCTTCACCATGTTAAGTGTGGTCGTAGACATGACAGCAGGAACACAATGGAACACGTGTCAGGAGGCATGACACAGCACCTGCCTCACCATGTTAAGTGTGGTCGTAGACATGACAGCAGGAACACAATGGAACACGTGTCAGGAGACATGACACAGCACCTGCTTCACCATGTTAAGTGTGGTCATAGACATGACAGCAGGAGCTCAATGGAACACGTGTCAGGAGGCATGACACAGCACCTGCTTCACCATGTTAAGTGTGGTCGTAGACATGACAGCAGGAACACAATGGAACATGGAACACGTGTCAGGAGGCATGACGCAGCACCTGCTTCACCATGTTAAGTGTGGTCGTAGACGTGACAACAGGAGCTCAATGGAACACATGTCAGGAGGCATGACGCAGCACCTGCTTCACCATGTTAAGTGTGGTCGTAGACATGACAGCAGGAACACAATGGAACACGTGTCAGGAGGCATGACGCAGCACCTGCTTCACCATGTTAAGTGTGGTCGTCGACGTGACAACAGGAACACAATGGAACACGTATCAGGAGGCATGACACAGCACCTGCTTCACCATGTTAAGTGTAGTCGTAGACATGACAGCAGGAACACAATGGAACACGTGTCAGGAGGCATGACACAGCACCTGCTTCACCATGTTAAGTGTGGTCGTAGACATGACAACAGGAACACAATGGAACACGTGTCAGGAGGCATGACACAGCACCTGCTTCCTCATGTTCAGTGTGGTCGTAGACATGACAACAGGAACACAATGGAACACGTGTCAGGAGGCATGACACAGCACCTGCCTCACCATGTTCAGTGTAGTCGTAGACATGACAGCAGGAACACAATGGAACACGTGTCAGGAGGCATGACACAGCACCTGCTTCACCATGTTAAGGGTGGTAGTAGAAATGACAACAGGAGCACAATGGAACACGTGTCAGGAGGCATGACACAGCACCTGCTTCACCATGTTAAGTGTGGTCGTAGACATGACAGCAGGAACACAATGGAACACGTGTCAGGAGGCATGACGCAGCACCTGCTTCACCATGTTAAGTGTGGTCGTAGACGTGACGGCAGGAATACAGTGGCAAAAACCCTTTTGTCCACCTCAAGTTTAAGTGTTATCTTATTCTTGGATATTTCATGAGAAACATTAACATCTTTGACATATATATTGTTCATTTATATGTTGTATAATGAAATGGTTCTGTTCCCATGACATTTCATAAATAAAAAAAAAACAGTGGCATTCCCTCACTCCAGGCTCTACTTAGTTAACAAGTAGCACACATGTTATTGGTACAGAAAATAGGAAGTGTGTGTCTTGAAAGTAACACAGTAGACAAGTGATACCTAATTTGAACATATACAGAGTGGCAATTTCACTGTCATCTTTCAGATTGTTCTGAAATGTTAAAATACGGAGGAGCTCTATTGACTGGAATGGTGAGGTAATAAGAAATTAAACTGTAGGTGATCAAATCCTCTTTTTAGACAACACTTGTACTGGATGCTATACATCCCAACGGAGAAGCTTCATCTGCTGATGGATGGCCTTCCTACTGCCCAGAGGTTGTACTTGGTGGAGAGCATTATTATTTGGCAAAGAGCAAGTGTTCCAGCTCAGATCTGTCTTCTTGTCAAACCATAAGAGCCATAATGGAATGTTCCCTGTTGACCTTGTCTAATTTTGATTACCTCACAAATACCCCATTTCAAAAGATCATCATCATATGCCTTTAGGTGTTAAGTTTCCATCACATGAACATTAGAGGAATCATTCAAACCAGAGAAGGGCCCTTTGATGCCCTATTGGAAGTAACCTATTATGCCCTTCAGCTCCCTTCCCACTATTCTTGATTGGTGAACCAAAAACTTATTATGTAGTTGGTTTGTATCTAACTTTTCAATGTCCTCATTTAAAACTTTTAGTAAAGGTATAGCTTGTGGTATTACAAAGTATTTTAAAGTACTAAGAAGATTAAAAATGGAGAATACCATCCCTCATTCTCAAGTTAGTTCTCTTGTGTTGCAATGCCTAATTGATGGGCCCTTCAGTGTCTTTTTAAGCTGCATATTCAATATTTCGTGAGCATGCACATATGCACTTGTGTGATGCTGTGAGCTCATTATTTTTAATGGCTGGATAATATTCTATATGAATGTCTGATCTAAGATGTTTGCAATGTGAGCACAAAGTTAGTTTGTTTTACCTCCAAAGAATTTTGCTTCTTATTTCCTGAGAGAGATTGAGGGATCTGGGAGATGATCTTTTGAGCCAATTCATTTTGGAATTTGCTTGCTTTTTAAGTTCCCCCAAAGAAAAGATGATGTTACCAGTCTTCTTCCTGAATTTACTTAAATTGTGGTGCCTTATTAACTCAGGGTGCTGGGGAGGGGCTACAAACTGCTGCTTCATCATGAAGTGTTCTCTCAAGAATTCTGTGTAGGAGCTGGAGGGATAGCTTAGTGGTTAAGGCGCTTGCCTGCAAAGCCAAAAGACCCAGGTTCAACTCCCCAGGACCCCTATTAGCCAGATGCACAAGGGGCTGCGCACATCTGAAGATCATTTGCAATGGCTGGAAGCCCTGGTATGCCCATTCTCTCACTCTCTCTGTCTCTCTTTCTGTCCCCTCTTTCTCTGCCAAATAAACAAATTAAAATTAAAGAATTTCCTATAGAAGATTAGAATCAAAGCATCAAATTTGACTTTGTTCTTGAATGGTTCACCCTAGACTCTGAACCACACTGAGGAATTGTCTTACTAATTATTTTTCTTGAATATATTAGACAAGTTTTATACTAAATGCATTTTTTTCTGAGATTGGTTATATGGTATAAGGTTGGTTTGTTGGGGGGACATGAGTTTTGTTTGTTCTCCTTACTATCCATGCATATGGAATTGCACAGCACACAGCCCTTCATGTCTGGCATTTTTCGTTCATTTTAGTAATATATTTGGAAGTCATTCTAGTTGTTATTACAATATTTGCCAGATGAGATTTAGTTTTCTTTTGTTCTTTCAACAATGTCTATTGACATATACTTTAGTACAATAAAATTTACCATTTTTAGGAGCACACTTTTTTACTTATGTGTTATGTGTGTATCTGAGTGTTTGCATGTGTGTGGGCATAGGTGCCTATGCAGGTATGTTCACGTGCATGTGGAATCCAGAGGTTATGCCCAGTGTCTTCCTCAGTCACTTTCCCCCTTTATTAATTGAGACAATCTCTCATTGAACCCTACCTCCCCCACCCTCTCAAAAAAATTTTAAAAAAAATTTTTTAAAAAGTAAAATAAAAAGCCCAGCTGAAAAACACAGGGAGTCTGAGAGGTGTGAGGGGCTGAATAAATTTGCTATGTTTGCTACTTGTTTTTAACTTGTAGGTGTGATCTAAGATTGACACTATAATGCAGTGGTCTGAGTATAACACAGAGAGCTTCTAGATTGTGGTAGAAATCAAGAGGAGGTGTGATTTTTTTTTTTTTTTAAGGATTGACCAAGTAGGCAGCTAAGTACTGCTTTAGATCTTGGTCCACGCTCTCTGCTATAAATGAAAAAGAACTAAGATAAAAAGAGTGTAGCTGGGGAGATAACTCATTAGTTAAAGCATTTGCTTGCAAAGACTGCCAGCCCGAGTTTGATTCCCCAGTATTCACATAAAGCCAGATGCACCAAGTGGTGCATGTGTCTGGAGTTTGCGGGGAAAAGAACAGTGAGTGCATCTTCATATGAGGTTTACTAGGCCAAGCACAGCCTCTCAAAGTTTGCTTACCACATGCCCACAAGATAGGAACACTCTTTGAAAACTGTAGGGTGATGTGATTGACAGCATGTGCTCTCTGCCTATAGATGACAGGTCAGAAGGTCCCAGGCTCCTTAGTGCACATTCCCTGATTGCTGTCTCCTCACTCATCCAGTCTGACAAGGCAAGGTAAAGAACAGAAAACTGCATTTATTTTAAGCTTGAAGTTTAGCCAGATGGGAGCCAGCTTAACTTTCACTGAAATGCATTTGATTATCCCCCCTGTCACCATGCCATGTTGTGTTTCCTCTTGACAACTGATAAAATTCACATTTTCAACCAAATCTAGGATTTAGATTATAAATATGCAGAGTGAGCATACAAATTAACTCCTCTTCTCAGTGTTAAAAGGGGCAAAATTAGAGTAACTTCACATAGGAAAAAAATCCAACTTGCACTAGTAAGAGGGAATAAAATAAAATATAATTAGATGCCAGTTTTTTTCAACTCATCTTTAACAGTCAGTAGGAGCATGCTAGCAAAGTTGATTACTTACTGAGATCCATTTCCTAATTAACTTTTAGTATAAAATTATAGACAGGCTCCATTTAAAATAATTCTTCCAATCATTCAACTAAATATGAAAGGAATTTAAAATTGGAGGAATGTTATGGAACATGAGGCCTTGGAAATTTTAGCTCCTTAGTAGTGACTCATTTGGGACACAATTTGAGAATTTCTCTTCTAAAAGGTTTCTTCATTTCATGTTTCAAAGGCTGGGTCTTTTCTTTGAGTTGCTTTGGATCTCAACTGTGAAGGAGCTTGGGTGATGACACCGAATCTGGGTGTGCACTGTGACTGGGAGCCGCAATTTTCTGATCCACTACTTCTTTTCCTACTCAGTAGATCAGTCTTACAACAGATTTGTAACATGCTGATAAAGCAAAGATAGATGTATGTATATGTATGTATATTCCTTCCCAGCATAGGTAACCCCACAGAAGAGGAGGGATGCTCAATGGTTAGACAGAGAGAGAGGGAGGCTTTTAGGCTTGGCAGTGAAGAGGAAAGCTGGCAGGGTAGACAGTGGAGAGGGAGGCTCACAGTAGATAGAGAAGCAGATTGATAGATTTTGCAGCTCTAGACGGTGCCACTGGGAGACTCCTGTGGGAGACAGCAGCAGCAGTAATGGTAGAGGAAAAAGGAATCTCTTATTAGCTAAGGTCACCTGAGAGGCGAGAGTGCAGTCCTGAGTCATGGGAGAGTGACTGGGCATTTAGGGACAACGGGCCCACCAATATTATTTTTTAATTTATTTTTATTAGATATGGACATACTTAGTATGTAAAGAACACATCACTTCTCTCATCCCTGCCTCTTTTCTGAAGAGGCACTACTCGTGGGGGATGCAGGTCAACCCCAGGGAGATTGTGGGTTCTGCATCATGGGGGCAGCAGTCAGTTATGGGGGAGAGACAATGTCTCTCTGCATAATGTCCCAACCTGTGGCTCTAGCAATCTTTCTACCCTCCTTTTTCAAACAGTTGCCTGAGCCATCTTGGGTGCATTTTAAGTCTTCTTCAGTGATGGGGTCTTAAGAGCCTCTCGATCTCTGCTTTGTAGGAGTTGAGTGTCCTCAGTGTCTGTCTCCTTCACCCTTGTGCTGATACCAGCTTCGCTGAGAAAGCAGCACTCGTGCTCATTTCCCCAGTTCCTCTGTGGTTTCAGCTGGGGCCAGGGTGGAGTGAGCTGGGCCATTTGTCTCCTCAGCTCCCACTCCTATCTGAAAAAGAGAAGCAGCATCTCCAAAGGAGAGTGAAGTCAGCCCCAGTTAAATGGGATAATCATTATTAATTTAGAGAGAATTTAAAGGGTGTAGACCCTCTTATAGCCCAAGGTTAGTGGGAGCTTGACATATAAAAGCAAAGTTGTTATCTGGATATGATTCTGACTTGATTCCCAGTTCCAGATAGGGTTTCCTTTCCACTGGGTGGATCCGTTAGCCAATCTAAGAGCAGTTGCTTACCCACCATGACTGTGTGCCACTGTTGTGCTTGTGTGAGCATCAAGTCAGGTTGTTTGCTTCTAAGTACCTTTGACTTAGAGTTGCCCAGACAGATTTTGGCTTTCTCCTGGAAGCTCATGTAACGCCTTCCAACACTAGATGGGCTAATTGTCTGGGGACTGGCTCTCCTCCGAATTCCAACCAGGTCTCTCCATGGTCCATGCCAACAGTGTATGGTGTCTTCAGCTGTAGGGTCTTACCATTAACCTCTGGTGGGTAATCAAGTGCTCTGACAGAGGTTTGTCTTGTTTGTTTTAGGAGACCTTGTAGGTCTCTCTGATCATTGTGGATGCTCATTGTGGGTGTTAACTACTTCCTAGTACAGGGAATTACAGCCAAGGAAAAGAAAAAATAAAAATAAAGAGACACAGAAAGGTTAGGCTTCCTCTAACCCTCTCTAAGGCCCTTTGATTCAGGTGCACCCCCTAAGGTCCTGTTGAGGGCTCAACCTTTTAGTCTAACTTCCAGGATATAAGACTCTATGGTACCAGTTCAATTTGGGTTCAGTTTATGTCCCACCATACCTTTCCCCTTCCCCCAAGCCCTATCCACCCTATTGTGAAAGCCTTGAGATGCCATTCAGCTATGCAATCAACTGGGCTGATCCAGGTTAGGAACCACAGATGAGTGAGACCATGTGACAATTGCCTTTCTGTGATTGTGTGACTTTACTTAATATAATCTGTTCCAAGTTCAACCTTTTTTCTACAAATTTCACTTTGTCATTTTTTTCTTATTGTTAAGTAGCATTCCATTGTGTAGATATACCATATCTTGGTTATCCATTCATCCAATGATGGGCACCTGGGTTGATTCCAATTCTTAGCTATTTTGAATTCAGGAGCTATAAACATGGTTGAGCAAATATCTCTGAACTGAGGTACAGAGCTTTTAGGGTAAATGCCCAGCAAGGGAATAACGGGATCTGTTGGTAACTCTATATTCATCTTTTTGAGGAGTCTCCATATTGATTGCCATAGTGGTTGTACCAGCTTACCTTCCCACCAACAGTGAATGAGTGTTCCTATTTCTCCACATTTTTGCCAACATTTGTTTTCATTTGATTTTTTAATGTTTGATATCCCTACTGGGATAAGATGGAATCTCATAGTTGTTTTAATTTGAATTTCTGTAATGGTTAGGGATGTAGATCTTTTTCTTAAGTGTGTGTTAGCCATTTGTGATTCATCCTCGATACCTCCCTATTCAGTTCTCTCTCCCACTTTTGGAGTGAGTTTTTGATTTTTTTTATTGTTTAGTTTTTGAGTTCTCTATAAATTCTAGATATCAGGCTTTTGTCGTGACATAGCTAGCAGATTTTCTCCCATTCAGTGGGTAATCTACTGGTTTTGCTTATGGTATATTTGTCTGTGCAAAAGCTTTTTAGCTTCATGAAATCCCATTGGCTGAGTGATTGTTTAACTTCCTGGACTACTGGAGTTTTGTTCAGGAAGTCTTTTCCCAATCCTGTATCATGGAGTGTGACTCCTATTTTTTTCTTCCAGTAGTTGAAGAATTTCAGGTCTTATGTTGAGGTCTTTAATACACTTGAACTTGATTTTAGTGTATGGGGAAATTAGTGTGTCTAATTTCATTTTCCTCCATATGGTTATCCAGTTTGTCCAACACCATTTGTTAAAGATACTGTCTTTTCTCCAGTCTACATTATTGGTACCTTTGTCAAAGATAAAGTAACTGCAGTTTCAGTTTTTATTCCAATACCATGCTATTTTTATTACTATGGCTTTATAATATAGTTTTAGATCAGGTATGGTGATATCTCCAGAGATGCTTCTTTTGCTGAGGATATGTTTAAATATCCAAGGTCTGCTGCCATCCTATATGAATTTTGAGATCATTTTTTTCAAACTCTATGAAAAACAGTGCTGGCATTTTTATTGATATTGTGTTAAATCTGTATATTGCTTTTTGGTAGAATTGTCATTTTCACAATATCAATTCTACTTATCCAGGAGCATGGGAGGTCTTTCCATCTTCTCAAGTCCTTCTCAATTTTTTTTTTTGAGTTTGTTTTTAATGTTTTCATTATATAGGTCTTTCACATCCTTGGTAAGTGTTATTCCAAGGTAATTTTTTGTTGCTATTAAGATGGGACTGCCTCACTGAGTTCTTTCTCTGTATTTACTGAAGGAACTAATCACCTTTAAAAGTTTTGAGATAGAGACTTTTGAGTAACTTATGTAGAGAATCATGTCATTTGCTAATAGGGCTAACCCGACTTCTTCTTTTCCAATTTGAATCCCTTTTATTTCTTTTTTCTGTCTTATAGCCTGCTCTAGTACTTCTAGTACTATGTTGAAGAGCAGTGGTGAAAGTGGGCATCCCTGTCTATTTCTTGATCTCAGTGTTAACTCCTTGAGTCTTTCCCCATTAAGTATTATTTGGGCTTTAGGTGCTTTATATATAGCCTTTCTTGTGGTGAGATATAAACCCTCCATGCCTATTCTTCCCAGTGTGTTTTGATCATGAGGTAGTGTTTTATTTTGTCAAAGGCCTTCTCTGCATCAATTGAGATGATCATGTGGTTCTTATGGTTAAGTTTATTTATGTCATGTATTAAGTTGACTGATTTCCGTATGTTGGACCATCCCTGCATCCCTGGGATGAAGCCTACTTGATCAAGGTAGATAATGCTTTTTATGTATTGTTGAATTCAGTTTGCAAGTATTTTGTGCAGGATCTTTGCTTTTAAGTTCATCAGGGATAGAGGCCTATAGTTTTCTTCTCTTTTTGCATCTCTGTCTGTTTTTGGTATCAGGGTAATGCTAGCTTCATGAAAGGAGTTAGGGAGGATACTCTGGTCTCCAATTATGCAAAACAGTTTGAGAAAAATTGGCTTCAGTGCTTCAGTGAAGGTTTGATAGAACTTGGCTTAGAAGCCATCTGCTCCTGGACTTTTCTTTTGGGGGAGGTTTCTTATTTCCTTTTCAATCTCCATGGTTGTGATAGGTTTGTTTAGGAGATTAATCTGCTCTGGGTTTAGTTTTGGTAGGTGGTATGTTTCTGGAATTCATCCATTTCTTCCAGATTATTCAATTTTGTGGAGTAGAAGTTTTGGAAGTATGCCCTGATGATTCTTCCAATTTCATTGATATCTTTTGTGATCTCTCCTTTTTCATTTCTGATTTTGTTAATTTGAGACTTCTCTCTTTTTTTGCTTGACCAAATTGGCCAGGGGTTTGTCAGTCCTGTTTATTTTTCAACGAACCAGCTTTTCAATTCATCAAATTTTTAAATTGTTTTCTTAGTTTCCAATTCATTAATTTCTGTTCAAATCTTGATGATTTCTTTCTGACTGGAATTCTTTGGGTTGGATTCTTCTTGTTTTTCCAGTGCTTTTAGGTGGACAGTGAAGTTATTAATTTGGGATCTCTCTGTCTTTGTAATGAAGGCAGTTAGAACTATGAATATTCTCAATAGGACTGCTTTCATTGTTGTGTCCCATAAGTTATGGTAGACTGTGTTTTCATTATCACTCTAGAAATTTTGCAATTTCTTTTTTGATTTCTTCCATGACCCATTCATCATTTAAAAGTGTGTTATTTAGTTTCCAGGAGCTAGTGGAATTCTTGATGTGTCTCTTATTAATTTCTAGCTTTAAAGCATTGTGATGTGACATGATGCAGGAAGTAACTCCAATTTTCCTGACTTTTTGGAGACATGCTTTATGGACTAATATATGGTCAATTTTGGAGAAGGTTCTGTGGGCTGCTAATAAAAATGTGTATTCTGTAGAATTGGGGTGGAATGCATGATAGATGTCTTTAAGTCTAGTTGGTCTATGATGTTGTTGAGCTCTATTATTTCCCTGTTGATTTTCTGCTTGGATTATCTGTCTATTGATGATAGTGGATTATTGAAGACTCCAATTATGTGGTGTTGGTGTTTATTTCTGTTTTCTTGTAAAGATTTTGTTTTATAAACTGTGGTATATCTGTGTTCGGTGCATATATATTTATGATTGTAATGTGCTCATGTTGGATTATTCACTTGATGAATAAGAAGTGGCCTTCTTTGTCCTTTTTGATTGCTTTTGGTTTGAAGACTATTTTATCAGATATTAATATAGCAAAACCTGCTTATTTTTTATTTCCATTTGCTTGGAATATCATTTTCCATCCTTTTACCCTAAGGAGGTATCTATCATTAGTGGTGAGGTAGGTTTCTTGAATACAGCTGATAGGAGGGTCCAGTTGTTTGATCCACCCTGATAACCTGTGTCTTTTGATGGGTGAGTTAAGACCATTAAAATTTAAGGTTATTACTGAGAGGTTTGAATTAATCCCTGCCATGATGAGGTGTTTTATGGGGTTTGGTGCTTTCTTGTGTTTTGTACTATGTTGAGCCTGGTCTATTTTTGGTTATTATGATATTTTTGTTGGCTCGTGAGATTGGTTGTTTGACTGTTCCATGTTGAGTATTGCCTCAAGTTTCTCTGTAGGTTTGGCTTTGTGTTCATATAATCATAGAGTTGACTTTTTTCATGGAAAGATTTCCTTTCACCATCTATTATGAGGAACATTTTTGCTTAAGTTGGAAGCCATAGTTTTGTAGACTTTGAAGTGTTCCATTCCAGGCCCTTCTAGCTTTCGGGGTTTCCATTGAGAAATCTCATAATTCTGATGGGGATTGCCTTTGTATGTTGTGAGTTGTTTCTCTGTTGCTGCTTTTAACACTCTGTCTTTGTTTTCATTGTTAAGAGTTTTAACTATGATATGCCTTGGAGGGTTTCGTCTTTGGTCCTATCTGTTGTTCTATGGGATTCTTGTATCTGGATTGGCCTCTCTTTTGAAAATTTAGAAAATTTTCTTCAATAATTTTGTTGAATATCTCCTCTATTCCTCTGGCCTGAATTTCTTCTCCTTCTGGTATACCCATGATCTGGATGTTTGGTTGTTTTAGGTTGTCCTACAGTTCCCTTGTATTCTGTCCACTAATTTTTTTTAATGTAGCAAAGTTTTTGGCATCCCGATCAATTTATTCTGTCTTGCCTTCCAGGTCAGAGGTTCTGTCTTCCACATGAGTAACTCTGTTGGTAAGGGGTTCTAGAGAAGTATTTATAATTTCTATTTAATTTTTGTTTTCTGTTATGTTATTTTGCATCATGTCCATCTCTTTTTTGAGAAACAGTTTCAGTTTGGGTTCTGATTTTCTTGATGTTTCCTGGAATTCATTTTTGTATTTGATCAAGTCTTCATTAAGCTTAATCAATCCATTGTTGAGATCTTCCATTTCTTGACTCACCTTTAATTCGTTCCTGTCTCTTCTGAGGGTTCTAGCCTTTCCTTCAATCAAATAAGCCCACTGTCAAAGCTGAACATGCTACAAGATGATGCTGTTAAATTTCATTGACATGATTGTTGCTTCTGTAATGGTTTGCTTCCAGTTCAGTGATTCTTTTGATCAGGTTCTCATTGGTTGTTGTGTTTTCATTTTGTGAATGAATTTCTGTTGAGTTCTCTATGATTTCATTGGAGGCTTCCATTGTAGGACTAAGCATCCTTAGTGAAAACCTCTCAGTTTTCTGACTTTCATTGGCTTTTATTTTTTTTATTCATTTTTTTAAGGATTTTATTTATGTATTGGCAACCAAGAGGGAGAGAGAGAGAATGGGTGCACCAGGGCCCGTAGCCACTGCAAACGAGATCCAGCTGCATGTACTACCATGTGCATCCAACTTACTTGGGACCTGGAGAATCGAACCCAGATCCTATGGCTTTGGACGCAACACCTTCACCTCTAAGCCATCTCTTGAGCCCCACATTGGCTTTTTTGTGTTGTTGTCTACCCATTTTAGGGAAACTAATTTGTTGAGGAGGAGCAAGTTTTTGTCCTCTGGCCTGTGCACTCTCTGACTCAGGTGAGTAGGGATTTTGGTATCCAGTGGCCAGTCAGGATACCAGAGCAAAAGGCCTGATTCTACAGCCCACACAGGGACTATTTCCCCCCACCCCCACCCAAGCAAGGCACAATGGGACCTACCAGGACCAGGGAACTGGAAGGAACCAGGGACCAGGATCTGTCCTACCCACCCCTCACTGTGCCTGCCTGCACACCCTCCTGCTCAGGGTATCTGGACCAGGGATGTAGCATGAACCAGGAAGCAGGGATCTGGCCTATTCACTTTGTACCTGCCCACACACCCTCTGGTGCAGGAAACCTGGACCAGGGAACTGGAAGGAGAAGGGTCTGGCCTACTCACTCCATGCCACTGTGCCCATCTGCACACCATCAAGTGCAGGGAACCTGGACTAGGGAGCTGAGAGGAGGAGCAGGAAAACAGGGGTCTAGCCTACTCACTCCGTACCAATGCCCTGCACACCATCCAGTGCAAGGAACCCCCACCAATCATTTTTAAATGAAGTCATTAACACTTTTATATCTTAGAGGTTGAACTGGTACTTCAGTTCAAACTACCTTAAAATCAGTTCACATCTATCTTCTAGAAGTTATAACTGAGGGACCATTTGATGATGACCCAGAGGTCAGACAGGATCATTGCTAAGTGAGGTTGGCATAGGGGTCAAGCTTCCTCAAAGAGATTTCCCTACAGACTCCTCCATATATCCACGCTGAGCAGACACCTCCCCCATCCCCTTTTTGTAAACCTGCCTGAGCACATTGGGTAATGAACCAACAGTGTGTAAGCCCACATCATCAGTTCTGCAAGTTTGAAAACTATGTATGCTATTGACTCCTGACTTACCTATATTATAAATGTTTTATCTTTTCATGAAAATGATCTTTTTTTTTTAAATTATTTATTTATCTATTTGAGAGCGACAGACACAGAGAGAAAGACAGATAGAGGGAGAGAGAGAGAATGGGCGCGCCAGGGCTTCCAGCCTCTGCAAACGAACTCCAGACACGTGCGCCCCCTTGTGCATCTGGCTAACGTGGGACCTGGGGAACCGAGCCTTGAACCGGGGTCCTTAGGCTTCACAGGCAAGCACTTAACCGCTAAGCCATCTCACCAGCCCTTTTTTTTTTTTTTTTTTTACTCGGGAATATGTTAAACTTTATCTTCCTTTTTACCTTGGACCTCATAGCTACACTGGCAACTGTAATAAGAAGGTGTGGATATGCTCTGGAAGTTAATGTTTGCAACAAATGTCTATATATTAGCTATGTTTATTTGTGTTATTAATTTATTACTAATGGTAGATAAAGTTCCAAGCTTGCAGTGATAACCTAAAGTAAGTTCAAGAATCATTCTCAAGAGATTCCTCTCAGTTGTTTTTCTCAAGATGGAGAGAATGAGATGATGTCACCTGGACTGCTTGAGGACTACTTAACTGCCTGCCCATTTCATGTCATTCAGGCTTGATTTAGAGCCTACCTGAGGTAGGAATAAAGCACGTGACTTTCCCATTAAGGCAAACTACAGTAGGGAATCTCATTCTGTTCCACTTTCGTACATCTGGCAGGAGGTGCCAAGACAATGTGTGGCCTATTTCTTTTTGGCCTTCCCTACTCTTAGCTGGGTGGGTGTTTTGTCTCTAATGTTTCAGTACAAAAGTTCTGGGAACCTCTTTAAGGCTGAATTTGGGATTCACCAAGCAGAACCTGAGCTGTTTTATTTATGAGTGAGAATAACCTGCATGGATTTCATATTTCACCTTGTCCTTCTGAGATTTGTGAATGAATCTAGTTCAAGGATGGCATAAAACAACACATTTATCAGCCATATAAGCTTCAGGTCCAAGAAACTTTAACCTTCACAGTGATGATAACAAGAAAATTTGGCCTTTGAATAAAATGTATGCATTTTCAAGCTCATTCAGACAAACAGTTTCTATTTCTAGTTAATTTTACAATTATGAAGTTAATATAGATAGCTTAAAGAAAAGCAAAAATAGTTTTGTTTTGTTTTTACAGTCTGAGCCATTACTGAAATTATTGTCCTTTTGACATTTTTTTCTTAAGCAAGACTTGTTTTTTTCTTCTGACCTTGAAACATACTATATACAAGAAGATAATTAGAAAATATTAAAAAGGAGATAAACATAATCCAATAATCATTGCTAATATACTTTACATTTCTGTCATCTTTAGTGAAAACATGCTTAGATACCTTGTCCATCATTACACCCAGCATCAATCAGATCTTCCAAAAAGAAGCAAGATGCCCATCACAGGCGGGTGGATCAGATGTGAATGTTGATTCCTTGGTACTCTCTTAGTTGGCCTGGCACCATTTGATGAGAGTGCTTCCCTCCAAAGCATCTGACTTCAGATCTGTGCTGGGCTGCTGCCTCCCTCAATAACCAGTGGCTGCAAGACCTTAAGAGAATCACCTTCAAAGGATTCCTGACTTTCCGGAAAACATACAGATCCTGATTTTTATGGAGTCTTCTTTATATCCTGGCAAAGTTTGCTCTATAAATGCAGCTTGTACAAAATTGTTTTTGTCCCTAAACTTTCCCAGAGAATTTACTTCCAAATCTTTTTGACTGGTATCTCTGTATAATGGGCCAAAAACCTTATATAAGAGCTGAGAGAAGTGACTCATGCCTATAATGCCAGTACTCAGGAGACTGAGGTAGGAGGATCACTGTGTGAGTTCAAGGCCAGCCTGCTTCAAGATAGGTCGATAAATGGTGTCATAGTGAACTTCACACTGCTGGGATGAACCTCCAAACCAGACACAGTTTATCGGAGGAATGGAATTTATTTCAGGCTTACAGATCCAGAGGAAGTTTCACAATGGTAAAGAAAAGAAAACCCACCACTAAAAGAAAGACCTAAACAAACAAACAAACAAACAAAGCTGTCAAACAGTAGGGAACCCAGACAGAATTTATTCTGCATATCTTAAGCTGGAATTCAGATCTGCCTCCAGTAATGCCTTAGGGCTGAACCACAGGATTTGCCCACAGTGACACTTCTCCAGTCAGGTGTCTGGAGATCCTATTGGGGATACCCATTCAAATTACCAGAGATGATAGATAGATAAATTATACATACATACATACATACATACATACATACATACATACATACATACCTTATAGCACTATTGCAATGTACCAGGTTTTCTTAATCAGTAATGCAATCCAGTCAAGTGCAAGTGCAGTTCCAGGTGTCAGAACAAATTACACATATGGTACCCTGTAAGTTCTATACCTTCTAAATTGAATATTCTCTGGTCTATAATCGTTATGAACTTTTGAGTCCAATTTTCTCAGGATCAGTAGCTCTTTGATGCAATAAACCCCACTAACCAGTCCCCACAATGGCTTTCTTGGATGATGAGTCCAGAGGGACTGGACACTTAGTGCTGAGAGTCACCTCAGTGATTACAGCCCAATACCTGTATTTGTTCTTGGAGAATCCCTTTGCACTGAGACTCAGTTCTATCTAGTTCTGACTATTGTCTTCAAACTGCCAGAGACTGGATTCAGGGGAGTTGTTCACACACACTTGTGTAATGGTCATACAGTGTTCCTGAGCTGTTTTTATTCTTCCATTTGGCTAGGATGCATGCTGTCACTTTCAGCATTCAGATGGGAGAACACAAAAGGAAAGCCTATGATAGAGAAAATAACTAGCCAATCCTTGCCTTGTGATTTGGGGCTGAGGTCATGAGATTGTTTGCTATTGTTTCAAGAGAATTTGGAGTGGGAAGCACAAAGGTTTAGGAAGCAGGCCCAAGGCAGAGCTTCTATAAGAGGCCTTAGAGAGAAAGGGGATGACCATGTGAGGGACTGTTGAAGGTGGAAACACAACAAGAGATCCAGAAGCATGGACAGTTAATGCAGTCAGGTTAGAGAGACACTGGAGACTTTAGCAAGAATAATCTCTGAGCTGGACATGGTGGCACACTCTTTAATCCCAGCACTCGGAAGGCAGAGGTAGGAGGATTGCCTAGAGTTTGAGTCCACCCTGAGACCACATAGGAAATTCCAGGTCAGCCTGAGCTAGAGTGAGACCCTACCTCGAAAAACCAAGAAGATAATAATAATAATAATAATGATCTCCCAAGAAAGATGAAGGTAGATACCACAAGATGGTAAAGGTACCTCTTTCCAAGATACTAGCCATGTAGAGACATGCAGAGAAGTCACCATATGGTTGGGTGAGGAAGGGAAAGTTGTTTTTTTTTTTTATTTTTATTTATAGTAGTGCTTGAGTTTTTAATTATCAAATTTTCAGTAAGTTTGGTAGCCAGTTGTGAAACATTTGTCAGCTTAACACTGAGCATAGGAGGAGGACCACAGAAACTGGCAAACACAGATCTACCCTGCTGTCACCTCCATGTGCTAGCAGTTCAACATTTGCCAGAGTACTACTGAGCACATCTGAAGATAAACAGACTGGATCCTCAAGACCTAGGAGACTCGTGGTAAAAGAGAGAAGAGATACCAATGGTCTGACCCTGAGGATAGGAAAGAAATGAATGCCAGGTACAGCTGTGGAAACTGGCTTCTGGTAGAAGGCAAAAAGAATAACAGAGGAAAGAGCCAAGATCCATGACAATGATAATTATCTAAGCTAACATTCTGGACGCTTCCCCTGGAGTATTTCTTACAGTAGCCATAACATGGAGGTAAGCACTGCTATTATATATTCATAAATGAGGAATTTTGAGTGTCATGTGAAACTTTCCTGAGGAGACATGAATGGACATCTATTCATATCAGATAGAGCTCAAATGATAGAACTAAGCACGACTGCACCAACATCCACTTTTGGTCAATCAGTTAGTTTACTGAGTTGCTTACAGGTTTAAAAAAAAAACAACACAAGTGACTCACAGGAAGCTGCATCATAGAAAATCCCACTCTATTCTGGATGGTGACCTCATGGAAGATTCATCATGGAGTCCCCCTTTTAGCTTCCTAATCTAGCTTCTCCCATGATCACTTGCATCTTGGGAGAGAGAGAAGGAGGGAACAGTAGCTAGAATCCCAGATGAGAGTCTATCTTCTGTCTACTAGGGAGTGTCAATAGCTCCATGATCTGATCCTAGTCCTGGCTATCACTGTATTATTCTGTGCCAAAGTTGCCTTGGCTACTGGGCCAAATCATTCTCTACTCCAGATGACATTATGTTATGCCTGGAGGAAAAAACAGCATACAACATTGAGGCATAGTGCAGTGAAGTGGTGTGCCCAAAACTGGCAAAATAGGCTTTGTGACCAGTGATCTAATGTTCCAGCCCTCATACCTGCATCTGTATCAAATCCCAGAGAATGCATAGATTCTGTGGCCTGAAGTTGTCCTGGGTTCCCTGCTGATATTTTCTGTTTTTTCTATGAAGAATGTAAAATCCCCTCATAGTGAGGGGGGCCAATGAGAAACAAAAAAAAAAAAAAAAGAAAAGAAAAAAAGCATATGAAATGATGTAGAGGCACTGTGGAAGCAAGCTGAGTAAAATCACATGAGAAGGTGTGCAAATCATGCCAAGCCTGCTGTGGCAGTTAGAACCCCAAAGGTATAGTGACAGCACTGAGGTCCAGGGTTGTGTTCCCACTGGCTTCTTAATGGCTATGTTGAGGTACGGGGAAAGCAACTCATAGATGAAGCAGAGAGGTAGAAAGGAGGCTGAAGAAATTTATGAATCTAAGGAATTCAGAAAGAGTATGACCAAAGTAATTGACCATAGAATCAGAAGATTTTGCATCAAAATCAGTAGAAAGGGGTTGGAAAGTAGCGGGCGAGCTGGTTGAACCTGGGCTTTTGATAAGGTTGGAGAACTACAGCACTTGGAATACTTGGCCTAGGAAAGGAGTAGGAGAGGAGGCTGTCTTTGAGGACATGGGTGCATTGCTATTATCAGCTGTAGCAACTGAATTTTCTCGTTCTCAGTTGTCATGTGTAGCTTACAAAAGGCGAGTGGAAGCAAGGGCAACTGGAGGAGAGGCCAAGGGTCATATAAATGGATTTGAAAGTAGTCCAGGGTAATGGCAGAAACTCCAAAGAAGATAAAAACTATGATAAGGTCTATAGGACATTTATTAATGACATGACATTTAACTTATTTATATATTACTGATAGTTTCAGTTCACTTGAGATACAAATTCAAACTTAGTGGATGTTCTTATACTATGTCCCTATGATTTTTTTTTAATTTCTCTGGTATCTGTTGTAATGGTGCATTTTTCATCTCTAATTTTATTAATTTGTGTCTCTTCTCTCTTTCTTTTGGTCAGATATGCTAATAGTTTATCAATCTTCTTTATCCATTCAAAGAACCAACTCTTTGTTTCATTGATTCTTTGGATTTTTTGTTTGTTTCTATTTCATTAATTTCTGCCCAAATCTTTATTATTTCTTTCTGTCTACTGATTTTTGGTTTGCCTTGTTCTTCTTTTTCCAAGGCTTTAAGGTTAAGTATTAAGTTGTATACTTCTGACCTTTCTAATTTCTTCATACAGGCAATTAAAGCTATAAATTTCCCTCTTAGGACTGCCTTCATTGTGTCCCAAAGGTTTTGGTATGTTGTATTCTCATTATCATTTGACTCTATGAATTTTTTTTGTTTGTTTGTTTGTTTTGTTTTTTTTTGTTTTTTTTTTTTTGAGGTAGGGTCTCACTCTAGCCCAGGCTGACCTGGAATTCACTACAGAGTCTCAGGGTGGCCTTGAACTCACGGCGATCCTCCTACCTCTGCCTCCCGAGTGCTGGGATTAAAGGCGTGCGCCACCACGCCCGGCTGACTCTATGAATTTTTTGATATCCTTCTTGATTTCTTCATTGACCCATTCATCATTTAGTAGTTATTGTTTAGTTTCTATGATTTTGTGTATGCTCTATAGCTTTTCTTGCTATTGATTTGTAGTTCCCATTATGATCAGATAGAGTGCAAGGAATTATTTCAATTTTCCTATATTTGTTAAGATTTGCTTTGTGCCTAATATGTGGCCTGTTTTAGAGAATGTTCCAGGTACTGCTGAAAAGAACATATATTCTGCAGCATTTGGATGAAATGTACTGTATATATCTGTTAGGTCCATTTGTTCTATGATCTAATTTAATCCAGATGCATCTCTGTGTTTTCTTTTATTTTCTGCCAGGATGACCTGTCAGTTGATGAGAGTAGGCTGTTGAAGTCACCCACTACAACTTTGTTTAGTGTTATCTGTGACCTTAGTTCTAATAGCATTTGTTTGACGAACTTGGGAGCCCCCATGTTAGGTGCATAGATGTGTAGAATTATAATGTCCTCCTGTTGGAGTGTGCCTTTAACCAATATAAAGTGACCTTCCTTATCTTTCCTAACTAATGTTGGACTGAAGTCTACTTTGTCAGATATTAGGATAGCAACCCCTGCTTGTTTTCTAGGCCTGTTTACTTGAAACACTGTTTTCTAACCTTTCACCCTAAGACAGTGTCTATCCTTTGCAGAACAATGAGTTTCTTGGAGGCAGCAAATTCAAGGATCCTGATTTTTATCTCAGTCTACAAACCTATGTCTTTTGTTTGGGGCATTGAGGCCATTGATATTAAGAGTTATTATTGAAAGGTGCGTATTTATTGTTACCATTTTTCTTCCTGTATAGTTCTTCTTGTTTTACCTTTGCTCTCTTGTATTAACTCATGTGTGAGTATGGTTTGTTTTTTCCAGGTTCCTTTTCTGTGTGCTTTTCTTTCTCTTCAGCATGGAGGATCCTGTCAAGTATTTTCATATTCCTTTAGCCTGCTTTTGTTGCAAAATGTCCTTATTTCTCCATCTAATTGAGTGGATAGCTTTGCAGGATAAAGTAGTCTTGGTTGACAGTTGCTTTCTTTCAGAACTTGGAATACATCATTCCAAGACCTGCTGGCTTTTAAAGTTTGTGTTGAGTAATCTTCTGTGATCCTGATGGACTTGCCTTTGTATGTGACTTGACTTTTCTCTCTAACTGCTTTCAATATATTTTCTTTGGTTTGTATGTTTGATAGTTCAATTATAATATGGCAAGGAGTTCTTTCCAGGTTTTGTTTGTTTGGTGTTTTAATGGCTCTGTAACTGCATTGGCATCTCTTTCCCAATTTGGGGGAAGTTTTCTTCTATGATTTTATGTTTTAAAAAAAAGCCTACTATGCCTTTGAAGTGAAATTCTTCTCCTACTATACCCTTAATTTTTTTTTTCCTGAGGTAGGGTTTCATTATAGCCTAGGCTGACCTGGAATTCACTATGTAGTCTCAGGGTGGCCTCAAATTCACAGTGATCCTCCTACCTCTGCCTCATGAGTGCTGGGATTAATGGCATGTGCCACCATGCCTGGCTACCCTGAATTCTTATGTTCGATCTTTTCATATTATCCCAAATATCTTGAAGTCCCTATTCATA
This sequence comes from Jaculus jaculus, assembly GCF_020740685.1. Taxonomy (NCBI): domain Eukaryota; kingdom Metazoa; phylum Chordata; class Mammalia; order Rodentia; family Dipodidae; genus Jaculus; species Jaculus jaculus. The sequence goes on from NC_059117.1 coordinate 2,175,610, forward strand.
CTTTCCTATTAGCTTGTCTTTCTCTTTGTTGGACTGCATTAGATCTGGTCTTCTAGTTTAGATATTCTGTCCTCTCCTTCATCCATTCTACTGGTGAGATATTCTACAGAGTTTATTTCATTGACTGTGTTCTTCATTGCTAGTACTTCTGACTAGTTTTTCTTTATTATTTCTATTTTCTTATTTATGTCTTGTATTGAACTCCTTATTTCATTAAACTGGTTTCCTGTGTCTTCTTTGATTCCTTTGATTTCCTCTTTTATTTCTTTGAACATATTTATAATTATTCTTTTGAAACACTTCTCAGGCATTTCCTCTAAATAAGTCTCACTGGAAGTCATTTCTTATACATTAATACTTTTTGGTGGATTTATATTGTCTTGATTTTTTTCATGTTTCTTATATTATAATGTATTGACTATTGCATCTTGGATTGATTTAATGCTTGGATTTTCTAATTATCTGCAGTATTATTAGTTGTATCAATTAATCTGATGTTATATATCTTCAAGGTAGGAGCTTAAGGTGCTAGGTGTGGCTCTTAAGGCTCTCAGAGTAACCACAAAAGTGATCCTCAATGTTGGGTTTGCCTGCTATGAGAGTATTCAAGTAGGCTGAGTGGAAGAAAATACAGGTAGATTCTAAAATTTAACTAAACAATGTACACATTCAATGAAAAACAGCACAGAATATTTATGCAAGAGTAGGTATTATGACAACCAGATCCTGTAACAAAGTCACAGTCTCTAAGGATGTGTGTTGCCTCATACCCTTAATCCTGTCAACTGGGAGGCTAAGATTTCCAGTCTGTAGAGGGTTCCAAGACAGCTTGTGACCAAGTGAAACCCTTCCTTAACAAACGACAGAAGAGGAAGTAACGGCACTATATATCAGGAAGCAACAAATGACAAGCCCAAAATATAGCTTATTTAAGAATGGCAAATCCAACCATCCATCAGGTTTAACATATAATTTACCCTGACATGGAAGGTGCAATTAGCACTTCACATTCAAGCCTATATACCAGGCTTACTTGACAGGTGCTGACCTAGTGTAATCCCAGTTACCTTTTGGGATGGTTTTGGTCTCAATGATGCTGCTCTCCTGCTTGGGTCCTTCTTTGCTGTGCTGTGAGCTCAGATAGGCTGGCTGGGTCACTGCTCTGATTGCCTGTGCTGTGTGCTGTGTGCTGTGTAGGTGAGCTCCCTTCCCCAAGTCTCTGGCTTATTGGCTCTTGCACTGGCAGTGGGGGAGGGGAGTATGTGGATGGGGTTGAAGTTCTCCTGCTGGTCCTCCAAATTATCTCCATTGGTCCCTGACATCCTCCCTCATGATTCTTGAGTTTGCAAGGAGGCCAGTATCAGTGGAGAATGTCCTCACCTGGTTCCCCTGCAGCTCAGGCTGAACCTTATGGCTGTGGCCATGGGGACCTGGTGCCACCACTGCTGGAGCCACTTCTGCTGCTTCTGTGGCTCTAGACACTCTGGATCTCTCCTGCTTCTCTGCTGCAGGTGATAGTTTCTTATACACCTCACTTTTTACTGGAAGAATTTATTTTGCTGTGGGGGGGGTGGCTTTTTCTCCCCTAGGCTGCTTTTGCATGGTTCCTATGCTGCCATCTTAACTGGAAATACAAATTTATCACATTTATTAAAAAGGGAAAGAATCTACATATCTTAGAATGCTTTTAAGCTTTATTTAACAATAGATGTTAGTTCTTCTTTGTTTTGTTTTTGTTTTCTGAGGAAGTGTCTTACTCTAGCCCAGGCTTAGCTGGAATTCACGATGCAGTCTCAGGGTGGCCTTGAACTCATGGCAGTCCTAGTACCTCTGCCTCCCAAGTGCTGGTATAAAAGGCATGTGCCATCACGCTCAGCTCTAAATTTAGAATCTATTATCAGATTCAATTTTGAAGATTTAGATTCCTTGTTGAACCTGATGATGAGTCTGAGCATAATGCATGAATCCTGATTGGGTAATAAGCATGAAGGTTTAGTCATCTGCCAGAACTGCCTACTGAATAACATATAGTCTACAATCCTGCATGGGTGATACAGACATTGTCCAGGTTTACGCTTAATTTCAATAGCAGTTACATAAAGGAAAAAACTTTGACCTTCATATAGCTCCAAGTTTCTACCTATTCTATCTCCTCCCTTTCACTAAAATCCAAGTAAGTTGGCATGCATAGGTATTAGTAAGTTACACTATGAAAACTATAGCTCTTTGCTTTACTGGGTGGGTGAAATAAATTCATGTTCTTTGCCTTGTGTATAGAATATGTGTCTGTTTGTCCCTCTTTGATGCCTCTGGAAAGTGTGGACTACTTAATTACACAGTTTCTTGGAGGTTATGAGAGTCAAAGGAGGCATTTTTCTTCCTGAAAAATAGCCAGTGTTGTTTTGCTAATGCCAAGTGTTATTACCCCAGACCTCTCTAGGAGAGCTACTCAGTGAATGCAAAGCTTAGCCTAACTGTACTTTCTCTTGCTTAGGAGCCCTGTTGCTTTACACTCTAGGTGGGATTAATTTTCATAACTGAATTTAACAGTGCCAAGAGGCAAGCTGCAGTTGCTATGGGAACGGTAAATGAATTTTCAGGCTTTTGTACCTGGAATACATCAACAATGATGCCATTGTGACATAAGTATTTCTTCCTCTCCCCACTTTCATTTCCCTTTCCCTTTGTACATGGATTATTGTTGGGAATGGGAAACTAACTGGCATATCTCATGTGTGTGTCAGAGTACTCACCTGGGGAGTTATTTTTATGACACTTACATGTCTAACCCACACTTTCTACCTTTAGGGAAAGTTTTGATGGCTCTGAACTATCATAGAGCCCACGTGGAGAGTTAGAGAAAAATGTTCATCTTCATAATGTTTGTTGAATTTCACATGGCTTTGTGTATATGACAAGTGAACCAAGGAACCAAGCATCTAAAATGTGCTCGCTCACATTCTTTTTTGATTTTTCAAGGTAGGATCTCACTCTAGCCCAGGCTTACATGGATGTACTCTCAGGGTGGCCTCAAACTCAGGGTGATCCTCCTATCTCTGCCTTCCAAGGGCTAAGATTAAAGGCATGTGCCACCCCGCCCAGCTTCACTCACATTCTTTTTAATCAGTAGCAGCCATTTCTTCTGCAAAACTGGAAGGCTCTTAGGTTGGTTATCTAGGCACCCATAGAGTGTGGTTGTCAGGGAAGTACTTGCATTGCATCCCTAGGCCACATATTCTTCGGCTCAGCATTTGCATATTAATGGATAATTACAAAGCATGTAAATTATACATGGTGGTGAATATATTATCAAATCAAATCAAATGGCCTTTAGGGGTAATTACAGCATACTGCTAAGTCAACTAGGACTATGCAGGTTGAATTCTGAACACTTCCTATACAATGAAACATAACTCAGGCACAGCGGGTTTCCATCTAGAAACATGAGTTGCCTTTCAGTGTGACTCTCCATGTTGTTAAGTGAAGCACATTTGGGGTTATGCCAAGTCAAGATTCTTCATGAAAGATATTAAAACATATTTTAGGGTGGTAATTAATCTAAGTATCTATCTCCCAGGGGCAGTCCTTTGAGTATTGATGTATTCTACTATCTATGATTGAATAAGTTATGTTTTTCTTTTTTTTTTTTAAATAATCTGTTGCTGTAAAGTGCAGCAGCAAGTAGTACTGTCTGTTAAGGTGTATGGCCTTAGTCCACTTCTGCTATAGTAACAGAATCCCTAAGACTGAGTAATTAATTTATAAAGAACAGAAATTTATTTGGTTCATAGTTCTAGAAGTTTGGAAGTACAAGAACATAACACTGGCATCTGGCCAAGGCCTTTGTGCTTCCTGACACATGATAGATGGTAGATGGATAAGAGTAAGTCAATGAGAATCCACTTCTGCACTAAGCAACCAACTCTCACAGTAACTCAAAGATATCCTTAATCACCTACTTACCTCTCCAAATTCCCAACTTTCAACACTATTGCAGTAGGGATTAACTTTCCAACACTTGCATGGCGGGGGGGGTGTCACATTCAAACCACATTGGTAAATAATTAAATAACTCCAGTCTTTTATAGTCTGCTTGCTTACTTATGCTCTGGGAAGGCCATGGACGGACTCAACACCCTGTTCTTTACCAGCCAACTTCAATATGTATTCTTGAGAAGGAGGGAGGGAGGAAGGGAAGGAGGAAAGGAAGATGGTAGGAAAGCAGGAAATTGATACTTTTCTTCAACCCTGATCACTTTCTTCAACCCTTTGATTTTAACTTTTTTGTTTTTCTCTTTAGAATATTCACCCCTCCCCATAAAGTACATATCTAAAGTGTGGCTGTACCCAGTGCTTTGGAAAAAGGCTATCTTTATGTAAATAATTCCCTGGTATAGAATAGCAGGTGACAAACCTTTCTGGTCTTTATCACCGTGTGCACCTCTTTCTCTCTACACATTTATACAACAAACTACATTTTCTGTCCTGCTGCAGTTCCCTATAAAGTGCCCATCTTCCCCCAGTCATCTGTCTTGCTTTTCTGAATATCTGGTGTTACTTGGAAGGCAGCTAAATGTTGCAGACTTTATGGTAAAATAAATCTGATTAGGCAGGATTCCCTCTTTAAAAAACCACCATGTAAATGTTAATAAAGTTTGAGGAGTAAATAAATGATGGCATGGCCAAACACAGTCCTACACTTTAATATCCAAGTCGGGCTCAGACCTCCCTGGTCAGAATCCTGCAGGTCTGAGTCCCCCCCCCCCCTTGGCCCCCTTCTCCCTAGCTCACCACCATGTAGGGATAGTCAGGCTGTTTGAGACCTTAATCAATGTTTGAAACAATTATTTATTAATTTAATTATGTAAAAAATAAAATATGAAAATGATAGGCTATTAAGTTTTTTAAAGGTATTTTATTAGTTATGGACATACTTAGTATGTAAACAACACATGTTGGTATCATCCTTTCCCTTATCCCTGTCCCTGTTCCATTTTTAACTGAAGATTCTAAGCTTCAGTCACTTTTGCTATAATTTTTAGACACACTCAATAATCAAAGAAAAAGACAATCTTGCTGCTTTCTTGGCAGCAGACTTAGAATCAATGGCTGAACCTTTACTTTGCCACTTGCTTGCTATGACATCTGACAAGTTACTTAACTTCAGCCCTCCACTGGCCTCTAAAAATATGGATAATAATCATTAACCCACAGGAATGTTGTAAAAGTTAAAAACAATCACAAATATAAAGGTCCCTAACAGAGAATAGAATCCACAATAGATGCTGAAGGCATACCTTTCTCTGAAGGTATCTCCTTTTTTCATCTCCTCCGTGTACTGATATCAGATACCTCTAACAATGATGACTGTCATACCTGACATGCCAATAGGTGGCCAATGTAAAGGTAGTCTGAACCTGGCCTTGGACAAGTTGTTTATTTATAATTCCTTCCCTTTCTTGTTCCAAGCTCAAAGGTGCAACTTAAAGCCAGTGGGAACTAATGAGAAAATGAAACATATTGTTGGTTATATTACTCTGTGCCATGAGGTCTCTGATGGGAACACTTGAAGGAGGAAAAAGTGAGTAAAAAAGAAACTTGCCTAGATTTAAGCCATGCTGTCTGGAGTCTCCTGCACATGACTTCAAAGTCATGTTTCCTTAAGTAGGAGTTAAGGCTTCACCTCCTTGCTGTTATAAATAATTCCTCATGGGCTAGAGAGATGGCTTAGTGGTAAAGCACTTGCCTGTGAAGCCTAAGGACCCCAGTTCGTGGCTCGACTCCCCAGGACCCACGTTAGCCAGATGCACAAGGCAGCACACACATCTGGAGTACATTTGCAGTGGCTGGAAGCCCTGATGCACCCATTCTCTCCCTCTTTCTCTCTCTCTCTTTCTTGCTCTCAAATCAATAAATAAATTTTTAAAAAGTAAATAATTCCTCATGATTGGTGAATAGTGATTTTTTTTTTTTACTCTGTGAGATACTATTGATAGCAGGTCCTACTGAAAACCAGGGAAACATAGATATGGCTTCTGCCATAAAGAAAGAGGAAAATGTAACAGCCAATGAATTGGCCATAAAATAGCTTCTACTACCATACACTAGGAGTTTGACACACATATTAGTTTTTCACAAGAAGTTATCCATTTTATTATATTTATATTCCACATATAAAAGTAGATGCATTTCCCCATCTCTTAACATTCTTGCTTTGAAATCATTGAAACCCACCACTTCTGGCAGGAACTGCAGAAGACTGACTCCCTGGCACCCACCATCTAGGCTTTTCACCAGTGACCTCTTGCACACAGCAGTAATCTTAACAGTGCCTTTCATTTTCTCATTAGTTCCCACTGGCTCCAGATTACCCTCCAAGCTAGAAATGAGGAGGGGGAAGGACTGATGAATGGCTTGCCTCAGGGTATGTGTGGACCTACACTGCTAGTGTTTCAGTTATGACAGTCGTCTTTGTTGGAGGTGTCTGATACCTTACAAAAAGAGGGTCAGAACAAGGAAAGATGCATTCAGACAGTCAGGCATTGAGCACCTACTATGGATTAAGATTGGATTGTGTGACTGGATGGTGTTCAGGAACTTGTCTGTGAAAGCCCTCACTGACATGTTAGTTGTCTTAGATGAATTAGAATTGCCTCCCTTGGGTTCCTTAAGAGAATTTATCAATACAGAGAAACAAGAGGATTATTTTACCAGGTTCTCCGGAAAAGGCTGTGGCATCCAGCTCTTACCTGAGGCAATAGTCTCATAGAGAACTTACATAGCCTCCAGTAGGCCTGATGGGAGGTCCTAAGCCAGTGGAGTTCCACAGGACTGTGAAGACTGGAGTGCTGGTCTCTTCCAACAGTTCTGCTTGATCCTTTCTTAGACGTTTCCCATGAAAGTAAAAAGCCCAGAATAGCTTCCGGAAATCTCTGAGAAATCCTCTGTGGTATGGGTAAAATTAAATTGCTAAATCCAGACTCTCCCAGGTAATTCCCAGTCTGGCCACACTCTTGGTCCTGTTGTACTGCCAGGATCACGGAACTAAGATTCTCTGGAAGGAGCAGGGATCATGCTATGCTGGCAGAAGGTGAGTCCAAGTGGAACCTCTAGAAATCACTTATCCTCTTTGCATTCATGAAATTAGGTCCCGTTAGGTCCTGGGTCAGTCTGAGGAAAGCCTCTCTTTCTTCCCTGGTCCCTTCTGTCGGTATATTCCCCACTCCATGTCGCAGGACAACAGAGTTGTGCCCTATGGGAAGACAGAAAACAACTGGCACATGGCTCCTCACCACTGAGGCTTTTAAAATGAATTTTAAAGCTACAGTGAAAATGGAATAAGACAGATAAACCTCTCCCATGGGACTGCTGTTGCTTTGACTGGAGTGACATATCTCAGAGTAGACAGTTTAGCATTTATATGAACCCAGCCCCATGGACGCAAAGGAAGTGAGAAGGTGAAGATTTGACGTTTGTATTTGGGTCATTACTCAGATTCCAGACTCAAGACCTGCTTTCTTGGGACAGAATTCTCACATTTCGGCAGGCAGGAACAAATACATAGTCGTCTGTGCATTCATGTGCACATGTGGCTGTACAAACATGCATGCCCATAAATATTTCATCTGTTTTTATTTTTGTAGCACTACAGGACTTTTTTGGAATTGTCTCTTACCATCTTCCTTAGAGTTGCTCTTTCATTAATGGTGGTGGTAATGGTAGAAGAATTTCCATGTGTTGCTTCTTGATACAACAGTCAGCTGATAGAATGGTTGGTGACAAAATATAAAAGAAACTGTATTCTAGCTGCAAAACTCCCCAAGTGAAGATCATTCATTAGGGGAACCTCCCCAAAATATTCTCCTGTAAATGAAGCTTGGAACTATGAAGAGAAGTGTTCTCTCTGGTAGACTAACTAGATAGAGGCAAGCTCCTGGCAGCTCGTGTGCACATGCTGACACATGCATGCATGCACTACAGTCAAGTTCACTTCTTTCTCTTCTTCCTCATGCTGAGTTTGCTGTGCTGAGGTTGTCTTACTGAGCTGGGTAAAGACTCAACTCTTTGGGGGGCTCTGAAAAGAAGGATGATTAAGACCTTGTCAAGGCAAAGGTCATGACAGGATTTCTTTCTTTTTTTTTAAGAGAGACGAGAGAGAGAGAGAGAGAGAATTGGCATCCTAGGGCCTCAGCCACTGAAATCAAACTCCAGATGCTTGCACCATCTAGTGGACATGTGTGACCTTTCACTTGCCTCACATTTGTGTGTCTGGCTAACATGGGATCTGGAGAGTAGAACCTGAGTCCTTAGGCTTCGCAGGCAACTGTCTTAACCACTAAAGACATCTCTGCAGCACAAGATTTCTTTTGAAGAGAATTTCTTGACAACCACATCACTTGCAAGAACTTGATTGAAAGTTCCAATTGACTTTATCATCTCCTACCTGAAGTGTGGGTAGCAGGGCCTCTGACCTACACAGAACAAGTGGTTTCTTTGGGTGTCACTGAAGGACTCTTGTCTTCTAACTTTGCACTCTCTTCAGAAGTGCTATTATGTTAGCTTTGGCATGAAATACTGTTGAAACTTAATTTAAATATTTTAATTAATTTATTTATTTATTATTTGAGAGATAGGGGGAATAGGAAGACAGAGAGAGAGAATGGATGTGCAAGAGCCTTCACCCACTGCAAATGAATTCCATACCCACGCACCACTATGTGCATCTGGCTTACATGGGTCCTGGGGAATGGAATCTGGGTCATTCAGGTTTGCAGACAAGCACCTTAACCACTAAGTCATCTCTCTAGCCCAAAACTTAACTAAAAAAAAAAAATATCACTGTGTATCACAATACCTAAGAGTACAAATGTAAAGAGGTTGTGATAGCTCATGCCTTTAGTTACACAATCAGGAGACTGAGGAAGGAGAATCTCATGAGTTTGAGGCCAGTCTGGGCTATAGAATGAGTTCCAGGCAAGCCTGGAGGCTAGTGTGAGATTTTGCCTGGAAATAAATGTGTAGACCCACAGTCCATCAAAGAATGTATAAAATGCAAAAAGTCATGTAAAAACTCCACTGCTAATATGGTAATATAAATATGTAAATCCCCTCAGAATGATTATAATTGTCTTAGTACATGTTTATTTCAATCTATTTAATAGTTATTTATTAAGTATCATTTCATTTTCTCTGTATTTTATCCATAATAATGTTAAGACATATATATTTTTGAGTATTAACCATGTGCTGAACATTTTGCTAAGAATTTTTACATTTATTATCTCATTTAATACTTATTGCATCCTGTGAAATGGGTTGCTGTAGTTTGCATCTGAAATTTTGCCAAAAGTTCATCTATTAAAGGCTTGTTTCCAGCTTCTGCTGCTTCTGGGAGGGAGTAGAGCCTTCAAGAGGTAGTACTAGTAGGAAGGAATTAGGCCATTAGATGTGTGCCCTTGTGGGGAATATCGGAACCTCAGCCCCTTCCTCTCCTATTTGCCATGTCATCCCCTACCTCTTTAGAAACAGATTTAAAAAAAAACTCAGTCCACTCTTGGTTTTCTTTTTTGTTTTTATTTTTGTTTTTTGTAGTACATAGGGCCTTGTACATATTAGGCAAGCTCTCTACTACCAAGATATATCCCAAACATCCTGTTTGGTTTTCCATCAGGCACAGGCACTTCATTCTAATGGATCATGGTTTGGTTTAAGCCTGTTTAGAGGAGCTGTGTATACTGTGAGCAAAGTGGCTACAGTCAGAATTCTAAAAGATGGTATACCCAGAATTATTTATCTCATTGTGAATTAATGCATGAAAAGCTGACCCTGACTTGTTCCCCATTAAGAAAGTCACTTACAAAAAATAAAAACTGTGGCTTTTTAATAACTTCCTATCTTCCCTCCTGGGTACACTGCCCTTGGAAAGAACCAGGTAGAGATCTATAGTCAATAAAAATAGCTTGTGTTTATATATCAGTTTCTCCCCATAGTGTAAGATGCTTGCCACATATTTTACTAGAACTAAAATCTACTGAAATGTTGAGGAAACAAAGCTATGGTAAATTATAAATTTTTTTCTGGATGCTTTATATTTATCTTGCTCCTCCCAAAGCAACACTGTTTACCAAATACTTTGTGATTAATTGATTCCTAATTAAGGTTATTCTCAATTCTAATTTTAATCAATTATGCATGCCAAAGCATGGAAATGAGGGCCACTCTTTCAGAGGGCCATTCTTTCAGGTTTGAATAAGGTACCTGCTTTAGAAAGATTGCTAACTACAGAGATAGCTCAGCACTTAAGTGCACTTCCTACACAAACATGATTGCCTGAGCCTGTCTAAGTTTTTTTTTTTTTTTTTTTTTTTCGAGATAGGGTCTCACTCTAGCCCAGGCTGGCCTGGAACTCCCTATGTAGTCTCAGGGTGGCCTCGAACTCATGGCAATCCTCCTACTGCTGCCTCCTGAGTGCTGGGATTAAAGGCGTTCACCACCACACCTGGCTTGTCTAAATTTTAATCCTCTGAACCCAGATTAACAGAGGGCATGGACATGCACCTCTGTTTATAATCCTAGTCCTGTGAGGAACAGAGAATCCTAGGGAATTACAAACAGTTATCTCTGGAGTCGGTAGAAGAATTGCTCACAAGGAAAAATAAGTGTATGAGTGATAGAGGGAGATTAATGCTTCTCTCCAGCTGCTGCAGGTGAGTCCACAGGGTGCCACATCAGCACATAAAGCATTCATGCAGACACACACAGAGAAGGATTTCTGTGGCCCATTGTATGCTCATTCATCTCTAGAGTGCACATTTCACAAAAACTTGGGGATTGGTGCCACTCCCCTGTGTTCAGTGGTCTAGTTTTGGGTATTGCCATTCATTCTCATAAAGGAGACAATGCAATGTGGTCAACATGTACCTTCCCCAGGAAGCCTCTCACCCTCAGAATCTTAGAAGATAGAACCAATGAGAAATTCCATATGCAGGAGGTCTGGAATGAAACCTTGTTGACATTAACTTCCAAGCTAGTTGGGCAGATTGATTGCTGGAGACCACATTTCATTGGTTCCTGGGAGACTATCTAAGCAGTAAGCTGCAAGGGGCTAAGAATCTTAATGTTTACTTTTATTCTAATTTCATACACATATCTGAAATTTTTAAAGCTATATAACTATAGTCCCAGGAGGCCTTAGTTGTCTTCTACTATGGTATCAATTGCCAAAAGAAGAAAATTTGAGATTTGAAACTCCAAAATGGAATTCAGTTTACCCAAATTCACAATTCTACTAAATTGGAGAGATGAAATTTGTGCAAACCTTTGAAGCTTGTGTTCTTTACAGTGAATGTATTTTGCAGCTTCTTGATGGGATGTTTTTCTGTATGTATCCCAGCTTTTTGTTTGTTATAACCACCTCTGCATTCATACACTCTGGTCTCAGGAATCACTTGCTCATATTCATTTTAGTGCTCAATGTTTATGTTATGGGATGAGCTAAAACTGTATGGTGACATGCCTTACAGGGAGACATGGGTATCTTGGGTGGCTAAATGATAAGCTCCTGAGAAATCTGTTCCCTGGGTGATGGAAGATGCTCAGTTCTATGTTTATAAACAGTAGCATTCTTGTTAGGACAAGAAATGCAATACATATGCTAATTTGTGCATGAATGGCTGAAAATATGTTTGAATCAAAGAAGCTTTTCTATTTCACATTCACAGCCAATGGAAATTGAATATTCTTTTTGAGATAGGGTCTTGCTCTAGCCCAGGCTAACCTGGAATTCACTCTGTAGTCTCAGGGTGGCCTCAAACTCATGGCAATACTCCTACCTCTGCCCCCTGAGTGTTAGGATTAAAGATATGCACCACCATGCCCAGCTAGAAATTGAAATTTTTAAAGGTGAGTGAGGTGCCAGAAACTGAAGACTTCTTATACCGTGGTGCCTTCCTTTGAACCACTATAGGTATACATGCTGTTTCTAAATAGTTGAATGAAAAGATTGTCAATCTTGAAATCCTAATTCAAAATGTCACATATTATATATTGGACAAATCTCTCGTATTCATTGGTCATACTATAAATAAATACAAGTTCTTAACTTTATCCTAAATTAAGATTATGAAAAATTATATTATTTTCTTTCACACTATCTTTTAATATTTTCTTAAGGTATGAGCACATTCTATTGGTTATGACCAACCCCAAAGCAAAAATTTGATTACTGTAGTAAATGTCACTTTCCTTCTTACAGTGGAGTTCTCGGGCCCATGGCTAATCTCCCCCAACACATACACACATACACACTTATTCATTCCCTCCCTCCCTCCATCTCTCCCTCCCTCTCTCTCTCTGTCTGTCTCTCTCTCTCTCTCTCTCTCTCTCTCTCTCTCTCTCTCTCTCTCTCACACACACACACACACACACACACACACACACCCATGTACTTGCATACAACTTGTTGCAGTCAGGTTCTCATTCCTGGCAGAATTCACCTGATCAAGAGCAGCTTATGAGGAAAATTAGCTTACAGACTTGAGGGGAAGCTCCATGTTGCCAGGGTAAAACAATGGCATGAGTAGAGGGTGTATATCACTTCACTTCCTTGCCAACATCAGGTAGACAACAGCAACAGGACAGTGTGCCAAACACTGGTAAGGGGAAACTATCTATTATACCCACAAGCCTGCCCCCAACAATACACTGCCCCAGGAGGTATTAGTTCCCAAATCTCCATCAGCTGGGAAACTAGCATTCAGAACACCTAAGTTTATGATGGACACCTGAATTGAACCACCACACCACACTCCAGAGATATTTGAAAATAGAGGTTCTTTGTGGTAGGCAATTAATCACTAGAGGACTGATGGTGAAGGTTATGAATTCTGAAAATGATATCCCTGATAGAATTTTAAATGGGTTATTTTAAAAATGGCCTGGAGAGATGGCTTAACAGGTAAGGTGCTTGACTGCAAAGCCTAAGGACCCAGGTTCGATTCTCCAATACCCATGTAAACTAGAAGCACAAGGTGGAATATGCCTCTGAAGTTTGTTTGCAGTGTCTAGAGGTCTTGGTGTGTTCATGCTCTCTCTCTCTCCCTCCCTCCCTCCCTCCCCCCCCTCTCTCTCTCATAAGTAAATAAATATAAACACTGTAAAAAACTAATGTTGGGAATTTATAAGAGAAAGAAGCAATTATGTGAATTATATGGGTTCATTAAATGTAGTTTCTAAAAAAAAAATCAGTCTTTTGTCTTAGGAATATTGACATGATAAAATAAACATGATTCCTAAATATAGGGTCTCTAAGTTTGAATGGTTTAATAAGGCCAATAATAGACCAGGTAATAAAATTGGATTTTTTTCCTTATGCTTTTAGATTTTTCTCATCCTTTCAAAACAGTTATTAGTGGGTCAAAATATTAGTTTATTTGTGTGTGTTTGTAGTATGCATGATATTCTTTGGGTGGTGTGTGTGTGTGTGTGTGTGTGTGTGTGTGTGTGTGTGTTTATAGATGTATGTTCTCCATGTGTGCATGTGCAAAGGTCAGAAGAAAATGTCGGTGTCTTTCTTGTCAAACTTTCAATTTCTTTGAGACAGGCAGTCTCAAGTCTGGCTTTACTGAAACCAGAGCTTCTGTTTTGATCAGACTGGCAAACCAGTGAGCCCCAGCTATTTTCAAGACTTTTCTCCTCACACGACTGGGTTTACAGAAGTGCATGACCATACCCAGCTGTTTACATGGGTGCTACGTCATTGCAGCCAGGGTGAATAAGGTGTGCATGCTTGTGTGGCTTGTGCATGCTTGTACCTGTTGAGCCATCTCTGGAACCCCAAGATCTTAATTCATAAACATGGTTGTCATGAAACAAAATAGTTTGAAGTACAATGACTACCAGAAGGACACAGCAAAGATCTGCTCACCTTGGGTGGTGCAGAGTGGACAGTTCCAAAGAAGAGAAAAGCAATTCTGCAGGCTTTCAGTCCACAGATGGAAATCGCCTGTGAGCATTGCTGCGGATGAGCCCAGAAAATGGCCCTAAAATGAGACTGACCCTAAAATGAGTGGATCTTGGGAACCACAGAATTAAAGGGCAAAAAAGGAGTTACTGATAAGAAGAAAGTGCATGAATCATAAGGAAAGGAAGATCATAAAAATTCCACATTTAGTCACAATTACATAAAAACTTGCACAGAAGACAAACTATCTCAGATTCATAAATTATATAGCCAGATAGATTTCCATGATAAAATTTCTTGAGTAAAGGATTCATTCAAAGTACTTCTCTAGTTGTAATTTATAGAACTGTGCTATACCCAATTGTGCAGTTAGTAAATGTTTTCTATAATTATGTGAGTTTCATAGAAAATGAAAAAAAAAAAAGAAGTCCTTCAAAAATAAAGGGGGAAAACATTTATTCCTCAGGATTCATCCATTAAGATTCTGTGATGGAAAACTACTTCATATAAAGAACTTTAAGAGTGGAATAATTTATACTCATAAATTAAACAGACCAATCTTTTAACATCTGGTCAAACTCAAGATCAGATTTATTAGTTATAGAATATTTATCCAAATTGGAGGAGTCACTGAGTTATTTATTGAATAATTCTATTTAAAGTGTTTTCTGAAATATTCTCCAGAGGTAAGGTAGTCATTTGAAAAGCTCTATGATGATATTCCACCAATCACACTCAAGAGGCCAAGTAGAAAAGGTCCATTTTCTCTCAGTGATGAGAATTTTGTCCAGTTCTGCTACTGATTTGTAAGTGGTGATAAAGTATATCTGAGGAGACAGGGCTTTATGCCTGCACCCATGGTACCATACCCACATGGTGGGACCTCTGTGTGCTTTTGCTAAGGACCACATGGTCTCTTACAGCCTGCATTGCATCGAGACCTGGCCAGTGTGGCAGAGCAGATGGCTATGTGCTAGAGGGCAAGGAGCTGGAGTTCTATCTGAGGAAGATCAAAGCCCGGAAAGGCAAATAAAACCATCCTTAGTCCATGTAAAAAAAAAAAAAAGAAAAGAAAGAAAAGGTCCATTTTCCATTGATAGATCATCCTTTTAGCACTGTGGTCCTTCCAAAGCCATAGTGTGACCTGTCTCCACCTTGAAAGAAAATGGCATGTAACCTTGAATTCACAGAAGGGCTCAGATCAAGGCCTGTGAACTTTCCAAAGAAGCAAGGAAGGTGAACATAGCAAAGAAAGAATTCTAGGAAAATTCCACAGTTGAGGCAGGGTGATCTTTGGCTAAATTGTCTTCCCAGGTAGTAGAATCTCAGTAGGAAAAATAATATCAGCAACAAATGATTGGTTTTCTTTGACTGAAGCACAGATGAATTTGTGATTAAAACACTTCACCTAATCTCTGAATTTAGCTTTTATCTATTTAATAGGGACTTTTTCACTTGTATGTATTTGATGTATATAACATGGTGAATACTATAGGCAAGCCAAGTTAATATTTCAGTTTTCTTCTGTGTGTTTTGCATGTATATGTATATACCTAAAATCTAGTATCTAGTGAAGTTTCTGCTATGCAATCAAATATCATTACCTCATGCTTTTCTTTAGATTCTAGTCCTATATGAACAATTTCATCTTGAACATAGGAAGACACAGTAACTGTTAACTCTGTTTCAAGGTTATGATAAGCTCTTCTGAAAAGAATTTCTGGATCCTGGGGAGATGTCTCAGCAGTTAATGGTGCTTGCTTGCAAAGCCTGGTGCCCTGGGTTTGATTCCCCAGTACCCACATAAAGCCAGATGCACAAAGTGGCATATGCATCTGGAATTTATTTGCAGCAGCAAGAGGCCCTGGCACACTCATATGCACATTCTTTCTCTAAAAAAATCAAAATATTTTGACAATAGAAAAGAATTTCTATTCTGGAGAGCTGGCTTAGTGCTTAAGGCATTTGCCTGCAAGGCCTAAGGATCCGGGTTTGACTCTACAGGACCCACATAAGCCAGATGCACAAGAGGGTGCATGCATCTGGAGTTTATTTGCAGTGCTTGGAAGCCCTGGTGCACCCATTCTCCCCATTCTCTCCCTCTCTCTTTCTCTCTCTCTCTCTCTCCTTCTTTCCCTCTATCTCAAATAAATAAATAAAATATATTTAAAAATAAAATTAAAAATAAAGAATCTCTATTCCTGTCAGTATCAGAATACTGAAGCACCCACACATCACGTGACAGCAAAAGGCTTCCGACTTCACCCAGAGGGTGCATCCAGAGGGCAGGTGGCTTCGAGCCCTGTGATTGACTGTGACAGATCAGGCTGCGATCTAAACTCTTGTTTTATCCAGGCAAAAGGCTTCCAACTTCACCTGAAGGGTGCATCCAGAGGGCAGCTGGCTTCGAGCCCTGTGACAGATAAGGCTGTGATCTAAACTCTTGTTTTATCCAGTCATCTTAGAGAAAAGAATCAGACACACTTTATAATTTCCTTAATAAATCAGGACGCTTCTATGCTTTCAGCATGCCTATGCTTTCCCTTTGCAAGTGAAAGCTGAAGTACAAAAGAAGGGTGCTGGGCTCGTCATTTTATTTGGTTCAAAAGGACCACAAACAGAATCTTATCCAACACATATTTGATTTTTTTGAAAGGGCTTGACGAGGGCAGAAGAAAAGCCCTGCCAGGTCACTACCAAGCCTTCTAGAAAGAGAGAGTCTTGAGCATCCGAGCAAGAAACCAGCAGTACTTGGCTGCAGAAAGCAGCCCCATACCTTTTCCAGAGCCACTGTCCAAAGTGGGGCAGTAGGTGCCTAAAATTGCTTCTTAACAAAGACAAATGTGATGGCCTATCTTCCAAATTCTGGAATTCCCAGGATAAAGACAAGTTTTTAAAAAATTACACAATTACAAATTACTAAGTTATGAAACAAGAAGGGACTAGCAAACAAGAGCTTGCTTCCTCAGTGGGCGTGACACATCACTTCTACTAGGCTCAGTGAGAATATCGCTGTTCATTCCATTCTCCTCTCTATGAAAGACATGAAAAGGCTGCACATGTCAAAAATACACTCCTTTAGCAACTAACAGTCAACGGAACTTTATCCAAATTGGCTTCCATGGGATGCCCTTCATGGCCATAGAAGAATGGTTTCAAGTCCCTCTAGATATCCAATCCAAGCATGCCCACCTCTGTTCTATTGAGTGTCATGGTATTCATGTCTAGCCTTCAGACACCCTCCTATACTCTGTGTCATCTCTGGATTGCTTACAGCACCTAATACAGTGTAAATGTATGTGGATAGGTGTTACACTGTATTACTCTCTATTGCTCTATTACATAGCACAGCAACACCAGGCATCATGGCTTATACCTGTAATCCCAACACTCATAAGGTAGAGGCAGGAGAATTATAGCAAGTTATAAGTCAGTCTAGGCTACATAGTGAATTCCAGGCTAGCTTTACCTACAGATTGAAAAACTGCCCCCCTAAACAAAAGCAAAGGAAGCTTTCTTTTCATTTTTCATCTTCTCTCTTTATAAAAGAATGACTATCATTTACCCTAATGAATGGAAGTTGTTTCCTTCATCTGTATAAAGAATTTTTTGTTAGTATATCATAACAGGCTTGGGATGGATTTTAATGCATAAATCAATGGCTGGTGTATGATGATTGTTCCCCAGAGAGTACATTTGTCAATGTCTGGAGACATGTATGGTTGTTACAACTGGTAAGGAGTGACACGGGCATCCAGTGGGTAGAAGCCAGCGAGGCTGCTGAACATCTTTCATTGCACTGGGCAGTCCCCTGTCAACAAATATCCGTAATACTGAGGCTGAGTGATTCTAATCTGATGCACTAAAAAAATTGTCAGACCTCCCAGATGTGAAGATCTAGTTCTGCATAGCAAAACTAATCATATGTAATAAAGCAGAAGGTGCTTGAGATCAATGTCAAAGTAAATATTTCACATAGTGACACATTCTGATCAACGAAGGCAGAGGGTGCTTAATTTAAGATGTTTTAAGTCACAATTTTCCTTCCTAAAAAAATTATAATGCAAAATCTCTTCCTGCAGCCAATTCCCCAATATCCTTAGGTGAGTTCAGAAAAAAAGAATACTTGTTGACAACTAGATACTTTCCAGTTTATACACTGAAGTTCATGCATTGTTTTTAGGACAAAGCCCTTCAAAAAGAGTATTTATCTTTAGTTGAGGTGTAATTCTGACACACCTGTGATGGCAAGCCATGATTGTGCTCATGGCTCTTAACTAGCAGGCTAGGTGACTAAGTCAGGAAGTTTATGGCTCTTGTTCCTCCTATGAAAGATCTGATATTTTTATATATTAGTCCCACAGAGAACAAGTAACATGGCATAGCCCAAACTCTCCCTCAAATATTTGTTTGTTCTCTTGGGTATGTTCAAGTGTTCCTAAGCCCCATGGGGGCCAACTGTCATTCTTGGCCATTTTTGAACCTGAAGCCATTTCTGTAGTCAGTCTAGCTCTTATGACCATGTTTCAAAGCTCAAAGTAGTAACCCTCAGGTTACAGAGAGGAGAGGACAAAGTAGTAACCTTCAGGTGACAGAGGGGAAAGTACCAAGTAGTAGTCATCAGGTGACAGAGGAGATACGATGCAACAGGAAGAAAACACTGTTAAGCTTTTCCTGTATTTAACAAGCTATTTTTTATTTTTTTTTTATTATTTTTTTTTCCTTTTTTTTAAATTTTTATTAACATTTTCCATGATTATAAAATATATCCCATGGTAATTCCCTCCCTCCCCACCCCCACACTTTCCCACTTGAAATTCCATTCTCCATCATATTACCTCCCCATTACAATCATTGTAATTACATATATACAATATCAACCTATTAAGTATCCTCCCCTCTTCCTTTCTCTACCCTTTATGTCTCCTTTTTAACTTACTGGCCTCTGCTACTAAGTATTTTCATTCTCACGCAGAAGCCCAGTCATCTGTAGCTAGGATCCACATATGAGAGAGAACATGTGGTGCTTGGCTTTCTGGGTCTGGGTTACCTCACTTAGTATAATACTTTCCAGGTCCGTCCATTTTTCTGCAAATTTCATAACTTCATTTTCTTTACCGCTGAGTAGAACTCCATTGTATAAATTTGCCACATCTTCATTATCCACTCATCTGTTGATGGACATCTAGGCTGGTTCCATTTCCCAGCTATTATAAATTGAGCAGCAATAAACGTGGTTGAGCACGTACTTCTAAGGAAATGAGATGAGTCCTTTGGATATATGCCTAGGAGTGCTATAGCTGGGTCATATGGTAGATCAATCTCTAGCTGTTTTAGGAACCTCCACACTGATTTCCACAATGGCTGGACCAGATTGCATTCCCACCAGCAGTGCAGAAGGGTTCCTTTTTTTCCACATCCCCGCCAACATTTATGATCATTTGTTTTCATGTTATTTTTATTATTTTTATTATTTTTATTATTTTTATTTATTTAATTTATTTTTTTGTTTTACTAAATTGGCCTATAAAATAAAATGACCTGTCATTAGCTACTCTGGGAAGTCTGGGGTCTCATGCATCCTTCCCCCATCAGAGATGTATTGACAGTTTTAATCTGATATAGGATAACATAGCTGCTGTGAATACATGTAGCAGCTATGTCTTATCCAGATGTTTGCAGTCCTCCTCCCTATCCTCCTGCTCTTCTTACATTCTTTTTGCCCCCTCTTCTGTGAGGTTTCCTGAGCCTTGGAGGAAGTAGTTTATATGTCCTGTCGAGGCTGAATACTCAGTAGTCACTTAATCTTAGCAATTGTGTCAGCTATACATCTCTGCATTAACCACTGCCATTGTAGTAAAAAAAAAAAAAAAAAAAAACTCCCTGCAGCTGAGGCTTCAAGCAGTACTAATCTATGGGAACAAAAGCTGATACTTAGAAGGCAGTTTGACATGTTGTACATTTACCTCAGTCACAGTAGTCAGTTCCCCTCTAGTGCCTGTGTCCCTAACTGTAGGCTTTTGTCAGGTGTACAGTTCCAGGTATGAAATTCCTCCTATGGAATGGACCTCAAATCCAACCAGAAAATAGTTGGTTGCTTCATAATATATATATCTTTATTGCATCAGTGGGCATATCTTGCCTGGCAGGTCAGTTGTGGAGTACACAGGGTCCACTACTGTGTAGGACTGTTGATTGTTTTTCTCCCCCAGAAGCTCCTTCTGATATGAAGAAAGCTAGCCAGCAGGGAGCAAGCTTCCAGGTCATTTCCAACTTAGTTTCTCTATATCCTGCAACTGACATGTCTTCAGCCTAGGAGGGACTTACCATCTAGTTTTAGTGGGCAGCCAGGAGCAATGGCAATAGCTTTTCATGTTTTATGGGCTTCTGTTTCCTTCTTAACCAACAAGTCATTTTATCTCATCTTGGCACCAGAATTTATAATTAATAACCTCTGTTTTCTGGGAGCAGCGTTATCCACCCACATAGGGGACCTTCTTTCAAACTTTTTTAACCTTTAAATTAATTGTCAGATAACATCTTTTTTAAAAAAATATTTTTAATTTATTTATTGCAGGGTGCAGAAAGAGAATGGCCGTGCTCCAGGGCCTATAGCCACTGCAAACAAACTTCAGATGTATGTACCACCATGTACACCTCACTTACATGGGTGCTAGGGAATCGAACCTGGGTCCTTGGGTTTGTCAGGAAAGCACTTTAACCACTAAGCAATCTCTCCATCCCCAGCTAAAGTCATTTTTAAAAGTGTAATGTTTGATTGATCGTGAGTCACAAGTTTCTTTCATGAGAATTTATGGCTTGTAACCATAGAAGGAAGTTTCTCTTTCACCCACTGAACACAGTTTCTTCCAACATCTCCTGGTGTCGGCCATAAAATGGAAGAGAATCTTGAAAACCCCTTTATGCTTTGTACCACAATTGCTTGGTGTTCCCAGGTTAACTTAAAAAAAAATCAAAAGGTGAATTTATGTCTGTTGTTATTTGTTCCAGAAACTCCCTTGAGCTTTCAAAGATCTGCTTTTTGAGCTAACAAAATCTAATGTGAGGTTTGCATTGTTTGTTTTTCCTTGATCCCTCCATGAGTTTCAGAGCAGCAAGGTTTACTGCAGGCATTAGCTTTATTCTTTAATTGTCTCAAACTTTGATTTCTTTCTGTTTGTTTGTATTGTTTTCATCATTCCTCTTCCTCTGTTTGATTCATCAATGGATTGTGAAAAATCAAAAATAAAGCTTTAATTCTTGATCTCATGAGAGCAGCCACAGTGAAGTTCTTTACTTGCCCAACCCCAAACCCTGAGAATAGGTCTGCATTGGTCAGGGCTGTCTAGAGGAACAGAAGCTAGAGAATGATCTATATTATAAAGTGGATTCATCATATTGGCTTACAGGATACAGCTTGAGCAATCCAACAGTAACTCTGCAGACTGGAAAGCCTGAAAATTCAGTAGATGCTTAGTGCAGAAGGTTAGATGCCTCAGCAGTCCCAATCTGGCATTGAAGACCTGGAAGATTCCTGGAGAGCTACTCATTGATCAATCCACATTGGAAGGCAGATGAAGCTAAGTTCCAATGTCTGCAAAGGCTAGCAACAACAGGAGATTACACACACACACACACACACATATACACACACACATGAGCCAGCAAGTAACACGGGCAGCTGGGCAAAAGGCACATATAGGCTTGTCACCAAAAGGGCCACCCAGTCTGAGGAAAGTTCTTCCTCCCTCAGATGATCCTTCCTGGAAATGCACTCAAGCAAGAGGAGGGTTTCTTACTCGAGACCTGATATGATCAAGTTGACAACAGAAATTAACCATCACAAACTCCAAGGGGGACATTTCCAAACTATCATTCTCTAATAAGAAGGCCACTCAAAAAAAAAAAAAAGAATAAAATAAAATAAAAAAGGAGTACTTGATATTTATGCCCAAGTTATCTATGCCATCTCACTTCTAACAGATCTGATTTTTATACTTGTAGAAACTGTTTCTTCCATTGTGTTAAAATTAAGTATAGCTTCTGGGCAATTTTACAGTCTATGGTTTTAAAGAGATAAAGGATGATGTTACAGGTGATGGGAAAACAGTAGCTTTTGAGTGAACAAGGAAATTGGGTAGATATAAAATTGGTCACAATGACTAGAAGCTTCAGAGTGGTTTAGATGTGGAGAGGGTACACTTTGTACCAGGATCCATGTAAGACTGCTTCTTGGGAGACACCAGTAGGCTGGAGGGCCAGCAGGCTGGGGGACAGATCATGGATTTTTCAGGAAGCAGACAGCCCTGAATGGCAAGGAATGTTTACCTTCATCTCTCAGAGTCCATGAACAGGGTTGTTTCTTTTTTTAATGCCCAACTTTTATGGTTTTTTTTACTTTTTAAAAAACTATATATCCACATATATACACACACACACACACACACACACACACACATATCACAGCTTATTCTCTTATATCTCTTCATTTCTACTCCCATTATCCTGGGGGCCATCCTCAGTGACTTTGTAGTACTCACTGTGAGGTCATGAACCAACCTTGCATTTTCCTTTAAACTGTATGCTCTCTTGCCCCAAGTTTCACTTAAAAGTTTCTGGTGATACAAAGCTGCATTCTTTACTTGCCACCTCAAACTTATGATGTATTATTATTAAAAAGTAAGCTCTTTTGCTTTTCTAATCATACTAGTTCAAAATGCTTTTTCCCTGGTTCATTTTTTTTTTCTCAGCAGCAATTTCCCCTTTCTTCTCTTATACACTTTAGTATAAAAGTAAAAATAGCACTTATTTAAAATTAAGTGGGGAAAGATTTGTTTTTATATATTTGTGCAGTGCTTCATCCTACAGAAAAGAAAAAACAGTTAAATAAGTCTCTTCCCACATTCCTTCAAACCATCTAGGATTATGAAACAGTCTATATTTCCATGGTCAGGAGCATCTTGTAAGCAAGATAAGTGCAAGAACACATTTCAGTGTGGTATCTTCATAACAATTATGAAATTTAGAATTGTCCCTGCCTTTGAGCATTGTAGAAAATGGCATGTACAAAGCTGATCTCAGATGATGTGGTAGAGAGGGTCTTGGACCCAGGAGGGGTTTTTCCAGTCACATTTAAGATTACACTAAAATGCCCTGAGGACATTGGCAATACAAAATTCAGGAATGTTCCAGGGAACAACCAGGGGGAAGGTCATGTAGTGGAAATTGAATTTGTGGGAATTATGACAGAAGGTAGGACCATATGTCTGTTGAGTAGCAAGAAAAAAATGGTGGAGATGAATGGGGGAGTCAGGCGAGGGCCACCTCTCCTGGCCTTCAGAATGACATCCAAGAATCCAAGAAGATTTCATCCATATAGAAAACAAAATCATGAAAATGTGCAGCCACTTCAGTGTAATTCACTGAACAGCTATTCAATTACAGTGTGTTCCTAAATGGGATTGTATCACCACAACATTAACTTATATGTCCTTGACACTACAGTGCTTAATACTTTTATTTTTACTCTTCTTGTTTCAGCCATTATTTCACAGGATGTAAATTCATTTTAAACATATGCACTTATTTTAGACTCTTAGGTCTCTTTGGTAATGTTTTTCAAGTAGTTTCTCTACTCTACCCCTCCTCCCACTGTGGCTATGAAGTTCTGAGAGAAATGAGTCTTGAGCAAAACATTCAATTAGAGCTAATCACAAGTGAGTATAGAAAGCCAGTGGACAGTAAACAAGCATATAAAGAAGAAAATAGGGCCAGAGAGATGTCTTAGTGGTTAAAGCCCTTGCCTGCAAAGCCAAAGGACCCAGGTTAAATTCTCCAGGACCCACATAAGCCAAAGAGGGCACGTGCATATGGAGTTCATTAGTAGTAGCTAGAGACCCTGTTGCACCCATTCTCTCTGTGTCTGTCTCCTCACTATCTCTCTTTCTCTCTGCTTGAAAATACATTTTTTAAAAGTCAGAAAAATTCAAAAAGGAAGAATATAACAGGTACTGGAAAATACAATGTACAGAACTGACCCTAAGTATATAGGCAGACTCAATTCTTTTTTTATTAAATATTTTTTATTACTAACAACATATTTCATATGGATACATCATGTGTTGGTACCCTCTTTTCCCTCATCTCTGCCTCCATTCCACTGGGGACCCTCCTCATTGGGGTTGCAGGTATTCCCTATGAGGTTGTGGTTTATGTATTGTGGGAGTGGCAGTTATTTTGAGGTGGGAGAGAATGCCTCTGGGCATGATGTCTCAAGCTGTGGCTCTTACAGTCTTTCCGCCCCCTCTTTCACAAAATCCCCTGAGCCATGGTAGGTGAGTTTTAAGTCTATTTCAATGATGAGCTTGTAGAAGCCTCTGGATCTCTGCTTTAGTAGGTGTTGAGTGTACTCAGTGTCTGTCTCTTACACCTTGGAGCTGTCAGGTTTAGCAAGGAAGCAGCACCCATGCTGCAGCTTCTTCTCAGCACACACTGGGTCAGTCAGGCAGGTAAAGACCCCCGTGTCTGAAACAGACCTTGTAGATTTCAGGGTCCTGAACTCTGTCCATGATGAATAAGACCTTCATATTTCTCAGGATTATGATAAATGGTAACATTAGTTTTTTTGTTTTTTTAATATTTTTGTTTTATTTTTATTTATTTATTTGAGAGTGATAAAGAAAGAGGCAGATACAGAGAGAGGGAGAATGAGCGCACCAGGGCCTCCAACCACTGCAAATGAACTCCAGATGCGTGTGCCCTCTTGTGCATCTGGCTAACATGGGTCCTGGGGAATCAAGCCTTGAACTGGGGTCCTTAGGCTTCACAGGCAAGCGCTTAACCGCTAAGCTATCTCTCCAGCCCTAATGTCCCTGTTTTTACCTATAGGCACTCTAGGGACATCCAAGTTCAGTCCCACAGTGTGACCTGAGTATAGTTTTGTCTTTTTTTCCTTTCCTATACAGAATGATGCCATTGAATATTATATGTACTACTTTTTTCTCTCTCCAACTTCCCATTTCAATATGGATTTTGGAGTTATAATCCTAATGAGATAAGGCTATGGAGGTGTGCTTTTTCGAACTACCATGTAGGATGATGAGCTACATGTAATGCCTTTTTCACTGGTAGAGAAATTCACTAATAGTAAGTAACCTGATGTGAGACACACACACTGCTTCAAGTTTGTGATGGTTGCATTTGTCCCAGGGCCCATTGTAGACCATATCATATTTTAGAAGCAGTAGGGATTTGTTATTCATAAACTTCTGCGTAACTAACTCAGGTCCATGCCACTGGCAGTCAAGCACCCTGCTGTCTACATTTCCTTTCCTGTCTCAGTTAATGTTTTTATGACAATGATATTAAACTCCTCACACATGGATTCTGTTCTGTCCAGCATATGCTAGCAGACGTAATATGCAAAACCTGCACAGTATCACAGCTACTTATGACCCCCACAAAGTCACCTTCATAACCATTACTCCAGCAGGCAATGATGAAGAAACCAATTTTACACTATTTCTCCTTGCTTTATTGTTGCTCTTTGAGGATGATTTCATTTGTCAGTGGGTGTCTAAGCTTCTTAAAACTGTGCTGTCCTTTCCTTCAGCTACTAGTCACAGATATTTAAAGATAAATTAACTAGAAATAAGCACAATTTTAAAATTGAATCACTTAAGTCACACTTGGGACCATTGCCATGTGCTCAGTGCATATATATTTCTTTTTAAAATTTTTATTTACTTTTTGGAAAGCAGTGAGAGATAGAGATAAGAGAGACACACAGAGAGAGAATGGGCACACCAGAGCCTCTAGCTATTGCAAATGAACCCCAGACACATGTGTACCTTGTGCATTTGGCTTACGTGGGTCCTAGGGAATTTAACCTCTGTCCTTTGGCTTCACAGGCAAATACCTAAACCACTAAGCCATTTATCTCTCCAGCCCAGTTTTCATATATATTTCTATTATCATAAATTTCTTGTGCTGGAGAGATGGTTCAGAAGTTAAAGGCACTTGCTTGCAAAGCCTGACTACCCAAGTCAGATTCCCCAGTACTCACATAAAGTCAGATGCACAAAGTGACACATATATCTTGAGTTTGTTTGCAGTAGCAAGGGACCCTGGCATGTCTATTTCCTCCCTTCTCCCCGACTGCTTGCAAAAACAAACAAATATTTTTTTAAAAAATGAAGCCTCTGCAGGCAGCATTGTAATCTGTCCACATACAAAGAAAGCAAAATCTTTACATTTTTTAATTATTTTTCATTGGTGTGTACATTTTATGTTAAATCCACAGTATTGATCACGTGTGTAGAAGAGATAAATTTATGTCAATAAACAAGTAAAACCACAAAATTTATTTCCATAAATAAGCCATGTGGATTACAAGTATCAGCCATCAGTGGTTAGGAAGAATGAAGTGCAGGCTGGACTCTCAAAAGGGATTTTCCCATCAGGATAGCATGTGGGACTGATAGCATTTCAGTTTGTTCCTTCCTTGAAAGATGATGTGGAATGGCCTACATGTTCATGTAGTGACTACTGACATACAGTTAGGTTACTGAAAAAGGCCAATGTGCTTCTCAGCAGACCACTTCTCTTTTTTATTGGGTCAGTATTAAAACAAACTAGATTGGCTGTTCTCCAGTTTTGTCAGGACAGGAACAAAGACAGGGTGCTAAATTTTGCCCACCTAAATCTGTTGGATCCAGAACACATTGCTCATCATGAGCAGCCAGTTGGAGTAGCAGCAGCTCTCTGTCTCTTCCTCCTGTGACCCTGAGTCAGAACATTGAGCAAATTTCTGGAGGAAAGAGACAATATTGTTTTTTTGAGGGAAAGAATGCTAGTATCTTGAAGCACATTAAACCATTTTACCACAGCATGTCACAATCTTCCCCCTGGATGGTACAAATTCCATCCACCATGAGCCTGTTTGCATGCATGAAACTGCCACTGTGAATTAAATCCGACATGTATATGATATCAGTTATTCCTTTTACTAAATGAGTGGAAGTTTTTCCATTTTTTGAAGAAAACACATAAATCCATTTTCCCAGGTACTAAAGAATTGCCCCCCGCCCCAATACACACACATATCACCAAATGCATGCGTTGAAACCCAAACCTCCCAGGACAATGGCATTTGGAGATGGGGCTTTTGGTAGGTAATTAAATTTAGATAAAATCCTAAAGGTGGGGCCCTCACAGTGGGGTTAGTGCCTTTATAAAAAGGATGGCAGATAGTCTGTGCTCCCTGTAACTGTCCCTCTTTCCTATGTGAGGACCCAGCAAGAAGCACGGTATCTGTGAACTGGATAGACCATCAGTGGTAGAGCACTTGCCTTGCAGGAATGAGGCTCTAGGTTCAATTCTTAGCAACTCCCGCAAAAGGATGCGCTCTCTAAACCAGGAAGAGGGCTCTCACAGAACCCACACATGCTGGCACCATGAGGCTGATACAATAAGTTTGGTAACAAAATATTAAAAGGAAACATAGGAAGTTTATCATACTTTCTTCCATTTACAATCTCTACTACTAAGAATTCAAGGTGTAGATGATGCTTAGAATATTAATAAAGAAAAACATTGTATTACTTTCTCTTTGCTGTGGCCAAAGACATTTCCAGAAGCAACATAAGGAAAGAAGTGTTTATTTCACTTTACAGTTGGAGCTTATAGTCCATCATGACAAAGAGGGCATGGCAGCAGGAGCATGAAGCAGAGCTAGTCTCACCACATTTGAAATCAGGAAGCAGAGAGTAATGAATGCTAGTACTCAGCCATCTCTCTCTGATTTATCCAGTCTGGGATACCAGTCCATGGAATGGTGCCACCCACAGTTAAGGTGGGTCTTTCCACCTTAATTGACATAATCAAGATAATCCACCACAAGCATGTCCAGAGATTTGTTTCCTAGGTGATTCTAGGTCTTGTCAAGTTGACAATCAATATAAACCACAACAAGTAGCAACTCTCATGGTGAAAATTAAGGAATTAAGGGGTGTCAGAAAATTCATCCTAACCTATCATGAGCATCCTAATTACACTAGCATGGGTTTCATTCCTTACTTCCACAGGGCTTCAAAGAAAATGAAAGCAGTAACTCTGGGAAATGAGGATACCGCCTGGGTAGAGTGTCAGGAGACAGGAGCCTGCACTAGCAGAGCTGTGCCCTAATATAGTTGAAGGCAGGATGAACATGGGCTGAGTATAGAGTATAGTTTATATCCTTTGAACTGGGACCTATGTGGTCAAGAGAGAAGTCAAGAGGTTTGAGCAGGGAGGCATTAGGACCGAGGAATAGGAAGGGTAACAAGGAACAGGTAAGTTAGCTGCTCATGGGCTTTGGTTGATGCTTGTTTTGTTTGGCTCCCAATGATGCTGTACTAGTTCCCTGGAAGAGAAGCACCGGGCCATGAAAGCCAGCTGATGACTATGTCTGCTTGGACTATGTAATGGTAGCTGATGCAGGTGGGGTCACTCCAATCTGGTTTGAGCACATAATATGGGAATAGTGAACTAAGAATATGGTCCTTTCTAACCTGGTATCTGTTAAATCAGAGCCTTGCTCTCTACAGACATTTGTTGCATTCACTCAAATGGACTGCATTTTCTGTAATTTCCACAGGTACTTTACTTAATGTTAACAATTTAGATGACTCATTTTCCCACATTTGTCCTATCTTGAAGCCACATGTGTGTGTGTGTGCACACGTGTACACATGTGCATGTGCATCTCACAGTCAGTCCTTTAGACAGAATAGGGTAATGCCATGAAACAGAAAAGTCTGTTCCTGCATTTGGCACTGGTGAGGGATCTGGCTAATAAGAGATCTCTGGATTCTGCCCTAGCATTGTTCACCCCCAGCCCACTTTCCCTGACTCTTCCTGTCTGAATTCCCCACGAGAAAAGCATATGTCTTCTTTGGCCTTGTCACTAATCTTTTGCCAAGGGCAGAAATACTATATCTTCTGATTGCCCAGTTTATGGCACTGCCTGCAAAATCTTTGGCCACAGGAAAAGTGTTGCTTCTCTGTAGCAAGCAGCAATCTACCAGTCTCCTCTGCCATAGAGTTAGTGGACAGAATTGGCTCAGACCCAGTGGTAGAATGGTCAGTTGGGTGTTGGCTTCCTTGATCAAGAAGATGCAGGCATTAACATCAACATGGAATAAACAAAAGCTTTTAAGGTTAGTGAAAACATGAAGACATATGTGACACTCCCACATGATGTACAGGAACTGTGGGCATCAATTGTGTTCCTTTGAGAACTTTCCTCACTGCATTTCCTTTTAGAACATTAAAGAGCATATTCTACCCTTTCCATAGGAGAGCTGCCATTTCTTTTGTTGAGAATTTAATGTGTAGGTACAGAGATTTATACAAATTAATTTTCAGTACCTTGATTGATTATTTTATTTAAAGTCTATTAGTTATCCTAACCCATTAATGTTTACCACCACTGGCATCCTTCTTCCTTACCATTATATCCCAGCCTTCCCTTTCTGGTCCCCCATTGTAGTGGTTTGATTCAAGTGTCCTCCCATAAAGTTAGGTATTCTGAATGCTAGTCTCCCCAGCTGATGGCAATTGGAAATTAATGCCTCCTGGGGCAGTGTTTTATTGGGGCTGGGATTATGGGTAATATAGCCAATGTTTGGCAGACTCTCCTGTTGCTATTGTCTACCTTATGTTGGCTAGTGGATGATGTCCACCCTCTGCTCATGTCATCATTTTCCCCTGCCATCGTGGAGCTTCCTGTCAAGCCTGTAAGCCAAAATAAACCCTTTGCCCAAAAGCTGCTCTTGTTTGGGTGATTTATGCCAGCAATGCAAACCTGACTACAACAATAATGTTCATACTGAGAGTGGCATTGCTGCTAGACATCTGACTGCAACAGTAATGTTGGTACCAAGGAGTGGGAGTGGTGTCATTTGCTGCCAAATACCTGCCTGTGTGGCTTTGGGCTTTTGGAGCTGATTTTCAAGAGGAATGTGGAAGGATTTGAAACCTTGGCCTGAGAGACAGCTTCCAGTGTTGTAAGTACAGCTTGGTAGAATATTTTGGTCAGAATTGAAAGACCTGAATGCAGTAAAGATCTATGGGCTGTGAGGTTTGGCTTTTGAGGGTGTGAAAGAGCTTTGCTTGGACTGGACTAGAAGCAGTTTGTGTGAGAGGCTTGCTGTTATGGTTGTTTCCAGAGAATTTGTACAGGATTGCAGTGCATAGAAATGGACTGGTGTGTGCAGAGGGATATGGCACAGAAATGAAATCTTTGGGCTGAAACTGCTGCCTATTCAGCTGCAATTGTATGAGAGATTACCACCATTGAGTCTGGGCTAGCTGACCTGCATTGGGACAATAGAAAGAGTACAGTCTTTGGAAGGGGACTGAATGCTGAAGGAGTGCCCTTTTCTTCAAAGTCTACTTTATTTCCCTCTGAATTTACCAATTGGCACCCTACCTTGTATTATGGGGTATAAGAAATGCAGGAAAGAAATGGTCATTGAATTTGCAATACAGTCTTGTGTTTTGGGAATGGCCATGAGCAGTCTGAAGCAGGTTTGCTGGATGCCTGCATGGAGACCCAATGGAGCTAAGAGGATAAACTGTGGGTTGTAGTGGAGACCCGGTGGAGATGCCAGGACCATGAGATGGCTGCTAAGGAAAGCTGCTAACCCCAGTGAAGTTTTCAGGACTGTGAATAGCCTAGCTGAAGGGGCAGAATTAGAACTCCAGAAACGTGTTGCTGGTTAGGATTATCAGACTTAGAGACTTGTCACTGGGTAGAGTTGTTGGTCTTAGAGCTACAGAGTTTGATGTTTACCTTAGTTGTTTTAAATCTTGTATTGGTTGAATATTTCTTTGCTACACCTAATGACATCTTTTGCAGTGTGAATGTTTATTCTGTGCCATTAGGGAATGTGGGGAGATGTTTGGGTAGTATGGCTCAGTTAAAAGACATTGGACTATGAGAATGTTTGAACATGATTGGGATTCATAAAAATTATGGGGATTTTTAAAGTTGGATGAATGCATTGCATTTTAAATCATATATGGTTATCATTTTATGGGGGCAGGGGCAGAATGTAGTGGTTTGATTCAGGTGTCCCCCATAAACTTAGGTGTTCTTAATGCTAGTCTCCCCAGCTGATGGCAATTAGAAATTAATGCCACCTGGAGGCAGTGTATTGTTGGGGGCGGGTTTATAGGTATTATAATCAGTGTCCCTTTGCCAGTATTCATCACACTCTTCTGTTCCTGTTGTCCACCTGATGTTGGCCAGGAATTAATGTCCACCCTCTGCTCATGCCATCATTTTCCCTGCCATCCTGGAGTGTTCCCTCAACTCTGTAAGCCAAAATAAACCCTTTTTTGCCAAAAAGCTACTCTTGGTCAGGTGATTTCTGCCAGCAATACGAACCTGACTGCAACACCCATTTATATCGGACACTCCATTCTCCTCTGGTTTCTACAAACTCAGGCTACGAAGTGACCTTTGCTCTTTTGTAAACGTAAAATTCTTGGAATTCCGTTTTGCATGGCTCCTGCCATGGGAGTCCAAGCCTTGATGATGCCTCCTCTGTATCATTAGATCCATGACATCAGCTTCCTCCTCTCTTACATCTATTATTTTTGTTTATTTTTACTTATTTATTTGTTTGTTTATTTGAGAGAAACAGACAGAGAGAGAAAGAGGCAGAGAGAGAGAAAAAGAGAGAATGGGCATGCCAGGGCCTCCAGCCACTGCAAATGAACTCTAGACACATGCACCACCTTGTGCATCTGGCTTACATGGGTCCTGGGGGATCGAGCCTTAAACCAGAGTCCTTAGGCTTCACAGGCAAGCACTTATCTGCTAAGCCATCTCTCCAGCCCCTCTTACATCTATTTGTAAAACAAAATCTCACATTCAAAATGTGTGGCTCTTATTCATGGACTTTGTCCTCATTTTCCATCGTTCCCTAGAACTAAACTCAGATTATAATGATCCTGCCATTTGGACAGTATCAGACATCTTTGAAGGGACTGTTGATATGTTGTTAAGGCTACCAAAACAGAAAACACTGATTTAGTGTTACATATCATAAATTATTTTTTTCACAATCCTAGAAACTAGAAGACTATAATCAGGATGTCAGTGTGGCTGATTTCCTC
Organism: Jaculus jaculus; assembly: GCF_020740685.1. Taxonomy (NCBI): domain Eukaryota; kingdom Metazoa; phylum Chordata; class Mammalia; order Rodentia; family Dipodidae; genus Jaculus; species Jaculus jaculus. The sequence continues at coordinate 2,207,735 of NC_059117.1, forward strand.
CTAGAGCCTCTTCCCTGGGCTTGAAGATGCTATCTTCTCCCTGAGTTTCAGAAGACTTTCCGTGTACCTATGGTACAGCCTCCTTCTCACATTGAATAATAGCATTCTTTTTTCTTACTTACATCTTTTATAAGCCTTATCTCCAAAAACAATATTCTGAAGTACTTGGGGTTAGGACTTCAACCTATACAGGGACACACAACTCAATACATGTTATTATTACATTTTCTTTTTTGACTTGTAAAATGTACTTCTTATGATTATGCTGAAGATGGCATGTTTTTTTATAGCATTATCTTCCACATGACCATCAGAGCACATGTATGGCAGTGGTGAACTTAATGATAAAACGTATCTCTACAGAACAAAATATCTAAACATCTGTATTAAAACTTGAAACACCTTTCATTTTGCCTATATGTTAAAGAAAACATTTAAAAGTATCTCACTTTTTAAAAGCTTGGTTTTGAGTGGTTTTTATGTATCCATATTTTTCTACAATAGGTCATCTAGTGATTAGATTTGAGAAATTAATTGTTTTTTATAGAAAGCAAATTATTAATTCGAAGAGATCAGGAAGGGTTGATTTCAAAGGCCATAAAGTACTTTGGAGGAGGCAGGGGTTACATCTTGATTATAGTGGTAAGTTCATACCCTGTATTTGTCAAATCATGACAGTGTCAGTTTTATTACCTGTATACTCGTATTTCAATAAACATGACACTTAAGGCAAAAAAAAGTGACAATCCTGTATCTTTTAGGTGTTTGTCTCCCAAATTTTCATTCATGATGCTGATAGCAAAGCTTGGTTTTCATAGATCTCTTTTTTCCTAAAGCACTCAGAGTGCTATGAGCATGATCCAGCCCTATGAGTGCCTCTGAGGCACATAAATGGCAAGTATTTTTATCTTACTAGAGAAAAAGCAGAACTCACAGCCAACCAGTATGGGCTGACCCAGTACCTGCTCTGCAGTGCTTCCCTACCACCATTAGCCTACGCTGCACAGAGCCACATACCAAGGTGCATCCTTTGCAGGCAGACATCTTTGCATGCAGTTCAGAGCATGCAAGGTGACAGTGACAATGAATTCTGAGCCTGAATGTAAATGGAATTTGAGATGAACACATGCAGAACTATAGATGAATTAGATCTTAGCTATCCTTTGGTCCAATTCAAATGCCAATTCCTTTAGGAAACTAATATCCCCTCCCTGAGACTTTATGAGTCTTTTATCTGTTCTTTATAGTACCATTGTACCCATTACCCATGGGTTCACTTTCTACAGTTTTGGTCACTCATAATAAACAATGGCATAAAAGATTAAATAGAAAATTACAGAATAACCAGTTCTCAGGACAGGGGCATAAAAGCAAGTCTGTCACACAAATTGCTTCTGGCCCAGTCCAAGCAAAGCTCTTTCTCACCCTCATAAGCCAAACCTCACAGTCCATAGTTCTTACTGCATTCAGGTCTTTCAACTCTGACCAGAATAGTCCATCAAGCTATACTTACAGCACTGCAAGCTGTCTCTTAGGCCAAGGTTTCAAACTCTTTGGGCTTTATATTGCACCCTGTCCTTATTAAGGTGATGACACTTATTTAGCAGCATCCTGCTACATCATCCCTGGGATGTGATTTCCCTTTACCCAGTATCCTCATCATATATACTATCTTTCCATTAGTTATTTAGTAGTCGTTTCAGTTATCAGCCAGCTGTCATAGTATCACAATGCTTGTCTTCAGAGTAACCTTACTTACTTAATAATGGGCCCAAACTTCAAAAATAGTGATGCTGGAAATTAGGACATGCCAAAAAGAAGCCATAAAATGCTTCCTTTACCTGAAAAAGAAAAGTTATTTAAATTTTGTTTTTATGTATGTGTGTAGGTGGGGTCATATATGCCAGATCTCTTGCCAGTGCAAATGGAATGCCAGATACTTATACCATTTTGCATATAGTTTTATGTAGGTGGCTGGGGAATTGAGCCCAGACTGATAGGCTTTGCAAGCAAGTGCCTTTAACCACTGAGCAATCTCCCGGTTCCTAAGATAGCAAAGTTTTTGACTTTATCCTGAGCATGTATATACAGGAAGAGTATATGACTTATCTATAGTCTGGTGCTTTCCTTGTTGCTGGTTGGAATTATCAGACTTGGAGATTTGTCCCTGGCTAGAGTTGTTGGACTTGGAGCTACAGAGTTTGAAGTTTGCCCTATTAAAATCTTATATTGGTTGATTATTTCTTTGCTATTCCAGTGCCATCTTTTGCAGTATGAGTGTCTATTCATTGTCATTATGGTTTTGAGGGGATTTTTTACTATTATGGCTCAATTAAAAGACCTTGGATTATGGGGATGTTTGAATATCATTGGGATTGCTAAAAACTATGGAGACTTTTAAAGTTGGATGAATGCATCGCATTTTATTTCATATATAGTCATCAGTTTATGTGGGCCAGGGGCAGAATGTGGTGGTTTGATTCAGGTGCCCCCCATAAACATAGGTGTTTTCAATGCTAGGTTTATAGCTGATGGAAATTTGGGAATGAACACCTCCTAGAGGCAGTGTATTGTTGGAGGTGGACTTATGGGTATTATATAGCCAGTTTCCCTTTGCTAGTGTTTGGCACACTCTCCTATTGCTATTGTCTACTTTATGTTGCCAGAGGATAATGTCCACCCTCTGCTTATGCCATCGTGGAGCTTCCCTTTGAGTCTGTTAGCCAAAATAAACCCTTTTTCCCAAAATCTGTTCTTGGTAGGGTGATTTCTGCCAGCAGTGTGAACCTGACTACAACACTTGGATAAAAGTCGCTTTAAATAGGCTGCTTGTCAAAAAAACAAGTAATGCTAGTTCTCAAACTGCCCCCTGTGTTTCCCTTTCCCTTGCTCACTTAGATGTTTTTAACAGTGCCAATAAAGCCTGCAAAACATGGATAATGGAAGACAAGCTCTTTTTGTCACAAGCATGAACCATGAGTCATCTTTTCTGACTCACCTTGAGCATACAAAGGAAGCCAATCAGTGGGGTGCACTCTAATGGGATGTCTCTTCAGTGACTCATGTGGGCCTGGAATGAGGACCTTGAACTAAGCCAAACAAATTTATTTTTAAATAAAGGAGGGAACATTTCCTGGGACAGTATGATGGTGAGTCCTACACACTTGCTGGTTTATTTTAAGTCCAAATCCTGAAATGTGTGGGCATGGTCTCCACGGAGCCCTCTCTTGTGGTCATGTTTTGTTTTGTCACGTTTGAGAAGGTTGCTTAGTGATTAGCTGGCACATATGCCACTCCCTTTAGACTGTCATCTGTCTTGCACTTGTGCCACTCCCTCTAAACTGTCTTCTAGACTTGCACACCCAAGTATTAATTTTCCCATAGTATTGGACAAATAGATCTTGCTTTCTGAGGTCTTAGTAGCTATCAAATAATTGTGAAGGTTCTCAAGGACTCCACTCCTACTTACTTGTCCATGCCTTAGTATTCTTACCTGTACAATGGGGCAACAGCAGTTGTACCAATTCATGACAATGTCATGAAAAGAAAAGAAAATATTTTTAAGAAAACAGTTCCTTACACACAGCAATTTTGATGTCTGAAGTAAGTAGTGGTACCACTTTTCTGTCTTTGGTTGAGTTTGTTATCTACATTCTCAAAGAAGTAAGAAAGCAGACAGAAGAAGGGTAAGCAAGCAGTTTTATGGAAGAAAGAAAAGAACAGACGCTCTCTGCATTAGCAAACAGGGAATCCAAATACCTTGTCAAGATGGAAACCTTGTATATGGAGGGTTTTATATATAGGGAGGGGAACAATGAAAGTCCTTTGATTGGTCTAAAGAAGAGCCCACCAGTCTGGATAGGGCCCTCAACTAAGTCTGAAGTCTTTTTATCCTTCCCTTTCTCCTTTTGGATGTCACACAGTGTGGGTCAGCATTTTTGCCTGAAATAGTCTGTATCATTGGATTTTTCTGATGGGGGCCATTGGTGCCCCAGGGCCTTCTTATCAGGAGATTCCAATATGGGTCTTGGAAGTTTGTCATGACTGTAGGCTGACCCAACAGGATGTTTTCACAGGATGCTACCAGTGTTTGTGAAGGCATGTAGATTTTTTTTTTTCCATTTAGGCCTGTGAGTCTGACTAACTGACACAGAATGGAGGCATCCTTGCTCTTCGTTCCTACCAGTAGCTCACCTTTCTAGACATCTTTCCTACTTTGCTGAAGCAGATGTGCAAGTGTCATGTTATTCAGATTATGTCCTTTGCAGGGTGTCCAGCCAGCTGTGATTGGCTTGATATTTAATTTCTTATCTTTCTGTTTGCTTTTTTTTTTGTTTGTTTGTTTTATTTTTTGAGGTAGGGTCTTGCTTTAGCCCAGGCTGACCTGGAATTCACTATGTAGTTTCAGAGTGGCCTTGAACTCACACCTCTGCCTCCTGAGTGCTGAGAATAAAGGTGTGTGCCACCTTGCCCGGCTCAGCTTTCTTTTCTCGTTCATCCATTCCTTCCTTAAAATATTTGCATACATACATACATACATACATACTTGGGCTGGAGGAATGGCGTAGTGGTTAAGGCGCTTGCCTACAAAGCCAAAGGACCTCAGTTCAATTCCCCAGGACCCACATAAGCCAGAAGCACAAGGTGGCACATGCATCTAGAGTTCATTTGCAGTGGTTGGAGGCCCTGGCATACCCATTCTCTCTCTCTCTCTCTCTCTCTCTCTCTCTCTCTCTCTCTCTCTCAAATAAATAAATAAAAACAAATGTTTTATTTATTTATTTATTTACTTCAGAGAGAGAGGGGAGCAGAGAGAAAGAAAGAATAGGCACGTCAGGGTTTCTAGCCACTGTAATACGACTCCAGATGTATGTACCACCTTGTGCAGTTGGCTTTATGTGGGTACTGGGGAATTGAACCTGGCTCCTTTGGCTTTGCTGGCAAGTATCTTAACTGCTAATCCATCTCTCCAGCCCCATTACTTCTTTTTTTTCTTATTTTCTTTATTGGTCTAATATCAGTCAAGTGCCTGTATGAAACTTAACCTTTTCCTAAATCATTGCAGTGCCTGAGGAGGTGCCTCTCAGGTCTCAGTGCTCTGTCCACATGGCTGGTCTTTGTGTGCCCTCTTGAATACCCTCCCACATGATCTTGAGCAACAGAAAGTGAATGGTGCTTATGCTTTCTTATTTAAGGAACTGAAAGATCTGAGGCCAAGCTGTTAGAAATGTAACTCCTTTTCTGTTTGCTGATAGGAATCTCTTATCCTCACAAATCCAATATTGCTAAGAGCATGATTTCTAGTGGATTATTCCCTCATATCACCCACATCTCTCTTAACTCTGCCACCCAGGGTGAATGCACCATTACACTGTTAAGCAAGCCTTGAGGCCAGACATTCACCCTACAGGATGAGAAGGGCCTATGATGAGTCCTACATTCAGTGCTCCCATGCAGAACTTCTCCCTGGTAAATGATGCAAGAGATGGGTGCTAAGGAAAATCCCCTTGTTGGGGACAAGGTGGTAAATGATGTAAGTGATGGGTGCTCAGGAAATCCCCTTGATGGAGACCAGGAGGTAAATGATGCAGGTGATGTGTGCTAAGGAGCATCTCCTTGCTGGGGATGAGATGTTGATCTGCAAAGGAGAGTTGACTCTGAATTTTTTATATTTTAAATTTTTATGTATTTGTTTATTTGAGAGAGAGAAAGAGGAAAAATGGCACATCAGGGACTCTTCCTACTGCAGATAAACTCTGGATGCATGCATCACTTTGTGCATCTGGCTTTACATGGGTACTGGGGAATTGAACCCAGGCCACCAGACTTTGCAAGAAAATGCCTTTAACTTGAATTTGTGTAAGAAATTTGCTTCTTTCATAATGTTCTTCATTGTTCTCTTTTTATGGGGATCTATATAATGTTTTGAACAGCAAAGTAACAGCACTTGGAAGCATAGGGATGGGATAAATATATATCAGGAGTTGGCAAAGTACTGGCCAATCAAACCTACTATTTGTTTTGTTTTTCCAGTTCCCTCCCTCTCTCCCTCCCCCTTCCTTTCCCTCTCTCTCTCTCTCTCTCTCTCTCTCTCTCTCTCTGGAACTCACTATGTAGTCTCAGGGTGGCCTTGAACTCATAGCAATACACCTATCTCTGCCTCCCGAGTGCTGGGATTAAAGGCGTGCGCCACCACGCCCAGCTCCAGTTTCTCCCTTTTAGGTTCAGTTTCAGAAAGTTGGGGAGGCAGGAGATTAGGTTATTTTGAAAGGTGATCTATGTAATACTGTTAAGGTGTGTGTGATGTGAAACCTCCTTGAACAAGTGCTATCTAACCCCACTACAGGATGACTAGGATGTGGTTGCACATAAGCTGGACTATACTCTTTGTGTCCCATGTGCCAAACTGATGTAACAACAAACATATAGGGAGCAAGGTGTGGTGGCTCATGCCTTTAATCCTAGCATGCAGGAGGCTAAATTAGAGTGATGGTTATAAGTTCAAGGCTAGTCTGGATGCTAAGGAGTTTGTTCCAGGTCATCTTAGGCTAGAGTGAGACCCTGCCTTAAAAAATCAAATCAAAACAAAAAGAATCATAGAAAAGCTGTAGAGACAGCTCAGTGGTTGAGTACACCCTGCACAAGCATGAGGACCAGCAGGGGCCTGAAACTGCTGAGTTGAATTCCCAGAACCCATGGAAATCACTGAACACGTCCAAGAACATATATCACCCAAAGGTGCAGGACACGGAGCCTGGAGAACTGGAGAATCACTGGGGCTTCCAGAACCACCCAAGCTCTGGAGTCAGTGAAGAAATACCCTCTCAAGGGAACAAATGGGAGAGCAGTGGAGGACAACTGCCATTCGCCTCTGACCTCTGTATACACACAGGGTACCACATCTCCACACCCACATGCATATACCACCCACATACATACCAAGTTATACTTAATATGTACTAATGCTCATGTACCAAAAATAAACATAGAAGAAAAATGAGAAGCTGGAGACATGAGGAAGAAGGAGACCATGACAGAGGGTATGGCTGTGCATTACTGAAAAGAAAAGAAAAAAAAACAAGCCAAAAGTAACTAAGTTGTGGCCTTGTTTCCTGAGTGCTCATTTCTTATGGGGATCCTAGCAAACAGAGCAAATGAAAAGTCTGTGAAGAAAAGGAAGCAGGCAAAGCTTCAGAGGTAAAGCACCTACAAAATCAGCTGAGGAAGACAGTTCAGGCATTCCCTTGGGGGGTGGATCTAAGTATATAGACACAACCCAGGAATGTTGGCTTGAAAAAGAAGTAGAAAGTATGATTGACTTCAAGGTTTACTCATAGGACAGAGAAAACTTAGCAGTGGCGGCATGCCTGCTCTTGCTAACACATTTGCATTTTGCTTGGTCCATGCGCACCAGTGTTTTCTGTTATATCATCACTTCTCAGGGGAGGAACTTCTTAGTGATGAATACAGAAAGTACATGTGCTCTGAGCAAGCCTTGGCATGTCATCAGTCCTTGAATTCACATTCATCCTTGTCAGGAGCATTTTTTAAAATTTATTTATGAGAGACAGAGAGGGGGCCAGCAGATTGAGAGAGAGAGAATGGGAACGCCAGGGCCTCCAGCTGCTACAAATGAACCCTAGACACATGTGCCACCTTGTACATCTGGCTTTACGCAGGTACTTGGGAGTTGAACCAATGTCCTTGGGCTTTGCAGGTAAGTGACTTAACCACTAAGCCATCTCCCCAGCCCAGGAGCACTTATTTTTAACCTGTTTGATCAATTCCTTATGCTGGGCTAATGTTATGAGCTCTAAACCAATGGTTAATAATTGGAGTCATGTGACAGCCTTGACCAATGCAAACGGTTTTTGTTGGCTCTTCATTGATGTACATCCCAGTTTGTCCAGGCCAGTGAACCCTTGAATGCCCTTCTCACATGGTTGGATGGGCAGTTGGTTATAGCCATGCTAAAAGTGCTGTATGGCAGTCTCATTAATGAAATATTTCAAAACTTATTTTAAAAGCAGAAATGATTCAGATTTAATAGTTCCAAAATATATTGTTTCAAGTAGGTGTGATTACTTTGTATACCTTTACTCCATTTATTAAACAAAAAAAAAAAAAATCAAGCAATGTCAAGCTCTTAAATTTAGCTGAGCCAGATGGACAGAATGTGTTCTAAGTTAGAAGGAGGTAGCATGGCTCCACAGTGATGTCTCCTACATGACACATATGCTCAGTTTTAATGAAGGATTTCTTCCTGCAAATCTGACTGTGGCCTTCTGGATCCTCTGGTAGTGGCTGGTTTAGTCTCCTGATTCTAATGATCCACTGCTTTGTTGCCCAGGAGGTAGAATCAAGTTTGCCGTTCCCTCTCTCATAGGCCTCCTTTAGTAGGAGAGCTGCCCAAGCTGAAGATGGGGAAATCTGCTTCAAGGAGAAACCCTATTCCAGCATAAATTGTCCTTAATCCTACTGAAGAAACCCTTTTCACTTTGGTGATGGTTAGTCCTTGGATTATCATGGCCCAGAAGATATCCTAAGAAGCTTCCTTAGAGAGTTTATCCCCACCTGGCCCCTTGCCTTTTATTATGATTCTGATAGCTGTTCCATTTCCTCCAAGGCTATTTGTAACATCACTGACTTGGTCAGTGAAGGTCAGTTACATAAGGCTTACTGATCCAGGAATCCAACCTTTTCTTCTTTCAACTTCAACTTGTCCTTTAAGACCTGTAACTCCTCCATCTGCATCTTGGCAGTTTCATTAAAAGTCTTCAGCCTGGGGTGAAGAAATGGCTCAGTGGATAAAGGTGTTTGCTTGCAAAGCCTCACGGCTTGGGTTTGATTCCCCAGTACCCACATAAAGCCAGATGTACTAAGTGAGGCTTGTGTCTGGAGTTCACTTGCAGTGGCAAGAAGCCCTGGTGTGCTTCCTCTCCCTCCCCCTCCCCCTCTCTCTCTCTCTCTCTCTCTCCTTCACTCAAATAAGTATTAGATAAATAAATCTTTAGTTTACCGTGCAAAGTATCTATTGGTAGCATGGGGTCCATGTGTTCTGTAGTGGATTCTGGTTGTGATGCCAGAGTCTCACTGCCTGAGTTGAGACCTTTGCTCTCCAAAATTGCTAAACAGTCACCCTGAAACTTCCCCAGGAGCTCCACTTTCTGGGTTAGGTCTTTCAACTCTCCCTGAGTTTCAACCGGCTTCTGACACCACTGCTTACTGACAGCCTCTTACAGCCTGGATCTTCTCACTAAGCACACCCTCTGCCCTCTGCTTACTCAGTGGTTTATGGTCCTCTATGACATTCCTCCTCATAGCAGTCTGCACCTCTCACCTGCCCATTCTCTTTTTCAGTGAGGTGACTTTTGTATTTTTCTCTGAACCTCCTGGATATCTAAAAACATTGACATTTTTTTCCAGTATTTATTTATTTATTTATTTATTTATTTATTTGATGGGGGTGGGCAGATAAAGAGACAGACAGAATGGGCATGCCAGGGTCTCTAGCCACTGCAAACAAACTCCTGACACATGAGCCTATTTATGCATCTGGCTTTATGTGGGTACTGGGGAATCAAACCTGGGTCCTTAGGCTTTGTGCCCTAACCATCTCTCCAGCCCAACATCAATGTCTTTAGACTCTTAGAAGTCTAAGAGAAGCTTGAGTCTGTGTCTGTGGGCTGGCTGCCTGGTAACAGAAAGGGCCCACACTGTACACTGTCTTAACTATACCAGTCATCCTTATGGTACTGGTTTTGAGAGTGATAGAGCCTTTCTCAGCTCTGGTTGGGCTTAAGTTACTGGGTTGGAGTACCTGACACTAAATAGTCAGTAGAACTCCCCAAGCCAATAGCTCTTGAGCTTATTTGTCTGATGGCTAACGTGGGTCCTGGGGAATCAAACCTGTGACCTTTGGCTTTGCAGGCAAATGATTTAACCGCTAAGCCATTCCTCCAGCCTCATGTACCTCTTAATGTTCTCAGTATAACTTTCCTCATAAAGTCTAAGAAGAATGTGGCAAAGCTTCTTCCTGAATAAGATTGCCTTTGGCTGCATTAGACTATTTACCACATTAGCAGAACTTTTCTTTTCTTTTACTTCTTTTTTTTTTTTTTTTTTTTGGTAGGGTCTCACTGTAGCCCAGGCTGACCTGGAATTCACTATATACTGTCATGGATGCCTCAAACTCACAGTGATCCTCCTACCTCTACCTCCTGAATGCTGTGATTAATGGCATGTAGAACCACTCCCGTACTTTTACTTAATCTACTGCCCTTCCTGTATTTAGAGTTCTGGAGTAAACACTACCACAGGACATATATAATTCCTCATAAAAGTCATATATATTCATGACTACACAAATATATATGAGATTATTTTAGATGTGACAAAAACCACATAAAAGGAAACAAACAGTCCTTGTGTCAGGCTTGGGGTTTGAGGCAGAAGACCAAACATATTTTGGGCCTAAGCTTTTTATTTAACATCAAAGAAAATGGCAGGATCCAAAGTGAAAGAAGAGTAAGGAGAGGAAATTTGAAGGGTTTTCGGAGATGGGAGGGAAGGAACTTGCATAAGATTTGTGGGGCTTGAAAGGGGGATGGAGCCCCTGTGACTCAAGATGACTCAAACCTATTGAACTCCTTTGAGGAAGTGTGCCTTAGAATAATGTCACCTCCACCCAGGGCAACAGGTAGGAAGATAGGGTTTAGTCAATTTCCATAAAAATACATAGGGATTATCTAGTCCTGGGACCAGCTGTAGGGGGTCTGAGTGGGAAGGAGCGGCTGCTCTCAGGAAATCTTAAACCTTCGAATTTAAGAAGCCCAACACCTGCAATCTTACAGAAAGCCAGGAAAGCAGGTGGTATAATCCAATACAGTCTGAAGGCCTGAGAACATGCGTAGACACTGTCAATGCCAGTGCCAGCAATATGAGAATTTTAGGGTATCTTCTGAGAACGACAGAACCTTTCTCAGCTCTTAGTTTGACTATAACCCAGGAGTTTGTATGTTGCGTACCTCAACAGTCATGCAAAACTTCCACTGACTCAGTGGCCTCCGATTCTTGTCATGAATTCAAAGAATTGAAATCCACAGACCATAGGGTAAAAGTTACACATTTTATTAGATTATACATAGAATGGAAGAGAATAAAGGAAGGCGCAGCTCTTGCCCCAGGAGGCAAGAGGTTTCCAAACATGAGAAGACCACTTTGAGACTCAGGCTGAGGTTTTTTATGTGATCCTGCTGGTTAGGCAGCTGAGATGTTAATCCAATTTTGATGTCAGGTGACTGGGTTCAAGATTTCTGGAAAAGGGCAATCTTCCCAGAACACTTAATCCTCCAGAAGGAGCTATCTCAAAAGTGGGTGGAAACACTTTCTCAGGGGGCAGAGATAAGAAAAGGCCAGACCCTCCTGACATTTCTGACCAGTAGTAAAGTGGGATGGCCTAGATTCTCCCCATACAGGCTCTAAAACAACCTTTTTTTTTTTTTTTTAATTTTCGGGGCCCTGTCATCCCTAAACTGCCGCACTGGAACAGAAGTTGAGATGACTTGTCCAGAGAGCAAGCAGTGACATAGGAAAAGTACTAAATTCCTCCTGCTTCAAGTTTTATTTTGCTGGTCCCTCAATGGTCCACCCACACTGGGAAGAGCCATACACAGTGTATACCCAAGGGCAGTATCCAGGACCACTGGCCCCTCTAAACCCATTAAATATGACCTATAGTATTGACGGTCACACCATTCTCAAAAGTTATGTTAAAAGTTATAGCTTATGTTTCATTAATTTGACAAACTGACACTACAGATTTGATGCTCCTGCCCAGTGAGTGCTTCTTTCTCATCTTCTTTTCTCTTTGGGTCAAGGAAGTGCCATTTCTTATACCTATAAGTGGAGTGAGGTATTAAGGATCCAGGTTCTATTCCCTGCATCTCTTGATTATTTCAGTTAGAGGAGAAAGGAAAAGATTAAATGAATATCAGCAAGATGATTTTGTAATTATAAGCAAGCTCTCAGGGGTTACTTTGCTCTTATCAGAAATCTTGAATTTCTGCACTTTTTTGGTGAAATAGTTCAAAAGGTGCTTTATAACTCTCGTGAGGAACTTGAGCTACGAAATAAGAAGCAAACTCAGTAAGATTTCATCACAAGTAGAAACTTAAAGCAAAGATTTTTCAGGGAAAAAATTATGAGCATATTTATATCCTGCACATTTTATTTATAAATAACACTTTTGAGTACTTAATACATACCAGCACTGTACATAGGTATCTTTTCTCACTTCTATAGGTATGTTGTTGTTATTCTCATTGCAGGAGAAGCTCAGAGGCATTAAAGGACACAATTAAATTTCAGGAGGATCTAGCTGTAGTCCTTCTAAATCCAGAATGATTACCTGTAACTAAGGTTTTCACTTGGTTCACATTCATCCTTAATTCACATTAGAGTCCAAATTTATAAGAATCCTCAAATTACCTGAGTTTTAATTCCACAAGGAGACATAGCAAGAGCAAAGCAAAAGCAAGAGAAAAGATGGGAAGTTGTCACTTCTTCACAGTCCTGTTTAATACCCCTATGAGTAGAATAAACTTCATTCTATACTTCTTAATGGTCTCCAAACATCATTTGATCTGATGCCTCACTGTTCTTCAGTCTCAACTCTGTCCATGTCACCTTGCTCATGAGTCCCAGGAGACTTGGATCATAAGTGTCAGAGCCAGTATATAAACATCTGGCTCCCAGAGACAGGCTCTTAACTATTTTGCTGCTAGTAGGATGCAGGGTGGATGGATGGATGGATGGATGGATGGATGGATGGATGGATGGATGGATGGATGGATGGACGTACATTCAGGTGGATGAACATGTACCTGGCAGGGAAGGAGAGAGAGAAGGAGGAGGGGAAGGAGAAATGAGAGAAAGCAAAAAAGGAAGGAAGGAAGGAAAGAAAGAAAAGGGAGGAAAGAAGGAAGGAAGGAGAGAAGGAAGGAAAGAAAGAAAGAAGAATCTAAATGAAGAATGAGGTAAGAAGGGAAAGTGATAACTTGCAATCATTCTTAGCATTTCATTCATAATTAGTTCACAAGTACTATAGTATCATTGTCGTCAGTACTTTCAGTAAGATTGGGAAGCTCATCCACAGAAGAAAATATGACATCTGTCTGTCCAACAGATGAAGTCAACCTGAAGTTGAGATATTGGCAGGTACTGTCCATCCAAATTCAGAATGTTATCAGTTTTGAGATTAAAGGAGTCTCCCAAGCCAGTGGCTCTGAGTTCATTGTTTGCAACTTGCCATCTATGTTCTTTTGGGCATGTGTCCCTCACTTCATACAAAAGGCTAGCTTGCCTCTAATCTCTATCAAGAAGCTGACACCAGTTACATACTCGTATGTTGCCTGCATCAATAGGCTATTTGACTTTATCTAGCCAGTATACCTGGCTAATTAAAATGCCAGTGTCTGTTGCCAGAGGTGATAGGCAGGGCAAATGCTGCACTAATTCTGAAAAGCCCATGGAAAATATGCATATGAAAGAGTTTTGCCTGCAATATTATTGTCTCTTCTCATTAACCTGGAAACTTATATACACAAAAATATTCAAAACATAAGACCACAACACAGATCAATGAATTTTAAAGCCTCACAACATCTGCTATTTCCTATCAAAAATGAGACTTTGGGGCTGGAGAGATGCCTTAGCAGTTAAGGCACTTGCCTGCAAAGCTAAAGGACCTAGGTTTGATTCCCCAGGACCCATGTAAGCCAGATGCACAAGGTGGAGCATGCATCTGGAGTTCATTTGCAGTGGCCGGAGGCCCTGGCACACCCATTCTCTCTCTGTCTCTCTCCCTCTCTCTTTATCTCTCTCTGCTTCTTTATCTCAGTCTCAAATAAATAAATAAAATATTAAAAAAAAAAAGAATGAAAGCCAAGCATGGTGGTGCATGCCTTTAATCCCAGCACTTCGGAGGCAGAGGTAGGAGGATTGCCATGAGTTCAAGGCCACCCTGAGACTACATAGTGAATTTCAGGAGAGCCTAAACTAGAGTGAAACTCTACCTCGATTAGAAAAAAAAAAAGAGAGAGAGAGAGAGAGAGTTTTAAGCCAGGTGTGGTGGCACATGCTTTTAATCCCAGCACTCAGGAGGAAAACGTAGGAGAATTGCTGTGAGTTCAAGGCCACCATGAGAATACAGAGTGCTAGAGTGAGACTCTACCTCGAAAGATCAGAAACAGAGAGAGAGAGAAGGTTTTGCATATGTGATATGAAATTGGTGGGGAGGACTATTAGGAGTAGGAAGGTTTAAGTGCAGATGGGATGAGGGAATGACAGGGAAGGGTGAGGAGATCAACCAAAACCAAGGATCTGTGTGACAAAGCCATATAGAAACCTACTACTCTGTAAGCTAATTAAAAGCTGCAACTTTAAAAGAAGTTTAAACAGAGGTACTTTGCCACTTCTAGAAACATAGGTTACTTAAAAAATATCTCAGTGCCAGGACCAAGATAGTTTCCTAAGACTTGTTGTTAGGAAGACCCCTGAGGCCTCCAAGACAATACAGACTTGCTATTGCTCTTTGTTGCCCAACACTACTACATGGTAAGACCCTATTCCTTAAGATGTGGTTATAGCTCTGTGGACAGAGAAATTACTCCCCCTTCCCTGACAACCATTAATTGCCAGTAGCTCCTTAGGGGAGGGATGGGCCTCATGAACCCTGCCCCTATCCATGATGTAATATTGATGGAATCAACCTTGTGCCAGTCTCGTGCAAGTAAATTGCAGTGGCCATGAGCTCATGAGTGCACTGGCTATGTCATGTCCAGAAGATACTGTTCCACAGCACTTCTCCCCATTCTTCAGCTCCTACCTTCTTTCTGCTCCATGATCTTCCCTGAACATTGGAGATGGTGATATAGATATTCCATTTAAAGAGCACTCAATCTGGAGAGATGGCTTAGCAGTTTAAGGTGTTTGCCTACAAAGCCTAAGGACCCAGGTTTGATTCCCCAGAACCCATGTAGGCCAGATACACAATGTGGTGCATGCATCTGGAGTTCATTAGCAGTGCCTGGAGGTCCTAATATGCCCATTCTATCTTTCTCTCACACACACATACAAACACATTCTCTCTCTTTTTGTCTCTCTCTCAAATAAATAAATAAAATATAAAGATGGACACTCAACAGAAACATATATGTGTATTTCTTCTGTTAGCTTTATGCCTTTGTCTTATCACAGAGTAAAACTATTTTAGTTAAATAGAGCTAAACTACTTTTCAAAGTGGTTGATCACATATACTTCCTTCATCATTGTGAGGTAATTCCATGTGCTTCATAGCCTTGCCAATAAATAGTATTTTCAGCCATTCTGATAGATATTTGAAAGCTTCTCATTTTTGTGTAAAGTTGCATTCCCTCTGTGGTGGGTAATCTTGATTTCAACTGCTGGATTAAGAAGCGTCTAGAAGAAAGCCAGAAATGCAGGTACCATTTCTTCAGCTTCCTGGCTGTCATGATGAGTTACTCTGCTCTGCCATGCCTTCCTCGCCATGATGGACTGACACTTCTGAATTTGTAAGCCAAAATAAATACTTTTTCCATTTAAATTGGCATTTGGTCACAGAAATAAGAAAATTAATATACACAGATACATTGAAACTAAAACTGAGCACTTATTTATCACTTAGAGATTGTATCTCATGAAATACTTATATCTTGCCTACTTTTCTATTGAGTTATCCTTATTTTTTTATTGTCCTTATTGGTGTATAGGAATGCACATACATATGTGTATGTATGTATATGTGAATAGATGGATGGATGGATGAACAGTTGGAAGAATAGATAGATGGTGAAGGTGAAGATAGATAGATAGATAGATAGATAGATAGATAGATAGATAGATAAACAGACAGACAGACAGATAAATAGGCATGTCAGTTCTTCCTCAAATAATGTTGAAAGTTTTTTTCCAATTCTAGATTTGCCTTATTAATTTTTAATGTATAAACAACTACTTATATTTTAATATAATGCAATGAAACCTTTTATTTATAGTTTATTATTTTTATTTTTGTTTAAGAAACATTTGGGGCTGGAGAGATTGCTTAGTGGTTAAGACATTTGCCTGCAAAGTCAAAGGACCTCAATTTGATTCCCTAGGACCCAGATAAGTGAGATGCACAAGGGGGTGCATGTATCTAGAGTTTGTTTGCAGTGGCTAGAGGCCTTCCCATTCTGTCTCTTCCTCTCTGCCTCTTTCTCTCTCTCTCTCTCTCTCAAATAAATAAATAAAAATAAAGTAAGAAAAAGAAACATTTGCCCACCTTAGCATCATAAATATAATTCCTCATGCTATTTGAAAGCTCCATTACTTTGCTTCTCACATTGAGATCTGTGATCCACTCAGAATTCTTTTTTTTTTTTTTTCAGACAATATGAGATAGGGAGTCTTAATTCTTTTCTTCCAGATGCATGTGAAAAGGGCACAATATATAAGCTTTTGAAATCCTTCCCACTGTGGTACCATGTCTTCATTGTAAGTCCAGCAACTATGTATGGTACAGTTTACTGCTGGAGTCCCCATTCTTCTGCGACTTTTATTCATCCATGTGCTCATAGTACATTGTGATAATGGCTGCAGTGCTGTAGTTTTATTTGGTGGTTTTAAGTTCCTCATATTTGCCATTTGAGCTACGTACAATAATTACTCATTTTATCCCAGATAGTACATTAATCACTTTGCATGTATGTATAATTCTAAAAGCAACTGAATGAAATCAAAAGTACTTCTTAGCCAGGTGTGGTGGCACATGCCTTTAATTCCAGCACTCGGGAGGCAGAGGTAGGAGGATCACTGTGAGTTCAAGGCTACCCTGAGCCTACGTAGTGAATTCCAGGTCAATCTGGGCTAAGGTAAGACCCTACCTCAAAAAAAAAAAAGTATTTCTTTAACAAGAATTTCAAGGTCTGGAATTCAAGGTCACATTGCTGTTAGTGATACCAACATAGTGATAGCTCAGTATTACCAGGCTAACCTTACTATAAAACTTCTGATCTTTTGTTAATGTGGGCTTTGTACCTAGGATGTGGCCTCAGTCACTTTTGCTGAATTCACTCTCTTATTGTGCTAGATATCCTATTTTCAGCCTGAACACTAGCTAGTACCTCTGTCCCCTTTCTCAAAAAAAAAAAAAGCTTGTAGGGAAAATGAACAACAAAACATTGGATTAGTTACTGTGTGTCTATTCAGTATAGATTTTAAACTATTTTTAGGCCTGATAAAGGGTAGAAAAGGCTTCCAAGAGTTCCATTAAAATATGCTTGAGAGGGGCTGGAGAGATAGCTGAGTGATTGAGGCTGTTGCCTGCAGACCCAGATGCACAAGACGGTGCATGTGTCGAATTCATTTGCAGTGGCTGGAGGTCTGGCACACCCATTCTCTCTCTATCTGCCCCTCTCCCTCTCCCTCTCCCTCCCCCTCCCTCCCTTTCTCTCTCTCTCTCTCTCTCTCTCTCTCTCTCTCTCTCTCTCTCTCTCAAATAAATAAATAAATAAATAAATAAATAAATAAATAGATTTGAGAGGCTGTAAAATGCAGAGAAAGTTTAAGATGTCTGCTTATCCTGGAGTAGCATGGGGGAAAGCTTCTATTCCTGGCTGAACTTATGGAAAAGAGGGAACTTTGGGTTCTCTGACCTGATTCTCCTCTTCTCACCTCTCCTTCGCGCAAAAGGTTCTGAACTTTTAGCATCTTCCCCCTCAGCACTGCCTGCAAAAGTCAAACAGTTAAGGAATGCCAGGTCTAAAAATAGAAAACTCAACGTTTGCTGGAGGACAATGAGGTGAATTTTCTGCAAAGGTATAAAAATGCATTTGCATCTGAGAACTCATAAATAGATGCAGATTGCCTGGCATAGGACCACAGATGGTTGATTTAAGCCTCTGTACCATGGACAGCTGCTAAAACCCCATAGTCACTCTGGTGACTTTTGTGTGGTTAGTGCTTTTGTGTGTATGATTTGCCCTCTTTCCCCCAAATTCATAATTTTATAACAAAATGCCTTGTATGCTAGGCCTACTTGTCACTCTTTCAAAACGTACATTTCCAAATATCATCGTTAGTGAAATAGCTCAAAATGCCATGGTAAAAATACTATAACCTACCCAGTGCCTCCACGATCTGTGTCATTTGCAAATAAGTTCAAAGACTTAGAATAATAAGGGCCATAGAAAGCCCCTCAGCATTTTAAAAATTGTATGTATCTGATAAAATTGCCATGAAAGAGCAAAGAAATAAAAAGGTATGTGCTTGCCTGAGACATCTTGCTATTCTCTCTTTATGCAACTAATATTCTCATGTAATAGTCTACATGAGGACCCCCATATGTAGGTTGAAAAGGTATAAAAACAGCTAATGGTTTTCCTATGGGGAATAAATAGTAGTCAGCAAACATTAGCTAAGCCTATAAATAATGCCTTAACGCCCTAAATAAAACATGTAAATAAAATATGTAGCCATCCTATCACTAAAGGAATCAGTAGGAAGAAAAGCCCAGTGCAGACTCAGTCTCCAAAGTCCGTAACTTTGCACGGGCATTAAAGAGTCAAAAATATGTAATCTTGGGCCAGACATGGTGGCACAAGCCTTTAATTCCAGCATTTGGGAGGCAGAGGTAGGAGGATCACTGAATTTGAGGTCAGCCTGCCAATAAAGAATGAGTTCCAGGTCAGCCTAGGCTAGAGTGAGATCTTACCTGATCCCCCCTCCAAAATACATAATTGTGTGTGAACTGTGACCCCTACACACACACGCATATGGATGAGTGTGTATGAGCAAAAGGTTGAATTTGGGACTTGGCAGAAACCTTAGAAATTAACCATCCTGACCTATTTACAGAAAAAAACGTAAAGGTTCCAGAAGCTGAGATGACTTTCTCAAGGTCACAGGCAGCTCTGGAACCAATTCTTGCTACTCTTAATGCCAATTCACCATACCAGAGCAGCCAGTATTTTTGAGATCCTCATGATAATACCAGCATCACCTCACATTCCTCACATTATCCAGTGGAAACTAACCTTTGGCAGGTGCTAGGGTTTGGGTGTGTTTTGTACTCTCATGGGTTCCTGTACTGGAGGCTCAGCCGCAGAGTGGCAATGTAATCCATGATGGAACTCTTGAAAAATGGGGCCTCCTCAGGTCACTGGGCAGTATAGCTGCGGAAAGAATCATTGCCTGTTGCACAAAGTGAGGTCCCTCATGCAATCAGGTTGTTGTAGAAGCAAATCTCACCCCTTCTTTTTCCCTGGCTTCTTTTCTTGTGATGTGATCTTTCTCCCACTGTTGTTCCATGCGCCATGCTGTGTCCTGCTACCATGCAGCCAAAAGGCCTTCTGGGAGCAAACAGGTGCTGTTGCCAGGCTCTCGAACCTTCAAAACCACAAGCTGCTTGAACTTCTTTTCTATATAAATACCCAGCTCCAGCGTTTCCTTAGAGCAATAGAAAAAGAGTAACACTAAGACTATAAACAGAATGCTGCGCAAGTTACTATGGTCTTCATTTTCTTTTAAAAACCTGCATGTGCAGGTTATAGCTACTTAAAAAGCTGGCTTGCTTATTAATAGATGTCATCAAATTAATATAATTCTCCCTAACTTAGCCCTGAAAATAGCTTTAAATTTCAAACTAAAAAAAGTTGACTTTTTTATAGTGTAGGATCTCATTGTGTTAAAAATAGTGTGTTTAGAAATAATTTGCCTTTAAAATATCTTCCTACTTAAAAAATTTTAAAACTACTAAAAAATATTTTAATGCATGCATACTTGCCACAATGTTCATGTAGAAGTCTGAGGGCAACTTTGAGGTGCCTGTGCCCTATCTTTTTTGAGACAGGGTCTGTATCCTTTTTTTTTTTTTTTTCATTTTTGTAATGGAGAATTGAACCTGAGCCATCAGGCTTTGCAATCAAGTGCCTTTAACCATTGAGCAATGTCCCTACCCCCAGAAAGGGTTTTAAAGAAAAGTATTGATTGATTGATTGATTGATTGAGAGATGGAGAGAGACAGAAAAAGAGAGAGTATGGGTGCACCAAAACCTTCCTTCATTGAAAATGAACTGTAGATACATGCTACACTTTGCATTTGGCTTTACATGGGTACTGGGGAATTGAACCCAGCCTGGCAGGCTTTGCAAGCAAGTGCCTTTAACTGCTGAGCCATCTCCCCAAACCTCATTGTTTCTTATGTATCATGTAAAGGATGAAATTGTCCCTGATGTATTGGTTGCCCACCCTATACTGACAGGGAAATGTCTTACAGAAACACAGAATGAGATGTGTGTGGTAAAAATACCTGTAATTCCAGGAAGCTGAGTCAGGAAGATCACAAGCAACAGACCAGTTCAAGGAACATAAAGAAACACTGCCTTAAACAAAACAAATAACAGGAATATAGGATAATGGCAAGCATGCCCTTCATGGGCATGTTGAAAACACTGACTCCAGAGGTCAGATGCTGGATTCTATCCCTGACTATCACCACAGTGCTTCTTAGATTCATCCTTCCCCAAATTTCTCATCAGCAAAGTATAGCTCATGGTAGCACCCTGGTTGCTTTTGCACATGCAGACACTTCAAGTGCCATGTATACTGGATCACAAAGGCTATTTCCCAGATTCCTCTTTCCTTCCTCATCCTTAGAATCGTTGGGATCCACACAAAGATATATCGTTTCGACTGATAATGATAAAATAGTAAGGACTATTCACCATTGGCTAAGCATATACTGTGTAGTAGGTGCTTACAAAGTACTTTATACTGATAACTTAATGTGATACTTGTGAACATGTGATCAGCTATTTCACAGATGAGGAAACAAGTTCAAAGAGCTCAATCGTCTGAGGGTATACAGCACACTAGGGAACATCAGATTTGATACATGAATGCAAGTCTGTCTGACTCTAAACATGTATTCAGTATCTTATCATTCCAACTTCTTTTATGACCACCAATGATCTCACTGGTGGTTTCTTAAGCTATTATTTGCTTGCTTAACTTTTTTTCCATATCAATAATTGCATGTGCCTAAGAAACTTGAAAGAAAACAGTGATTTAAGCAAAATATTACAAAGAATTCAAAGGGGTAAGGTAATTTGAGTTTAGTATGGTGGCTCTATGGTGTCCCCAGGAGTTTCTTCTAGCTATCTAGTGCATAACCTTCATATTTAGGCTGCAAAAATGGCCATGTTCCAGACATGAAAGAATTAAAATGGGAAGGCAAAGGGGGATAAGCTAATCAAGTCTCCCTCTTCAAAAGGTTTTCCTGGAAACTACTGAGTAATTTTCACTTTTCAATCTTTGGTTAAATTTTTTTCATACAACTCTTAGGAGACTGAAGATTGTTTTATGGCTGTGCACATTGTTAACATAAACAAAATTGAGTGTCTATTTATGTGAGCTTCTTGAATGCATGAATCAGATGAATCCAACCAGCAGGAACTGCCTTGGTATGAGGCAGAACCTGAAAGTATCTTGAGGAAGACAAAAGTTCAGAGGAAGCTTAGAGTCAGGTTGTCTCCCAGGAGAGCTGTCAAGATGTAGATTGACCTAATTCTATGGAAAGGAGAGGAAAGAGGAAATGCTCAGAAAAGGAGTACATCCCTTATAATCTGAACCCAACACTATTTGGACAGTCATGGGAGAGAAGCAAAGGAATGCCAGTGCTGAAATGTGCTTTAAGCATTACAATTTAAGGTTGATTCCCTTATAAAATTTTATGGGGCTAGAGAGATGGCTAAGAAGTTAGAAGGTGCTTGCTTACAAAGCCTGACAGCCCAAATTCTATTTCCTAGAACCCACATAAAACCAGATGCACAAAATGGCACATGCATTTGGAGTTCATTTACAGTGGCAGAAGACCTTGGCCTACCCATATTCACTCTGTCTGCCTCTTTCTTTTGGTCTGTCTCTCTCAAATAAATAAATAAAAAAAAAAATTTAAAGATTTTACTCAGTAAATGTCTATGATGAGTGAAAAGGGATGTTGTTTTAGATTTGAGGGTGGAGGCACAGTGGAAATGAGAGTCAGAAATGAGGAACTATAATGCAACAGCAGCAAGGGGCTTTGGAGCCCACTACAGTCTTAATCCTGGCACCACAATTTAGGGTCCTTGTGACTTTAGACAAGTCACCTCATCTTTCTGAATGTCTTTTTTCTAATCTTTCAAGAAGTAAAAAAGGAAAATAAACTAATTACAATCCCCAGATGCTTGTTGGAATAAGTGACCATATTTTAGATGAAGCCACTCTCCATTGCCTGGCTTGTGGCCAGTTGAAAAGTTGCTGACATGGGTACTGCTATATGGCCATGAGTTGTCAACCAGCAGGTGCCAGCTATGCAGTTGCTAAAGCTCCACTGAACTGCAGATCATGTGTTGGAAGAGGAGTATAGGAAATCCAGAAGAGTAAGTGAGGAAGAATTAATTTTCAAAGCAGTAGCCACCAGAAAGCACCCTGTGTTTGA
The DNA here is from genome assembly GCF_020740685.1 of Jaculus jaculus. Classification (NCBI taxonomy): domain Eukaryota; kingdom Metazoa; phylum Chordata; class Mammalia; order Rodentia; family Dipodidae; genus Jaculus; species Jaculus jaculus. Next base: position 2,230,276 of record NC_059117.1, read on the forward strand.
TGTTGATGACGGCAGGAAGCTGCTGCGAGGTCAGCTAAGATGTGGGTTTCAAACACTTACTTAGGGTCACCTAAAAAAGCCCATGATGGAAGGCCTCATTTCTGCAGGTTTCACCTTCCTTATATATAGGATGGAGATACCCATAATGTCTGCTTCCCTGGGAATAGTGCTTATGTAGCCCTGGCACATAATGTGCATCTAGCAATGCAGCTTATTATTGTGAGCTAACTCCTCTGTCTTCACCCAAGCAAGATAGGGCTTCTGGAGGTTTTGTTGACATGTGTTTAGGTGCAAGTGTAGAGTATGTATGTGATAAGGTATGTGTGTGTGATATATACACGTGTGAATAAATATGCATGCCCCATTCACATGTGTATGGAGGCCAGAGGAAGACATTGGATGTATATCTGTTATTCCTTATCCATATTTTTCTTTTTTAAATTATTTACATATATATGTATATGTGTATATATATGTATATATATACACATATACATATACATATATACATATACATACATATATATATATATATATATATGTAATTTGTTTGTGTGAAGAGAGAGAGAAAGACGCATACACAAACACACAGAATGGATGCATGAGGGCCTCTGGCCACTGCAAACAAACTCACATGTGCCACCTTGTGCATCTGGCTTATGTGGGAACTGGGGAACTGAACTTGAGTCCTTATGTTTCACAGGCAATTACCTTAACCACTTAAGCTTAACCTTAACCACTAATCCATCTCTCCAGCCCCATATTTTTTTCTTGAGATGGGGTCTCTCCCTAAACTGAATCTGCCGTCCATCAACAAGCCCCAGCGATTGTCCAGTCTCTGCCTATTGCAGACTAGGGGTTATAGATGTGCATTACCACAGTCAGAACCACAGGGTTCTGAGGAGTCAAACTTGGTAGCCTTGCCTGAAATGCTCTCCATAATTGCTGGAGTCAGTCACTGAAGTTATAATAACACAGGTATGGCTTCTAGACACCTCAGCTTTTGAATAAGTATACCGTTCTACACTGCTAGGACACATACTCCAAAGGCTTTGCCGCATAGGACAAACTTAGTTTCAACCATATTGATGCAGGATTTGGAGGTTCAGGAGGGGTTCCCCAGAATTTATGAACCACAAGTTTTGAGTTATGTCCTACCTTCAAAAAAGAATTAATAAAGATGAACTCAAAAAAGTAAATTCTGAATTATTATATAAGAGGAAATCACAAATTGTGGGGTTTATTTAAGGGATATTTGGATTTAAGAGAAATTTGGGCATTTAAAGAGAGTAAAGTTTCACGCAAGTGGACTTACGAGAAACTGAGGCTTTTAAAGAAAGATTAGAGTAAAACCACAAATGTATGGAGGGTAAGAGAAATTAAGGCTTTTAAAGGATTAGAATAGAGCTACAGGCATGTGGAAAGCTCACTTGAGAAAAGTGAGGCTTTCAACAAAACATTAAAGTAGAGACACAAATGCGTGTAAAGTAGAATCTAGGGTAGAGAGACTTAGGAGGAACCCAAATGGCATCTGCCATGTATTTTTCCATGTAGAGAAGTGAAGAGGGCAAATGGTAAAACTCAAGGAAAAGTGAAAGCAAAGCTGAGACCAGAAGATTGAGAGGAGAAGGGTGTAATGAAAAGAGTTAAACTCATGGTTACCACGAGTTTAGAGAAATTACATAGGTAGCAAGCCTGAAATTAGTGAGAGCACCCATGTCGTAGATCTAGGGTACTACACAAGGGATAGATTCAAAGATCAGAGGAAAATCATGCATGTAATCCAACTGAGACATTAACCCAAACTATAAAGTAGAAATAAGCAGGAAAGTTCTCCCAGACCAAGAAACTGTATTATGCTTCCCCACCTCTGGGGGAAGCCAAGATCACAATGTCCCTGTGGCTCAAGAGAAGAGAGATAGGCAGAGCCAAGGCAAAACTCAGCTGAGCAGAGCGAGGCAGAGCTAAAACACTTGATATGTATATAGATTCTGAAGGTGAAACCCAGAGCAAGCCCACCTGGGCCAACCCATCTAGGTAGCATGCTAGACTGTGGTAAAGGGGGTGCTGTAGATCAGTCTCAATCAGACAATAGTTCCATTCCTCCCAAGAGAAAATTCTTGTACCAAGACAAGGTGGCATATGCCATGGCTTCTCCTGGTTCTCTCTGGGTCTCAATTTCTTTTTATTTATTTATTATTTTTTATTAACAACTTTCATGATTGTAAACAATATACCATACTAATGCCCTCCCTCCCCCCACTTTCCCCTTTGAAACTCCATTATCCATCATATCCCCTCCCTATCTCAATCAGTTTCTCTTTTGTTTTGATGTCATGATCTTTTCCTCCCATTATGATGGTCTTGTGTAGGTAGTGTAAGGCACTGTGAGGTCATGGATATCCAAGCCATTTTGTGCCTGGGAGAGCACGTTGTAAGGAGTCCTAACCTTCCTTTGGCTCTTACATTCTTTCTTCCACCTCTTCCGCATTAGACCCTAAGCCTTGGAAGGTGTGATATAGATATTGCAGTGCTGAGCACTCCTGTCACTTCTTTCCAGTACTATGATGCCATCTGAGTCATCTCAAGGTCACTGCCATCTGAAAAGAGAAGTTTCTCTACCAAGAGTGAGAGAAGCATTAATATATAGCTATGAACATTAAGAGAAGTGCTTACTGGGCAGTTTGATGAGCATAGTATATACATTTAGCCAGATAGCAGCAGACATTATACCCCTAGGGCTCATAACTACCCCATTTTAGGTTTTCAGTATCAGGAATGTATTCCCTCCCATGGAGCAGGCCTCTAGTCCAATTAGAGGGCAGTTGGTTTCCACCATGACAGACGTGCCACTATTACACCTGTTGGCTCATTTGGCCTGGCTGGCAAAATATAAGGCTTGCAGTGTCCACTGTTGAGTATCCTCACTGGCATTTTCTCTCTCTCCCATTGAACTGCATGCAGAATGGCTTCTTCCAGCTTTGTGTCAGCTGGTCTACATGAAGGAGGTTATCAGCTCAGTTGCAGCACGATTTCTCAGTGGCCTTGTAGCCCAAGTATGTGGAGTCTTCAGCAATAGGGTCTTATCATATATCCCTGGTAGGACACCAAGGGCTTCAGCAATAGCCTGTAATGTTTGGGGGCATCAGGGACCTCCCTGGCCAACAACTCACTGTAAGGTATCCCATCCCTGAACTGAAAATTGTCTAGTAACAATCTATGGCTCCTGAGTGTTCCATTGTCTAAAAAAGTAGGTTTCCATATGATTTCTTTATATCCTCTTAGATTTTGATTAGCTCCCCCTCCACCTTTCCTTTACTCATTCTCTCCCCCTGACCTCACTTGGGCTTTTTCACCCACATTAATCTATTCTTCTACTTACATATATACAATACCATCCTATTAAGTACTCCCCTCCCTTTCTTTCTCTTCCCTTTACATCTCTTTTCTAGCTTATTGGCCTTTGCTACTGAGTTTTCTTCCTACTTAAACAGAAGTCCAATCATCTGTAGCTAGGATCCACATATGAGCCTTCTTGCAAGTAAGATTGTGTATCTTCAGTGTCGGGAAGCTGTCTGGCAGCAAGACATTAGCATAACCATAGCAGCCTACCTGTAAGCAAGATTAGGTATCTTCAGCCATTTGGCTGGTCCTTTGTACTGAGAAATGATTGAAATGCAAAAACTCTGTAATGGGAAGGTTTTTTGATAAGGAACTTGTAAAGCTCATAAAATCTTTGTCCATGGAAAAACTGTTTGTAAAAAGATATAAAAAGGAATGCTGTGAAATAAACCATGTCTTCAGTCCTGGCTTGAGGCCTTGCTTCAGCCCTGGACTGGGGTCCATGCTTTCACTCTTTCTTCTGTCTTTCCTTAATCCTCACTCCCCATCAGGCTCGAACCCTTTCAGCCGGCAGGCTCTGGCACAGTACTATAGTAAATAAAAGTGGGGACAGTGGACACCCTTGTCTTGTTCCTAATTTTAGTGGAAAAGCTTCCAGTTTTTCCATATTTAGCAATATATTGGCTGTAGGCTTGTCACAAACAGCCTTTATTATGTTGAGATATGTTCCTTCTATTCCCAGTCTCTGTAGGACTTTTATCACGAAGGGATGTTGGATTTTTGTCAAATGCTTTCTCTGCATCTAATGAGATGATCATGTGATTTTTGTCCTTCAGTCCATTTATATAATGTATTACATTTATCGATTTGCATATGTTGAACCATCCCTGCATCTCTGGGATAAAGACTACTTGGTCAGGGTAAATGATCTTTCTGATATATTCTCGTATTCTGTTTGCCAATATTTTGTTGAGAATTTTTGCATCTATGTTCATGTGGGAGATTGGTCTGTAATTTTCTTTCTTTCTTTCTTTCTTTTTTGTTCTGTCTTTGCCTGGTTTTGGTATCAGGTTGATGCTGGCTTCATAGAAGGAGTTTGGTAGGATTCTTTCTTTTTCTATTTTATGGAAAAGTTTAAGAAGCAATGGTGTTAGCTCTTCCCTGAAGGTCTGGTAAAATTTACCAGTGAATCCATCTGGACCTGGACTTTTTTTAGTTGGGAGGTTTTTGATAACTGCTTGGATCTCCATACTTGTTATAGGTCTATTTAAGTGATTAATCTCATCTTGATTTAATTTAGGTAGGTCACATAAATCAAGGAAATCATCCATTTCTTTCAAATTTTCATACTTTGGAGAGTATATGTTTTTATAGTATGTCCCTATGGTTTTTCAATTTCTTTCTTTTAAATTTTTTTATTTATTTTTGAGAGAGAGAAGGGGTGCATGTAGGCCTTAGCTGTCACGAACGAACTCTAGATGTGTGTGCCCCCTTGTGCACATATGCAACATTATGCACTTGCGTCACTGTACATCTGGCTATGTGAACCTGGAGATTCAAGTATGAGTTCCTAGGCTTCACAGGCAAGTACCTTAACCCCTAAGCCATCTCTCCAGCCCTGCATCTCAATTTCTAACCAAAACTGCCTAAAAGGAACTCACTTTCTCCTATCCTCCTTCAATGTCACTTTTTTAAGTTTAATTCTTCAATATAACATAACCAGAAATATGATAACCTTTCAAATAGTTTGATTTAACCTTTTAAAAATAATCTTTAGTGTTTCTAAATTAAAACTCAGAAGCTCTAATTAGAAACACTTTTTAAATGAAAACTTAGGAAAGGCATACAACAAGCATGTATATTGCTTCTAACAGTTATGAATATAGCAAAGGGACTAGAGAGATGGCTTAGCAGTTAAGGTGCTTGCCTGTGAAGCCTAAGAGCCCAGGTTCAATTCTCCAGGTCCCACATAAGCCAGACACACAAAAGTGAGACAAACACAAGATCACACATGCCCTCTAGGTGGCACAAACATTTGGAGTTCAATTGTAGTGGTGGGTGTGCCAATTCTCTCTCTCTCTCTCTCTCTAAAAAAAAAAAAAAATGAATACAGGCAAAACATCAGCAGTTCTGTCTTAATAAATGCAAATTAATTAATTTTTAAATATTTAAGTGACTTTAAGAAGCACCTAAAACCTCTTAAAAATCTTGACCTTTTCATTTACTCTGTAAGGAATGGAAAATTGCAGGATTAAAACATGGCATTTTCTTCAACTTTAAAACATTTGTCTGCCATTGCAGTAAGCATGAACAAGCACTTTTCTTTTAAAGCCAAAATCACAGAGATTAATTTTTTTAAAAATAAAATTTTATTTACTTATTTGCAAACAAAGAGGGAGAGATTAGGAAAAAGAGAGATACAAGGGGCACACCAGAACTTCTTATCCTGCAAACAGACTCCAGATGCATGCACTACTTTGTGCATCTGGTTTTACATGGATACTGGAGAAATCAAACCTGTGCCAGGAGCCTTTACAAGCAAGTGCCTTTATCCATTAAGCCATCTCTGTAGCCTGAATTTTTTGACTATAAAATTTTAAATGAGTTATAGTAGTAGAGTTGATAGATGTGAGAAAGAAGTAGGTCATGAAGTTCTAAGAGTGGGGAGTGTATTAGTCAGTGTTCTCTAGAGGAACAGAACCGATCGAATGAATTGTATTAAAAGCAAATTTATTGGATTATTTTATGACAGTCCAACAATAGCAGATTACAGGCCTGAGAGTCAAGGAACCTGGTAGCTGCTCAGTCCACGAGACTGGATGCCTCAGCAGTCCTAATCCAGCACTGAAGGCCTGGAGGAGTCCTGGAGAGACTCTTCAGTCCCCACTGGAAAGCAACAAGCAGCACAGCCAGGTGGGAGGGAGAATGCTTTCCAGAGCTTCTTTTGATAAAGCCTCCCCTCCTAGAGGAGCTCTGGGGAAAGGGCTCACCCTGGGGGAAGGATTCCCCCTGTAGTTAATCCTATCTGGAAGCAACCTCAGAGACCCACTTATGAGAAATGTCTGTGGATTCCTAAACAGATCAAGTTGACACAAACTTAACCATCACAGGGAGGAAAGGTGAAAGAGGTGCTGCTTATGTGCTAAAATTTAAATTTCCATGGTTACTTTAATTTTTTAACTTTTTCATTGAGAATTTTAAAACATAAACATAAACCTTCTTTGACCCTACAACCCATATTCCACTGAGTCCCATGCTCTTTCAAAGTAGTTCTTCTGTGTTGCTATCTTATTATTTTGTCCTCCTTCATTCTCTATGATAAAATGTTTGAGGCAGTTCGTGTGACTGAGCCCCAAAAGTAAACAGCAGGAATGTTTTGGGGCCTGTTCTTGCAGACTCCACTTTGCTAGAAATCAGAGAAGAATCTGACTTTTCCTTATCTCTTGCCTAATCTGTTTCCATAAACTGCCTGAGTCCCACTCTGGGAGGAAGTCTCCCTTTCCTAAATGTAAGATTTAAATCTGATCCTGGAATTCTGATTGGTGAAGCTTGATGCTACACTTGGTGTCATGGCTGGGCTCTTCTTGAGTCAGCCCCTAGCCTAGACCAATCAGCCTTTTCTGAGGCTCACCTGGGCCTGAAGGTAAAAACCACTACAATAAGGTTATAAATAGATCCTTAGCTGATATATTTATAACAAGGACAAGCTCTTTTCTTGGCTTTGTATCTCTCCTGAACTTCCAGGTTACTGTCCTAGTAAACCTCCCACGTAGGCCCTCTATCCCCTCCTGCCTTCCTCATGGCAGGAACTCTCTGCACATTTTTTTCTTTCCTCTCCAAATCCCTTGTCATGTTTCTCTCAGGCCCATACTCAGCACATAGGCTGTGTAACCATTCCTCTTCCTGTTGCCATACATCCCTAAATAAATGTAATAATTTAATAATTATCATTCTCAGTCTTGTTTTATCCCAGTTTCTTGGTAAAACAGACACAAGCTCAGAGTTTGGAATTTAACCTTTCTTAACCCCCCCTTGGCTGACTTCATGGATTCATGTGAGGCCTGAACTTTGATGGCATCAGAGCCACTTCATTGCTTTGACATCCAGCTATCTGTGCCTGGGCATGTAAAGCAAATGGTTAATGGCATCAGATGGTGAATGATCTCAATGTTCCCTTCTCAGTGCCATAAGAGGGAAAGAGCCCCCTAGAGAAATAACCATGAATGCTATTTTCAAGGTTAGTAGTAATTGTGTATTCCAAAAAGCCCATCCTCTGCCAATTATTCTGTTAAGAAAGGAGGAGTTAAGGATGATAGAGGCACTTGCTAGAGAGAGCAGTTGGAATAGTCTGTCTGAAGCCACCATCAGCAGTCATGGTGCAAAGCCCTAGGGTCACATCCTGAGGTAGGTTAGTAGCTGACATTTTGTAATCACAATATGTGCCCCAGGGTAGGTCTTCTAAGTTATGTAGGGCTTGTCCTTTATTGCTTTTTAAAGATGACTTTTTTTCCTGTGGTCACTTAAGATGTGTCATTGTATCTACTTGTTGTGTCCTCTAATCCCTCTATTTTAAAATGTGCCCCCTTTTTTCCCATCTCTTTCCTCCAGCTAGTGAGACCTGCAATGATTTCCACCCGATGTTCTTCACCCATGACAGATCCTTTGAGGAGTTTTTCTGCATCTGTATCCAGCTCCTGAACAAGACATGGAAGGAAATGAGGGCAACTTCTGAAGACTTCAACAAGGTAAAGGTGGTCTGAGGAGAGACAGGAGGTGCCCATGTTGTCTGAGAGAGAGACATAAGCTCCTATCTTATCTGAGAGAAAGACAGGAGCTCCCTGTATTGTGTGGGAGAGAGACAGGAGCTCCCATCTTGTCTGAAGGAGAGATGGTAGCTTCCTGTGTTGTCAGAGGGGGAAACAGGAGCTCCCTTTGTTATTAGAGTACTGTCCTTAGGCCTCTGGGGTGGTGTGTGCTCTCTCACCTGTGCAGAGGAAGTGGTTGGCCAATGGGAGAATGAGGAAGGTGTGATTTGGGGGGGGGGGTTGCTTCAAGAATGGAAGCCATCACTAGGGATCTACCTGGAGTAGCTCAATTTCTTGCAAGGGTATGATTTGCCCATCGCCATGTAGGAGAATGTTGTGTGCAGAGAAAAATCTCAATCACCTTGGAGGAAGTAGAAGCAAAGTCTGTACTTTCGGAGATAACACCTTTATTTTGGTTACATGTCTGGACTACAGTAATGACTAGTTTTAGTGTTGGGGCAGGTATGTTTTAGTCTTTACTACTAGTAATGTGCATGCCATATATGGCTCTGAGTATGGCCATCCCCATCAGCCAAACCCACTCACTTGGCACAAAGGGCAATAATGATTGCTAAGAGTATGACTCTGGTCTCACCTTCACAGCAAAGTTGCTTTGTAATCTTTACATCCCTATCACCTCTTTAAATTTACATCTCATCCTTCTTTTCTTACAGTTCAGTTAGTTAGAGCATTTGTTCCTTTCCTTCTATTTAAAATACTAAGCACTGTCCTGGTGATGTGCCTCTAGCAAGCACTGGCCTGCAAGCTGCAGTCTAGAGCTGCAGTTGTTGTTCTGAGCAGTTGTAATGTAGCAGGCATGAGTCAAGAAGGAGAGCTGAGGAAAGGAGCCTGTTAATTCCCTTGTAACCATAGCTGAAGCTTTCTTAGTGCTCTTCACTTGATTATAAGAGATGACAATTTAGGTGCAAATCATCCCTGGAGAGAGGAGGCCTTTGTACACTTAGGCCAGAAGAAGAGATTTAAATCAATAATCCTTGAAAGTAGCTGTGGCCACTGTGTCCTGAACCAACCCAGTTATCGTATGCTAGAGGGATGTGGGGTGGGGGAGCCAAATGAGGAGATATCCGGTCCTCTGGGAGAAGGTGATCTCATTAGCCATGTGCTTTGGAGTTAGGTACAGAATAGATATCAGAGGAGGGTCACACATGGGAAAAACAAGGAATTTTCATTTTCCACATTGGTTTATTTATTTATTTATTTACTTATTGGTTTTCTGAGGTAGGGTCTCAGGCTAGCTCAGGCTGACCTGGAATTCACTATGTAGTCTCAGGATGGCCTTGAACTCTTGGCAATCCTACTACCTCTGCCTCCCGAGTGCTGGGATTAAAGGAATGCATCACCATGCCTGTCCTACATTTTGTTTTTATAACTTGTAACCAGAAGAGCATATCAGAATATGTATATATAGTGTATATATGAAAACGTGCAAATATACCTATATATATACATATATATATATGTATGTATATATACACACACATACATAAATATACATATACATATATATGTATATACACACACACACACACACACACACACACACACACATATATTTGACATCTCTTTTTATTTTTCTTTTTCTTTTTTGGTTTTTCAAGGTAGGGTCTCACTGTAGCCCAGGCTTACCTGGAATTCACTGTGTAGTCTCAGGGTGGCCTTGAACTCACGGTGATCCTCCTACCTCTGCCTACCGAGTGCTGGGATTAAAGGCGTGCGCCACCACACCCGGCTGACTTTCTATATTCATTTCCCATTGCTCTTGTAAAACATGATTGTAGACATAGCAACTTAGACAACTCAGATTTATTGTCTTACAGTTCCAAATGTCAGAAACTAAAAATGAGTCTTACTAGGCTAAAGTCAAGGCATCAAGCAGAGCTTTGTTTCTTCCTGAAGGCTCTAGGAGAGAACCTCTTTCCAGGTTCTAAAGGCCCCTAAATTCCTTTGTTTGCATCCTATTTCTCTATCTCCAGAGCTAGAAGCTATAGGTCCCATCCCATCCTTCTGATGACATATCTGCCTTATAAGGATCCTGTGATTGCACTGAACTTTGATAACCCAGAATAGTAATCTCATGCCTTCAGATCATCAAAGAAGGAACTTAATTCTACCTGCAGCCTAGATACCCTTTTGCCATGTGAGGTAGCATAGTCACAGGTCCTCAGGATTAGAACATGACCATCCTGGGGGTCATTTTTATGCCCATCACAGTCTACATTTGATTTGTATCTATGTTTGATTTTTATGGCTGCATGTAACCTTTTAATGAAATATAGATAGACTATCTTTTTTGTTTATTTCCTTGCTTACTTATTTGCTGGTGGACATGATCCCACTTACAGAGTTCTGCTGGTAGTTGCTGCAATACAGATATGCTCACATCCCTTTTCTATTATGGCTCTGTTCTGCCTGTAGTCAACTTTTGTGGTAGTGTGAATAGATGGCCCCAATATATTCAGTGTTTGTTACAGATTGTACTTTAGATCTGCAGCCAACTGGCTGGAGGAGGTGGATTTTAGGGTTCAGCACTAAGGTGTGGTGGTGGATTTGAAATTCCAATCTAAAAATATGCAAAGTGCCAGAGTTCCTCCTGAAGTTCCTGAAGTGTGCTGAGTGGTTTTGCTTTTGGCTTATGGCTTAGACCTGTGAAAGCAGAGCCAGCTTGTTCTGCCATAACGGAATTTCCCCTGGGATCTGTAAGCTTCAATAAATCCCTTCCTTTATAACTGTGCCTGGCTTGGAAGTTCATCTCAGTGACCTAAAGCTGTCTGCTACACTTTTTAATTTAAAAGAAAAGAAGATAAAGCGAAGAAGGGCCCTGTGTGAGAGTCACCACTGGAATTTGAAGACAGTCTTTCTGGTTTTGTTTTTTTTTTGTTGTTGTTGTTGCTTGGTTGGTTGGTTGTTATTTTTTGTTTGGTTGGTTTTTAACTGCTGTCTGCCTATCAGCCTCTGCCCCACTTTGCTTGATAACAAATGGAAGAAGAAAAAAGTGCTGAAATTGGAATCAGTTCACTTTTCCTCCTGTTATTAACTTGGTAGCAGAGGAGATTGAATTTAGGAACAAATGAGTATTTGGAGTTACAGGTAGGTTGATTTACGTTTTGTTTGTTTCTAACTCTTCAAATTCAGATTCAGATATGTACTAAAAGAGCCTAACATGAAACATCATTTCTTGCGAACATTACTGGACACTGTCTTGGCTTAGCCAATTTGTACCCAGCATGGGAGTTAGATTTACTTGTCAGCCCTGAGCCCTGGGGTTGTAAGAGGGCCCAGCTGCCTGACATCCTTGGCTTTTCACTGAAGAAGCAGTGCCCTCAATTCAAAACTGAAATGTCTCCATTGCATTATGCCGGATTCTACCAGAGGCAGCACCTACCACCCCGTGGGTTGGACATCAGATGTAGATACACCTAGGGCTTGGGCTAGTTAATGCCACTGCTCAGAATGCTTAGAAATGCAGCAGTCTTTCTGTTCTCCCAGGCTTAAGAAGATGCAGATGGGATGTTTTTTATTTATGTAAGAGAAGTACATTGGAGGGTGGCTAAAATATTTATGTTTTGAGGAGTACTTTAACTTTCTCAATGTAGCAGTATGCAAAATAATCCATTGACTTGGCCCATTGAGCTTGTATTCTATGTTTTTTGCCTTTATCACTAATATTTCAGAGCATGTATTATTCACTTTTATGGGTATTAGAAAAGAGCTAAAGTGTGGCCAGTTGCCTTCACACACAAGTGGTCCCATCACCATTTCATTGAAACCTTCCTTTCTGAGCAGTAGGATATAGGAAACAGATGGTGTTTTAGGCACAGGGATCTGACTTAAAGCTTGTATAGGTTACTCTTCCATGTTCAGTGTTCCAATGAGGGCTTATATGTTGGAGTTGGATATGTGTGTGTAACTTGACTTAAAGCTTGTGTGGGTGACTGTTCCATATTCAGTATTCTAACAAGGGTTTACATGTCAGAAATGGGTATGTGTGTAGCAGTGTCTTATGTCTTATCCTGACTTCACATTAGGATTGCATGGGTCTGTTATCCCATGCTCAGTTACATCTCAGACCTACTAAAGCATGGGTGGAGCAAAGCTAGTCAATGAATAGTTTCACGAGGGTAGAGTTGATCATTAACAGTTATTTGTGTGGATATAATTAATATCAGGGTTTTTTGACACACTCTCCTGTTGTCCACCTTATGAGGGCCAGGGGGTGATGTCCACCCTCTGCTCATGCTATCGTTTTCCCTGCCATCATGGAGCTTCCCCTCGAGTCTGTAAACCAAAGTAAACCCCTTTTTCTTCCACAAGTGATTTCTCTTGGTCAAGTGATTTCGACCAGCAATATGAACCTGACTGCAACAGTAAAGTACCGAGGAGTAGGATTATTGCCAGGCACCTTGACTGTGTGGCTTTGGCCTTTTGGAACGGATTTTCAAGAGGAATGTGGAAGGATTTGAAACCTTGGCCTAAGAGATGTCTTCCAGTGCAGTAAGTACAGCTTGATGGACTATTCTGGTCAGAGTTGAAAGACCTGAATGCAGTAAGAACTATGGACTGTGAGATTTGGTTTATGAGGGTGAGAAAGAGCTTTGAGTGGACTGGGCTAGCAGTTTGTGTGAAGCTTGCAGTTATGACTGTGTCCTGAGAATTTGTGCAGAAATGGGCTGGTGTGAGCAGAGGAATATGGCACAGAAAAAAAAAAAATTGAAATCTTTGGGCCTAAACTGCTGCCCATTCACCTGCAAATTGTTTAAGAGATTACAGCCTTTGAGATTGGGCCAGTTGACCTTCACTGGGACAACAGGAAGAATGTAGACTCTTTTGAAGGGGCTTGAGTGTTCAAGGAGTGTCCTGTTCTTCAAAGTCTGCTTTATTCCCCCCCCCTGGATTAAAAAATTGGCACCCTACCTGGTATTGTGGAGTATAAGAAATTCAGGAAAGGAGAGTCATTGAGTTTGCAACATGGCCTTGTGTTTTGGAGATGGTCATGGGCATTGTGAAGCAGGTTTGATGGATGCCTTCATGGAGACCCCATGGGGCCATGAGGATGAACCATGGATTGCAGTGGAGACCCAGTGGAGATGCCGGGACCACAAGATGGCTGCTAAGGAAAGCTGTCAGCCTGATGAACTTTTCTAGGACTGTGAGTAGCCTAGCTGGAGGGGCTGAATTGGAACTCCAGACACTTGTTGCTGGTTAGAATTATCAGACTTGGAGATTTGTCACTGGCTAGAGTTGTTAGACTTGAAGCTACAAAGTTGCCCTGTTTTAAATCTTATATTGGCTGAATGTTTCTTTGCAATGCCCAGTGCCATCTTTTGCAGTGTGAATGTTTCTTCTGTGCCATTATGGGGTTTGGGGTAGTATTTTATGGTATTATGGCTCAGTTAAAAGATCTTGGACTATGGGGATGTATGAACATCACTGGAATTGATAAAAAATTATGGGGACTTTTAAAGTTGGATGAATGCATTGCATTTTACATCATGTGTGGTTACCAGTTTATGGGGGCCAACAGCAGAATGTGGTGGTTTGAGTCAGGTGTCCCCCATAAACTTAGGTGTTCTGGATGCTAGGTTCTCCAGCTGATAGAGATTTGGGAATTAACGCCTCCTAGAGGGAGCATATTGTTGGGGGTGGGTTATGGGTGTTTAAAAAAATAATTAGTATCAGCTTCACGCATAGCATATATCACCACTGGTAAATATTGCCTACACTGATGTGAGATATAGTTCTAATTTTCATTCTGCTACTGAAGAGTTCTATGCTTGAAAATTATCAAAAATAAATAAATGAAGATTAGCATCTCATCTTCTCTCATGGTGGTGTGATATTAAATTGAAGCAATAATATAAAAATTCTTTGAACAAATAAAAGGTCTTGTGATTTTTTAATCCATCATCATGACAAATCTTGTCTGTGAAGCATGAGTAAATATTCTTTAAAAAACATCTTGGATACATTTTGTTAGAAAGAGAAAGGTGAACCTGTCTATGAAGCCCACATTGAATTCTGAGCTGAATTAATAACCTATTTAAGTGGCAAAAATAAGGTGTTAGCTAAAAATTTCGTGGATTTCAGCAGACTCATTTTTCAACTTTATTAAGTACTTTCATTTCCTAGTGGCACACCATAGGCAGCAGCCTACGTAACAGTTACAAGTCCCAGGAGTCTAGTGTCTTTAACAGTTGTTAAAAATTAAGTAAGGCCTCTTCATCGATTAACTACGGGCCTAGGTATACCTGAGTCTTCATAGAGTCCATCAACTATCTGTTTATGGCATTCGTGGCACTATCAAAATCAACACTATAAACCAAAACTTTGTCATGTATTCAACATGTCAAGAGAAAGTAATCATTTGAAACTGTCCTCATTGTAAACTAAAAAGCCTATTTTGAAATTTTATTCAGTAGCATAATAAGCAAGGCACACATGCTAGAGTTTAGAATCTTGGGCTCACAGATGAGAAACTATCTCTGCTTAAAATAGCAGACTGTGCTCTGGGAAAGCTCAGGCCCAACAAAGCTGCAGCTGCCCCTGGACAGGCTGTGAGCTTCTTCCAGTCAGTAGGAGAAAATTCCATTAGGAAGAATTAAAGAATGGGCCAAAAGGAAACATCTTGGAATTCATTGGAATTGGATCCAGAGAAAATAACCAACTAATCACCTGTTGTAGATTGTGGTATGGTATAGAAAGGGAATCATGTTTTAAATGTTCAAGATAGCAATCACATGAACTGAAAATGTAACATGTTTGCTCTTCAAACTGCTTTCAGCTTGCTGACTTTCTGTGCATTCTTTTCAGGAGACAAATATATATTCAAGAGTCCCCTTCCTAGGCCTGCTCAACTTCATAGTGGGGCAAATGGTGCTCTGTTGGTTTGCTGAGCTGGCCTAGGGAATGAAAGGTGGTCTGTAACTCACACCATGAATAAACATGAACCCCCTCATTTCCATGAGGCAGGTGACTGTAAAATATCTTGGCGCAAGTCATGAAAGGATGCTTTGTGTGCTAGTGCCCAGGGAAGCTGGGAGGACTCAGCCTTGTTTATCTTCATTAGAATTCCATCTATTGATACTGTTACTGATCTGAACTGGACCTGATATGGCTTGTAAAGTAGGTGTGAGTTTTAACTAAAATATTAATATTTAAGTACAAGAGAAATCTTTGAAAGGATCCTAATGTCATACAATGAGATTATACAATTTTTATCTGTGTAGGCCACTAACAAGTATTAATTCAAAAAGCTTCTCATCGTCACAACAGGTTTTTGAGTTTGCCACACAAGCAGCCAGCCTCTTGTTCAAGCATGTACATTAGATGAAGAGATTCTTTCTTCCTTTGGTATTTTCCATTGGATAGGTAGCAAGGGGTTTCTTGTATGTGTGCCTTTAAGTTGCTTATTTAAGGTAGCACTAACTTTTTTCCATGGACTTTGCCACATTTTATGAGACAGCAATCAAAGTATGTCCCCCTATAGTCCTTATCCATCACAACTATATCTCAAGATGGCAGGAAGATCAAGAGTGACTGATAACTTTTGTTTCTTTTAACAAACATATTTTTTTACATAGACCTTAGTGTATGTGTTGTATAAAAAGAAATGTGTTAATAACAGTTAGCACGGGGCAGCCTAAGTCAGGGAGACCATTGTGGTATATTTTCCAGTCTCTTGTATTTCCACCCCCTGAAAGCTTCTTTAGAGCTATTTCTCTCATTGTCACCTTTTATTGAAATTAAAACTACAGAAATATTGTATATTTATTTGTGTATATTTATTCTTTAATTTTTTATTTATTTGCAAGTAGAGAGGCTGAGAGAAAGAGAAGGTAGAAAATAAGAATGGGCACTCAGGGCCTCTTGCCACTACAAGTGAACTCCAGACACATTTGCACCACTTTGTGCATATGGCTTTAAGTGGGAATCAAACCTAGGATGACAGACTTTGCAAGAAAGCACCTTAACCACTAAGTCATCTCTCCAGCCATATATGTTTCCACTTTAAACATAAAAGGAAGGGGTTTTATTGCTCCTCCAGTACCAATGTTTGCCCCCTGTGAGTGCATCCCTCTCCCACCTTGAATAGCCAGACTAAGACAGTAGGAGGATCTGATGGTAGTGGCCTTGACCATTTACTCTAACTACCAAGTCTTTCTTCATTTTTATACTGGTAGTTGGAATAATAATAAATAATAGTATTTTCTAGTCACTATGAGGGTTAGGCCCTCAAAGATTTGCTTTTCAAATAAAAGGTGCATATCGCAACAGACAAAACCTAGGGTAGTATTTACATATGGTTGTATAATATAATTTGCTACTTTGAGTTCCCAAGGTAGATTACTCAAATACCTATAAATATATTGTTTTGCTCATGCCTGTTTATGGAGTTCCATCACAGCTTGTTCACAGAGAAGATTTGACCACAATAAATTCCTAAGTAATAAAGCTCTTTTTTAGGTTCCTGTTGCTGAGGCTCTCTCCTCCCCAGTCCACCCCAAACATACTGCAGATGACTCAGGGCTGGGCCCAGTGGTGACCAAAGAGCCCAGGTCCTCCTCCCTTTCACCTGGATTAGCTTGTGCAAGGGACTCAGCCCTGTGGGCTTTTGACTTCTCATTTGTGAGATGAGACTAGGAACATTACCCACATCTTGGATAATTTGCAGTCTCTTGCTATCAGGTGATAGGCTATTTGGCTCAGTTCTGCTGGGAGCCAGCACCAGGCAGTGGTGACATGAAGTTGGAAGAAGACTGCATGACACAAGGTTCTATGTGTCCTGAGCAAGAGGATGATCCTTGAGACAGCTCTAACAGCAAACATTTTCAGGAAAGGTGGACAAGCCACCCTATCAGAGTAAGTGACCAACTCCATGGAACAACCATGGCTGCAGTTACAGCAGCACAGAGAATCTGGAGACAGCCATGTGATGGTTGATTGCTGGTTGTCAGGTTGATGAATATCTTTGCCTTCTGTTAAGGATGTTCTAGATTAGATTAATTGAGGTGGGAAGACTAACTGTGGACAGTGTCCTCACTTTGGACTGCATATGACCAGCTGTATCAGCCACCTGCCACCATGCCTTCCTCATCTTAATGGACTGTAACCTAGAACAATAAAGTGCAATAATCCCCCCAGAAACTGATTTTCATCAAATATTTTATCCCAGCAATGAGAAGATAACTGATACAGACCGTTTCTAAGTACCCTGCACGTCCCCCTGCCTGCTGCTTCCACACTTACACAAGATAGTGTAGGAGCATTCAGGCCTCCAAGAATTCTGGTTTGCTGATCCTGTTCATGTAGTTGCTGTAAAATTGGTTAAATTGTTGAAATCTATTTAAAGATTAACAATGACTTTTAATGTGCTAGAGGCATTGGAAGCATGTTTTGCTTTCTGTGCATTCTCTACCACTGGAGCATTTGTAGATACAGCTTCACAAATCATTTTAGAGAAGCCTGAAGCACTAAATCTACATTCGGTATACTCCTCTGTGATCCAGCCCTGGCGTGGAGCTCTTCCTCCTTCTGAGAGAGCCACGCCATCATACATCAAAAGGGCCCCAGCTGAAACTAAGAAAAACTAGCGAAACAAGCAAGGGTGCTGTTTTCTTGGTGAACCGGGTACCAGCACAAGGGTGAAGGAGATCAACACAGAAAAATCAACTCCTACCAAATCAGAGAGCCAGAGACCCAGAGGCCCCCAACACCTCATCACTGAAGCAGACCAAAAATGAACCCAACAGGGCTCAGGGAAATTTTGTGGAAGAGGGGGCAGAAAGAATGTCAGAGCCATGTGTTAGGTCATGTTATGCAGACATATATCCTACCCATAACTGTGGGCTAACTCCTCAACGCATGACCCATATACTTCAAAAGGGAGGGGGCCAGAGGAGGGGTAGGTAATGGATGAGCCTAATAATGGAACCAAATTGACTGTATTTGCTGAGTACAAAACTAATTAATAAAAAAATTAGTGGGCTGGAGAGATGGCTTAGCGGTTAAGCGCTTGCCTGTGAAGCCTAAGGACCCCGTTTCGAGGCTCGGTTCCCCAGGTCCCACGTTAGCCACATGCACAAGGGGGCGCACGCGTCTGGAGTTCGTTTGCAGAGGCTGGAAGCCCTGGCACGCCCATTCTCTCTCTCTTCCTCTATCTGTCTTTCTGTGTCTGTTGCTCTCAAATAAATAAATAAATAAAAATACTTTTAAAAAAATTATTATTTTACTTACAAAAAATTTAAAAAGGAAAAAAAAATGAAATCTTTCTTCCAGTCTGCTTATCTTATTTGCTAAATTGAGACTTGACATTTAGGAGAAGGAGATAGTTGGTAGACTTCTGCTGGATAGCAATGCAGCACATCCATCCCTTGGTTCAATTACAGACTGCCCCTTAGCAGGAGGACAATCACCATTTCTAACTTAACTGCTTTAAAAGCTTTATTCAGCAATTTCTAGAACTTATTTCCCTTTTATTAACTATACTTTGGGGCTCTATATGATTGTTAAAAAGTTCCTGTGACCTGAATTCTAGGTCCACTGTGGATTATATGAAGGGTTGATAAGACACAGTAGCCATCTTATTAGTATATGTCTAATTAATGGAAGATTATCTGCACTTCAATCTAGGCATTTTAAATTAAAAGACAAATAGGACTCAGAGTTGCTTAGCTAGGAAGGATACCATGAGGTTTTGATTTGTCATAAAGTATAAATCCTCATTGACTTAAAAGAAAATATTTACCTTGTAATTGCAAAGGAAATTATGTTGAATGGGAAACCAAAAATGCACTTCCAGAAAGTCTCCTAAGGGAGACTGGAAGGAAGAACATGTTAATGCCTGCAGGTGCTCCCAACTGCCAGCCAAGGGGACTAGATATGATGGGTGGAGGACTTGGGGGAAAAAAAAATCCCAGAAAAGATGCATACAAGAGTCATAATGCGAGATGATGAGCAGAACACTTAAAGATGCAATAATATGAGCTGGGAGACATTAGAAAACCTAAATGACATCTCTAGGTAGCCCCTGCAAAAAGGCTACATCTAGGGGAATCAGGAATCTAATATGTGATTATCTGAATATGCATAGTCAAGTACCAGTGTACCTTGCTTAAATGCCTGTGCAGATCTTTTAATTTTTTTTTTTTTTGGTTATTTTTATTTGATAGCAACACACTCTCTGGCTCTCTGATTTGGTAGGAGTTGATTTTTCTGTGTTGATCTCCTTCACCCTTGGGCTGGTACCCAGTTCACCAGGAAAATAGCACCCTTGCTTGTTTCACCAGTTTTTCTTAATTTCAGCCGGGGCCCTTTTAAGGTATGATGGGGTGGTTCTCTCCTTAGGATCTATGTGTATCTGAAAAAGATAAGCAGATTCTCCAATGGAGAGTAAGTTAGCACCAGAAAAATGAGATAGCCCTTACTTTTTTATAGAGAATTTAATAGGTGTAGGCCCTTTCGTAGCCCACGATTGATGGTAGCTTGATATTGGAGAGTGGGCTAATGTTTGGATATGGTTCTGACTTGTTTTCCAGCTCCAGCTATGGGTCCCGTACCACCGAGGAGATCAGTTAGCTGAATCAAGAGCAGTTGGTTCCCCACCATGGCTGTGTGCCACTATTGCACTTGTGTGGGCATCACAACAGGCTATTTGCTGCTAACTAAGTTAGACCATGAGTTGCTTGGACAGATATTGGTCATTTTCCCCCAGTCGCCCATGTAGCACCTTCTGGCACTAGACACGCTGACTGTTTGAGGACTGACTCTCTTCCAGCCATGTGATTCCATTTTATGTGTCAACTGCATAGGTGTCTTCAGCAGTAGGGTCTTACCACTAACCTTTGGTGGGTCATCAAGTACTCAGACAGAAATCTATCTTTCTTTGAGGAAACCTTATAGGTCTTTCTGATCAAAAGCTCATTGTGGATGATAGCCACATGCTGGTACTGGGAGTTACAAGTCAGTGCCCACTAAGAAAAGGAAGAAAAAGATAACTAATATAAAGGAGTTAGAGAGAAGAGAGGGAAGTTGTAGAAGATTAAGGTCAGTCTTCATCATACCCTCTCCAGAGTGTTGTGGTTCAGGTGTTCCTTCTAAGGGCCTGGTGAAGGTTCAGCCATTTGGTCTGCCTTTTAGGAAGTAGAATTTTATGGTACCATTGCCGTTTGGGTCTAGATTTGTGTTTTCCACCCCCTCCGTTGCCTTGCCCTCCATCTCCACCCATCCTATTGTCTAGTCCACGAGATGCTTGCTGGGTATGTAAGGCATCTTGGGTAGATTCAGGTTAGGTGCTGTAGATGAGTGAGACTATGTGGCTTTTTTTTTTTTTCTGTGGTTGGGTAAGTTCACTGAGAATGATCTGTTCCAGGTTCAACCATTTTTCCTCAAATTTCATTGTGTCATTTTTTTCTTACTGCTGCATAGAATTCTGTTGTGTAGATATACCACATCTTAGTTATCCATTCTTCTAGTGATGGACATCTAGGTTGATTCCATCTCTTAGCTATTATGAATTGAGCGGCTACAAACATGGTTGAGCAAAACTCTCTGGACTGTGGTTTGAAGGTTTTAGGGTAGATGCCCAGTAAAGGATTAACTGGGTCTGTTGGTATCTCTATAGTTACATTTTTTAGGTATCCTCTTCTTCTTAAGTAGCACCTGCTCAATTACTTTGGGTTGATTATTGAATGAATGAAGGGCCAGAATTTTCTGATTTACTTATCATTTAAAGTGGTCTACCAGACCAAAAAGCTGAATTGATTTGCATCACTTTAAAATACTAATATATGTACTGTTGCTCAACTCCTAGAGAACAGAGGCACTAAGTACTTTGCAGTTCTACTGATTAAAGAGTTTTCTTAACTCTTTAATAGTACATGCCCATAGTCCCAGCACTCTGGAGGTAGAGGACGTAGAAACAAGAATTCAAAGCCAACCTTGGCTACATAGTGAGTTCACGGTCAGCCTAGGCTATGTGAGACACTGTAAAAACAAAATATTCTTGCCCTAAATGTTAATAAACCTTATTTGAAAACAGTTATAGATCTATCCACTGAAATATTATCTTTGGGTGCCAAAAAATAAAGAAATATCAAATTATTTTGCTGTCTGTTGCTTAATAAAAATTGCAGTGATGATCATTTTTCACCTGTATAGCTTTATGTAAGTTAATGGAAGGCTTCAGAGAAATTGAACCATTGCAAAAGAAACTGAATTTCTCTTTTCAAGAGCCCTGCCCCCCCCCATTTTCAGCTCTACTCATTTATTATAGACTCTCAGGCATGCTTAACCTATATACCCAGGAAATTCAGGGAATACTCTAGCTCTCCACTTGTTACATTTCCAGGCCAGTGGGGAAAAGAGTGTCAATAATGGCACTTATCCTTTCCCACAACAGCTGTCAAGAGACCTTCCAGTGCAGAGGACAAATACAGCTTCTGGCTGTCCATCCCTTTTGGGTGGCTGGTGCTGCCCAAGCATACCCAGGAAGTGCCCGTGTAGTATGGCAGCCAGAGCCAAGTACAGGATGCTCACCCCATGCCCTTCACAATGACCATCTCCTGATTTTACCCTTACCTCCACAGTCCTATTAAATGAGGAAAAAGGGTATTCCCCCAAGAGGATCATAATCAGGGAAACAGTATTTACCACAACTATCATATACCTGCAGTACTGGAAACAGTCAGTCCCTAGAACTGCTCTGGTCCCCATTTTCCTTATTTCTCTCTCACACCTCCTTTGGCGTGACTTGGCTACATTCAAAGTGGATGGCATATGGCTTTTTACTGCTTGAGCTGCCATGGAAGAAAATGTCATTGGCATAGAATGCCACATTTCCATTTTGTGAATCACAGAGCATGGAGTTCTGTCCGAAGGCTCCCAGGATGCACTGTGTCCTTAACACAAAAGTAGGAAAGGGTAGGAACTGTGCATCTCACAGAGATGTCTGTCCTACATAGGTTTATTTATCATGATGAAGTCTGTTTAAAATACACATACTGATGTCAATCTACTTTGCTTGTTTTATTGTAGTTAGGGCACTGAGCAAACAGGGTATTTGCTTCCAAGCCTCAGCTGAACAGACACTAGTCAGGAAGCATGGTAAGGTGTTTTTGTTTTGTTTTGTTTTGTTTTGTTTTGGTTTGGTTTGGTTTGGTTTGTTTTGGTTTTGGTT
This sequence comes from Jaculus jaculus, assembly GCF_020740685.1. Lineage (NCBI taxonomy): Eukaryota > Metazoa > Chordata > Mammalia > Rodentia > Dipodidae > Jaculus > Jaculus jaculus. Next base: position 2,252,614 of record NC_059117.1, read on the forward strand.
TTTCAAGGTAGGGTCTCACTCTAGCCCAGGCTGACTTGGAATTCAGTATGTAATCTCAGGGTGGCCTCAAACTCACAGCCATCCTAATTCTGCCTCCCAAGTGCTGGGATTAAAGGCGTACACCACCTCACCCAGCTGTTTTGTTTTTTTTTTCCAGATAGGACTTTATTTGTGCATGCACCAGAAAAACATTGTAAGCAATAATAACATGTGTTGGATGCAGCTTACCACAACTTTGTATTCATTAAATTTTCAAGTTACAGAGCACATGACTGACTGCTGCTCTCACAACTCATAACCCACATCCCACGGTTAACTACGAGTAATCCCACTGAGGAGGGCCCTCAGTAGAATGGGGGCAGGAAGGAAAAGAAATGATGATTTCAACACATGACGTGTCCGTACAAAGCTTCTACTTAATAAAATATTTATTTATATAAAAGAAAATAAGCAAAAATTTTAAATATCATACATGTGATATTTAAAATACCATATTTAAAATATCATAGTAATTTGATTATAAGCCCATCTTTCTAAATCAAGTCAATACATTATTGGATCTAAGAATTATTATGTCTCAATATGCTCTTCTTTTTAAGTAGCACCTGCTCAATTACTTTGGGTTGATTATTGAATGAATGAAGGGCCAGAAATATCTGATTTAATTATCACTTAAAGTGGTCTATCAGATCAAAAAGCTGAATTTAGGGCTGGAGAGATGGCGTAAAAGTTAAGCGCTTGCCTGGGAAGCCTAAGGACCCTGGTTCGAGGCTCGGTTCCCCAGGTCCCATGTTAGCCAGATGCACAAGGGGGCGCACACGTCTGGAGTTCGTTTGCAGAGGCTGGAAGCCCTGGCGCGCCCATTCTCTCTCTCTCCCTCTACCTGTCTTTCTCTCTGTGTCTGTCGCTCTCAAATAAATAAATAAATAAATAAAAATTTTTTTTAAAGCTGAATTTATTTACATCATTTTAATATATGTACTGTTGCTCAACTCCTAGAGAACAGAGGCATTAGGCATGTTGAAGTTCTACTGATTAAAGAGTTTTCTTAACTAGGCATGATAGTACATGCCAATAGTCCCAGCACTCTGGAGGTAGAGGAAGTAGAAACAAGAATCCAAAGCCAGCCTTGGCTACATAGTGAGTTCACGGTCAGCCTAGGCTATGTGAGACACTGTAAAAACAAAATATTCTTGCCCTAAATGTTAATAAACCTTATTTGAAAACAGTTATAGATCTATCCACTGAAATATTATCTTCAGATGCCAATAAATAAAGAAATATCAAATTATTTTGCTGTCTGTTGCTTAATAAAAATTGCAGTGATGATCATTTTTCACCTGTATAGCTTTATGTAAGTTAATGGAAGGCTTCAGAGAAATTGAACCATTGCAAAAGAAACTGAATTTCTCTTTTCAAGAGCCCTGCCCCCCCCCCCATTTTCAGCTCTACTCATTTATTATAGACTCTCAGGCATGCTTAACCTATATACCCAGGAAATTCAGGGAATACTCTAGCTCTCCACTGGCCACTTTTCCTGGCCAGTGGGGAAAAGAGTGTCAATAATGGCACTTATCATTTCCCCTGACAGCTGTCAGGAGACCTTCCAGTGCAGAGGACAAATACAGCTTCTGCAAAAACTCCTCTGAATGTTCATTTGGGGGATTTACTACCCAGCAAAAACCATCTTAATCTGCATGTGGGCATTTGCCTTTGTAAGAAACCAGGAGCTGGGATGCTCACACCACATTGTGGAGGAGGCTGGGAGACTCAGCATCCAGCTGAGTGAGAGGTTGACTTCCCACAACACCTGTTGCACTTACTGTGAAAAGGAATTAAAGAGCTGGCATTCATGGTAACACCTTGGAGGACCATGAAGATGACTCCTCAGCTACACTTAGCATCCAGAAACCTTGATTTCTCACTAAAATTTTGGAGAAATCTGTCGGGACAAAAACCCTTGCTGGGAAACCCACCAGAAAGCAATGGTCTCCATTATAAGGCCATTTACTACAGGTTAGGTACATAGAACTAGAGAGATCATAAGGAAAAACAGAAGGCATGCACAGAGATGTTCACCTCACTGTTATCTCTGAGTAAAAAATAGAAAGCTACCCACTGCTCAGCAGTAAGGATATGATAAATTAGTGTTTGAAAGCATTGTTTTGATGTTGGAATTTTCCATCATTCAGACTATTTGTAAATAATATCTAAATATCTAAAAATAGTTTTGATATTATGTTAAATGTAGGAAGCAGGTTATAAAATTATGTATCAACTAAGTAAAAAACATTAAAGCTTGAATTATTTTGATGAAGGTTTCTTCTACATAGCTTGATTATCTATAAATTTTGTCTTAAGATTACACATGTTGTCTACTGAGCAAAAATAACACTGTATCTCTTGAGGTATAGAACTGTCAATGAGCTCCAGAAGTGGTCTATAACCAGTGGTACTCATCTGAGGGAACTCCTTGATCTGGATGGCACATGTTAAAAATATAGGCAAAGGTTGTTGACTCTTCCTTGAAATAAAACCTGGGTCTGGGACAGCCATGCCAGCTCAGCCAATATCTGGCTTCTTAGCCAGAATTCGATTGGCACTAAAATCAGGAGTTAGCTTAGGCTTAGTTCAAAGAAGTATCACTAACTGGAAGGAAGCTCTGAGCAGATGTGACACTCTTGGGTAGAGGAGGCAGATTGCAGGCACGACTGGCCAGCACATGCTCTGTCTGTGGAGTGGATTTCCATGGTGGGGAATATGCAGGAGTGCTTTCTAAAACACCCTCCTCCCTCTCCAGCAGGAGAGGAAGGAGGAAGAGATGGGAGAACACAGCCATGAGTCGCCAAAATGTTTTCAGAGATCCTCATCTTCTGACCATCCGTGATGCTGGGGAAAATACAGAAGTATCCAGACAGCCTCCATCTTTTCAAGGTTCTAAGACATCTAGAGATGATATTTCTTGAGTTTTGTTAATAAATTCAGCTCTGAGCAGTTTCAAGCACTACAAGCAGCTCTAAAATGATTTAACTTTGCAGTGAAATGGCACATGCAATGGCAAAGCACAGTGTAATTAAGTAAACTAAAAGATGAGCTTGTGAGGAAAGCTTTGGCAGAAGATTCAGGTGAGCAGAACAAAGGAAGAAAACCAAGGAAATAAATAGGATAGAATTCAGGAAGAGAACGTTTAAGAAATAAGCTTTATTATTCATTTCTCAAATGTTAGATAGGTATTCTTGGGTTCCCACGACTTGAAATAAACACATGCCAACATATGTAAGTATACTGTAAGTGCTTCCTAAATATTAATTGCATGATTAGACACATTACTTCCAAACTGGGAACATTTTTGTGAAATTTATTCTTTCAGTGTATATAGAATTGAGATGCCTAGTAGGAAATAGATTCCCAAAGAGCATATGTAAGAGTATTTATTTATAATTCAATATATGTGATGTTTGAACTGTTTGATTCATAATTCTCATGCTTTTCATTCTGTTGATAGACCTGTAGGCCAGATATTTTGAAAACCATGTTTTTTGCCTTACGATGACTAGTAGGGTCGGAGGAACACTTTTCTGTACTAAGTGATCTGTTATTGCCCTCAGGACCAATTTTAATTTATGTTATCAGATTTACTTCTTGAAGTTCATAACTTAAGTGTGAAAACAAGTAGTGATCAATAAGATAAGATTATATTTTAGGGGGCTAGAGAGATGGCTTAACAGTTGAGTGCTTGCTTGTGAAGCCTAAGGACCCTGGTTCAAGGCTCGATTCTCCAGTACCCACGTAAGCCAGATGCACAAGGTGGCGCATGCATCTGGAGTTCATTTGCAGTGGCTGGAGGCCTTGGTGCGCCCATTCTCTCTGTCTGTCTGCCTGTTTCTCTCTCTCTCTGTTGCTCTCAAATAAATAAAAATAAACAAAAAAATTTAAGATTATATTTTATGTGAATTTACTTTCTGTACAAGCCAGGTAGTAGAAGAGACTGTTCTTTGTGAGCGTCAGGAGTCACCTGTAATTATGATGTGCCTGCTGGTTAAGGCTTATATGTCAATTTCTTTTAAGTCTGAATGGGCAGAAAACTGTTTAAAATGATCTCTTCTTAAAAGCTGTTGACACAGAAGGATTGAATGTAATATCAGCTCCTATCCCAGGGATCTGTGATGACAGGAGTGGTTCACTGTGACCAAACACACTCTTGAGTTCATTTTTCTAGAAAAGTGAGAGTTGTCATTGCAACTCTAGGTACATAGTTGGGATGTAACTGACTTTTGATAAAGTCTTTACTAAACATCATAGCAAGTTTAAATACAATTCATGGGCTGGAGAGATGCCTTAACAGTTAAGCACTTGCCTGTGAAGCCTAGGGACCCCGATTCAAGGCTCAGTTCCCCAGGACCCACATTAGACAGATGCACAAGGGGGTGCACACGTCTGGAGTTCGTTTGCAGTGGCTGGAGGCCCTGGCACTCCCATTCTCTCTTCCTGTCTTGATGTACCTCTTTCTCTCTCTGTCTGTCGCTCTCAAATAAATAAATAAAAATAACACAGTTCTCCATCGAATTTCATAGATGACTGCTTTGCTCCACGATGTCCTTTCCTTATTATCCCATAACTGGAATAGTAAGATATTACTAATAATGTAATCAGACCTCTGGAATCTATAGCAAGTACTTCTGCTCTGCCCAGCCCCTTCCACATCTCAGAACATGACCGGTGACCCAGGTTTCTTAATTCTTTGTCTACCTCCCTTATCCTTACTTACCTGGGTGAACCAAGTCAATGTATGCCTCTTTGATCTTGATTTCTCTCTTTCTCAGAAAACTCTTTATCCTTCTCTTATCCTTTGCATTCCCTGATCTGTTGCAGTGATGCACACCAAGATATATAAGCACCTGTGGCCTGTTAATGTGGCAGAATATCTGTCAATTTTAAGCCAAAAATCAGGAAAGTAGTAGTACCTGTTGTTGAGCCATTTGGTGAAACATAGAGAACTATAGATTTAAGCTCCTAAACTCATGATGAAATTAGTCTTCAGATTAGAATATAAAAAAACTAGGCTTTTTTTTTTCCTTCAAAATACGGAGTTTGCCATATGAAATCGATGTGTTTCAGAGTTGGGAGAGGTAGGGTTCCTCATGGGTCTAAAAATCAGTAAGGATGTGAAAGAGGACCCAAAACTTCCCATAATGGTGTGGGCTATTTCCCATGTGGCACCACTGAAAGAATATCCAGTAGCTTTTTGCCACTGCCAGTGCATATGCTTGGCAAAACTGAGCTGAGAATTTGGGCATTTTCACTTTTTCTTTTGGCATGAGTTTTCAGCAGCTCACAATTTTGGGAATGTGTTTCCCTTGCATATTTGGAAAACTTGAATTGGCAAGGTGATGAGCTTTCTGAATTTAGCCAGCCATCCTTTCCAAGACAATCAGAGTTTTATAGCTGCACCACACTGGACCTTCTTCTCCTGTTGCTTTGTTCCATTTGGTTAAGTCTTATCCTACCCCACAATTCCACACCAGAACACTTCAACCCTGAGAGTGCAAATCACAGTCCCACTAGAAGCTGGTGCTTTGAAGGAAGCAGAGAGAAATGTGTGGGCTACAGATCTGCTTATAGGATGAATTTCTATTTTGTGGAACTGGTTTTCTTTCACAGAGTTTGTAGACTCTGCTTATATTTTAGGCATTTTGTGGGAAATAGCAGTACAGCAGAGTCTGGAGAAGTAAGTACTATCCTGTTAGTGCCTCGTGTTTCATAGCTCAGTTGCAGATACTCTGAGAATTACCCCACCCTAGCCATAGTGTGTAGTGCTCCACAGACAGATTCCTAAGTCTTAGTCCTGAGAGCTCCTTACATGCTAGATGTTGACTGAAGACATGTTACTTAAATGTGACCCTTGCTATCTCCATGTGAAAGGAGGGGTTTTGTGGTATTAGCCTATGGTATGTATACATGTACATATGTTTTTAACCTCTGTATTCCCATATATATCTAGACCTGTCACAAAGAACTTAGGATCCTGGGACCTAAAGATATAGTAAGGGTAGCAGATTTTGTGTGTTCTTGAGATCATCTCTTCATAACAGAGAAGGAAAGACAGAGGCTGTCTGTATAAAAGGAATAATTATATGGATATTGTTGAAGTCTCCTGTTGAGGTAAGAGATATGTGAAAGGTGTTGTGGGAAGTTGGGAAGATGATGACTCAGCAGTTAAATGCACTTGTTCCACAAGCCTGCTGACCAGATTGAATCCCCAGAACCCACATAAATCTGGATACAAAGTGGTACACGTACCTATAATCTCATCATACTTAAGCAATGAGAGGCAGTCAGGAGAATTCCAAAGCTTGAAGATTAGCAAGACTGGACCTCCCAGTTGCAAAACAATAGGAGAGATCCTATCTCAAACAAGATGGAAGGAAAGGACCAGCACCTAGAGGTCCTCTGCCCTCTGCCTGTGTGCCATAGTATGCACAGAACCTCCTCCACACACACCCACACACATACACTAAAACAAAGTTATTCTGATTATGTTGAGTAGAGGTTTTACATATGTTTTGGTTTTCAAATCTACCATGGAAATAATCAACGATGATGTAAACTGACATGACTGGACAAGTACTTATCCCATGTCTCTGGAATGAAATAAAGCAGATAAACTGAGTCAGTAGTAACTGCCTCTTACCCATCAGGGCATCTCTACTGACCTCACAGCCTTATAAATATGGTCTAATCTATGCTGTCATGGGCTGGGTTCTGTATTGGAAGTGAAGCTAGTATGTATTTATGTGTTTTGTGTTTGTGTGTGACATGTGTGTGTAAGAGAGAGGTGGCTCTGGGAAAGGCGGGTTTGGAGGTGAACTTGCTATGATATAAACCATACTTGTTTGGAATTTCCTTGAAATTCAACTTGACCCTCAAGACTTGATAGAAAGAACCAAACAAAAAGTATCATCTACATGCATAACCATGGTCTGAAATGTTGAGTCATCACCATCACTTGTCACCTGCGACTAACTTGCACCTAGAGAAGTATACACTCAGACTCTGGAAGCCCAGCTGGGACCAAGAGTTAGAAAATAAAAAATCAGCTGTTACTATCGTCATTTCTTTGTAACCTCCTTATTCATTCTTTTGTATGCTTACTATAAAAGGTGCTCATTTTTGGTAAGACTGATGGGTTTTACCTGCAGGAATGTTTGGATAGCTACATTAGAAATCATTCTGTAGCAGCCATCATATGTTTTAATTCAAAAATTACATGGCACATCACCTAGCAGGGCTCTTTGGATTCTGAATTTAATGTAAAAGTGTTACAAAGGCATATGAATGGTGACAGATTTAATGGTATACATTTAATGAATCATGTTTATGAAAAGAACCCAAACTTTATTAGAAAAATCTGCTCTGAGGAAATGCAGGCAGATGGTGCCAGTACTGGCTACCCAGGGCAGAACAAAGACCACAGAGTTTAATGGGTGGTAGAGTAGAAAGAGATCTTATCAGACTTATGGAGATACCCAGGGCTAATTCTTGCTCTGAATTTCCTAAGCACTGTGTCTCCTAACTCTTTCTTTTCCTCTTGTTCCTTCCTTCTTTCCTTCCTTTCTTTCTTCTGTCCTGCCTTCTATCCTACCCTCCTTCTTTCCATCCTTACTTTTATTTCTCTTTCCATTTCCCTTCTTCCCTCCCTTTTTCCCATCCTTCCTTCCTTTTACATTTGTGTGTGTGTGTGTGTGTGTGTGTGTGTGTGTGTGTGTGTGCGTGTGGAGGCTAGAGGTCAATATCAGGTATCATCCTTAATCAGTCTCCACCTTACCTGTTTTTAACTTTCTATTGACAGCTTTCATAAATATAAACAATAAACCATAATCCTAATCTTCTCCCACTACCCTCTCTTTATGCCCTCCAACCCCCCTCCACTGAATCCTTTTTTCCAACTAGTCTCCCTTCTATTTTAATGTTGTGATTATTTTTCCTCTTATTATGCAGGTCTTTTATAGTTAGCATCAGCTACTGTGAGGTCATGAATATCAAGGCCACTTTGGGTCTGAAAGATAGTATTGCAGGCACTCCTCCCATTCCTTTGGCTCTTCCATTAATTTTGCCACCTCTTCCACAATAGTCCCTGAGCTTTGGAGCTTTGGTACATAAATGTGTCACTTATTGCTAAACATGCCACTGTCACTTCTCAGCTCTTTGGTAAGTTTTGAGTCACCCCAGTTGTTACCACCATCTGAAAAAGAGAAGCTTTTCTAACCAATAGTGAGAATAACATTAATATGTGGGCATAAACATAAGTACTTAGAGGGCAGTTTTGTAGACATATATCCATTTAACCAGACAACATTAGTAGTTTCCCCTCTAGGGATTATGACCTCCCCAGTCATAGGCTTTTCATTGGGTTTTCAGTACCAGACAGGAATTCCCTTCTGTGGAGTGGGTCTCAAGTCTAATCAGAGAGCACCTTGGTTTTCCCCATAATAGACATGCCTCCATTGTACTAGTTGGCATATTTGGCCTGGTTGGCCAGCTGTAAAGCTTCCAGGGTCCACTGATGGTTAAGAACATGGATGACTTTTCTCCCCCAAGAGGTTTCATAGGTTTTTTTCAGCATCATGACAGTCAATATGGAAGAAACTTCCAGTTCAACTGTAGCCAGCCTGCCTTTTAAAACAAGGTCTCTCACTGAACCAGGAGCTCATTAGTTAGGTGAAACTGGCTAACCAGAAATCTCTAGGGACCTTCTTGTCTCTATCTTCCCAGTGCTGGAGCTACAACACTTGACACTACACCCAGCTTTTTGTTTGTTTGTTTATTTGTTTGTTTTTATTTGAGAGAGAGAGACAGAGAGAGAGAATGGGTACACCAGGGCCTCCAGCCACTGCAAATGAACTCCAGATGCATGCACCCCCTTGTGTATCTGGCTAACATGGGCCCTAGGGAATCAAGTCTCAAACCTGGGTCCTTGGGCTTTACAGACAAGCGCTTAACCCGCTAAGCCATCTCTCAAGCCCTGGACCCAACTTTTACATGCTGAGGATTCAAACTCAGGTTCTCACACTTGCCCAGAAAGAACTTTACTGACTGGGCCATCTTTCCAGCCTAGTTTACTTTCTTTATGTGTAGATAGCACATAATAAACCTGGTGTCAAGAAGTTCAGTGTTCCACCTGTCACACAATCTGAACCTCTGAAAACAAGTCCATTAGACAGACACTTTCATGCAGAATCCTTCATGCCAGTGCTTGGGACTTCACAAGCAATACCTAACATACCAAGCAAACAGAATATAAGCCTCCTTAGTTTTGAGGTAGCCTCTAGCTCTATAAGACCCTGTGTACATTTTTCATTACATAGTCTAGAAATAGATGAATAACCAATAAGGCCAAGTTAGCAAAAAAAAGCACTAGCCTGTGATCTTAGTAACAAAACTATTGAACAAGATCCTGCAGAAAAGTCCTTGGAAGTTTCTTCAAAGACTCTATAGCTATTTCATAAGAAGTGAAACCTCTAGAGATGTTAATCAAAGTGATTGTTTAGATGAGCCAAAGAGCTTACTTTGTTAGCTTTTCAGTAGACAAAAGGGAATGGGACTGAAAAAATATGGATTAAAAGAAAGATCAGCTGTCTATTTTGCACTTTTGTGCTAAAAATGAGTTTTCTGGTGAAAAGTATCTTGAAGTAAAAGTTAGGACATTTCACATACATGATAATACTCATACACCTTTATTGTCATACATTTGATAATAAATTGTCTACCTGCTCTATTAACTGGTAGGTCTAAACATCTCTCTACCTCCCTAGTGAATGGAGTCTTCAGGAAGTTCCATGTTTCTTCATAAGCCTGCTCACAAGAATAGCTACTGATCCCCACACTGTACTAGAACTCCTTCCTTGCCTCTAACTCTGTATAGAGATATGGAGTAGGAATGTGAAGTCCTTCACAGCGGGTGGTCTTGTGATGTGACTAGGTCTTTGGATAGGGCACCTCCCCGTTCTGAAAATACTGCCCTTCTGCATCTTGCACTCTGGGGATGAATTTAGGGCTCATCTTTTCCTCCTTCATGCACAAATATCTTCACTATTTAAAAGGCCTCTGGAGTGCTTGGTAAACCTCTCAAGCTACCCCATGAGTTCTGGCTTGAAAGGAAATAGCAGAACTCAAGGAATATTCATTTTCATCAAATTGTTGCTATAGATCACACTCAAGAAACTGGAGCTAGAATCCCTTTGTTCAAATCCTAGCTCTGCCACTTAATGTAAATAAATCAGAATGTCTTGAAATGCGTTGTTCCAATTGGGTCAGTATTTATTAGCATGCCATTGAACTCACCTGATGGATTTGTGTAGTTGCCATGTGGGGGAGCAAGAAATCTTTCAGTGGAGTATGGAAATTGATCGTCAGTGATTCTCAGGTAAAACCAAACCTTCAGCTAGTATCTAGGACTCTGTTCATTTTGCCACAGACCATCCTCCCAGTAGTTCTCACTGTGACCCACATGTGTTCTTTCAAGATACCACACTCCCCACCTTGCTTAAGGCCTGTGTAGGTATAATTCTTGGCCTATTCTCTTCCTCTCACTTTGGATTCATTAACTTTGACTACTCCTTTAAGTGTTAGTTTAAATGCCACCTCCACCAAGACTTATTCTCTCTTACTAAGTTAAATCCACTGTCTGTTCATAGCCTGTACAACTCACAACTGTCCTCGAGTACTTGCTAGTCTGCTGCACTGGAGCCAGTGAGCTGTCAGGCAGCTGTGTCACTTGGTTGCATCAATTGCACAGATTACTGACACATAGACACTCATTAAATATCCAGTGAAAACATATTTTAAAATTTTGTTGCTGGAAGACATGTCTCTGCATAAAAACAGTGGGCATTTGGATTATGTCAAGATAAGAGGGCAGAGGTTGGCCAGCGTCCTATAGCAGAGAGTTAGTAGAACAGACTACTAGGTATGTTCTGAACAGATTATGGAGAAAACCTGAGCTGTCCACAGTCCTAGAGATATGAAAACAGCTGAGAAAGTTGGCAGTATTGGAGTTGAGTGCCTGAGAGACATTGAGTGAGAATTCCTTCCTAAGCTCCCAGTGACATTAAGAGGTGAGGAAGAAAGAATGTACAGGGTCACATTGTCAAAGGAGAAAATCCTGTATCAGGACCAGTGGAGCAGAGCTAAGCATTAAGAAATGAATGATATGAGATTTGGGCCAAGCGGCCCATAAAGAATAAAGGAGAGTCCAGTCTACTGCTATTTAGGTCTACTGCTATTTGGGATGGAGGAGTGTGGGAAAATGGATGTCACCTTGACTGCTAGGGCCAGAGACATGTAATGAGCTATCCCAACCCCTTAAAAAGCATGGCTTTTGCTTTTGACCAGCTGACAATCCCAGGCTTGCCCTCCTTGAAGATGTGATGATATTAAAATTGATGATAGCAGGGAAGATATAGTTTCTTCCTCTCCACCTTCTGCCCATATCATAGCTTTCTTTCATGCTCGTCAATCTATGTCAATGCATACAGAACCATAGGAGTCCACAGACATTGTATGAGAGAGATTGTGGTCTTTGCATCCCCTTCCTGAGACTGACCAGACCACGCACACCCCATCCTTTGCTCAGTGGCAGCCCCTGCTGCTGTGTAAGGTGACAGAACATGCAGACACATTAATTCTGGTCATGCACCCTGGGGAATTCAGAGCAAGCAGGGAGCAGTCAGATGGAATAAAAATGGATTGAGAAAATTCAGGGAGATACTAGTGTTTGGGTGTGCCTTGGTGAAATGTAGTAAAGAGCAGAGCCTAATGACTTTGTGCTTACAAAACCTTTCTCAAGCCTCTCATTTTAATCCCTTCAGTCTTCAAAGATTTGTTAGGAAGCACCACAATGCTTTCTGAGAAATGCCATTGCAAATTTCTATTTGTGGCTTGTCGGTGCTGTTAGGCAGCATTGAAAAGAAAAGATAGTCCCACTGATTTGTTAGGTTATAAATTCCTTTTGATTTGAATTAGGAACAGAGATTGTTTAGGTTCATTTAAATCCTGAGTATGAATCAGTATGGATCCTCCTGTGGGACCCCTCGTGGGCATTCCTGGGTATGTGAGCACCCCTGCCACACTACCATATTTTACAAAACAAGGCAGTAACATGTCGTATCTGTGCCAAAAAAATATATTTGAAGAGGAGGTAGAAGCAAGGAAACTTACAATCAAATAAAAAGTAAAGAGAGAGAAAGGATGAGATTGCAGTTGATTATGGGTCTGGCAGCAGATGTTCTACATGAATCCAACTCGCCGCAGCCAGTCTGTTTCCATAGCAACAGAATCAGTAATTATTGAGCCCAGGCACTCCCCTCCCAACCCTTCTCCCAACAAGGTGGAGGCTGATGAATATGAACTATCACCAACCCATCGCTAGCTTTTTCTCTTTCTCTTTCTTCTCCCTGTTTCTTTCTCATTTTTTTTTTGAAGTTCTTTATAAGAAAAAGTGGAAGTATTAAGGAGAACCAAGAAGGGGAATGATCTATTTCTTGACAAAGATTATAGGGCATCAAAATACAAGTGATTTTTTTTCTTGTGATACTATCATAGAAAAGCTCTTCCCAGAAAAGCCAGTGATCACTGAAGATGCTAAACAAATGGGCAGGAGTTTCCCTGAAATGGAAGCTCCCTTTGATTGGCTGATCTTTTCATGACTCCTGCCAATCGGAGCACCCCTGGGCTTCAGCTCCATAAACATAAGCAAAGCTACATGCTTATTCTTCTGGACTTGGAGTGTATACCGTTCAAAGGTGTGCAGTGGGTCTCTGTTCACATGGCTCAACTGGAAACCTATTCCATGAACCAGCTTACACGAGAGCTATCTGGTCTTCCAGAACATTGTTCTTCTGGGGTGCAACTCTAAGTCACTTTGTGGTGACAGCACCTTAGAAGCAGCATTTGTAGCTGAGGAAGATGGACTTGCAGGACCTTGGTGAGTACTCAGTCTTACACATCTGTGCACTGGTATGAGCAGGCTGAACTAGAATGTAGCTTTGTTCTATTGTCTGCCAAGAAAACCGAATTGGAAGAATCACAAGGGAGAATGAGCATGCAGGAGTTCCTGTGTGTGAGAGAGAGTCTGTCTTCAAAAGGCTGCATGCTTTGTTTGGGTCTGATCAGATTGTAGTTGACTGTACATTATGTTTGTATGCTAAAAGGCGGGGGATAATTTTCATAAAGAATGGGCTTCTGCTTTATTTCTCTGGTATTGATTCATTTCAAAAGAAAATGTTTTAAAAACCAAATGACTAAGAATCAACCCTGTGCATGGCTGGCGAGGTAGAAAAGGTGCAGGCGTGAAGCCCAGGGCTGCTTGATTGTAGAGCTGGTGTTTGCATTGTGAAGAGAGGAGTTATTATGACATTCTGTCGCTCTTTAGATGTCTGGCCAAAGAATGAAGCATCTCTTCTCCATGTACCGCTATCCTCTGCTCCAAAAATGTGCAACTGGGTTAGGTCATATCCTTTCCCTCTTTCATGAAAACAATTTCCAAATTGAAATACATTTTAATAACAAATTTCAAAGATGAGTTGATATGCAATAAGAAAGCATATTTTGAAGGGAATCTGTGTTGCATCTTTTCAGCCCTCTGAAACCTAGAGGGTTTGCAAAGTTACATTGGAGGATTGGCTGTTAGCCAGCGTAGGAATGCTCTATTGTTCTACTCTTTGGGGTTTAATTTTCTTATACTAGTGATAAAATTTTCAGTGCTACTCTGTAGACGCAACTAGAAAGCAGTACTGCAAACAAGGGTATCATGAGAAAGGGAAAACTCTTTGCCCTTGTGGACCCTCTTAGCTGCAAACTTAAAAATACATGTGGCAAGAGGGAGCTCAGGAATGGTATAGAATTCCAGAGGAGCTATGATCTTCCAAAGCATGAAGGGAAAGGTATTGCTTTTGGCTTGGGTACAGAGAGTGGGGGCTGAGGTTGAGTTTCCATCTCTGCCTAAGATGTGTTCTCTTGCCTCTGTCTTCTATTTGAGGCTTCATCACTGTTGCTTTTCATTTTAAAAAAATGTGATTTCCTGTCTTAAATGCAAGAAATTATCACCACATACATCACTGACAGACATCATGCTCGGGTTCAAGAAGGAAAAGAGAATAAAACATCATTATAAAGAAATGTATATCAAACATTTGTATAGGGGAGCTCTTACTGATCTGACCTTTGAAGAAAATGTCTTTTTGATAGAGGAGAGCACTGTGACTTTCTATGTGGCATTGAGATGAAATTTGCTGTGTCTTAAATAGGGATCTATGATAAACTAATGAAGAAACAAAAGAACTAGGAAGGTTTTGCCTGCCTGAGACTCATAGCAGAGGGCACTTGGGTATCTGGGAGAGACCTTCCACCCTGTGTCCATTAAACAGGTTGATGCTGTAAGAGGAGAGGGGGATTTCCTGTCTGTGAGTAATAGTGCACTGTGAACCTAGCCATTGGCCATTTTGGTATTCTTTCTAACCTCTAGACTCAAGAACCTCTACATGATCAGATACACTGACCACTTACTTAACCAGAGGCGCCTGTGTGTAAGTCAGCTTCACCCAATACATCTCACCCTGCTACCCACCCCAGTACACAATTGTGAAGGAGTCTATTTGCTAGTAGATGTGCATTCATTCCCTATAATGGCTCTCCATCCACCACTTTTCACTCCTTCTTTCCACCAATAGTGTCATATTACGTGAGGAAGGTGGTAGCACCTGTTGGCAAGAATGAGAGAGAAAATAACAGCCTTTTATGGAAGCAGTAGAAAAAAATCTGAAACTAAAAATAATTTGTGTGAGGATGAGGTTGGGGTATGTAGTTCAGTGGTAGAACACTTGTTTAACGTGTGTAAGACTTGAGGTTCAATCCCCAATACTGAAAATAACCTAAGATTGTGAAAGCTATGAACCTCCTCCCTGCCCATAAGAAAATAACTTTTGCATAATCCTTTAACACTTTGATTATAAGCCATTTCAGGAGAAAGGAAGATCCTAGTCCTAGGGTAATAGTGCAAAATTAATTAGACATATTGGTTGGTTTACTGGTAGCATACATGAGGCCCTGGTTGCAGTGCCCATGGTAGTTTTCTAATTCCCGAGCTTGGCAAGTTGTTGAAGAATCCAGTTATGAAACTTGAACTGTGCATACTCTTAGTGCTAGAAAGAGAACTGTGTCCTGGTCAATATTCTGCTCATTTGTAAAAGAGAAGGCTTCAAACTCTACAGTTTCTTTCTGGCATTTATAGAATGTGGCATATTAGAAACCCAAATGTAAAGATAAAATGAATTCCCTTACATTTTTAAGAGCATATCAAAGTTACTCAGTAAAAGCCAAAGAGAACATAATATATTTAATCCAAATCTGGAATAAAATATTGATAATTTGAATGAGAATCACCCAGTTTTCCAAGCAGTTGCAATAAAATTAGTCACAGCAGCCCTTGTTCTATGCCTTGAGTGTTCACTGCATTCCTGGCACAATTCAGTGTACATTAGAGGGTGAGTAACTGAATCTTTACATAAGTCCTAACAGGATTATTTTTATACCTATTTCATAGATGAGTAAATTGAATCACCAAAACATGATGGGACTTGCACAGTTTATCCATCTAGGAATTGTGTTGATTTACTGTCACATTCATAGATAGGAGGAGAGTGAGCTTATAGGGAAGGAGTGTTCATCAGCCTTCAGTCTGTCTGAGTCAAGCTATGGGTAGTTGAATTAAACACTCATCACAATAATTGAAATCAAATCAAAAAGGCATCTGGGAACAAGTGGATGAATCCTTAATAATGTCATTATGGAAGACAACTTACATTATGTAAGAATTATCTCCAAAGTACCCCATAGCCACCCGTTTATGTTATTGTATGGGTCATACCTTTATTCTGTGTTATGCGCTTGACTTGACCATTTATGTGTGGAATCAGCTTCTGCCGGGCACTTGGGAAGAAGTGGCAGGTCCTTGGTGCTACACGCCTGCCCATGGCTTCCCTGCTTCTTGAATGGCAAAGATTGTGAATACCTGGGCAGCTGGCCCAAGCTGTAAGAACAACCACAACTCCCATATTTTCTGAAGGCCTATGAGCAGGAGTGATTAGCCTGGCTTAGAAATCACTTCTATGTAGTAACCTCACACAACCAAAAACACATAGTGGATACTCTTAGAAACCATCTGATGAAATTGTTTTCAACTCATATTCCCCAATTTTAGGAAATACTGGACCATGAAGCCAAGTCTCTACTCCCAAGCCAGCCAGGCAGAGAATCTCCACTTTGGTTCACAATAAAGATGCATTCATAAGAAAATGAAAGGGACAAGATTAGCCTACTATGAGGAAAATCTATTTACATTGTCAATATTTCCCATTCAATGCATAAAGAAATTGAAGAGCAGCACACATGAGCAAGATCACATTGCTACATGAAATAGGGATCTGGAGATGCCTTAGCTGGTCTTTCAACTATTCTGCCCACTATTTTGCACACTGTGATCTGTGAGAAACAATATTCTACACACTTCAATCTGCACACTGAATGTGTATAAGACAATTTTTGCACACTCTAGTATGCACACTGTGTATTAATGTGTAAAACCACAGTAGTAGCTACAGAAAAACTACATGAACAGATCTCTTTCTGGACCAGGATTCTCCAGTGAAAGCATAATTCAAGTTATATATATATATATTGAGTAATTACCTCAAAACAAAAATAAGTCAGGTAGTTTTAGGAATATGTATTATTTAACTCATTACATTTTAAATGTTATCATTTCAACATGTAACTATAAAATTAATAGCAAAATATTTGAATTGACTTTTTCTTGGGAAGGCTTTGAAATCCTACATTTTTATAGTTAGAACCCAGCTCAATTTGGTTACTGCATTTTCACAGGAAATCTATATTTATACTTTATAAAATTTGTAGTGGCGAAGTAGACTTATGTGTAAGTTTTTCCATGCATGATTAACAAGCTTTCCAATAACTAAATTGAGTATCCATTTTTAAATTTAAATTAGCCCAAACCTAATAAAATTGGAAGTTCAGTTGCACAATCACACTAACCCACATCTCAGGACTTCCACAGTCCACAGACAGTGCAGGCTAGACTCTCAAGGGACCTTATAGACACTGGGCTACTTCTTTCTTTGAGTACATCATCCTGCCAAAGCACTTTTGTTCTCCTTTACTTCCAGGAAATACCTGGAAGACTCCTCCGGTAACAGAGAGGCAAAGGGAGCTAGTATTTGTAAGCATACATAACCTTTGCTCATGCACACTCAAGATGTAGCCACATCTCAAATTCTCCATTGTACTGTTTTACATAGGAAATTAAAAGTTGTGCCAGTTTATGTTGCATAAAGTCAACACCAAAAAAAAAAATTAAAGGTGTGCATCACCATGCCCAGTTGTCTTCTGGCTTTTTATAGAAGTCTGGGGATTGAGCTTGGGTACTCTAGTTTGAGTGGCAAGGACTTTACCCACAGAGCCATCTCCCCAACCTGCTATTGGCTTTATTGATTTGGTCTTAAAATTCAATACCAGATATCTTCCTTGTGTTACTTCTAAAAGAATGTTCTAATATAAAACTAACCTTTAAAGAGTCATTAACTGTCTAATAATAATAATCAGATGGAAAGCTTGCTGCTAAGACCCCTCAAAAGTATCCATTCTTGGCCTCCCAAAGATATCTCAAATGATCAGTTAATTCTGGTGAATGGAAGAATGAAGATCCTTCTAAACTCAGCACTCTCATGCATCCCTTTCCTAAGAAGACCTGCCAGAAATTACACAGAACACTGAGAAAAGATGAAAATTCCAGATAGTTGAATGGTATCTACAAAGTAAGGGATGCCTGTGTCCAAGATCCCCATTTCTTGCATCTTGGTCAGTGAAGATGCCTTGTGTGCTTAAACACCCAACAGATGCTGGTTGGAATAAACTGTGTGAGTCCTTCATGACTTCTTTATTATCCTAGTATGACTGATGTTTCTCTTCCATGAGTCAGCATGTTACATAGACCACATAGGTTAAACCATTGGTAGGGCTGAATCTAACTGTGAGATGAGTCACTTTGTGGATCCACTGATATCTGACCTAGCTGAGGACCAAAGCCCTTAATCATAAATGGATAGAAAGAAATGGTTTGGGACTTAAGTAAGAGCAGATACACTGGTAGATAGCTGTAAATTAACTAAAATTAGCATTATAACAAGTATTTTTGTATTGCCAAAGGATTTTGGAGTCTACTAATTTGCCATCTTATTTCAAGCAGCTGGACATGCTAGACATCCAGAATTTGAAAAGTATTTATGTGGATGACAGTGCAGTAAACTGCAATTGAAAGCTTAGGTTGTTTCTAGTTTAGAAACTAAGTTTTGCAAATTACTTTGCCTTTGAATTACTCAGAATCTTCTCATGGGTAAAGAAGAGTTTAGACCTGGTGATGTCCATGTCACATATGTAGCAAACTTGCAAACAGTCTGGACCTATGTCCCATGATCCTAACCCTCTTTTCCAGTGTACCCAGATAGAGTCTCAGAATCCTTCTTAACATTGAACCAAGTCAGTCACTGCTGAGGTCAGAACTGGCTTATAGCTTCATTCCTCTCCTATGTCCTTGCGTCAGCTCCATGCCTTGTGCAAAACTTTGACAACGAACACGCAGGGTATGATTATCAGCCTGCCCCCAGTTCGGGTGATAAGGCAGCTACATCTCTTTATTCACCCACTTGCTCAGCTCTTCCTCAGAGGTACTGCCATCTGACAGGGAGGGCTTCAGCCTGGCACTTTAGGAGCTCTCTCTTTTTTGCCTTTGAGCTGTAAGTGATGAGAGACCTGTCAAGGGGAGCCATGCACTGGCATCCTTCCCAGACCTGGAAGCATAATAAAATAAAGTCTCATTCCGACTCAGTTGGAATTCTTGCAGCTGAACATTGAAGATAGCATCTGGGTTGGTTGTAACATCTACTTGCCTGATTGGAAAGAAACTCACATCAGCTAATGGAACTTACGCCTTCCTATGGGCAGCCCACGTCTCAGAGCAGTTCTGTTCAAACTAGAGTCAGCCAGACCATGTCCCAGCAGGTACAGTGGAGCCCACTCTTCTCCAGTGGGCCAGCCATTTGAAATATTCATGCCAGGAGTCTTGCATGGGGAGAGAGTGGTAGTTGAAAGCAAGCTAAACCAGTGTTGCTCCTAGACCTAGACAACTTAGTAGTAAGAGCTACAGTTAGCTTTAGAGAATAATGGAGCCAATGTGTAAAAGCTCCATTCTTGATTCCATGAGCTTGACTTAACATCTCTGAAAAAGCTTTAAGGAACACCCTTGGGGTCACTTTCTGCTCTCTGAAATATCCTGAGAACTGAGTAGATGGGCTGCTTCATCTCTTTGACCTTAGTTTTCTCTCCTATAAAAATGAAACTAAGATACATTTCTCACCAGGCTGGTGAAGAATGGTAATTAAATAAAACCATTTTCTGTGAGGGATCTGTAAGCAGTAGTGTACTGGGTCAGAACTAAGTAATGTGATTATACTCACATGACTGTTTTGTTTTCCATTTAGTTTTCGTACCTCACAGAATGGCTACTTTTGCTGTGGAAGAGTTTCTCTTCTCTCAGACAACATTCTTCTGCATCCTCAGAGATGACCCCACCCCTGACAACCATGTAGAGAATATTTACTATACTCACTGACAAGATCCTGGAGTCAAGTATGAGTTTAGCCATCAGTTAAAATCAAGATTGCTCCATGTTACCTCTGTAATATTTAATATTTTCCCCTCATATATGAAATGTGGATAATACCATTATATCTGACAAATAAAAATGTTTAGAGAACTGGGTGTGGTGGCACATGCCTTTAATCTCAGCACTTGGGAGGCAGAGGTAGGAGAATCGCCATGAGTTCAAGGCCACCCTGAGACTACACAGTGAATTCCAGGTCAGCCTGAACTGGAGTGAGACCCTACCTTGAAAAATAAAAATAAAAATGTTTAGAGATTGATACATCCCATGTACTTTGTGGGTTATAATGTAAGATATCTCTATTTTTATTCCAAATATATTGTCTTCTAACAATTCAACTTCGTTTATTAAAGCAGAATCATTTGAAGCCTGTTTTTGGAATCAAGGTACCAGAAACTCAGGATGTAATGTTTTCTGCCCTGATTTTGGAAGCCAGTCAAAATAAAATACCTACTGTACTCCTAAGGAGATACATGCAGCATTCCAAGAGGCTGTGACCTACTATAAATGATTGGTGGCTTTTACGTTGTTAAGTCAAGATGCTCTTGGTTTCTGCAAAGGACCCATAAGTCCATCTGGCTAGCCAAATCTTGGCCATCTTACCCCTCTCCATGCTGCTGCTGCTTCTTGAAGACAGAAACAGGAACGTTTTTAGTTCTTCTCAATCCCCATCCATTACATACATCCTACCCCTGAGTTGTAGTCTGTCAAAAGGAGAGAAATGATGATTTCTTCCTTTGTTATATCTGCTCATCTCTTTATTATAAACCCAGAGTAAAAGATCTGAAAGAGGTCTTGGTTAAGGAAAGACACATGGATTTTCCCTAATGATGACTTGGGTCCACTTGTTTTGACTGTCTAATGCCAAGTAGCTGAACTCAGTGGATCCATGCACAGGGAATGGAGGACAGTAGAATTGCTACCTTATTACTGGGTAAGGAAACGAGGCTCACAGAAATAAACTGACTTGTTAACATGCCACTGTTAACAAGGGGCAAAATTCACATTTTCTTCTTCAGTTCACTAATTTATTCATCAGCCAATATTGCTTAATGCCAGCACATATTCCAGTACTATTCAAGATCTCAGGACTATAGTTTGTGAATATCTATGGATTAACCAACTTGGAGAGTTATATTTTTCAAGTAATCAACTTCACCATTGGAATTTTCCAGACTACAGAGACTACCATAAGAATGTTTCAACAAACTGAATTTATTTGTGTACTCACTGAGGCATTTGTGCCTTCAATTTGCATTCATTTCCACTCACTTTGAATAAAGAAATATACCCAGTTCAAAATAGGGCTCTTGAAAGAGTTATTTAAAAACAACTTGAAAGTAATTGATTGAATCAAGTTGATCAATATCTGTCCTTACCTTCTCCTGCCTTCCTTTTTGAATAACTAAGAGGAATTGAACTGTCAGAGTACTCTCATGGGGCATCTGCTATCATAGCTTCCCATAGCAACCTACAAGGTGAAGCTGGAGTGCACTCAAAGTCTTTCACTGTGCCAAAGTCTTGCGAGCTGTTAAAATTGTGAAAGGAGAAAGGATGTTTCCCTTTGGTGACCTAGATCTGCTGCATTCCATATCTCCTGGATAGAGGGATAAAGAAAGGATAATGGAAATGAAAGTTAGCCCAAAATTGGAGCAACACAGCTGTTAAGTAATCCCACAACCCATGTTGGCAGGTTGTCTCTCCCATAGCTTGTATCACTGTGCTTTATAAGCTGACTCTCCATTACATGTTTAAAGGCCAGACCACCATCCTAAACACATGCCCTGGTATTATGGGTAATTTACCCACCAAAGCATAGCTATTATTTTTAAATTACCACATGGGGTAGCCTTTCAGGCAACAAGTTTTTATGGAAGAGTACTGTATCAGTTACTTTCTCACTGCCAGAACAGAATATCTGACCAGAAGTAGCTTAAGGAACGAAAGGTTTCCTTCAGCTTGCTATTTTAAGGGGAAACATGGCAGGCCTGAGCTAATGCTGCATTGCTACATCCATTGTCACATCAGCAGGGAGGAAGTAGAGAGAATTCTAAGTCGGGATACGCTAGAACACCTAAGCTGGAGAAGTGACCCATTCTCCAGTAAGGCTCCATATCCTAAAGGTCCCACAGGGCCACCAGCTGGGGATTAAGTATTCAAACACATGAATCTGTGAGGGCATTTTACATTCAAACCACCATAAGTACATCTCCTTATACTCGAGGAATGAAGGGCTGGGATGGAGAAAACTCCTATTCTGTCTCTCCAGTGTGTTAAAAGCAATGTTAAAGGATATTCCATCCCCTTCTTCAGATAAGGAAACTAAACACTGACTTATTTAACTTCATCTAGTCAATAGCAAAGTAAAGTTCCAGTCCAAGTGTGTCTGACTCCCAAGTCTCTGTTTTGCTATTTTATGCTGCCAGTTCAATACCACTTGTGTGGTGATTTCTACCTAAAGAGGACTTGTTCTCCAAAAGGACATAAAGACTATGCAGAGAAAAGGTAGGCAAGAACAGTTACTTTAAAGTAGTCTCTATCCAGAATCATAGCTTCTGAGGCTGGGGAAATGACTCTGTGGTTAAAGGTGTTTGCTTGCAGAACCTCAGGTTTTACATGTACATTAATTAACACTGGAGATCTTGAGATGCATCGTGGTTTTTCTCAGCAGCCTTTGACAACCATCTTTCACCCTCTTAATGAAATAAAGGTCTTCTGTAGCCTCAAACAGGTCTTGAGAGCCAAAAAGACTTATGAGAAAGTTTTAAAATAAGGACTCATAAATGGTTTACCATATTAGTGAGATAATCATACCCACTAAGATCTTTCTTTTAAAGAATTATGGATTGATTGTTTATCTAAATATATGATATCTTCAGTATTGGGTTGTACTAATTGTACAGTTAAATTCAATCAGGGACAAATTTCATTATTGCTTTGTGTTCATAGGAAATGTATTTTTTCATTAGATTGTAGAATGTGTTTTTGTTTCAGAGACATATAATGATCAATAGTTGGCTTTTAAAACTACATTATGATAAAATTTTAATGGGTGGAATTGAACTAGGAGAAGAAAAAAAGGATGTCACTCTTTCTGAGACATTGTAAGATAGTGTCCTGTGGATCAGATCTGGTCTACTGCCTGTTCTTATGAGTTATTTTATTGAATACATCCATGCCCATTTATCTGTGTATTATCTGGCTGCTATCAGATGGTAATGGCAAAGCTGAGTAATTACAATGGAGACTGCATAGACAGCCAGTATTTAAAAGTGGACCTTTCACATAAGAAGTTTGCTTATCCTGTTCAAAGAGAAAAATGATATAAAATTTCCAGCTGATTAAGAAGAGTGTTTGTATGCTTTTTAAATGAGGAAGTGAGGATTTAATCCATATTGCATGTGTATGTAAGGTCACATTTAAAAGTCAATGTCATAATACACTGAAAATTACAGTCTTTGAAATTATTTCTGTTTCAATAAAAAATTTACCTTCTTGACTTAGAAATAGATGAATGGTACATAGCTTTTTAAAAATAGGAAAAGTAGGAAGTTGGGAGACCACTACCACTTACGGCATTCAAGACCATCCTACTGGGAAGTAGTTTGTTTCCCTCACTCTCACTGAAGCTACTTTCCTGCAAATTGGAGAAATATCTGACATAGACATGGGACTCTTACAGGCTCAGTCATACAGATCATAAAAATTCTTTAGTAGCTATCTCTTCCCTCAACCAGCCTTGGGTGATGAGCAGCAGTGGCCTTCCAGGAGATGGAGAGCTGGTCTTAAAGGATGTGCACTCCAGCTGGCAGGAGCCTATGCCATGTTTGTGCTGCACTGACTGTGGGGTATGAGATTTGAGTGAATGTTTAAAGCTACTTAGTAATGTTGATGCATGTTATAGATTAAATTCTCTCCCCTACAAGACATATATACTGGATTCCTAACCTTAGAATGTGACCTATTTTGGAGATTAAATTAACTTCTGGTCACTAAATGGACTCTTAATTCAGTATGACTGATGCTTTCACAAAAGAGAAAAATGTGCTTGTAGAAGCTGGCCTTCCTGGAAGGGTAATAATGTGAAAAGACAGAGGTAGAACACAGCCCCTTTCCCCACTCTGTCTCTCATAGCTACTACCTTATCTCAGGCTTCCTCCCACCAGGACCAGGAGACTGACTTCTGTTGTTCAAACCACCAGTCTGTAGTCTATAACCTATCTTAGTGAACTACCACAGGGCACTTGGAAATATAGGTTCTTCTGTTGTATGTTCCTAGCCCCAGTGATTTATTATAGCTATGTTTTGCAATGTCTGCACAGTATGTTCCATGAGTACACATTGGCCTTGAACCCCAGCCTCCATCTGTTCCCTAAGAATAGAGCTTAGCAGAACAATTGAGATTGAGAGGGTACTAAAGCCTGAATTCTTGGGTCTAAACCTGACTGGCTGTGTAACTTATCACCTGAATGATCTAATGTACAAAATCAAAACAATATCTACCTCCTTAGATTACTATGAAGACCAGGTGAGTTAATGAGTTTTAGGGGTGTTGGCCCTGGCCTGAAGTCTTACCACCCAAGAGACAGAGGCAGGAGACCACAAGTCAAGGCCCGCCTGAGCAACATAATTAAGTCAAAGGCCAGAGTGGACTACAGAACAAGACCCTGTCTCCAAAAAACACAACAACTGATAGGTAGGAGAGAGAGACAGAGAAAAAAGGAAAAACCCTTCATGCTTGGTTTAAGCTACATGATCAATAATGAAGCTTTCATTATTTGTACACCCCAAAAGTCCCCTCTGCTTCAGCCCACCCCAGACTAGCAAATGATGCAGCCAATATAACCTCCATGCTCCTCTGGAATTGTAGCCATTTGAGTTACAAAATCACTGTATATATTTTTGGGGTGGGGCTGGAGAGATTGCTCTGTGGTTAAAGACCCTTACTTGCAAAGCCTGAAGGCCCAGGTTATTTCCCTAGTATCTGCATAAAGCCAGATGCACAAAGGGGCACATGCATCTGGAGTTCATTTGCAGTGTCAAGAGGCTCAGACACACCCATTCTCTCAGTCTTTCCCCCCTCAAATGAATAAATAAATAAATATTTGAAAATGTTTTGAGGTACAGATATAGGCCTTTGTTCTCCTGTTCCATTCTGTCTTGCCCTTGTAAAGGCTAATATTTGAGGGAAGGTAGCACCCATCATTAATCCTTTATAAAAAGAGGTCCTAGCTGGGTGTGGTGGCACATGCCTTTAATTCCAGGCAGAGGTAGGAGGGTTGCTATGAGCTCAAGGCCAATCTGAGACTACATATTGAATTCCAGGTCAGCCTGGGCTAGAGTGGGACCCTACCTTGAAAAAAAAAAAAAAAGAGATCCACTCCTGCACCATTTGGCATCTCATCAATCACTCAAGATTATGGATTAACTCGTTGATCTTTTTCCTCTTGGAGCCAATTAGCCTTTGGACAAATACAGCAAGTCACAGAGGCCAAGCACATCTGACCAAACACACTTCACAGAGCAAATTTGGTGGATAAATAATGCTAGGCTCAGATCTCTTGGTGAGGCTGCTTTTCTGAACACTTATAGCCCCAGTAATAGATGGAACTATGTTTTTTGCAACTCTTCAAACCATTAGGAAAAATATAACCAGATCTGTCTACCCTTCCAGGCTCTTTCCCTCCCCCTCCACTTAAAAGTATTTCTTCTCTTATGTCCGCAAATAACTGGTCTAACTTAATGACTTAAGCATACTCTGGGGACCCTTATTTAACTAGACCTCTCTCAAAGGAAGACTTCCCTAGATTCTCAGATGAAATGTCACTTTTCTCAATTGAATGTAATTACCTCGACCTAACAAGACTTTCTCACACCTTCACAAAGCACCTTAAAAAATTCATGCCTCATCTTGGTACTAAGGTCTCTTAAGTACTTGTAGATAATTATATCTTCTTAGAGTCTGATAAACAATGTTTTTAGACCTTAAATTCTTTGCAAGAGAAAGCCTCTCCAGGTTGTGTTTTTCATATTCCACTCAAGTTGAAATGATTCATACCTGCAGCATCACCAGCTAGCTGCCAGGAGAGAGCATTGTCCCTGGTGGAGCCATCCACTAGGTATGAGCATCAAGAATGATGGGACCATGTTGGTGACAGCAGTACTGGGCACCAGAGATCAGGAGTGGCCAACTGCTGGCCTCCTTTGATGTCTCTTCACATGAGTGGCCTTACACTGGGCATCCAGGTCCTTCTAAATCGCATGTGCCCTCCCTGATTCCATACGTCATAGTTCTGGACGAGCAGAGACAATATCATTTTACTACCTTGTAAGTTTTTTTTTTTCCGAGGTGGGGTCTCACACTAGCTCAGGCTGACCTAGAATTCACTATGTAGTCTCAGGGTGGCCTTGAACTCATGGCCATCCTCCTACCTCTGCCTCCCCAGTGCTGGGCTTAAAGGTATGTGCCACCATGCCCAGCTTCTCTGTTTTTTAAGATATCTGACAGTGACAGTCACATTTGTTCTGAGCTGACCAAGGCACTTGGTATTTACTTGGGAAGATACTGATAAAGCAATGAGCATTGATGACAGTGTACCACAGTCATACTTTTGCTACTCTTCTAAAATAAAAGCTAACTAGTTCCCTATATTCTAATTCTCTAATGGAAAGAAGAAAAAAAGAAATAACCTGAGTTACTTAAGGTATGTAGCTTTTCAGTAGGATATTAGTGTCAGTCATCTTCTTGCCACTGTAATAAGCACCTGACATAACCAACTTATACAGAGGAAAGATTCATTTGATAGGATGTGGTGGTACACACCTTTAATCCCAGCACTCGAAGGCTAAACTAAGAGGATTGCTATGAGTTCAAGACCAGCCTAGAACTACATAGTGAATTCAGGTCAGCCTGGGATAGACCAAGACCCTACCTCAAAAAAAAAAAAAAAAAATTGGCTCACAGTTTTGGAGGCTGGTGTATTTGGTCATTCGGCCCTGTTGCTTTGGGGCTGTAGTCCAGCAGAACATCATGTCAGGGAGGACATGGCAGAGCAAAGCTGTTCACTCATGACAAGAAAGGAAAAGGAGAAGAAAAGGAAGAGGCCAGGATCACAGTAACCCTTTCAGGGACATGCTCCCATGACCTGAGCACCTCCCACTAGACCTCCGCCCTGACAAGTCCCACCACTGCCCAGAAGCAAAGTGAGAACCCAGCCTTCACAACATGGACTTGGGGCAGAGCCACACAAACTTCAAAGCATGACAATATTTTGTTCTGTACTTATTTTTACTAACAATATGTACGAATGTTTTAAGCAATTCTAAGTTAATCATAAAATGACTTCTTAAAATATGTAAATTTTTCTATAATATTAATAAGAACAAAACCCCTTCAAGTATTATTGACAATAGGGAAGGAACTGGAAGGGTTTGAGGAAAGATACCTTTATGACTTCATTAGAAAAATCAAATTAAAAGTTTGTTTGGAAAGTATTTAAAGTACCAGTTCACCCTTCGCTGCACATGATAGCTTCCTGTGGTGCCATTGAAAGACTGAGGGGCTCAGGCCATGGTCATCCTGGAGTTGTGAAACGGAAGTGTACGTGAAGCTGAGGCTGCCATACACACTCACATACTGTGTCTGCCACTGAGGTAGGTGTTAATAGAGCCTTTTTGGCAATGGCACTAGGTTTCAAGAATTTGAAATGTGCTCTGCTCTTTGTCCTTTCACTTTCAAATCAAGTAATTTATCTTATGACAACCAGCAATGAAAACTGTATACCCCCTGGTATTTTAACACATAGGAATGTAAGAAAACTAATGTTATTGGAGCATATTAATCATATTAATGTTGCTGTCAGGAAATAAAATAGAATGACTTTATCCAGAAAAAAAAAAAATGTGCAATAGAAATAAAATTGGGAGACTGTAAACCATAATGTTACCAAAAGTGAATTTTCACTTCCTCCTTATTTTTTACTTATTCCACGGTGTTATTCATTTTAATATAACATTTTATCAATAGACAATAAAATTACTAAAACAAAGAGGAGAACTTTTATGTAAAAATAATAGCCTTCTTAACAGGAAAAACACATACAAAAGTATTGTGCATATGCTATCAAGTTGCCACAAAACCTATTGTTCCTGAGTAGTTTGTTTAGCTTCCATTCTTTTGGGAGGTGGAGGAAGAAGATGTTCTTTGAAACATTTTATTTTTATAAAACCTCAGTTATTTGGTAACCACAATGTTTTCATTATGAATCTTTTATCATTACTCCTAAGAAGTAAGCCAGCTTCTCATTACCAGATATACAAATTTGCACCAGAAACTCACCTTGTTATTACCCACACAGAAACAATGATTTCCTTTCCTCCTCTTGTCTCTCTCACTCCATTCTGTGAGTTTGAGCATCTGGAAGCAGTAAATACCCCCACTTTCCTTGGTGGCCATTGAGGAAAATCTCCTGGAGTGGACTTAACCCAAAGCCTGGGCAAAGGACTGGAGCCAAACATGGGAAATTGGAGCACTTATTAATAGGACGTACAGCAGAAATTCAACTCAGGAGTATGGCCTAGAAATATATATCCCTATCCACTAGCAGAGCAGCTCATGAAATGTTCGAGTCACCAGCTACTGTCCTAGACTGGGCATTCTTACATGTTTTAGAAAGGAGAGATGCTATAAGACACTATTGTAAGCCTGGCAATAATTTCCCACAGTAAATATTGTAAAAGTACTAGCTTCAGCCTTACACTGTGGAGAATGCATAGAGCTACCTAAGAGCCAAGGCAGTGATGCACGTTTATTCATCCTACACTCTTCAAAAGTGCCTTTCCACCTTGAATTTTCTATCCAGTCACCAGCCAGCCAACCCCTTGGAAACAGCCTGCTCATTTAATCAACACGCTGCTTATCATGTTTTCCAGATGGCTAATGGGTCTTTTAAATAAAACTGGCCCTAATTCTAGCTGGTGTTTCTATTCTGGTCCCTTTTGTAATCTGTTTTATGGTCAGAGTTTCTCTTCCATTACTACCCTAGTTTTCAGTGATCTCATTTCACCATTCTTTGTTAAAAACTGTCAAATGGCACACTGATTTAACTCATTGATGTTAATCACACATTCAGAAAAGAGGAGATAGCCCATATTAATATTAGCACATTGCCCTAAGTATTCATCATTTACATGTAAAGTTGGAGATTCAGAAAGGAAAGTGCCTTCATGCTGTGAGTGGCAGCCTGGCAGTTTTGTCCGCTGCGGCTTCTGGAAGGAGTGTCCTTGTCATGTGAAATGGTTACATTTGGGGATCAGTATATATAGACCAAGTTTTTAGAAATCTCACTTAAAAACGTGTGCTCTTAAATATTGGTGCTACCCAGAGGATTCCAAATATAAATAACCTTTTATTTGACACATAGATTCAGATCTGTTCCCCATTCCACAAATGGTTTCCAAGGTACATGGTCAGATTATACTGGAGTGACATTAAAACTACTGTTGGCAGAATGCTATGATATTGCAGGAGAGAGGCTCTGAGTGAGTCTAAAAACCTCAAACCAGAAAGTCTCAAGTCCTTTCCCACACTTAGCAAAAAATCGAGAAATGCAGACACACATAGGTGGTTAGTTATGAAAGGTTTAATAAGAAAATAAGAATAGGACAGGAGAAAAGTTCCCAAGCCAAGAGGAGTTTGCCCTTCCAAGCTGGCTGGGAAGCAGAAATGGAATAGGAAAAAAATCTCAGGTGAAGGCTTGGATCAGGCTCATTTATATGAATTAGAGCATCCAATTAGGAGGAGCCTCATTGCCAAATTTCAAATGCATATGAAGGATCTTGGTTGGCTGCTTAGCCCAGAAAGACCACTGATTTAGGAAGTTCTGCCCAGGGGGAGCAAAACCCTGAAAATTTAAAGAGGAACAACGAAGAACTAGGAAGCTGCTACTTATTGCCATCTTGGCTGAGAATGAACCAGACTGGAGTTTTAGTCTCGACAGGGCAGAATGGTATCCATGTGTCTTTGGGCCAGGCCCTAGCTGACTACCTACAGAAAAAGCTATATGGCTTCTAACCTGCATCAATGGTAGTGCAACTTCTGCAACATTGAATGGTTGAGAGGAGGCAGGGTGAGATTAGATTGGAGGAGGGTTGTATTCTGAGAAGAGACAAGGTGATATAAGATTGGAGGGTTAGTGTTCTGAGAGGAGGCAGGGCCATGTCAGATTAGATGGAGGTTATATTCTGAGAGAGGTAAGGTGATTTAAGACTGGAGGGGAGTTGTACTCTAAGAGAGGCAAGGTGATGTAAGATTGGGAGTTGTAATCTGAGAGAGGCAAGGTGATGTAAGATTGAAGGAGTGTTGTATTCTAAGAGAGGCAAGATGATGTAATCTTGGAGGAGGGTTGTGTTCGGAGAGAGGCAAGGTGATGTAAGATTGTAGAGGGATGCATTCTGAGAGGAAGGCAGCCAGAGGTTCTGAGAATTAAGGGAGGAACAAGAGAAAAATATGGCTCTGTTACACAATGTACTTTCCTTTTTTCCTTTGTGTTGCCTGCCTGAGATGATTTGGCAGATCTTAAAAAGAAATAAGGTGTATTCATTTCTTCTTCCAAGTTTTGTTTTGAAGGCATTCTATACGGGAAATATATGAAATATTAATACAGACAGTATGTAGCAATCAAGATATCGAAACGTAAGCATTACATCCAGCAGGTATGCCCTGTGTGGGGAGATATGCATGCTTCCAATTAGAGCCATATTGAGCAGACAAATGTGCAGCTTCCCAGCAATGTTCCCTATATGCTGGGTAAAGCTGAGGAAATGACATTTGAATGGGTTCTGTTTCCATTTGTAACTTTCCACTGTCTTTATGGATTGAAACATATTTTTGAAATATTTTTTGGACTGGGCTTTTATTAGAAACTTGATGCCAATATTTAGTACTAACTAGAAACAGAATTCTTTTGCAGACTTATCATTTATGATAATCATTGATTTGTACATTTTATTTTAGTTGCCCAGCCTTTACTTACAACAGAGGAAAGCTCTGTGCAGGAAGTACAGGAAAGCCTGACTCTGAGGGAAGTTAACACCTTAGTGATTTCCTTGCTGAGATTGCTCCAAGTGCCTAACTTCCCTTCCCCAGTAGCCATCCTGAGGGAAAACAAATTTACTTCCCTATGACCTGGAAGGAAATGCCTTTAGCATGCATTAATTCTCTGATGGAACAAATACTTCCTCAGTGCCTATAATAAGCCAGCCCATTTCCCAGGCACTGGGGATAAGGCCCTGGGGGAGGCAGAAAGCAAAGGAGGGTGTCTCCTGTAGAAAATAAGGGGCAGAGAGGGGGAACCTGTGGAGTGTCCCATGTAGGAAGAATCAGCAGGAAAGGCCTATCACAGAAACCCACAAATGTTAAGGAAAAGTGGCTCCATGGGGAGCTTGGGAAAAAGTCAAAGAAAATTCCTAAAAGCCTTGAGACAAGAACATTCCAGTACCAGCCTGTTAGCTAGATCCCATACAAACACCAGGGCAGACAGAGGCCAGAATAAGCTGTATGTTTATGGAACATCTAAGAATGCCATGATGAAAATTCACTATTTCCTCATTATCCACTCACTCCTCTTTTTTAAAATCTGCTTTTAATTTTTCTTTGTTAAGCTACTTATGACTAAGCTCTTTACTTTCTTATTCTATCAACATGCAAAAAGGGTTGAGATCTCAGCTATGCAGCACTTACATTGAAGTTCATTCAAATAGTCAAAGCCATGTAGCAGAGAAGTGAATGTTTTTTTAAAACTACAGGGGGTTTTGGGTACTAGGATTGAGAACTTAAAAGTATAGTTCTGCATTTTGTCACTGCCCAGGTGAAAGGAAGAAAGGAAGAAGGGAGAGAAGAAAACTATGGCTTACATAATTAAAAGGGCAAGCACTCTGTTCCTAAGGAAAGAAATGTCTAGTACTAAATTCTAAATATAATGTATTCTATCAGGCCTTATATAAGAGTTATCAATAATTCTCTTAATGAATAGTCAATACCTAATATATGAAAACTAGGGAATATAAATCTAATCAGATGTTTATTCTGCCTTCCAGGAGCTTGGTTGGAATCTAATAGGGCTCATGACAAGCACGCACATATAACTACTATACGACAAAGGAGGAAAGGCCAATATAACATTACATTTGTTGTGTCAAGAGATGGGCTTTTAGGCTGGAGAGATGGCTCGGTGATTAAGGCACTTGTCTGCAAAGCCTAATGACCCGAGTTTGACGCCCCAGTACCCACATAAAGCAAGATGCGCAAAGAGGCACATGCATCTGGAGTTTGTTCACAGTGACTGGAGGCCCTGGCATGCCCATTCATTCTCATTCTCAGCCCCTCTCTCTCTCTCACGCGTGCACGCGTGCGTCCCCCTCTCTCTGGAAATAAATAAGATGGGCTTTCATGTAGCTTTCTGTCAGTCACAGGTGGAGCATGAAAGCATGGCTCTGAGTCATTTCAGGGTCATTTCATTTCAGGAGAAAGAGTTAAAGTAGCCAGTCGGGTTTACAGGTGTTCTGTAATCAAGACTGAAAACGCACTTTCCAGAGGCAGGCCACCCAGGCTGCTCCCTCCAGTGCCACTTGTGTCAGGTTCAGAAGCTGATTCTTGTTCAACTCAACATTGTCCAGAGCCTGGGGCAGGTGTTCTTACTGTTAATTGAAGACACTACACAACAGCTTGTGTAAATGACAAATCAACCTTATGAAAATAAAGTCATACTTTTTTCCTATTCAAATGTATGTTTGAGGGCTGGACAGGTGGCTCAACAGCTAAAGGTACTTACTGCTATCCCATGTTCCATTCTCCAGGACCCACATAAATCCAGATACAAAAAGTTGTGCATGTGTCTAAAGATTGTTAATAGCGGTAAGAGGCCCTGACATGCCCATAATGTCTCTCTTTCTCCTTTCTCTCTCTCTCAAATAAATTATATATGTTTGAAAGTGAATTAATTCTGAGAAGATATTAGAAAATACGGACCTCATGAACGAAAAAATGCATATTATCTATCCTCCCAAAGAAAACTGCAGCTGATCCCTTTCGTCTGTACACTCCTAAGACTCTCATGTATGTGGAGTATCATCGCCCCATTACAGCCATTCTGTGATCTGTTTCCTCAGTTGTTGTCACATGACCATGGGCACCTCAAGGTGCCCCTGCTAGCTTCTCCGCACTCTGCTGTTCTCACCCACCAGTGGGCATGGGCCAGCCTTAGAGTAAACACAAGGTTGCTCCCAGCTTTTTGCCCTGATGCAGCGGTAGGATGAGCACCGTTGTTACTGACCTGTTCTTCTCACCTTTCCAGTTTCCTGTAACATTTTCATAGTGCTACAATGGGTGGTATTTTGTGAGCTTACCTCTTATCGCACACATTCCCAAAGCTTTTATTTAAGAATCTTACTAACTGACCATCCTTTTGCATAATCGGGACTTCAGAGCACCTAATGAGTTAATGAATTTTATATTCTCATTTGATTTTCTTTTCTTCCAACCCAAGCCAAGCCCCCATTGATTCTTTTAAATCAATAGCCCAGGTCAGAGCACAGAAAGATCCCAGCTCCTTCTGTGTGCTCAACAGCTACCATATGCAGTACTCACCTCACTAAGTTGTGCCTCGTAAAAAACGTCCTCAGTGTCTGAGCCTGCCTTCTTCCTGCATTGCCTCTCTGGCCCTCATCATTAGCGGGGATTCACTGCAGAATTACCTAATTACTGTTCTCTCCAAGTTTGGCTCCCACTCAAATCCATCTTCCCTGACTAATTTTAATATCAATCTGATGATGTCATGCCCTGCCTCAGAGTTTCTAATGGC